>NC_045725.1:2532322-3192322 GCF_009834535.1 Camelus ferus | reverse complement strand
TTCCAGTGTCTCAAACTTGTCTTGAACAAGATAGATGCCTTGTGCCCCTACCATGCCTGCCAATACCACTGTTCATTGTAAGAGAACACGGGACTGCAGTGGGTGAGCACGGGTGTGCATACAGACCACCTGCACGTAATTCTAGAGCAGAGCGTCTTCGTTGGGTTTTAAACGTGTGACAAGGACAGGCTCCCCCTCCAGTTTCCGCTCCAGCCCAGCGGCTCTCGGATCCGAGGTGTCTGGTGGGGAGTCCTCCAGGGGTTTCCACGGGGCGGTCAGGGTCGCGGTCGGGAGGCTGCCAGGGCGTCCATGGGGGGTCTGCTGACGCTGCCACAGGGCACGGGTACTTGCAAGTGTGTCTTTAGCTTCCCTTTCTGAGAGGCACTGTCTGGATGGTATCTGCATTAGAATGGTCTCTCCCCTGGGGGGGAAAAGAGAAAAAAAACCAGAAAAGCTCATTTCTGCCTTTGGGTTTCCAAGTGCAGTTTTCCAATTAATTTTCTTAGCAACAACCAAGAACAAAAACAATGACCTTCACAGAGCAACCAAGTCAGGTCGGCAGAGGCCCCTGACTGCTGTAACTCGCTGCACGCAAGCGGGGAGCAGGGCAGGTTTTAGGCGTGCCTTCCCACCTTCCCAAGGCAGCTTCAGAAAGTCACCCTGCTGATCTAGGGGATTATCAGTCTTCTCTGTTTCGCATATAAGAACGGCAAATAACTGTCTGAAGCAGCTCCGGAGAAAAGGTTAAAAAGATGCCAAGATGGGACCAGGCAAGGATTCAAAAAAGCGATGCTCTGTGGCACAAAGCGGGCTCACACGTGAACGACAGTTCCAGAACAGGCTGAACTGGGGGCCGCACAACCGAACAGTGCAGCCCTCACAGAGGTCTGCCAGAGCCCGAGAGCACCCCCACCGACTTCCACGAATAACCACCATGCGGGAAAAACAGAAGGAGTATTCTAAAATCAAGGGAACCGCAAGATTAAAATCAGAACAAACGTGAGCCGGCAGCTTTCAGAGAAGGCTCTCCGATGGCATTTGAAGCATCACTGTTTGAACAATGGAGTTTACCATCTGAGGACAAAACACCAGGGCAAGATTAATCTTACTTAACTGCATTAACCTTCAACTAAAGTCGCGACGAAGGAAAACCAACAGCTTGAAATTAACATGCGCACATGAAACGCACGAGCACGTCAAATCCTAACTGGTTTCCAGTTCCGCCCGCAGGAACCCTAGGAATAAGTAGGGGGGAGGACTGGTTGACATAATGAATTAAGCGCTTCTCTTTAGTTAATAGTTTCAGAAACGCCTCTTTAATACAAGCGCGGCATTCACGCCGCCCACCAGCCGACACCCGGAGGAAATCAGGAAGACATTCAACACGTTTGACGCGGGGCTGGGGGGCGGGCGCAGTGGTGCCAACAGGCGTTTATTTCAAATGTAGGAAACAGGAACGGAATGAGAGGTGATAAAACTTCCTGAAGTAGATGGTGAATTTCCTGCAGTGAACGGAGAAGGATGTTTTGCGTTTCTGCACGGTGACGTCACGCTGTGGAGAGCGTCATCGGCGTCGGGGCTCGTTCCGAACTGGTTCCAGATACAGGAGAGGCAAGAAAACAGCCTTTGTGTTGACGGACAGGGAGCCAGCAGTCACTGCAGCTGTCAGGTGAGCGGCCTTGAAAGTCTCCCGAACGTAACTGTGTGTAGCAAACAGACTTGCTGGGTGGGATTCCACAAATGGGCAAAGCACGTGTATGAACATGTGTGCTGAGTGTCTCTAGATCCCGCACACACGACGCAGACGCCATCCTCAGGGATCCCCCTGGATTCCCCTTCCTTTGGATTGAAAAACACAAACCAGGACTGGGAGGAGGAAAAAGGACCCTTCGAGAGGGCACAGGGTGATGGCCCTCTCCCCACAAAGGACTGAAGTCTCACACTGCAGGCTCAGAAAGTTTGAAGACTATTTATTTCAGAAGGACTGCAAAATCTTGCAAGCTGACTAACTCAGTGGTTAAATTTAGTCCATAAATCTGGAGGGGTAAATGTCTACTTCTTTATAAATGAAGAGGTGTGCTCAAATAGTATCTCATGTTGTTCTCACTCACTGATGCACTGGGACCAACCTCTTACTGCTCAACACTGCAGAACTACAGGGCTTTCAAGAAATGAATGAACCGACAACATAATGCCATTTGCAGCAACATGGATGTTCCTGGAGAATGTCATTCTAAGTGAAGTAAGCCAGAAAGAGAAAGAAAAATACCATATGAGATCGCTTATATGTGGAATCTAAAAAAAAAAGCTTAAATACAAAACAGAAACAGACTCATAGACATAGAATACAAACTTGTGGTTGCCAAGGGGACAGTGGGCGGGAAGGGATAGACTGGGATTTCAAAATTGTAGAATAGATAAACAAGATTATACCGTACAGCACAGCGAAATATATACAAGATCTTATGGCAGCTCACAGAGAAAAAAATGTGACAATGAACATATGTATGCTCATGTAGAACTGAAAAATTGTGCTCTACACTGGAATTTGACACAACATTGTAAAATGATTATAAATCAATAAAAAATGTTAAAAAAAAAAAAAAGAAATGAATGAAATTCACCTGAGAAATCAGGCACCAGGGAAAGGCAGCTATGGAAGAAGGGAGTCACCGAAATACTTAAATTAAGTGGACGCGTGGTGTTCTGAGCACACAAGTGGTTTTCATTCTCCAACAAAGAAACAGTCGTCAGAGAACGAAGAGCTTTCGGAAAACCTGGCTTACCGTCTCCCCTGCCCTGCAACCTGTGGGCTTCTCGGTGAGGCCGAAAGAAGTACCGTCTTTAAGGCATTTCACGTTTCGGGGATGCACACTGACTTCGGGTGCCTGCCGAGGTCTACTTCTCCGCCTTCTGACTTCACAAGGGAAGGGAAGGCCTGGGCGCTCACGTGTGGGGGTCAGTGACACGCACACACAGATGGCCGCACCCCGGGACACATGCGAGGCTCGGCCTCCAGAGGGAGGCCGCCTGTGGAACGGCTGGTGTGACGCCGCACGCGCCAGGACAGACACGTGACGCCCGCCGACTAGGACCGCCCCAGCAAGCCCTCAGGGCTCACGTTATTACAGGTCATTCTGGATGAATCCCTAGTCAAATTCACGACTTTTCATGTTACGTTCTATGTAATGGAAACAGGGATACTGTGTTTCAAGATTTTGGTTTCAAGAGTATGAAATCGCTGAATTTTGGAATGTGGTCTGTGATACTGAGAATCTCAAAGTGATTCTGAAAACAGCTTACACACATACTCAAATACACCACCCCGGGATTTCTCCATCATCTGCATCAGTCTCTGCAGCTCAAAATGAGACAAATTAGGTCGCCATTTATTTTCTCATTTCCTGTTATTTTGATTAATGGAATTATTTCTGCAGCTGAACTATTTTAAAATAACACTTAGAATAATAAGAAATAAACTATTAATCACAGTCTAAATTTTGGCAAGGAAGCCAAACAAGTCTAAACACCAGATTTCACATTTCAGCACCAAGTCGGTCCGGTCTCTTAAATCCCCAAGCCAGGGGAATGGAGGCGGGGGGTTAATTTTCTTCTGGTTTCAGACATTATTTTAATTTCTAGCATTTAATAACAATGTGATGGAGGGGGGAGAAAAGCACAATTTCTCTACAACACTGAAGAAACCCGCTTATTTCTCTAACATACACAGCATACTGATACCCATCTTTGAGCATGCTGTTTTCAAAAAAATGTTCTTTCTAATGATGAATTTTGGTGATGACTTGAAATGAAACATTCAGGTGCGTGAAATCTGTGACAAAGCCCCTTGAGAACGACATACACATGAATTCCTCCTCTCCCCTGGAATTTTGCTGGGAATATTAGCTCCTCTGATGGTCAGAATTATCTTCCTAATACAGCCAGCAAGCAGTGGGGGGCCTTTACGCCCCAGGGCTGGAAGACGGAGCCCACAGCCAGAGAAACTGAGCTCGTGAAGGGGGTACCTCACCCCCAGGGCTCAAACCCTTTTACGATAAATACAAGAGAATGAGATGCCCACAGAGGAGACACCGTGCCCATGGACCACAGGATACCCTACGGTTTAGTCCAGGTCTTCACCATCCAATGACTCAGTGGGCTTTTCCGCTCAACCTACCAGAGGAAGAGTTGATAAAGAAACGGCTGCTCTGGGATCGCCTACCTCAATCGCAATCCTGTAACACAGACAGGACTTAACCAGCCTTATGTATAGAAAAGAAACCGCAACCAAAAACACACTGAAAGGAGACACTCTGACTTCTCCTCAAGCAGGTCATTCTTTTTTTTTTAAAAAACAGCTTTATTGGTGTATGGTTCCTGCACAGTAAACTACACATATTTCAGATGTATAGTTTGGTGAATGTTGATAGATGTCTACACCCATGAAACCACCACCACAATCAAGATAGCTAACATTTCCATTACTCCCCAACAGGTGCAACTTCCAAACTCCCAATGTAGCCCTTCCCACTCCCTTGACCCCCTGGTAACCATACGTGTGTTCTCTGTGTCTGTGAGTCTGTTTCTGTTTTGTAGGTAAGTTCATTTGTGTCCTTTTTTTTAGATTTCACATACAAGTAATATCATATGGTATTTTTCTTTCTCTTTCTGGCTTACTTCACTTAGAATGATGATCTACAGGTCCATCCATATTGCTGCAAATGGCATGATTTTATCCTTTTTTATGGCTGGGTAGTATTCCACTCTACAAATACACCACAACCTCTTTATCCAGTCATCTGTCCATGGACACTCAGGTTGTTTCCATGTCTTGGCTGTTGTAAACAGTGCTGCTGTGAACATTCGGGTACGCGTGTCTTTTTGATTGTATTTTTCTCTGGATATACGCCCGGGAGTGGGATAGCTGGATCATACGGTAAGTCTATTTTTAGTTTTTTGAGGAATTTCCATACTGTTTTCCATAATGGCTACACCAAACTGCATTCCCACCAGCAGTGCAGGAGGGTCCCCTTTTCTCCACACCCTTTCCAGCATTTTTCGTTTGTGGACTTTTGAATGATGGCCATTCTGACTGGTGTGAGGTGATACCTCATTGTCGTTTTGATTTGCATTTCTCTGACAATTAGTGGTGTCATTAAACCCGTTTCCGTGCACGTTCACAGGCCTCATGCCTGCTCAACTGTTCCACTGTGATATGGTATATTATAACGTCAGGATTATCCAACAGAAAATTCAGACATTAATACGGCAAAGTCAGGGCAGCGGCCAGGTGGCTGTGTGTGCCCACCGGCTCGGGGTCTTCTGAACGAGGGCAGCCAGCCAGGGAACGGCGTCTAGGCTGACACCACTGTCCTCAAACCAGCGGCTTTCCCGCCCGTCCTTGAAGGCACAACTAGACAACACCAGAGCGTTGACAAGCACACCACAGGTTCCAACAGGGCGGGAAGATACCGAGGAGGGGACGTGGCCACAACACTGGGTCCCCGAGCTCATCAACCACGAGCAGGTCCACACAGACATATACGTGGGTGTCCTGTGTTTACACACGTGTCCCCACACATACCGAGTCTCCCCCCGTTACTAAGGACAACTCCTCACTCTTAGAATAACTGACCACGGCCCGAATGGGCTCGGGCTCCAGGCTTGGTCCAACCCCCACCTGACTTTCCAGAGCAAGCATGGAAGGCGGTGAGGCTACTGTCATCACTGCACAGGTGAAGAAACCCAGGGAAGTTAACCTGCCGATGCTGAGGTCTAGGTCAGAGCCTTTCTTCTCAGGAACACAGCATCTTAATAATTCGCACCAGTGTCATCTCTCGGAGCAGAACAAGCTGATCTTGACTGAACTTCAATGTTGACAGCTATTAAATATGCATGTGTTCTTCTCCACTTCAAACCTACATATTCACCTGCCAAGAGGCATCTCCAACTTGACTTGAAGGTCACTTGGAACTGGTTTTGTCCAGGTCCTCCAGCCACGTTCCAGGTTCCAGGAACGGCTCCTCCCAAGACCTGGAGCCTTAAGCCAGAACCTGGGGTCCACCAGATTCTTTCCCTCCCTCACACCCTGAATCCAATACCCAAGTTTCGCCTCCTCCTGAACATCCCCACACCCGCCTGCTTGCCCCAGCCCCACCCCAGCTCCAGCCACCTCCAGCTCTCGCCGGGATTACCCCAGGCACCTCCAAAGTGGTGCTCAAGCAGCTGTCCAGGACCCTGCGATCCATCCCGACACAGTCTGACCTGACTCTTACACACACACACACACACACACACACACACACACACACACCAGGCTGGTGACGTCATTGCCGGCTCAGGGTCCCCACTGCCCTTGGGATGAAATTCACACATCTCAGCACCGGCACCGGACACCCAGGTCTCCCAGGCTTGTGTCCTGAGCTTCTGCCCACCTGCCTGGCTCTGCCTCCTCCAGCCTTGAACTTCCTACGGCTCTGCCCCTGGAACAGCCTCCTTCCTCTCCGGGACAGGGCGGGGCTCTCTGCAGGGGGCTCTGCCCTCTGCCCCCCAGGCCCCGCCCAAGCGTGGGCTCCAACACAGCGCTGCACCTCTGCCCTGTTTCCTTGCCTAAACCACCCACTGGACCTCAAGAACCAGAAAAGCAAGGAAAATATTTACCTCGTCTCTCAATATATTGATTATCTCCCCAGTATGACAGAGCCTGGCTCACAGGAGGCGCTCAGAAAAATACTGTTAGTAAGTGCATAAACGATTACTGGGAAAGTGAATTCCCAAATACTATTTCAGTTAGACAACTGAACGTGTGTTAGGTACATCTACAGAAGCCCATAAGCTTTAAGTGTTACATCAAATAATCTCTTCATGAATACCCAGTATTGCATGATTAAAAAAACACCCTTGATCCACAGCATCGAAGGCCCTCACAAAAAGAATGTGATTCAAATATTAACTAGTCAATGTTTTAAAGCACGTTAAACACGGAAAAGCACGTGGCTGCTAAGTAGGAGCCCCACCCCAGACACGAGCAGCCAGAGCCGTGCCGGGAGCCCACGCTGCGGCCTCCGTCTGCGGCAGCGGCTGTGAGCTCGGAGCCCAGCGCGGCCCGCGGGCCGAGCGCGACTCACCGCGACCGCACTGCTGCGGCTCCCGGTTACCCCGGCGGATGCGACTCTGTGGGACCCCTTCGACTCCCAGGTACATTAAAGGAAACAGAATTTCCTTCGAGAACCAGGACGCTCAGGGATTAATCAGCAAAGGCCACTTTCAATTCAGGAACTAAGACAAAAAGCGCTTCCCGAGGCCACAACCTCAAATTTGAACTTCAGCCAACGAGGTGCCATCGCAGCGGCGTGTAATTCAAATTCAGCTCAGTTCTGATGTCGCAGGTCCAACCACTGTCAGGCGACTCCAGGGAAGGACAGCTGGGCCACCGAGGCCCGGCCCCGGGAGCACATGGTGCCGAGCCCGCCGTGCGGGGTCACCGCGAGCTGAGACCAAGAGCCAGCTGGTAACAAGCATAAAAGAGCAGAACTTGGGTTTCGAGAGGCAGAGACTAAAGTATAAACACAGCTTTTCTCTTCCGGAATCAAGGGCGAGTAGCAACTGCGCTGCACTCCCCACACAGCTGTGAGCAACGCAGGAATCATTTCACACACAGCCTGAGCGACCTGCTTGGTTTCTCCATTAATGTGCAGCAAATGAACTGGTGTGTGTTCCTGAAGACCCTCACCGAGTTCTTCCCAGACCTGCCTGGGGCTTCCTGCCCCGTCAGCCACGCGTCCAGGAAAGCCACGTCCTGGGTGGCTGTGATGGGTGGCCTGTGTCTGCAGGACCACCCTGGACTGATCCCACCTGTAATCTCAGGAAGCAATTCTCCAATTACGGCCCGACCTGGCTGCTGATACGTCCCGCAAACACATCACAGTGACTCCGGCGAAGGGGGTTTATTCCTGTTCAGAAGGAGGGTGCAGCCTATTTGGAGTGGAGGCTACACGTGCTGGGAAATCTTTCCATTCAGCACTCAGTGAGATGTTCTTTCTTTCATACACTGTCACAGCATCATGAGACGACGTCACTCTGTCCTGAGAGGAAGGACTTCATTAAGGGAGAGACGTCACTCACCGAGGCTGAACACAGGGCGGGGCGTCCTGCCGCGACCTATGAAGAGAAGGCTTTTCACAACAGGGAGAGTCTGAAAACTCGATGAAAAACAAAAACGAAGTCTCTCCGATCAGTTGGTGTCAGTCCCAAGGCCAGCTCAGCCAGGAGCTGGCAGCGGGCTCCGGGCAGAGCCTCTCATCTCTCCCAGAGACGCAGGCTGGCATTTCCGCAGGGACCTCCGTCACCGTCCTCGCCGCCAACAGCCGTGACTCCCACGCCCGTCCAGGCAAGATGTGCTGACGTGGCCCAGCCACCCAGAGGGGACCTGGGGTGTTGACCCCGGCGGCACAGACACCCCTCTTCATTTACGAAGTGGGGAGGCTGCAGGTACAGAACCTCCAGGGCGACCGGTTAGAGAACAAGAACGTTGTGCAGAAAACGCCCATGGAGAATGAGAGGACGGGCGGTGGGGGACAGAAAGGAAGAGGAGCTCTAAATCCACGTGCTCTCAGCCCAGGAGAACAGGGAGACCACCAGGGGGGGCTCCCGACCTCCGAGCAGGACCCTGACTCCAGCATCCCCGGGCCAGGAGCCCGCCCCACGCTGCGGACTGAACGTTTACACTCTAAGGCCCCATGTCCGCGGTGCGCTGTGCGCTATGTCCCTGCACATGGCTGTCCTTAGGCATCAGGGCTGAGCGGCGGTGTGAGTCCTACGGGAATCAAATCAAGAAGAGGGTGCGGCCAGGAGGCACCAAACTCAGCAGGACACTGCCTGCGGAGTAATTCAAAACACCGTTCGGAAGACAGGAGGCAAAACGTAGCTTGTTCTCAAGCAAAATCCCCCGCAAGGCGTCTTGAGTGGAAAAGTATGAATTTCTAGTGTTTAACGTTCCCACCGGTCCCTACCAATTCCCTCGCACCCCGCCAGACCCAGCGCAGTGGCACGGACCGCCTCCGTGGAGCCCTTGGCCCGGGCGACCCTCCGTGTTCATCGGTCACCCAGAGACGGTCCCGAAGGACGGGGTTCTCATTCACAGCAACAAGAAGTCACTTCCGCCTCCGGTAAGACACGCCGCGGTGCCTCCATGGCAGGCCATCAGGACGCCCTTCTCCCAGCTCCCAAACCCAAACATCCGCCCGTCAGGAGACCTACTTGTTTGGGGGCGTCTGCAGAGGTGGCGTGGATGTCAGCACCTCGGAGGCCATTAGACTCAAAGAGCACTGTGGGGACAAGGAGGTGCGTTAGCAGGAGGACCGGGCCACATGCGTCCCTTACAGATGAAGCATTACCCGCCCCTCCCCCCCGCCCCCCCCAAAAAAACCAGCGGGGCTCAGCCTGTGGCCGGAAAACACCCGTTTACCGTGACACTTACTGTAAGAGGCTGGAAAGGCTGCCTGGGGCCAGTGCCCTTTTTAATTCAGAATTCACCACTGAAGAAACCCAGCGGTGACAAGAGTAATTAGCAGGGCGCGTGCAGAGGGACCCTCCTCCTGCATCACTTACCGTCAGGCCCCTGTCACTCTGCATCAGTCCCACTCAGGATGCACCCTTCGCACTTGGGACCAAGTGCCCTCCAGCCCCGCCTCGCCCCGCTGTGTGGCGTCTGCACACACACGTCCACCCGGTCCCGTTTACAGAGAGGCCGAGGGATTCCGCCTCTCAGCCCTGACCGGGCCACGGAGGCCGGCGGTGCCAGGAGGGGAACAGCCCGCGGGCGTCCGGCGGACGGGGCTGGGCTTCCAGCGTGCGCGGGGCCGGCCCGCTCGTCAGCGCGGGCGCGCCTCAGGCGTCTGCTCTCTACAGCAGAAGGCTCGCAGACAGGCTTATCTCAACTAAACCCCACAGCGCTCGGACGCGAAGGAAAAACCATTTCAGGTGCTGGGTGGGAGAGTCTGGAGGATAACCGTAGAAGAGGACGCCTTACCCCTCACCTCGCGGGGCCAGACCTAAGTATGTCACCCACTGACCCCGGGAGATAAAGCGACGTGGGAGAGGCCACACCCCCAGGGCCCCCGGGGTTGGCGGGTGGGTACCTGTGTGAGCCCGCATGTGGGCCCTGAGGTGGCTGGGCTGGTGGAAGGACTTCCCACACTCCACGCAGACGAAGTCTCCCTGGTGGGCCTGTGTCCGGAGCGTCCCTGGTGGCGGTGCAGGTGCGGGGGGTGGGGGGGGAGAGGAAAACATCGTTAGTCTGTCGGCTGGGCAGTGATGGGCGGTGCCTCCAGGCCCCCTGACATCCCCCACACTCAGGACCTCCAGGGAGCACGGATCACAGCGAATTAAATCATGCTCAGTGACGTATCCGTACCAGGAGCTCCTCAGATGTGCGGACGCGGGGCCGCTGGGTGCCTGACATCCGGCCAACGGAGGGGTGCTCGGGACCAGGAAGCAGGGCCAGGCCCAGGCCCTGCCCCATGGCAATGCCGGTGCTGGACCACATGCAGGGAGCTGAGCATCCGCCCCCTTCACCTGTGCGCATCCCGGGCAGGGCACAGACGGGACACCTGGAAGGAGGCTGGGCTTGGAGCGCTGGCCTCCTGTGCCCTCCTGATTCTAAAAGATGCCCAGCTCTTGTCAGAAAGGGGTGCAGACGATGCTGACTCATCTGCCTTTTCTGTCTGAGGGCACCTCTCTGCAGAAAAGGCTAATTTTTCTTGTAATCGTAGCTCCGAAGAGACTTTCCAGGGTCTGACCTTCCCTGTTAGGCTTCACAGCAATGCAACTCAGTGGAAAAACAAGAACCAAAAATGCCAACTAGAAAAAGTGATGCCTGTAACAACAGATTTTTTAAAATGATGTTCCCTGAGCTGAGCATCGATGTACCTGAAATCTGACCTTCGAGTGTAGAAGGTGAGTGAGGGGATGACCAAGGGTCTTTGCCAAATCAGCCGAAACCAAGTCCTTCTTCCTGCCCTGATTCAGAAGCCACAGCACGTAAAAAGAACACGCAGTCGCTGCTGCGTTGCAGGTGACGTCTACGCAGGTTACAGCCACAGAAATGTAGGCATTGCAGGGCAGACCTGGTCAGATTTCCCCTTGGACAAGTCAGGACCGTGAGTCTTGGAGAAACAGAAGAACTTGCCCACAAAGTACTCAGCCTCCGCTGCCTCACTCAGGAGCTCGAGACGAACGACAAGACTCCCCCTGTCGCTAGTGGACGCCGCTTACTAACCATGACAAGGGCGCCCAGTCCTCAGTGACGACCTGGACAGTGGCACCCGGCCAGGGGACTCCAAGAGCGGCAGGCTCGTGTGTGGAGACTGTCCGCCGCCTCTTCCTTGGAGTTTGGACCGATTCAGGTGGTGGGGGGAGAACTGAGGAGGGCGTCCCTGGGTGACCCACCGATGGGCCCGAGGGCCGGCCTGGGGTCCTTATGGTCAGACGCAGGCAGTGTGAAGTCACCTTCTGCCAACAGCTAACACACTACTGTCGCTGCCTCCTCTTATCCTGGTCCAGGAAAATCTCAGCTCTAAGAGCACCTCTGTTCCTTTTCTCTGTAAGCACCACCCAGCTGGGCTCCTACGAAGACACCCTCAGATGACTGCTCTGGGCGCCTGGATTTCCCCAAGTATAATCGGGCCGCGTCTGAACGTAGGTTCTAACTGTGCCTCCAGGACTCCCAGTGGTGATGGTGACCACGCGGCCTTTGCACCTAGCATTCACAGCATTCAAAATGAAGCCATGACAGCGCTTTTCTCCTGCGTCATCCTCTTAGCAGCTGATTCCTATCCAAACTAGCAGGAGAAAACACAGCACCTGTAGCCGCTCACGCACTCCTCCCTCCTTGAATGAGGTGTGCACCTGCCAGCGCACACACGCACTGTCTTCCCACACGGATCCCATCACGTCACTTTTTCTCCACTTTCTAAAGACAAGACACTTTTGCCCTTTGTGGTCAATAATGTTATGCCCGAGCTACTGCAAAACTCTGAGCTCATGAGAAAGGTTATAAACTTCATTTGAACGGAAGACCTCCCAGGGAGCAAGCAGCTCTGACACTCCGACCTCGAAAGCAAAGCTGTGGACACAAAGCGGGCTTAAAAAGGAAAGAGAGAGGCCTGGCGGGTCTCCCGGGGGCACCTGCCCGCTTTCCCTCCAAAGCCTGCAGCCTTCACTGAGCTCCACTTCGCTGCAAGATGCCCCTCCGTCTGCAGGGGAAGAAGGAGGCCGAAGGCGCCCACCAGGCCCCACACAAAGGAGGGCAGAGCTCCCGCCACCACGCCACGAATGCGTCCTGGGCACAAGTGATTTTTCAAAAGTCCCAACAAGAAAGACCTTATGTATTATCCTACGCAGATTTATCCCGTTCTTTTCTTTTCAACATTTATATCCTAAAATCCATGGTACCCTACGCTACAGGCCGGGCACAAAGTCTGGGAACACCGCCATCAGTTGCTATTTTATTACTGTTCTGTCAGCACACCGTTCGTGTGAGATTCACACGTGTTTCCAGGCTTGGGAGCTGCACTGCAGAACGATTACAGAAAATGTAGCTGTTTTCATCTTTAAAGGATTCGGCCTCGAGACCCTAAGGGAAGTGACGATGGCCGTTTCCATGTAGCGTCTTCCCCCGTCTGGCAGAGTTTCCAGACTGCTCATTTCTACCTAAACCTCATTCCGTCCAAACACAGGTGGGGAGAAGCTTTCTGAGAACTCTCTCTCAACCTCAGAAAAACCTGAGGTCTCAGAGGCGACGTTCTCTGTGGAAACACAAGACAGCCCTCGAAGCAGCACAGAATCGCACTCCAGCGCCACAGCAACCGTGTGTCCACGACAGAAGACGTCCTCTTCGTGCACCAGACCCCTGTCTGCGTGCTTCTGCCTCCTCCACCACCAGGGATGGCACATGACACGTGGACCCCACAGCCCGCGTGGAGAGGCTGTGACCTTCACCCTGCAGATGACACTCGTGGGGAGAGACACAGGACAACGGGGGACCCGCAAAGTGCGGACAGACTTGCAGAACCGGACAGTCAACAAGGAGCATCTGGAACGGAGACGAATTAGCTCAGGTTCTCGATTCACGGCTCCAAGTCAGCTGCCCACGCCCGCGAGGGGAAATGAGAGTGGAAAACAGGACCTCACAAGCCTGGCCACCGCGCCTTCGGTCACGGGCGGAGAACGCAGGTTTGGGAGGGGCCACAAGCGGGCCTGGCCGCAGCAGCGGGCGCACAGGAGCACCGCGGCTCTGACGGCCTCTCGACGGTCAGACCCGCCACGCCTGCTGGACTTCCCCGCGGCTACGATGCTTGAGAAGTGTCATAAACAGACACTCAGAGGAGAAAGGAACCAGCGAAGGCTGACAAGGCGGGGCGCTGGACCAGGGCAGGGTCCAGGACAGACAGAAGACTCAAAGGACTGTGGACCAGAAGAGCCCTGGGCTGCTCTGAACGGCCCCAAGTCCAGGCCAGGAGCCACACGGAGTCGGGAGAGAGAAGGGGCCAGTGGGGGGGGGGGGTTCAAGTCCCTCCTGCAGGGCAGCCGACATAAACCGAGGCATGTCGACCAGGGTTTGCACAGCTGACCTGAGTCCTCCCCTAAGCCAGAGGGCTACGGTTCTCAAACCGCACCGATCACCTGGTGTGTTAAAGCCAAACGTCTGTAGGCACATCCCCTAAGAAACCCAAACCAGAGTGGCCTACCCCTGACACAGTTCAGCGTGCACCTGGGAAGAGGACCCCATCTGGGAAGAACACACATGTTCTGCGGGCGAGTTGGCACTTTTCACACTTAAAAGATAAATATTTAGCCTCTGTTCGAGAAAAATATAAAAGCCCCCGAACTGTTTATTTAGAAAATCTGAAAGAAAAGGAAAACATTTCGGGCTACTTGTACTTTCAATCTTGTCACCTGAAATTCACTGAATCTTACTTGAAACTCACTTCTGCTTCTCACGAGAGGAAGAAAAGCAACAAGAAAGACCCACCAGGAGCACAAGGGCCTCTCAGGAGCCGGCCTGTCCGCCACTTACTAGGTGCGCCGGCAGGTTAGAACCATGTGATTTGAGCAGGTCACTAGGGTGTAAGGAATTAAGTCGCAAGTCCAGTTTACTAGGTGGAAATCATTAAAACAAAAACCAAAAACAAACCACTGGTGCAGACGCCCCACTCACTCCCCGGGAGGGTGCCGTCTGGGGGCAGCACTGACAGAGGGGGCACCAGAACGTGGCCCCCAAAACTCACCATCATCTTGTGCCTAAATCTCCCCTGCTTTAGGGTCCACCTGGAGCACCGAGCTTGGCGTGAGATCCAAAAAGCCAGCTCATTTTTACGTTTATTCCATCGCAGAGCAAATAATGCGCCTGACTGGAAAACACTGCTGAGAACACGGAGCACTCGCTAAATTTCACAAACATCCGTAACCGTGGAGACGCCGAGCTACGCACGCAGAGGAGCCTTCCACTGCCTACCAAGGGGCCGCGCACCGCAATCAAGCCCCGGGGCGGGGAGGAAGCCTTAACCAGGACACACCTGTGTGCACTGCATCTCGTGAACTCCTCCAGAGAGGCCTCTCCACCACCTCCGGGCAGCCAGGTTCCACTTCCTTCTAGGAATTCTCAACAAGCACTGATCTGAGCCGGAGCCCCCAGGCCTCCAGGGTAAGGACTCCACTGACAAAACCTTAAGACCAAGGAATGCCTGAGTTTTCTCCTAGTGGAAAAAGTCTCCATTTTTCCCTAAGGGTAGACTGGGACCGAAGCATCCTGGTCACGTGGACATGGCTCCAGGCATGGAGCTGAGCAGGTACCAAGCCACAGGAGAAAACCAGGAGCTCACAGATGCACATCCGTCCACTCGGAACCACAGCCACCGGACATTCGCAAGACGGATGGGGGTGCTCCCTGTTTATACAACCTCCCCAGACCCCGAACTACGTCCCCCACGGGTGCTTCCAAGTTCCTGGAATTTGAGAAACCAGATCTCAACTCATCATAAATGGTCGCCTACTTTGACAAATGATAGATGCATGATGTGAAGTTCTGTCCAAAAGTGAGGCCCACCCAGGTAATGAACTGAGAGCCGGAGCCCCAGTGGGGGTTTTGGTCTGTGTTGGTTTTTTTTTATAGGAAATACTTGGATTTCCCGGTGTTCAGGATGTTAACTGAGAGCAACCTTCAGTTTACATTCAAGAAAAAGGGCACCATGTCCAGTGCAGGTGTTCAATGCCCACAGGGACATTCGCTGACAATTTGTAATTATTATCACTCTTAGGGATCAACACCAAGATATTGGGAGGAAGGAAGATAATGATTTGAGGTCTAATTTTTCCAGAATTTGAGCATAAGTTAATTCTCCAAACCTACGGCACACTTATGCTCTGCAAAGGCTCTGCTCACGATGCTGGAGCACTGACGAGCATTTTAAACATCATGTACAAGTGAAAATAAAGCAGTCTCTTCAAACGAACATCCTGCCTTTGGAGACACAAGGCACAGTGAGCACCCACCGACTCCTGGTTTAGCACAGCGAAGTGCGACGCGCCCTGGAGGCCGCCTGCCCGGCGTGGAGGAGATGGAGACAGACCCGGGAGGTGTGCAGGTGACCGCCCCCAGGAGGCCGCGACGCCTCCAACACCAGGCACCCGCTCCCCAGCGGGAGTCCGGGAGCAGGAAGGCGTACACCTGCGTGCAGGGCGGGCGGGCTGCACGCAGACGCAGCGGGCGGGCACACTGGGCCCTTCTAAGCAGAGGCTCCCCGGTGAGGTCCCTGAGGACCTGGTGCCCGCGCTCCCAGGGCGGGTGGGGGGGGGCCCGCAGGTCTTACCTCTGTGCTCGAGCGCTGGGCCGCTGGCACCCCAGCCCTGGTAGAGGGCAGCGAAGTCCTTTGGAATGTACGTCTTAAAGACATTGAGGAAGTCCAGGCGCTTCTCGGGGCCCTCGGACGGCGGCTCCGGCTTGATGGTGTGCAGGACGGCCGCGTTCCCTCTGGGGCCCGCTCCGCAGCCAGCCTTGGAGGGGGGTTCTCGGGGAGGTAGAGGGGGGCCCCCGTCGCCCTTCCCTTGTGGCTGACCCTGAGGCTGGGGGCTGAACTTGGCTCTCGGGGGGTCTGGGGCACTGTGCTTACTGGGGGGGCCAAGGCCGGCTCCGGCCGGGGGGGTGAGGTACTTGTCCCCCAGCCTGCTGTTGGCCGGGGGCTGGGAGCCCGCGCGGGTGATGACGGTGGGCGTCGGGGGGGCACTTCTGCTGAAGCCACCGCCGCCCGCCACGGGCCCGGGTCTGGGGCCAGCTTCCGGCTTGCTGGGCTTGGGCGGGGGTAGCTGGGCCGGAGCTCCGGGCAGCTCGGGGCCCAGGCCGGGCTTGGTCTGCCGATGCCCGTCGGGGCCGGGCGCCCAGAGCGCACAGGGGCCCCCGGGGGCAGGGCTCTCCTTGCTCCGAGGCAGGCTGGCGGCTTTCGTGGTCGCGCCCAGGGGCGAGGGGCTGCCTTTGGGCCCCGGCGCCCCGCCCGGCACCTGAGTGCGCGTGAACCGAGAGATGGGCAGAGGCTGGCACTCTTTGCCCCCAAGGGCAGGCGGGGGGCCGGTGCGCCCGCTCCGGGAAAGGAAAACCAAGTTGTTTCTGATGCTTTTGTAACCGTTGGGCTGAATCCACTGGGGGGCCATGGAGTTGCAGCTGACCCTGTGCCAGATTCGCTTGTGCATCCACAGGACCTCGGGATAGTAGGTCTTGTGGTTGCAGTAAGGACACGGGTGGACGGCCAGGGCGGCCTGCAGGGAGGAGGCCAGCTCCTTACGGCTGGGGTCGTCCCGCGTCGACCGCTCACTCAGGTCCAGCGGGATCAGGTCCGGGGCCGGCGCCCTTCTCCCTCCCCCGGCAGGCTCCTTATTGTGCAAATCGGACAGTTTCTCTTCCTTCGCGGGGTTGGCCTGGCTCTCGGAGGAGAGCTGTGGGTCTGCTCGTTCCGGAAAAGTCTGATGGGAGCTGGAAGAGAAGCCTGCAGCATGCCTGGGGCCAGGGGCCTCCTGCCTGGGGTGGAACGCTGGCATCTGCAAGTCCCTAGAGAACCGAGGCTGCTCTGGTCTCGTGGAAGCCCCTCTGCTGCTGTTTTCAAGTGCGGACACAGAAGCTGCGATCCCGGCGCGGGGCTCGCCCGCGTCTTTTCCTGATGGGTTATTTCCAAGTGTGAGACTCTGGGCCCCGTTGGTGAGCACAGTCGATGCTACCTCCTCAGAAAAGCAGCAGCGGTGTGGCTTTGCCCCTGGAGGATCAAAACGCAAAACGCCAAGTTACCATTTCTCACCAGGACAGAACAGGAGACGGAGGAGCACCCCCCAACCGCCGAGTGCCTGGCGGGGAGGGACACGCTCGTCTTAGGCCACAGCGCGATCCGGGCCCGGGAGCAGCAGGTTCGGTTAAGGGCAGCCCAACCTGAGGGCACGATGGCGGTATCTGGGGTGGGGCTTCTTTTTTCAGTTAAATGACTCAGTAGGCTGTACGGGAACGACAGAGCCTCCTGTCCAGCGACAGGTTACTAGTTAACAGAGGGTGACGAGGTGCATCAAAAACCAGGAGAGGGTGGAGGCAGAGCTTAGGGGTAGAGCATGTGCTCAGCTCGCGTGAAGTCCTGGGTTCAAAGCCCAGCGCCTCCATTAAAAATACATACAAACGTAAATAAGTAAATCTAATGACCTCCCCCCCCCAAGAGGGGGGGTATAGAACCTGGAATTAAATTCAAGGGACCATCTCGTCCTTTGCTTAATTCGGATTCAGGCTCAGTCTGTCAACTTCACTTTTACGTTTTCAGAGTCACGCCTGCAGCTGGGGACCTGGCTCCTTCCGGCGTTAAAGGGACGCAGATGTGTGGGGCCCCATGCCAGACACGATGAGAGGAACGGGCGTGTTGAAGCAGCGGGGCCGGTGTGAGCGGACACTCCGCACCTGCAGGTGCTCCGAGCACGTCTGTCAGAGCCCCCAGACGCGATGCTCCCACAAGAGCCCCGCGAGAACCTGCGCGCCTCTGACCAAGACGCTAAGCAAGAAACTGAAGCAGGGAAGTTACCCGCGTCACCGATGGGGGCGGGGCCGTGTTATCAGGGGAAACAGTGACAAAAGCAAAGGCCCCACCGCTGGCTGGCGGCCTCCCAGCTCCGGAGGACCAGTGAGAACGGGGAATGTCAACAGCCTGAGATCAAGAGGGGGCGACAGGAGGGCAGCTGAGGAGCAGGTGCTTCTCCAAACCAGACCCCCTTCCAGCTGAGGCTCTCGGTTAACAGGGCTGGGGAACCCAACTGCCAGCAGCAGGTCAACTCAGGGAGGCCAGGCCCGCCGTCCTGCCCTCGGCCTCTCTCCCCAGCTCCTCCCCACGAGAATCGCACTACAAAGCGCAGCCCTGGATGCCGTCAGGCTTCAGTCAAAGCGGCAGACAGGTGCCCACGCAGCCCCACGGGGAGGGGCTGCAGGGATGGAGGAACCAGCAGGTGGGCCCAAGGATGCTCAGGACCTGCATCCCCGGGGGAGGTGGGGGAGCAGAGACCGGCTGGGAGGGCACTGCGTTTAGAGTGGCCCTTCACAGGTGGCCCGGAGGCCAGATGGGACCACCCAGGACGGCGTCGTCCCCTCCCCTCCAGCCTCGACCCCTCGCCCCTGGCAAGGCCGCACTTGAGCTGGGCCCCGACGGCCACTATTCTGACAGACAGACAGACAGACAGACAGACCCCAAAGGCAGGAGGAGGTCAGCCCAGGGCCAACCACAGGCAAGAAAGGCTCAGCACACAGGGCCGACGTCCAGTGTGGCCAACAGAAAAGGCAAGAGGAGGGGCAGTGGCAGTGGCTGATTCCACGTCCCCCACCCCAGCTCTCTCTCCACTCCCAGCTGGACTGCCCCCCCGAAAAGGCCAGTAAGGGAGCAAGTGTGGTGCTGCTTCCCCAGGGAAGGGCCTGGCGACAAGGTTCGGTGAACCCTCTGCTCTCTGTCCCCGTGGACATGAGGAGACTGGACAGAAAAGGAAAGGAGGTGGGACACAGGATCCAGGACTCCAGCTTCCGGAGGAGGCAGAAGAGCTGACGAGATGCGCTGTCCGTGGATCACGGTCGACAAGCCCCTGGGGTCAGCACCCAGGACGTGCGCTCCAGGTAACACAAGAGGCTCACCTGGGAGGAGGGGGTTGTGGGAAGACCCTGTGGGTCCCAGGGGACAAAAAGGGCACCTTGGGAGGAGGCCGGGAGAGCGAGCATGGACCCTCCATGGCCACTGTCCGTTACGCCTTCCTTCCAGCTGAACTGCGGACAGTTTGGGGAACAAAGACTACATTCCAGGTTTGTGTATTTCAAACCGATCCTTGGAAACCCCTCCGCTCTAACTAAACACGTGAATATATAAGGCACGGCAGGAGTATTTCATGTTATGGAACAAAGTCACTGAAAAGGTGTCCGCATGACACCTTATCAGGTGCTAATGGAGCAAACGTTCAACCAGGAGGGCGGGAGTTCCTGCCCTCGTCCCACATTGCCACCATTCACGGGAACGCGCGTCCAACAACCAGTCACGGTCCTGCCTCAGGGTCTATGCACCTGGTGTTCTTCAGAAACACTCTGCTGCTGGGGGCCCCCAAGGCCTCGCACCCCCACGAGGAAGCATATTCCAGACCTCCCTGCATAACAACCCCCCCGCACACCCCTTCCCAGTTACCCAGCGCAGTCCTGCCCTTCCTGGGCCCTGTGCATATGTAATTGTTTCTTCTCTGCCTCCCTCGAAAAGGATCTGAGCTCCAAGAGGGCAAGCCATGTTGTATTCACCTCTTTACTGCCAGCACCTCGTGCATTTCGTCCTCCGTAAATAATCCATGAACATACATTGAATCAATGATCAATGAGTGAGTAAGGCACTTAATGTCCAAGATTAACACGTAAGCAGACAGCACACAACTAACGCACTCCAGAGGGCACGCGGTGCGGCATGAAGTGCGGCGTTCAGCGAGCCGTTCTTAAGGGCCTGCAGAGACCAAAAGTAAAGACTTCATTAAAAAAAAAAATGCAAATTTTTCTTAGGGGAGGGCACAGCTCAGAAGTAGAGCGTGCACTCAGCACACACAAGATCCTGGGTTCAATCCCCAGCGGCTCCACTTAAAAAAAAAAAAAACCTATGCAGAAGTAAAGAGCATGCAGGTGATCTCAGGGGTGAAAGGGGTCCAGAGACACAGAGCAAAGACTCACAGGGTCACCAGCCTAGCGTCACGTGCTGGGTGGGGTCCTAGAAACACAACAAACGCGGCTCATGACCATTTACGGGAGCTGAGGGTGGCCGTCAGGGACCCAGCCTCGGCCTGATGAGTCCTCCCCTATTTACAGTGACCAGAGTCCTGGAGTATTCAGACTTGCCGAGTCCTAAAGTGACCCTACCCACCCTCTGGAATTCTTTGGTCCATGAATGCCATCAGACACCTGCTCTGACTTCTGAAGAAAGGTTTGGCTGGGGCCATATCCTCTGCCTCATTCTAAGGAATAAAGACCTTCTACCATTAAGGCCAAGATGCTGCCAAACTCCCACAGATCTGAAAACTGAACTTTGATTTCATCATGGGCCACACACAGTTCAGGCTGAGTTCTACCAGCATCATCTTCTGGGCCATGAAAAGGCCACTGATAACCAGTCAAACCAGTCCTTAAGGCAAGCTAGTGCACTGACTGCCATCGCAGTCTCTGGGTTTCCTGCAGACTGGGTCTTTAAAAACTAAACAAGATGTCTGTAATGAATGTTTCAATGTGGGCTGAATCTGGAAAAGAAAAATACGATTTTCTTTTTTTATTTCCCAATCAAGACAGGGCACTCTACAGACACACAGGCACCCGGATGGTGATCTAGGAGACGGAAGACCTGCTCGGACCACAAGGACGTGCATCGCTGTCCCTCAGGAGGACGTCCAAGGGCCACGTCTTTCGTAAGTGACCCTGTCGAGTAATTGCCTGGAGGAGAATCAGAGGCTAAGGGGAAACCTGGCTTGACTTTTCCAAAAACTTGGTTATATTTGAACTGGATGCTCATAAGGTGAAGCATTGAGCCTCACATGTGCAGCAAATTTCTAGAACTTTTCATACCGAACCCCAAATGACTTCAGGTTATGCAATTCTAGAAGACAGTCTTGTCTCCAAAGTAGGCTGCACACCAGCCCACGGTCATGTCAAAATGGCCAGACAGAGCACTTCACAAAGTCAGATCTACCCTGGTTGATACGGAGGACCTGGAGAGGACCGCCCGGCTGCCTTCCAGGCCCAGAGACACGCCTCCCTGCTCCCGCGCTTGGCCCCGTGGTGTGTGCAAAGCTGAGATGTAAGGAGAGATGCCTTCTCCTGAGGCCCCTCTCCGGACTCAGAAGGTGATGCGGTCACAACCGGAGTATGAGATGCGATTAGCAGCCGCGGTCTCTTAATTAAAACCTAGACGTAAGATCTGGAGGGCTGACCTCAAACGGCAGCTGGTGCTCTGGGCTGACAGCAAACTGCACGTGCAGGTAACCAGTTCTCCCAACCCTGGCGGCTGCGATTACAAGATCGTCTCCAAGCCCTGCTTGCCATTGCTCTTTATTAAGAACGAAATATCCACCCAGCTAATTCTACATGCAAGTGTATTGGTGGGGGGGGGGGGTCGGGGAGGGCACAGGGCTGAGTAGATAGAAAATAGCCTCAATTCAAATTATACCAGGGATTCAAGCCTTAGATGGCGTATAATAACCCTCCTCCAAAGACAAAACAGCCCAAGCACTAGAAGCCTTAAGAACTCTCCCAGTTAAGAACCCCTATACTGAAGCAGACTCACAGAAAACAAGCTGATGGTTACCAAAGGGGAAAGGGAGTGGGGAGGGATTAACTAGGAGCCTGGAATTAGCAGATACACATTAGTCTGTATAAAACAGATAAACAACAAGTCCTACACTGTGCAGCACAGGGAACTACATTCAATATCCTATAATAAACCATAATGGAAAAAAATATGGAAAAGAATGTATGCACACACACACATATGGTAACTGAATCACTCTGCTGTCTACCAGAAACTAACGCAACACGGTAAACCAATTACACTTCAAGAAAAAATTTAAAAAGAACTCCTGTATTAAAAGTAACTGTGATTCCAGCAGTTATTGTTAATATTTGTGAGTTCCTAATAACTTTTATAATACGTGCTTACCAGTTACCAAAAATTTATGACAGCAAGAACGTCAGTTTTTAAATAGTGTTTCTCAGAAGATCCTTCTTTGATCATTTTTTTACCTTGTCTGAAAAAGGAACAACTGGGAACAAAAACAGATACACGGCAGAATAAAAAGTAAAATGCTTTGAAAGAAATGAGAGCCATTATGCATCGAGATTTAGTTGGAAGTTACTCAGACAACTGACATGCAAGAAGTTAGTAACAAAGAGAAAAAGATGTATGTGTCTGGGGGCAAGAAGAGTCCCCGGAAAGACGTTCTAGCTCCAAGAATCTCAGAAACACTGATTCTCGATGACACGTGGTGAAGACCTCTCAGTTAGCTTTAAGTGGGTGCAGAAGTGTTATTACCACGGGAGGTCTTGGATGCAATGTAGGAACGACTTAAGAAAAACTTCTAGCTGCGACGTCCAGGAGGCTTTTGAATCAACAAACACGATTTAGGAAGCTTTCTGTGCTAGTGGAATGCTGAAAAACACTGCCACGGGCTGGTCTGATCCGGAAGTTCTCCTTCTGGAAGAATCAAGGGGAAAAAACCAAGGAGCAGACACACTTAGTATCTGTCCTGCACAGCGGGGCGCCCGGGACAGCACACAACCACGTGACCTGCTTGAGAGGCCGCGTGAAGGGCGGTTCCAGCAAACGAGGGGGTCACTATGGGTTCCAGGCCCTGGAGCAGCCCCAGGCCCTGGAGCAGCCCCAGCCCCCGAGTGGGAGTCCCGGCTCGGCCCTACTTCACCCTCCGCGAAGAGCAGCAGCCTTTGTTTCACTGCACACGATGCTTCCCAGTGGCCCGGGGTCCGTCAAGGCCGATTCGGCTCTACGGTCGGAGAAGTCCCTTTAGGAGTGTTTTAAAGCCGCCTCACTCCACATGCAGTGTAAACTAGAACAATCATCATCATAACGTCTCCGTGAGAAGGAAATCGGAACCGGAACAATGTGTGACAACGGAATGATCATGTCTTAAACGTTCATAAATGAATCAATATTACATTCCCCAAGTCACTGTTGCCGCCTTTTCTGTCTGACTGAGCACAGTATACAAGTTTTCATTTTAAGTAACTAATCTATTAACATAAATAACTTGCAAAACTGTAACTTATTTGTGTTAATGGAAAATTATGTAAATCTCTTAGCACTTTGGAAGCTAGATTTGGATTTCTAAAGAAAAACAGCTACAAATTATACAGGACTTCTGACTAAACAGATTAACCACATTCCACAAGGAAAAGCTTAAAGTCTGGGGAATGATTTTTTTTTCCATGAACGTTTCAATTAAAAGAGTACAAAACCAACATTTTAAAGGTTAATTGAATACTTCTTGTTTCCACCCAAGTTTCTAGTTACTAAAAAGGAGTCTTGCCATAAAACGTAATCACATTCAAGAAATCTAGAACTTACTGTTTTCTCATAGATGCAACCATAAAAATGTGTCACTCGAGGAGTATTTTTAAATCAAATTCATGCTGAAGGGAACAGGTTCAAGTCTATTTTCACAACTGTTGTACATTTTACACACCCTCCTTCACCCCCAAATCCTAACAGTAAACTGTAAATTGTCTGTTGGGCAAAATGCAAACAAATGTAAAAATAAAAAGAAATCATTTAACAAAGCTTCCCAAACTTGGCTCTAAAGAGTAATGAACATTCCCGTTTTACAAAGGCAAAAAACAAAGTAAGTCAAATGCAATTGTTGAAAAGAAGGTATTTCTATCACTTTCCGATTTTAAAACGTCATTAAGGAAATACAGAGTAAGAACCAGGGCAGGGAAAGCTCAGCACGTAAAACGTTTGTTTTGCAACGTCTTCCAATCTTTTGGCTTCCCCGAGGAACAGGAGGCAGAACCCTAAGGAACGTGCTTCACTTCAGCCACTTTGGTTTCTTCTCTCACAAGATGTGTTTCAGGAGACCAGTAACAGGAGTAAGAGAAGAGAAGCAGCCCCGTAAACCCACACCGTCGAAGAAGTACCGCAGACACAAACCAGCGTTCACGTGGGTTAGCAGGTTTTCTAGGGCTAAAACGCAAAGCCCCAGTTCAGTGTGTTTACCAGCAAGTTATAATTATCCTTTATTAAAAAAAAAAAAGAAAAGAAAAAAAAGCTGGGGTTATCTATCAGCGCAGTCTTCAGACTGAACAGCGGGCACGGGCTGACCTGCGGAACAAAGGCCCCGTGGGAGCACGGGGCCCCGGGCTGGAGGAGGGGCCAGGCTGTCCCCGGGGCCGCGGCTTCCGGCGTCGTGTGCGGACACCGCCGCCAGATGGCGCCGCATCACAAGGGAAGAGCCTACGTCCCGCGCCCGGCCGCGCGTGGTCCCTGATTTCGGGAGAGGGGGGGGTGGCGCGGGGGCTGCAGACATTTGCTTCAAGCAGCAGGTATCTGCCAGCCAGAGCAACACCCAGACCTGGCCTTAAAACGGCCAGGACAGTCGTGCGTGCGTCTGCATCCGCTCCGTCCGTGCAGACGAAACGTACTCTAAATGATGCAAGCAAGCAGCTCAATCAAAAGGTCTTCCGGCCTCTTACGTTGCGACATGCCCCTTTGTTCATCAGGGTTTCCAGCGGTTAAAACGCCGGGGGCTTTAAACTAGGAATATACTTGAATTATTTGTCAGAGGTGAACTTAGATGAAATAATGGATTTACAGGCAACAGACTTTGGAGGTTGGATTATAAGCAGCACCTCCAAATGTGCAATTTTTGGAGAGAAACACACAGAAACGGGGGTGCTTCGAAGGGGAAAGGGCCCACGGTGTGTGGGACGTGGTCTCATTATCCATGTTCATCCACACACAGAATTCCGTCCACGTCAAAATCAAAATTCTCGAGTTCCTGGAGTAGCGTCCTAGGCGTCTTCAGATCAGGGGGACTGCCTGTTCCAGGGACCTATTCCTGGGCGTCTGGCAGGATCTGCCAGCTCCGTGCCCACAAAGTTAAAACTTGATCATTTCATGAAGCTAACTATACACAGTAAACATCCCACCCGGCCTCATGCAACATCCCTTCTCCTCTGGTCTCGACTGATGGGCACCACGGACCTCGCACGGAGTTAACCGGGAGCCACGAAGCCGTGACCACGGGGAGGGAACCACAGAGAACGTTAACTGAGTGGCACCAGCCTGTGTGGCCTGGAATCTCACCCACGCCAGAAGCGGGCCCAGTAATCTTGTAGACTTTTATGGTTATAAATGTATAAATGAGAATAAAACAGAGATTTTTCTGTATTGCTCACATGAAGAGTTCAGTCTTAAATAAATTTTAAATCTCAGAGGTTTCGCTCCACCAGAGACACTGTGTGGAAAGAATCTCTTTATATTTTACTTAATAATTTAAGCAAATCTTCCCAAGTCTCATCACGAAGCTGTTTCAGGGACCTCAGACGAGCTGCCCAGGCCCGCTGTAATTATTCTGTTCTTCATTAAAATGTGAGGGAAAAAAAGCATATATACATTTGTTCATGAACTTCTTGATTCCTTAGTTTTCTTTTTCTCTCCTTTTTTTTTTAATCAAGAGGAAATAACTGTATTCCCCTCTCTTGTATAGCTTTAATTTTTTCTCCTGATTT
Organism: Camelus ferus; assembly: GCF_009834535.1. Taxonomy (NCBI): domain Eukaryota; kingdom Metazoa; phylum Chordata; class Mammalia; order Artiodactyla; family Camelidae; genus Camelus; species Camelus ferus. The sequence continues at coordinate 3,166,512 of NC_045725.1, read as the reverse complement.
ATAGCTTACCTTCAATTTATCCAGTTTTTTTTTTTTTTTTTTTTTTTTACGTCAAGACAAAGAATTACAAGCCCCAGTAGAGCAACATCGCCCGGGAAAGCCCCAGCTACTAACGTTTATTTTCTCAACCCTTTAGTCAGATTTCTGTTTTGAGAGGGCGCTGCCGTGACCGTGTTCCACGGCTTGCTGGCTGCGCAGGAGCCCTGAATCTACGAATTTAAAATGTTTACAGCTAAGTAAAGGGTTTTCTGTCAAATTCTATTAGCTGGACTCAAAAGGAAGGGCCCCCCCAGCCCGGCCCACTGGCCTGGCATCCCGTCTGAGACCTAAGGGGACCCGCGGCTGCAGGCTCGCGGCTGACCAGCCTAAAATAACTCGCCCACCCGCGCGGACGAGACACCCGGGGCAAGGGGGAGGGGCCGGGAAACATCGCTGGTCACACTTGCATTCAGCCCACGACGCCTCTGCCACCGTCCTCCTGACTTCAGGACGCGGTCAGCTCTGAAGCGCGTGCAGGAAGGCGGGTTTCTCCGTGCACCTGCTGAGTGCGCGCCGTCGTTCCTGGACTGCGCGTGTGCGCGTGCCTGGCTGCCTGCACGCGCGGGAGGGGAGGGGCCGCGCCGGGGGGTGGGGACAGCGCTCTCAGGACGTATTTTGAGGACACCAGTCAACGTCGCGGCCCCACGTCTTCTACTTGTTAAAGACATCGCCTTGGTCAATATTAATCAATTTACTCTGTACCCGGAGCCCAGGAGGCTCTGTGATTGCTCTCCCCGATTCCGTGGTGAGCAGAGCACACACGTGGTCCCCACCAAGCTCCTCCCCGGAAGGGAGATCCCCGCTGATCAGCCAGCCAGCCAACCACGTGAACTCGTGGTGATGAGGCCGGCAGCCCGGCCACGTCCCAGAGCCGGAAGGCCCCCCACCTCCCCCGCTCTGCCCGTCCTGCGACCTCCGGGACCTGGGACCTGTGTTGTCCCTCGGCACCCACGTGAGGGAAGGCCCTCGGGACAGGGAACCCAGATCCCCAGGACAGAGTGAGGCCTGGACAATCAGGATGCAGGATGTAAAATGGGAAGTGATCTGAAAGTCACAACCAGTCCCCACACACGTTCTGCTACCTAAACCCACTTTTTAAGGAAAACAGCCACTGCCTCTGTTTCTTCCCTCTGATCTAAGGCGTCTCTTTACCAGCTGCTGTGTCTCCATCACCCTTAACTGACAACCTCCACTCCTCTGAAAGCCCTGGCAGTTCACACGGGACTGAGGCCCACCGACGGTGGTGGCGGAGCCGAAATAAAGCACCTTCAAAGAGAGAGTGTGTCTGCATCCCTTACTCATCTCAGAGCTGCCGAGCCGTCCCCTCGCCACCCTGGAGGTCCCCGGGCCGAACCTGCACCCTCTCCTGTCGGCGTCCGTCCGTCCATCTTGACCCTTCCCGCCTCCTGGGCACAGACACAAGGCCACACGCCATCACAGTCATGTGTGTGCAGAAGCAGGCCAGCCACACACGTGTACACAGGGCACACACAGGCCCCCACATGCAAAGGCCCCGTGCACACACGGTCTCACACACACACAGTTTCCCACAAGGGCCTCGCAGTGTTTGGGTTGGGAGGCCGGCCGGGGTCAGCTAGTGTCCAACCAGATCGTCTCACACGTGACCCCGAGTCCTGAGAATCACTCCTTTCCCATAGCCAGACAATTACAAAGTCCAGAAATCAAAACCCAGTGAAGGCACCGTTCTTTAAAAGGAGAAAACGTGTGCCTCTGTCGGGGTATATTTAAAAGCGGAGCGCAGCAGTCCACACCCTCAAAACTCAGGGCGCCCAAGCTCACGGCCCAGGTGAGCTAAGCCAGCAGGAAACACAGGGCCCTCTACTCACAGGCCGCTGTCAGTCACGGTTCCTGCAAAACGCTCACCAAGACAAACACGTAACTGCAAAAAATGAAGTGTCTGTTATTCTTAGAATCTGGGAAAAATATACAGTCACACGGCATAGTTCTGCGTCTTCAGAACCACAGGTCCTCCCTCAAGCATCCCCGAGGACCACTGCCGCCCTCTGCTCCACGGTCACGGCCACCAAGCAGCTGCCTGCGACGCACGCTCCTGAGGCCCCAGGCAGCCCAGGCGCCGGCCCTGGGGCTGAACTTGGGCATCTCCACTCCACCGGGCATCGGGGCTCGGGGTGGGGCTCTCAGCCTTTCACCCCGCTAACTGCTTTCCCAAAGCACCCAGTGGGCACAGGTCGAGTGTGGGGCCTGAACTTGACCGAGACACAGCTCAGCAGATGCAGTGAGCCAAGGACGGACCACAGAAGCCAGTCGCCCCTCCTCCACCACTGCCAGCTGGGCTGGTGACACCCGTGTGTGGCCTCATCACCTGTCCTACGTGGGACCCCGGCCACTGGCCCTACTGCCCCTCCAGCCCCAACGACCCTGTGATCACCACTGTGGGCACGCACGTGTGTGCCCGGGGGCACGTGCATGAGCTGGCGGTCCCCCATCATCTGTAGAGTCCGCTAGGCCACGGGAGATGCTACAGCCACCCTCCCGGTCCTGGCAGCAAACGCAGGTGACACATACCCGGTCCCCTGCTTCCTGCAAACATCCCACACATGTGGCTCCAGCGGGCACCGGGTGGGAAGGCCCCTGGAAAGCGCCCGATGCAAGTGACTGGAGATGAGTACACACACATCTGTCTCCAGTGTAGACGCGCACGAGACACAGACACACGCACACTGCCCAGCCGCTGCCGCCCATTATTCCCAGAGTGAATGACACAGAAGTCCCCCGTTTCCTGACTGGGCCCCTCCCCAGGTGCGGACCAAGGCAGCCAAGGTCCTCACACGTGCTGCTTCCGTGCAGGGCAGGGGAGCTGGGGGGTGGGGGCCCGGGGAGGGGGCAGGTGCACCTGCAGGGCCACCCCAATGGGACAGGAGGAGGGCCACCACGCCCAGCCTTCATCCACACTCCTTGCCCTGCACGTGTGTGGCCTGGAAGCACCGCCTTGGGCTTCAGGGACTAGAGGGAGTCCATACAGACCCTGCCCTCTGGCCTGGTGACCCGGAAGCTCGGCCCCAGCAAGAAAGTGGCCACAGATTTCAAACTCGTGCTGCTGGGACCGCTGACCGATGGGTTAACGAGGAGACGAAAGAGGAGGACGGGCCGGCAACAGGAAGGGTGAGGTGCTCGTCGGAGAAGGTGGGAGGTCAGCCCGCTGCCAAGATGTGGCCCCGATGACCCAAGTGACAGTGGCACCTTGGTGACTCTTGACGCTTCCACCTCAACACCTTCTGAACACAGTTTCGGGCCATCACGGAGGCCTGAGTCACATTTGCTTCCCTCGTGTTCCCGTGAACCCTGGGCTTCTTTCTGAGTCCTCCTTCTCACGGTGTCTTGAAAATTCGAATGAATCCAATGCCGTCCCCCCAGTCCCCACGCAGCCCAACCCTGAGTGTCATCCCACCAATGACACCAGTGGTCGAGCCCAAGGCCGCGCCGGTGGTCCCAGCTGTGCCCTTCCCGGTGGGGCCCCACGAGGATGTGCCCCTCCTGACAGCAGATCCCACATCTGGGAAGAAGGAACGTGGAAACCCAGGTCCTACGTGAGGAAGGAGAAAGCGTGTCTGAAGGCAGAAACCAAGTGCTGTGCTGTGGAGACGCGACCACAGGGCTCAGCAGACTCAGAAGAACGGCTTTTCTGCCTCTGAAGTGGGCCCCCTCCCCCTCCCCCTCCCCCCTCCCGACCCCAACCACGCCAACCTTGCCAAGACATCTTAAAGCTGTTTCCCAAGTACTTTGGGAAGAATTTCGTAGCTGAAACTTACTACCCCAGGACTTTGAAATTACATAACACACGCCACGTGTTTACATGTGCACACGCACACGCACCACGTGTGTCCCTGTGCTAAGCCTGCAGGCAAACACTGACACAGCCCTCGGTTCTGAACTGCCGAGCAGAAATGCACTGAGCGTCCTTCTCAGCGAGACCGTGACCTTCTCAACACTAACAAGCCCCAGGTGGCACGTCTCTCTAGTTCCCTGAAGCCCCACAGCCAGTCAAGGTCTCCATGGATTACAGAACCAGTCAGCCGATGGGCAGGTATCAGGACTAAAGCAACCACAGGACCCGTGTGTTCGATGCAACCAGGTACGAACCAGTCCACTAAGCCCACTTTTTAACACTGAATAAGATACAGTGCAGATTTCTAAAAAATTAAATGAATTGTGTAACGACTGGGATTTCTAATTGCCTTAGATTTTTCCTATATTTTCTACTGTTTTTGAGGCATTCTCACATCACTTATTCTATTCTATAACTAAGATTTGATTTTATTCTTTCAAATAATCCTCCCCACACATACCTCACCCTCTGGCTCCCCTCAGTCTCACCCCACAGAGACTGATTTTATGCTAACAGCAAAAATGCTTTCTTCATCTAACCCACTTCTGGCATGGGTTACACATGACTCGATAAAACCAAAACGGAAACAAACGAGCTTTAAAAAACGGCACAGGCAAGTAATATTAGTGAGCAAGTAAAGTTCTGCACAAAACCCTGTGAACAAAAATGTTCCAACATGATGTTTATGTTTCTGAGAAGAGGGGATATCTGCTTATTTAAGAGGTTTTGTTAAATTTTTCTCAAGTTGATACAATATTGAAACAGCTTATATAACCACCCAAATAGCTCAAGGAATTTTATGAATTGTTTATTTTTTAAAAAAAATTAAATACCTGAAACAAAAGGTTTTTTGGAGAAACTCTGATGCCACCAAAAGCACATGATCTTCTGCCCTTACTCTGCACAAATTCACTGTAAGACTGCACTTCTAACAGAACGGTGAAGACGTGCGTGTACACAGACACATGTACCCCTAAGCGCTTAGATAAACTGCATCACCCACTACTGCCGGCTCTCGGTGTTACTCCTTGACTGTTCACCATCCCACCTTGGGGAAAAAAAACACCACCCTCTTTATACTGAAACAAGGCATTTCCCTTTCTTCTCGACTAGCGCCCTAGCATGTACTTAAGTAAGACAAGACGTCCTTGAAAGCATGCTCTTCTGCAAAGCTGGCGTACTGGGGAGACTGCACTATGTCCCCATCCGAGTCTGGCTTTTAATCTTTTTCCAAATGACGTGACACATGGACACACCCACACACACACATTACCACCCCATACACACACCACACATACACACACATCCTAAATGAACTGTCTCCCTGCAGTGGCTCAACCACGTGGTCCAGGATGGAGAGCAACCATCTTGAGCTCTTAGGAGGACCTCTTAGGGAGCAAGGCTGATAAAGAAGTCGGAGGGTGTGACGACTTGAAATGCAATGAAATCTGAATCCGAGCTGACATCTGTCCGCACACGATGATCACTGCACTCTGATGACGGTTACAGCAAACCTGTCTGGGCTCAGGTCCCTAACTCACTGCACCATGCGCCCGTTTCTCTCTTCCTTGTCGCCCCTGGCCCTGCGGGCGGCGGCGTCTCCCCAGCATCGCGCCAGGGCTCTGCTGACGGGGTGGCTGGGGGTCCGAGGCGGCCGGCAGGGGCTCCGTGGAGCTACCAGGAACTACAGGCCTCTGGTTTCACCTGCAGAGAGACACCAGCTGAACGATCCTGTCCTGGAGACAAAGCTGGTTTCAGAGCTTCTTGTGCAAATCCCTCCACAGAGCAAGGCTCAAAAAAGCATCACTCGGACTCGTAAAAGGGATGGTTTTCATCAGTCACTTTGATTCCAGCCCCCCGTGAGCTGTCTGCAAAGGAGTCCGTGTGCTCTCGGCCACCTTCCCCACACCTGGGAGTACCTCACTGACCTACGCTAACGGAGTGAGCTGTTCAGTGACACTCCCTCCGCACCAAACGCTCGGTGATGGGAAGAGAAGGTCAGCCTCCAGCACCGCACACTCAATCACCACATCTTACTGGCAGGGAAGGCAGGCGAGGCTCAGAGAAAAGACAGACGAAACTTCGGGATGAAAACCCAGCACAGAAAGGCATCCTTGGAAAGGGATGAAAGCACCCTAGTTGGAAGATACCCTGGTCCTGCTGGAGGGGGCGGCTCCCCGGGGGCAAGGAGCCCCGGGTGTCGCCCACAGACGGAGAGGATGCGCTGTCTCTCTTCCAGGCAGAGCCGGGAAGCACCCGATTCCAGCTCTGCGCCCCGTGTGCACTGGGCCAGGCACAGCCGGCCAGGGAAGGCGGCACGTGCTCAGACCACGTCAGAGGCCATGGATTTTCCCATCAGTGACCAAAGACAAGATCTGCAAGTTTCCCAAACTAACTGTTTTGGGGTTTGTTTGGTTTTTTTTTTTTTTTTTTTTTTTTTTTTTGGTCTTCAAAGATTTAATCCTGTTTCAAATCATAAAAATGTAACCCAAGTCCAAAAGCCAGATCAGGAAACTACAGCATAAATGGCACATTCTCTGTCGGCTTCAAGAAACAAGCCGCAGCCCTGAGACTCCTTCCCACTGGACTCCATCCGAAGCATCTCTCAGCAGTAAGCATGGAGCCCCTTCAATGAGAAGTAACGGCACGCCAAACCTCCGGGCAGCGGAGACCAGGCTCACGGCGCACACACTTCGGAAGTAAAACCCAGAGTGTCTTCATTGTTGGCAAAAAAGTGTTTTTGAAAATATCCATTTCCTTCCATCTGAAATACTGCCTCCTTCCCAAGTTGACTCTAGATAAAAGAACACGCACCTCCTTCAAGTCCCTCCCCCAAATTCATCTCCAGTTACAGCTGTTGTTAATAAGCAAACAAAGAGCGACGAAGGACGAAGGCAGGGTTCTCACACGTGGCCAGCGTTGCCCCCAAGACCTCCATAAACGACCTGGCAAACACGGGGTCAGGACGGGCTGGGACCCGGAGAAATAAACAGATTTTCACAGTGCTTCTCAGCTTGCAGCCATTTGATGGTTGCTGTAAAGTTTTGAAATGAGACTTGGCAAAGGGTTTCCGTGAGATGCCTTTGAACTCTGAATCCTTCCACTCTGTAACAGCTACCCAGTGGTGCATCTGGTCCCTGACTTCAAAGAGCAGGCTGGCCCTGTCCCCGGCAAGGGCAGAGGGCTGGGAGCGTGGCTTCAGCCTTCAATGTTTCACTCCACACTCCCTCGGCTCTTCTGGCATTTTATTAACCCACGAAAACGTGGAGACAAATTTTCATCAGGACAACTCCAGGAGTCCCAAGAAGCTTTTAAAATCTGAAAACCCTCTGCCTTCACTCAGTCTGAACACATTCACGACTTTTTGTCTTTACCAAGGATATTTGCAAACAACGCATCAATATTTCCAACACATGCTTTGTTAAAATATTTAAATAGGGGCATAATCCAAGGACAAATTTTTTATTACTTTAACCAATCCCCTTAAGTAGCTCTCAATAAAAACCTGTTATCTCGGAATTCACATCTGACATTTCTTTGCTATTTAAAGCCAAGAAGTAATAAAACTTGAAAGGGTTTTTTTTATCCCTTTTTTGATGTAATTAATTATATTAACTTGGTAGCTTTCAATTAGAGAAAATACTGCATTGAACATTTTATTTTCTGGGAAAAAGAAACGTAGAGTCCCTTTTATGGAACTTGATGGAAGTTCCTAAGTCAATATTTACACCATCTCAGCCTCTGAAGAGAAATGATACTTAAATTCTCAAAGGACAGAAGAGTAGCCACCCACTAAACATGGATCCTACAAGTTTGCTAGTTTTCAAGCTGCAAAGGTTTCTCAGCCTAGTGGTCAAAGACAACTGCGAATTTTTATAATTCAATTATAAGCAGTTTGTTGGTAAAATAAATGTGTCAGTAAAATACAGTACTTTTGAATTTCTCTTTCCCAATCCTTTTGGGATCCCCAAAATGTCATTTCACCACTGAGAACAGTATTGTTCATTAACAGTAACTCACTCAGATCACTGCCTGAAATAAACTGGCCTAAAATATGAAAAAACAGGGGGGGAAGAAAAGACTCTGTTCCTTGGGTTAGCCTTACATGTGAAAAAAGAATTAAGGTGGAAACAAAAATTCTTTAGCAATAACTTCATTCAAAATGTAACCAGTTTCTGTTTTCTCTTTGACAACCTGTGACACAGTGCTAAGCAAGAGAAAAGCAATCACTTTAAAATATATAATGAATTTAGAAGTGAAGTCAAAAACTGAACAAACAATGACTGACCCAGTTTGCTAGTAAGTGAAGATAAAAATGCCTTTCTGAAGTTAACCACTGTACCTAGAAATAGATTTTTTGTAAGTTTCTACTGTACAGCACAGGGAACTATATTCAGTATCTTGTAGTAACCTTTAATGAAAAAGAATATGAAAACACATGTAGGCACATGCATGACTGGGGCACTGTACTGGACACCAGAAATTGACACATTGTAACTGACTACACTTACAAAAAATACCTTTCTGCTTGATGGAACTATAGAAACAACACAAGGGCGCAGAGAGGGGATCTGGGTGGAACCCGGGCCTGGCTCCCAGGTGGGAAATGAGACACAAGAAGTCCACAATGTGTCGGGGTCCAGGCAGGGCTGGGCCTCCCACAGGGAGCCCATCAGCTGGGAGGGGACACTAAGTCACCGCCGCCCCCACGCCGTCACAGCCCCTGAAAAGCCAGGAATGAGTTACACCTCCGGCCTCTGAGACCCAGGGGGCACACACTCTCCAGAACAGAACATTAACCTGCACACAAAAGCTCATAATACATTAAGCTTAAAAAAACGGGCCACAGTGGGGGAGGGACAGCTCAGGGGTAGAGCTTAGCACGCACGAGATCCTGGGTTCCATCCGCTGTGCCTCCATTTAAAACTAAATCAACAAACCTAATTATGCGCCCTCCCCAAAAAAATTGGGCCACAGAGCTATCATTTGTCAGCTGAGTGCGAGTGCACGTGGATACACGCTAATATAAGGTACAAGTGTGTCAAGTGTGCACGTGGATACACGCTAATGTAAGACACAAGTGTGTCATGCATGCACGTGGATACATTAATGTAAGACACAAGTATGTGCGCACGTGCGTGTGGATACACGCTAATATGACACAAGTGTGTGTGCGTGCACTTGCACAAACAGCACACCCAAAGAGCTGCACAGAAGGCATGGCGGGACCAAAACTCAACCATCGCCGTCTCTAAGGACATTACTTTTTTCCTTTTTCCTCGTCTGCACTTTCTGTAATGATCACATTGCACATAACATAACACGGAAACATCCAACAGAGTAGACATAGCAGAAGTACTAACCACCTCAAAAACATCGTCCTTTTACTTTCATCTACGCCCACAGGCCAAGGAATCTCGAGGCTGCCTGGACCAGAGGGGCGGCCCCAGCCTCCAGGGCCACGCCCAGCAAAGACCACAGCCCCAGGCAGGTGAGCGCACAGCCCGGTGCCCGGGGACCCAACGCCGCCAGCAGCTCCAGGGGCGATGATGCTCGCTGTTTAGTATTTGTTCAATATCCGTGTTTCTGCTGCTTTTCATTCTGAGGAGTCACTTATTGCTGTTCTCATTTCCTTAAAATCTGGGTTGGGCCGAGCGCTAAGGATGCCTGCTGGACAGGTGCGCTGGGCGGCTTCCCACCTCCACCTGCCTGGAAGCCCTCTGACCTCCCCACCCCAATCCTCATGCTTCTCCCTGCATGGATCTTCAAGACATGCAAGGATAATCCATGTCTTCAATTGGCTGGTTGCGTTTTACTTAATGAAAGAAGACAAGGCATCCTCTCCAAACTGCATGCAATTCTACAGCTGAATATTTCATCCTCTTGCCACCTGGAGTCGGCACGGAAACCTGTGCTGTGTGCATCTGAAAGGCTCTGCCTGGGACACTCGGAGATTCCAGGACTCTATCCAGCAGCAAGCAGCCCCTCCAGTGGACGTCAGTGAGAGCAGGATCCCACACCGGGGTTCACATGCGGTCCTTCCAAGGGAAGAGTCCCCAGCAGGAAAGCGCCACCAGCCCTTTTACAGGCTGGAAGGGCAGAAGTTACAGGGTCAAACTCTGGGGACAGAGACGCAGCCCAGCCCTTCCTGAAGGTTTCCCAAAATACTTCCCTAATGTGACCTGGGAGGACCTTGCCTAAAAGACAGGTAGGCAGCAAGACAGGGCAAGACGTCTGTGGGCAGGAGACGCTCACCTCTGAGACGCCTCCGGGTGGAGTCACCGCCTTCCGCTGACTCACAAAGGCCTTCTCTCCAGGTCACGCCAGGTTCCAGAACTTTCCATTTCAATTATAGACCCATCTTTTCAAATGAACTTGAGGTCTCTTTGCATATTCTGTTAGGTCAGAGGGGTGGGAAGAGCCCACGGCTTTTAGGACTGTTCCACCTGCACCACAGAACCGACAACTGAAGCGCCAGTAAGTCTTCAACAGTCCACACCCAGGACACATGATTCCCAAGACAACAGGGTTTGCCAGATGTTTTCACACATATTTATGGAGTATGTTTTTCAACAAAACTAAGCAAGGCTGAATCATACACAGGCAGAGTCAACGCAGAATCAGGAGAAACACATCCAGGAAACACACCACGTCACGACCAGAACCGACTTCCTCATGCTGCTTTGGGGCAGGCGTAGCAAGTCCCGGATCATGATTTACTATTATTTGTGAACATCGCAGGTCACATATCACTCATCACCAAATGCACCTCTGTATCAGGGCAGCCTGGGTCGTGAGTAGGGTCTAAAGGAGTCTTGGTCTCTATTCTGAATGACTTTGAATTAAGATCGGCCCACACATGTGGGGTAAGCTTCAGAGGTGAGTGATGGAGTCTTTCACTGGCACCTGGCTTCTCACCAGATTCTCTGGGACACTTGCCAGTGTCCCACAACATCAGGGCAAAGCTGTGACCACTGTCCCACATCTCAGAACGCTGACACCCGCCACGGGACAGCACCACCCTGGATGACGGCGAAGCTTCGGCACAGACCCTCCACCTACAAAGCCACAGACGGGACACAGCTTCCCGCGCTGAGAGCTGATGTCTGTGCCCAAGAGGCAGCGTATTCCCTGGGATGTGTGTCAGCTACTTTCAAGGTCACGGCCCTTCAGGTACTACTCGAACGTCACATCATCCCGCCTCTGGAAACTCTACAGTATGTTCCCCACGTTAGAAAATGCAAAGGTTCGGGGGGCAGGGGGGCAGCCAAACAAACAGACTAAAGGAGATCTGAGCTTCCTCTTGAATCTGTTTCCACCAGCGACGTTCGGACCCTTGGCAGCAGTCATACACGTTTAAAGTGTCAGCACTTGGACAGGCAGGTATAGCTCAGGGGTAAGTGGATGCCTCGCGTGCACAAGATCCTGGGTTCTATCCCCAGTCCCGCCATTAAATAAATAAACCTAATTACTTCCCCTCCAAAAAAAAATTAAAATTAAAAAAAAAAGCCCATCCTTGGGGTCTTTCCAAAAGTTACTGAAAGAATAAACATCAGCACATTAAACTACGGAAAGAGTGCAATCTCCCCCGAAGGCCCTTTCCTCTTCTTCTTGAGCTCATGACCCTGCCAGCACCCCCGGCGTGAGGTCGCCCGCATCCTGCCTGGCAGCAAACACAGGGCTGCTGCACAGGCCTGAGCTGGCCGACCAGCGGCCCAGGAAACAAGACCAGACATCTCCTGGGTGAGCCGAAAGATCCGCCTGCCAGAAGGTCCACGTAGACACACGCCAGGGAGCGCGCAGGACAGCCAGGTAACAGGAATCCAGACAGACGACGTGTCCTTTAGCCTAAGTGTGTCTCAGACATCACAGGGATGCTCATGTTTATGCTAAAAGAAGTAGTCGGTGTTCATCTGAAACCCGAGTTTAACAGGCAGCCTTTAAACCTCTCACGTGTTCTCATCTAAACACATTATTTACATGAGTGGCTTCAAAGGACGCGCTGAGTGAGTTAAGACCCAAAAAAAGGCGTCAACACTGATGCAAACACCAACATCATAGATCAAGAGGAAGATTGCTTTTTATCTATAATCAGTGTCCTTCACTTACTGAGAAGAGCCGAATGTATCCAAGGAAACAGGGAGGTGTGGAGGAGAAGCCACTCTTACCTCCCCGAGACCCAAACCACAGGGCAGGCACTTAACTGATGACCGTCCTCCACCGTGACGGGGCCTCCTGGAGCCTCGGTGACACCAACAGTCCCCCCGTGCAGGCGAGGGCCCACCTGCTGCACCTCATCCCAGAACCTGCTCTGGGCAGGTGGCTGAAATGCTCCCCTCCCCCTGCCCCCAGGCCCGGCTCCAGGCCCTGCTGCTGGGCAGGGCAGAGGGGTGGGGGCCTCAGGAGGAGACAAGGACGGGGCCACAACAACGCGGCCCAGGTGCATCGGTGTCCTGGGATTCTGTCTCTGCCCCAGAGCAGGCACAACATTGTCTGAGACTGGAGGGGCCGCCACACGCACCCACTGCCCCCAACATCGTGCCTGGCTGTGCACGCTGAGTGCCTGGTGTGACCCGATGCCCGGTTTCCTCACTCCCCACTGCCCTCTGACAGAAGAGGGGGGCATGAGGGCTGAGAAGAATGAGGGAAGACGATGGCCAGCTGTGTGGGTGTGGGCGGCACTGGACCACGGATGGCAGGAGGGACACACCAGCCCCCACCCAATCCTGCAGCTGCCCCGAGAGGCTCCCAGGTGCAGTCCTGCTCCGCAGACCTCTACCAGCTTCTACACCATCCCCAATACCAGACCTTTCAACTCAAAGAAAAGGATCTTTATCTCAGGAAGGAAGGAAGGAAGGAAGGAAGGAAGGAAGGAAGGAAGGAAGGAAGGAAGGAAGGAAGGAAGGAAGGAAGGAAGGAAGGAAGGAAGAAAAAAACAAGAAATTCTGACCCAGGACGGAAAAGAAATTTGGGTGTTTAAAAGGGATCACAGAATCTGCTGCCCGCCCGGTGCTGTCCAGCCCAAGAGGCCTCCACGTCAGAGATCTGGTCTCCTCCCCAGTAACTTTCAAGCACGCCGCCCTTTTGTAACTGGGGTTTCAAAACAATATCAAGAATTTGCTCGAAGTGGCGAGTGGGCGGTCACCGTGGAAACTGCAGGGGCTCTTTTTCCCGTTGGCATAACACACAGCCTGTCCAGAACCCCGTGTGCAGAGTTTCCGAATTTCCCGAGTCAGCGCTCTGCAGTCCCATTCTTCACACCTGAAGCTCACGGACTCTGTAGGTCCCCCCAGGTGGCACGTTTAGCTGCCTTGTCAGGCTGTTAGTGACTCTCCTCTATCAGAAATGCCTGTTTTCAACCTCATGGCCCCGCCCTATCCAATTTCACCATTTTTGGAAAAACGGCACCAAACTGTGCTTCCTAAAAACGAAAACGTTCAAGCCACCCCACCACTACGCATTCTGAGTCCAACACCAGAAAAACCTGTATAAATCATATGTCATGAATTCTGCAGACATGCATTTTTAAAAAACCAGTAACATCAGAGGCAAGCTTAAATCAAAGCAATTACAGTGGCTGGAAGTCCGGGTGGAAATCCAACCGTCGTTCCAGGCTCAGACGTGATGTTCTCAAACAGTCCAGGCCACTAAGGAGCTCCTCAACTGCTGCGTTGTCCCCCGCAGGAACAGCCTGGCTCCACGGCCCCAGAGGGAGTTGTCGGTCCTCAGTGGGTCTCAGGTCTTAGACTCAGGCGCATGCAGACTTCTCCGTCGAGGGCTAACCCGTCATCAGAGGGCACCGCTGGACTATCACTTTAAATGGCGCATGTCAGTAATGCTGGGTTGTTAAATGGAAAGAGCGATCAGAGTGAAACTGGGGCCCTGCCTATTCATGCCGCGGGAAGTAACCGTTCTGGGGTTTGGAGAAAAAGAGCACGAGTGGTCCTCGGACCTGGCACATCGTTACGGGAACACACCTGGCAGCCAGCCATCAGCCCGAAAGTCTTGCTCGTCTGTGGAGATACTTCCCTTTGTGAATAAAACAGAAGAGGAGGCGTCCTTTAAGCGGACGTGCCCACCCTGAGTGCACACACAGGCACAGGTCAGGTTCCAGTCATGCGAGGGTGACCTTCCAATGTTCAATCCAGAGAAGACCATCCCGAGCTTTTTCAGTTCTAGTAAAATACAGGTCTGGAGCCGCAACCTGTCTTAACGTGCGAAGGCTCGTGCCAACTGCGTCCACTGACACTGCATCATACCCGTAGCCCACAAAGGTTCCTGAAACACCAGCCTCAGAGGAGGTCCAGCACACAGGAAATTAAGAAATACAAAAACAAACAAACCAACTTACAAATGAAAAATTAGCAACTTGTACCAGAGACACGCGCACAATAAAAATACTTATCAAATAAAACCTACAGGCTTGAAAAAGGAGACTCCCAGCCAACTAAGCGATCCGGTCTCCCTGCGGCGAGCGCACGGACCAAGCGTGCTGCAAACCGAGTAGCAGCCACAGACAGAGCGGGCAGCCCGGCCCGGCCAGGAGCATCACGCACGGCCAGGGGGTGCACCCTGAAAGAAGGGGTCGGGAGGGCTCTCGGCGAGTCTCATTCCGAGGTCACGGGAGGTGACCGTGACCTTCCAACTCGCAGGGGCTTGGGCCACGGCGGGAACAGGAGAGGACTGCCTTTCTTAGCAAAGGCTCCACGGCAGGAGGCAGAGGCACACGGTCTCGGCTTCTTCTGAGCATCTGAGCCCCGAGGACCCCCTCCCCCTGGGAAGGGCAGCCCCCAGGGCTCCAGCACCCCACACGGCCCCCATAGCTGCGCCGGGGTCTGGAGACACAAAGGGTCACAAGTTGGGAGGAACGCAGCTGCCCAGCATCCTGAACTCACCAAAAATCGCCCCAAGCACCACAGCTCAAGCACCAATGCTGAGCCCGCCACTGACTGCCCCCCAAGGCCTAACCACCCATCACAGCCCCACAGGCTGGGCCAGGGACCAGCCCGAGTGCACGTGGGGCCATGTGGCCCCTGCCTTCCCACGGGGTCAGGCGGGTGGGGCGCCACACGCAGAACCCCAGGCCTTGCGCCCAAGCCCTTTCACAGACGCCAGGCACGGGGATCCCGGCAGTGAGGCAGGGACCCATCGCAGCGTCACCAACTCCTGGGACACTCATCATGAACATGTCCCAGGTCAGAGCTGACCACACAGCACCGTGCTCTCGGCCGCCCAGCATCAGACCCCGTGAGCCCGTTTCTGCTTCTCCCCAGTAATGACGGTCCCCCGAAAGGCCCGGGACACAGACGCCCAGTCACGGCACAGACACAAGACATGCGGGGTCGGAAGCCGGGAGAAACTCACCTGCCCAGACCCTGAACTCGCCCCAAATCGCCCGAAACGTAACCAACCCCAGTCCATCTAAACGGCCACGCCATTACTCCACATTAACTTGGCACTTTTACCTGAAAAACTGTGTGCGCACAAGACGCTCACATGAAACACCTCTCGCTGAGCTGCTGCTACTGTCACAGGAGATGTGCCCGCTGGGCAGCGGGCAGAGACAACGAGGCTGGGAACGACTGTGAGCTTCCTGCCTGCTCCGGGGCACTGGTCCTCCCGCCGACTACACCGCCCTTCTCCTGGGAGTTCGCTGCAGACCGAGGACGGACCTGACCCACGCCTCCCCGCGAGCCGGCCACTGTTCCGCCAGGATGGATAACCGGGCCCCTGCCCACCAAGAGCACAATTCCAGGAGAGAGGGCTGTGCCCACCACGTACGGCACAAGGCCGACGTCGTGAAACTGCACAGACATGCAAATTCCAGGAACAGAGAGGGTCGAGGCCTGGAAGAGACAATCTAAGCGGGAGGGTGAGACCAGCCAAGTCGGCAGGAGAGGTTCCAGTCTGCAGTGTGCGCAGCGTCCACATGGCGTGCACGGGCGGAGTGGGGAGCTCTGGGGGGGCATTGAGGGTACAGCGGGGGGTGAGGCAGGGATCTTGGCACCCCTACTGCAACCCCCTCCCCGGAAGCCAGACACCAAGGGGTTGCAGAGTCGACGGAAGACACACTGCTAGTTCCTGCAAAGGGAGAACACAATCGCGGCGTGCCAGCTCACGTGTCTTCCACCAGCCATGCGGTCCTTGGGCGATAAACACACCAGAGGGATCTGGGCAAATGACGCTGACCCCCTCGTGCCTTGGCTTCCTCGCTGCTAAAACGGGACAGACTAAACGTCTCTCAGGTCCCTCCCAGCTCCAAAACTCTACGATGCTATCTGGTGTGGAAGAGACGGTGACACAGACCACAAATCAAGCTTCTGAATTTTGCTAACAAATCAAAGTGTCGGCGTGGCACCTGTTTTACAACACGGAGGACATGCATCCCACGTGTGTCTGCCAGAGACAGGAGGAAAGCCAGAGTGTAGTCCCCGGGGCCGGATGTGTTCCACAGAATAATAAATTCACTCTGGAAGGTCAGGGAATGCAGCACTGTGTGCAAGCCAGCTTCAGCATGCATGCCACACGCAGATGATCAATGTCTGAAGAATCAGAAAACAGTAAAACATGCTTAGAAGGCACTGTTCTCATTGTCACTCAGTCTTCCTCAGAGAAGCCAGGAGCACGCCAGGGGACTGCAGTGCCACGTGGACAAGCACCGTGGTGCGCGTGCGTGCGGACGGGAGTGGTTCTGGTTGCTAAGACGCTGCCTGAACCGCAGGGCGTTCTGCGGGCGGCTGTCAAGTGTGGCTGAATATTTTTCTTAAAGAACTTTGCTGCATTTTTATACTGAACAGGAATTTAATATGAGGGTTTTCTTTTTTGTTTTTTATTGAAGTACAATTTATAATGTTCTGTTGGTTTCTGGTGTACAGCACAGTGATTCAGTTATACATGTATATTTTTTCAGACTTTCCATTATAGGTTATTACAAGATATTGAATATAGTTCCCTTTGCTATACAGTAGAACTTTGTCATTTATTTTATCATACACACATTATATATTATAATTATAATTATAATATATAATGTATAATGTACAATTTAATTATAATATATGTCTATATTAATATATAAATATGTAATGTATATATTAATCCCAAACTCCTAATCTTGTCTCTCCCTCACTCCTTCCCCCCCGTAACCAGTTTGTTTTCTACATCTGTGAGTCTCTTTCTGTTTTGTAAATAAGTTTATTTGTCAGCATGAGGGTTTTCAACTCTCACTTAACTATTCCCAGCTAAGTAAATGCCTCGGTGCTCTATACAGTACAAGACACTAAGGGTGGTGTCACCTTTGCGTTTGTCTGAAGGACTCTGTTGGCATTTTACGGCCCCTCCTCTGGAATCTGGAACAGACCTGCTCTTGCTAATCCCCGTCTCTCCCGCCCAGAGCTCCCTCTCACCAGGCGCATCCTGGCACTGGGCTCCGGACACTGGCTGGCACGCGGCAGAGAGCAATCCTGCGCTCCACGGTCTGGTCTCCAAGCCACTGCAGGGCCAGGGCACTTCCTGAGCGGCCGATCAACCCACGTGTGGCCGTTTGTTAGGTAACACCCACGATGCCCCTCGGGCTGCCGGAGCAATGAGGAAATGGCGCAGTGAGCAGAAGGGACGTCTCGGAGGAGAGCCGGCCTTCAGCTGTCAGTGAGCCCCACTCTGCAGATTCCTATGTGACAGGGGCCCCACCTGGACGGAGCCCCCCTGGATGAGCACGGCCCCAGCTCGGGCCCGTGGACTGTTCCCAGGTGCGTACACCCCGCCCATCCACAGCGATGGGTGTTCCATCTCTCGCCCTGCATCTCACTTTACTCCTGTTCTCACCTCCTTGGTCCCCAAGCCCCCAAGCCCTTTCTTTGTGGCATCATTTTCAGCCTCTTGGTGGGGCCACTGATGACGTCCTGTGTTAAGACAAGTCTCTCCTGGGGAAGGTAGAGCTCAGTGGTGGAACACATGCACAAGGTCCTGGGTTCAATCCCCAGCACCTCCATTAAATAAACCCAATTACCTCCAAACCAAAAAATAGGGGAAAAAATTTTAAAAAGAAAAAAGACAAGTCTCTCCCGATCGCTGAGTCCACTGCGGAGACGGGAACCAGGTGGGGCTGCAAGGAGGTCCCAGCGTGCTGATGAGGACCCTCAGGCCCCGCACGGATCTGGCCAGAAGGACGGCAGGGAGAACGCATCCCACAAGAGCTCCTTCTGCTCGACTCCGAAGTGAGCGCTGAGCGTAAGTCCCAGTAGAGGCCTCCGGTCCCAGCAGGCCTGGTCGCCCCGCGCACACACCCCTGCCGGCCCAGCCCTCCTTCCACACCCTGCCTTGTCAGCCAGTCACCCCACGTCCCGTTACAACAGGAGGACGTGTGGGAACACGCTCCCCCTGAGCCGTTCCGACGGCTGTCCCTGCTCTATCAGAGGAAAGGACGATCGCTTATCCTTCCCGTGGCTGGGTGACCGCAGCCCGAGGGGTGCTCCCCACCCACCTCGCCCGCCAGCGCACAGCCATGGACAACAGGTCAGTCTCAAAGCATGCGCTCAACTAACATGTTACCATCAAAACACGGAGGGTCCTCTTTCAGTGAGGACAGGAAGACGGGGAGCTCGGATGTGCGGGGCGCCGGCCTGGAGGGGCTGCAAGCAGAGAGCCCTGAGCAAACGGGGGCTTCCTGGAACCAAGCCATTTCCCCCTTCGAGCACCCGCCCCTCCCTGAGCTCTATTTTTTAATTCTAAAAACTGTCTCCTTCCTTCCTGAAACGACATACAACACTACGGTACCTGTTCTGAGAACTTTTTGTTCTATCCCCTTGAACCATATGGTTTGCCACTTCTGTCAGATATAGTCAAATATCTGCAATTTCAAAACTTGGGGTTTTACTATCCATGAAGTTACAGTCAGGATCCAAAGACATACAGGGAGGGCGAGCTCAAGAGACTGTGCGTTTGATGTGACGGAAGAAGTGAGACAGACAAAAAAGAGTCAAAGCCAAGGATATATTGTACAACACAGGGAAACAGAGCCACTATTTCACAGTAGCTTTAAGTGGAGCATAACCTATGAAGACAGTGAGTCACCACGTCGTGCACACGAAACTCACCTACTACTGTACACCAATTACACTTCAATTTGAAAAAACACCTGGGTAGTCGCCTAAGTTTTGGCAGAAACACTGAGCAGATAAAGAGTACGGAAGAGAACGTTCAGAGCAACACTGCACTCAACAGGACGTGGAGACAGCCTCGGCGTCTACCGACAGACGCTGTGGTGTATTTATACAATGGAATACCACACAGCCATAAGGAAGAATGAACTAATGCCATTTGCAGTAACAGGGGTGGACCTGGAGGTTGTCATTCTAAGTGAAGTGAGCCAGACAGAGAAATACCACATGATACCACTCATATGTGGAATCTAAAAAGAAAGGAAAAACCAAACACTAATGAACCCATCTACAAAACAGAAACAGACTCACAGACATAGTAAACAGTCTGTAGTTACCAGGGGGAAAGGAAGCGGAAGGTAGGGGTAAATTAGGAGTTCAAGATTTGCAAATATTAACTACTACATATAGAAACAGATGAAAAACATATTCCTTCTGTAGAGTACAGGGAACTGTATTCAGTACCTTTCAGTAACCTATAATGAAGAATATGAAAACAAATTTATGTAGGTGTATGTATGACTGAAACGTTGTGCTGTACACCAGAAACTGACGCATTGTAACCGAGTACACTTCAAATTAAAAAAAAGGAAAAGAAAAAATTGGGATGAAATCAAAGATTTTATACCATCAAAAAAAAAAAAAGAGTAAAGAAGAGTTTTGCTTCAGGGGAAGTTCCAACACTGTAAGGCCCCGGGCTTCTCCCAAGGGGCGGCACCACGGCTGACAGCGCCCCCGGGGGCCCCCATCCCGCCGAGGCCGTCCCAGTGCTTGCTGAACAAGAATCCCGCTCCGGCCCGCTCACCTGTGAGGCGACAGTCGCTTGTCCTCACTGAGGACCTTTGAGTGATCTGACTCTACATTGTGTTTGAAAAACGTTAATTTTAATTTTTATAAATTTTAATTACACGCCCTTTCAAAGCTCCCCTTCCCTAACTAAAAGGACTCATCTTTGTGACCTCCGAAAGTGTACTTTCTACCGGAGCCACATCACCCTCTCAGTGAAGATTTACATCTAGCTCGGCAACACATCTTAAATCATTGAATGTTATTCCCAACTTTGCTCTTGGACTATGTTAAGCCAGCAATGAGGGCCCCTGTCTTCGGTGGAAAGAAAGGTAATGTGACAATCAGAGCTTTCCAAATGAGCAGACACACAACAAAGAATGTTTCCTGAGAAAAAGAAGTTTCTTTCAATTAATGTGATGATGCAGCTTATCTCTGCAGCCAGCAGCAGCATTCAAATCCATGCACGGCTGCCACATCTGCAGGGAAAGGGGATCTGCGAGAGGGTCATGAAGACCTGAATTCTAACGTCAACTGTGCTACCGAGTAGCAAATTCATTCTTAGGAGAGCTAGTATGACTTTTTTGTCCTTCAATGTCCACATTTCCGCTAATAATTTTAACCAGTCATCCCATCAAGGCTCTATGAGAAGTTAAAGTCATTTAAAGTTTAAAGATCTAAGTAACCTTTTAGTGACAAGAAAGGCGAGTGTTTTTCAAAGCTGAATGCATTTTTTAGCAAAAGAAAAGCTCGCTGCAGATCAAAAGAGAGAAGTCAAAATATCCATTTGCTTTTCCAAAGTGGCTGGTTCCAAGGCCCTGCCAGTTCCTGACAATCAGACTGTTTTGTGAGTATTAAGTCCATGTAACACGTCTCTCGTCCTTCAGGGGCGCCCGTGAAGCAGAGATTTAGTGCCAGTCAGGGCCTAAAGGCCTGCTATGATATTAAGTTTGTGTTTTTAGGAGGAAAGAGACTGTCCTTTGGGGTAACAAACAGTGACCCCTGCAGGCCTACAATGCTCTTCAATGCTTTATGCCACTGTCATACCCCAAATGTCTTCTCCTCGTCTCTCAATGAGCCACAATGTTCTGTGGTCAACTTGCTAAACTCACCATCATGTATAATCTTGTTCTGGAATCATCTCAGGTATCACATTTCTCAAAAAAAAAAAAAAAAAAGGAGATTACGTAGGGAGAAAACACACAAAATCTCATTAAGAAATAAGTGATAGTCTCAGATTTAATGAACCTGAGAAGAAAAAAAAAGAGTAAATTCCAGTTTACAGTGAATGTCACTTGATCTTGAGATTTGCAGATACTAACTACTATATATAAAATAGATAAATAACAAGTTTCTGCTGTACAGCACAAGGAACTATATTCAATATCTTGTAGTCACCTATAATGAAAAAGAACATGAAAATGAATACACGTATGTGTATGTACGACTGAAATATGATGCTGTGCACCAGAAACTGACACAACATTGTAAACTGACTATATTCAACAACAACAAAAGATGACGCATTACTGAGTTCGTGTATTAGTAACCACTTCATTGCTGTCCTAACAGATGAGGGGTAAGGCCCAAGAGCCTTTCCAATACAGTAAAAATATGTCATCAAAGTAAAAACAATTATTGTCAGCTTAATATTTTATTCAGTGGGCTCCAACAGTATTATCAGAATGTGACCAGTAAAATCTATAGTCGACAACATTTTTAAAAAGGAAAACCAAGAATTAATCTTCAAAAATGCCACTCAGGGGTCACAAATGGGTTCTTTCCCCCTGTTTTACGTGACTAGCTGTTGGAAGAATCCCAACAAACTCACAGAATGAGCACTGCATTTTCAGAGAAGAGGAGACTGCCCTGTTTCTTCCTCTGTCACAGGTCAATGACTAAGAAATGAAACGCAAAATAGGAGCTGAGCAGAACGCGCTACTTTTCATCTACCTACAGACACACACGTGTGCAGGTGTGGCATCCGGTGTCCCGCAGGATCAGAGGAACAACCGTTTTCTGCACGAGGAATGACTCCGCGCACATCTGAGGGAAGCAGGTGCTCACACAATACACTGTATAAACCTGTAATAATTAAACTCTGTTCCAAAGAACTGGCTACATCTTTAACAAGGGGTAAATGACATACACGTGTGGGTTTTCCTCACTACAGAACATAGAACGCCCCGCTGCGGTACCTGGGCTTCCTTCATCTCTGATCTTTCAGTAACAGCAACAACCATTAACCAATTTTCAGGGAGAAGAGAAAAACACTCCTGGCTACATGGAGACACACAGGTACAAGGTCGTAAATGAGACATCACCTTCCACTTAAAAGAATTACCCAAAACAAAAAATGAGGAGGAAAATATCAAGATGTTTAAAATTTATTTTTTTAAAAAAAAGGAAAATGATGAAAACAAAGATGGCCACGCATCTTTAAAAATTTACATAGCTGCAATTTGGAAAGTAATCTGGTTCCAATTACCCATCTCTAAGCCCACAGGGTTACTTGCATCCAAGGAGATTAATTATAACTGCACACCAATCTGAAGTTCCTCTTTCACTCAGCTGTCTGGTGGGAGGACACCAGAGGAAAGCGCGTGCACGCCAGCTGTGTGGGAAGGAACTGGGTCCAACAGCAGAGGACGAGAAGGGCACATCGGGGAGCCGGCCCCTCACCTGTCCTTTGCTCAGGAATGACTGATGCCCCAGAGAGACCTTCACCTCAATAACCAAAGGCGTTAATTTGTGCAAACACTATGCGCAATCAGCAAACAGGAGCATGAAGTGGGCCTGTGTCTGCACCCCCAAGTCCAAGCTCCAAGTACACACTGGGTGCAGAACACCCAGGTGCCAGGCTACCTGATCCCAGGACACCTGGGGAATGGTATCCAAGCACAGGGTTACCTGGGTGTGAGGCCTCCTGGGTATGGGGTACCAACGCACCGAGACTCCGTGGGTCTGGGAGACAAGGGCGCCAGGCCACCTTGGTGCAGGGCCACCTGAGCCTCAACTGCCTGGGCATGGGTGACCCGGGTGCCAGGACTGCCCGGGCCTGGGCCACCTGACTGCAGTGCTTCTGGGCCTGGACCTGCTGGGCTCAGGGATACCTCGGGAAGGGCCACCCAGGGCACAGGGCTACCAGGATGCGGGGCAACCCAGGTACGGGGCGACCTGAGTCCTGGCTACCTGCGCATGGGAGACCTGGGCAGGGGCTACCTGGAAACGGGCCACCTGAGGACGGGGCCACCGGAGCCCAGCCTGCCCGCCGGGGCGCATGCGCTCACCTGGTGCGGGGTGGACCGCGCCCTCCTCTCCGCTCTCGTCGGCCAGGCCGGAGCCCGGGGAGTCGGCGGCGGCGCAGGCCGAGCCGGGGCTGCTGGGCTGCGAGGCCGAGTCGCCCTCGCTGAGCGAGCCGCAGCGGGCGCGGGGCGCGCGGTCCCCGGGGCCGTCCCGCTCGCGGTCGCGGCGCGCGCGGCGGTGCACCCGCGAGTGCAGCACCATCTGGTGGTACGTGCGGAAGATCTTGCCGCACTCGAAGCACTCCGACGACTTGCCGTGGCCCGGGGGCGCGGCGGCGCGGCGGCTGGGGCGCGCGGCAGGCCGGGGCTCCGGGAGCCCGGGCGCGGGGTCCGCGGGCGCGCCCGCCCTCTTGCGCGGGGGGCCCTGCGCGCCGGGCTCGGGCTCGCGCCTGCGCTTCTCCTGGCTCACCAGGACGAACTCGCGCCGCTCCTTGTCGAAGGCCACGTCCCCCGCCAGCGCCTCGTCCCACGCGGCATACTTGAGGTACTCGGCCGGCTCGGCCACCTTGCCCCTGGTGGCCAGCTGCCAGGCCTGGTAGCTGTTGACCGGGTCCAGCTCGGCCACCCGGCGCCCCGCCGGCCCGCGGGCGGGCGCGACGGACGCCGGGCGCAGGTTCAGGCACTGAAGGAAGAGCTGCTGGGAGTCGCCGCCGGGGCCGGGCGCCGCGCCCTCCCCGGCCAGGGCGCGCGGCCGGCCGGCCTCCGCCCTGCGGTGGATGGCGTTGTGCGCGTTCAAGCTGTCCAGGTTTGTAAACAGGTTCCCGCACTTGGTGCAGACTTCGTAGAGGGACAGGCCGGCCACGATCATCTCCTCCTGCACCACGTTGTTGATGGTGGCGATGGGGTCCAGCTCGCTCCTGGGCTTGTTCTTGCTCCCCGCCTTCGGGCCGTGCGCTTTCATGTGGTTCTTCAGGAACCACGGCTCTTTGAACCTCCGGCCGCAGATGTGGCAGCCGTGGTCGAAGGAGCCCCGGTGCTTCTTCATGTGCGCCTTCAGGAACCAGGTCTGGCTGAAGGCCTGGCCGCACACCTCGCAGGGAAACTCGCCCGGGGGCAGCTCGGGCTTGCCGTTCTCCGCGTACGCCTCGCCGCCGGGCACCTGCGCCGTGATGTGGTCCTTCTCGATGTGGCTCAGCAGGGACTCCTCCCGCAGGGTCACGTAGCTGCACAGCCGGCACTTGAAGGGCTTGTGCGCCTGCTGCACGTGCTGCTCCAGGGCCTTCTTTCGCTCGAACCTGCTCTTGCAGAAGGCGCACTGCCCGGCCGCCGCCTGGCCCTGCTCCGCGGCGCCGGGTGCCCCCTCCGCCTCCTTCTTGCTGCTCCGCAGCAGGATCTTGCTGTTGTCCACCTGGGTGGCCCCGTTCAGGATCCGGTTGCAGGCCGAAGTGCTCTTCGTGGGGCTGGTGCAGCCGTCCAGTCCCTCGGACACGCGCGCCTCCCCGGCCTCGGGCTCGTGGCCCTGGATCAGCGTTCCCGTGCGGTGGCTGCGAATGTGGATCTTCAGGTTGCCCTTCTGGGACGCCCGGTGGTCGCAGTAGGGGCACTTGTAGGGCTTCTCCCCCGTGTGCTTGCGCATGTGCTGCGACAGGGAGCTCTGGAACGGGAAGCTCTTGCCGCAGATGCAGCAGCTGTGGCTCAGGGCCTTGTCCCCGTCTGCCTCGGGGCTCCTGCTAGCCTTGCTGGGGCTGGGGCCCCTCCTCAGTTCCATCTCGGCCTCTCGGTTGCGGTCCATCTTGACGCCCGGGGCTCGCCCAGCGGGGGCGACTCTGTCTCTGGGGCCTGCCAGACAGCGTCTTATCTCTCCATGTTCAGGTGAGCCTTTTGCTTCCCAGCTGCTGAGGTGCGCCTGCCCCGAGGACGCACATGTCCTACCTGGAGAGCATGGCAGGCGGCGGCGGGCACCTGAAACACAGAAGACACGGAGACCTTAGGAACCAGGCTTCCCGCATCCACAGGGACCCGGTAACACCCGGCGACAGTGGCCTGCTCCTCCTCAAAAATACCAATCCCTCCAGATTAAAGAAGAGAAGCCCCTGCAAAAGTTTAAACACACACACACAAGCAGCTTTTCTTTCCTTTAAAAGAGCAATAATTAAACAGTTAATTACTGATCATAATTGTGTGCTGCAGCATTAAAATAAATCACTATAAATGGACACTAAAACAATTCTTTAACAAAGATGTCAAAATCTTTAATGAAGGACTGTAGTGAGAGAGCTGGTGGGAGGGAGAAACACAGGCGACAGGACAGGAGAGCCTCTGGGGACAAGGACGGAGGGAGACGGGCCAGGAGAAGGACGGGCCAGGAGGAGGACATAGGGGCACGTGCAGGACAAGTGAGCTGCAAAGGCCGTCAAAGCCGGGAAAGGCGCCCTACAGCGGGTCCGTGTGTCTTGGTTAAGAAACACAGATGATTTAGTGACAGAGAAGCGACCAAGTACAGGGGCAGAGCCCCGAGGTCCTTGCAGGCCCATGCTGCAGGTCTGCTGCTCCAGGCTCCGGCCACCCCAGCGGACACCACTGCCAGGTGAGTGACCACCAGGCCGCGGCCAGAGTGACAACTGGTCTTCACTGTGTCTTAGATAAAAAGCCTGAACTCTTCATCCCACCACCTCCCCCTTCCCGACCTGGTCCTGTCCTTTCTCTCACTCTCCCACACAAGGCACCCAAAACTGGCCGCAGAGCTGAGTCCAAGGCCCAGGGCAGAACACCTTCCCCATCCCGGCAGGTCGTGGGGTCTCCCCACTTCCCCACAGGCGGGATGCCCACACCACCCTTCCAGGGAGGTGGGGCCTGAGCCCAGTGACAGCTGGTGTCACACTGTGGTCACCATCGCTCTCACGGCCATCCCCCCTCTGGAGAACAAGAGGCCGGCTTCGATCTGGGCCACTCCTCCAGACGCCTGGGTGTTTCCCAAACCCTGTGCACATGCCAAGGCCAAATGGACATGGACGCCCAGCGCTGTGCCGAGTGCATGGCGGGCAACCCTCCGTGCTGCAGGGGAGCCCATCTAGACGCCTGCAAACCGCCACGCAGGCCAGAGGCAGCCCGCACTGCAGGCGGCTATCTCAGGAATTTCCATCTGACTCGTGATAAGGGGAATAAAGGAAACTAGCAGCCGACCAGAAGGGACAAGAGGGAGGTATGGCGTCTTTCTGGACAGTGTTTTGCCGGGTCAGAAGGGAGGGGGCACACGCAGGCCCCTGGGGCCCCGTCTGTTTATCCTTCTTATCTCTAAACCGAAATAACTGAGTTAATGATTCTGAGGGTCTCCCTACTGGGGGAGGCTCCAGACTTGCACAGAGAGGCACAGATGGGCAGATTCTTCCTTTTTAAAAAAGCTCTAATACGTAGAAGGGAAGCCACGTTTTTTACAAACTTCCAACCTCATACACACTATACACTCATATTTTAAAAGTTACACGACACAAAGCAGCTGCGCGCTCCTGGCTTTCAGGCAGACAGGGTACACGGCTCGTCGTCTGTTCACGGATGAAAGGTCCTGTCCCCAGAGACCCTTGTTCGCTCTGGGTCATCCAACCTGCCACGTTTTCACCAGGAACAGACACAGAGGAGGGGCGGGAGGGGGTGTGACCCAAACACTCCCAGGGGTTCTGAGCGGGTCACACTCTATCGCTCCAGTCATCACAGGGGGAGGAACCACGAGGCACCGTCGCCGTCCGGGAAAAAAACACACCTCCTGCTCTCTCCGAACGCCTCCTCCCAGAGACCCAGGCAAGAGGCAGAAATCTTATTCAGATCATGTGTTCTCACACCTTTCCAGAAAGCCTCAGGTCAGCCAGTTTCCCGTGCTCAAGAAACCAACTGAGTGGGCAGCAAACTGGAAAGAGGCAGGAAACACAGCTGCACACAGACAGACAGCCCTCACTCTACACGAACGAGTGCAAGAGCCCCTCCCGCGAGGAGAGGGAGAGCGAGCCGTGAGACAGGAGCCTCCCAGGAGAAAAAAGGTAAAAGCCACAGCACCGTGCAGCGGCCTACAACGATGCAGAATATGAAAAGGAATCAGTCTACATGCGTAACTGAATCACTATGCTGTATGTGCACAGACACCAACACAACGTTGTAAACCGGCTAGACTCCAACAAAAAACCAAACTCCCCCTAAAACTGGATAAACAAGTGAGCTGAACAAGAACACTTCCTTATGGCAATTTAAGCTCATTTATCTTCTAAAGCTGCTTCAGCCCTCGATGGCTGCATATTATTTATGAAGATTTTATAGGACAAATTATTTCCGTGTATCTCCTTCTATTGAGGGCTTATTTCATCCCCTCAAATGTTGACTTTGATATAACATATATAAAAGTATAAATGAAACAGACTGTTGACATTTCACTTAATGACCCAATCTGGGCACAAACATCTTCCATGCTTAAAGAACCATTTGGAACACGTTTACAGAGGGAAAAAAAAATACCAGAAATTGGTGACTCTGAAATAATTTTTGCAGACTGCACTGGACCACTAAGCTGGTTCATAAAGGAGGTTAGATGTCAGAAGTTCTCCAAGTCAAGGGAATCAAACAACCAAAGCCCAGCCACGAAGCAAGATTCATGGAGCACAAATGCTCAGCTGGTCAAGGAATCGTAAATGACCACCGACAAGTGCAACTAGAGATAAAATGAATTTTTCAAGTGAGAAGACTTGCTGGAACCATCAGAAGCTCGCTCTGCGGTGTGCTCCTTCCTCCTCTGCTATCCCCTGCAACTTCTGGCCCTCCCGGAGCCAAAGGAAGGCTTCTCTGGGGATGCGCACAGAGTCCCCAGCACTGGGCCATCCAGGTGTGGTGCAGACGGGACCCCAGGAGCCCTGTCTCCCCTTTGCCAGCCATGGGAATCTCCGGAGGTGTCCTTCCCACCGGGGCAGGCCCTCATCTGTCAGGAAAGGACACCAGGAAGCCGTGTGACACCAACGCCCCTTTCCATCATCTCCTCCGAGGGCCAGCCACCTAGACCCCCCTCCCAGTGCAGAGTAAACAGTCCACAAACAGCAAAACACCGGCCCAGCGGGGCCTTGCTTCTACTACGAGGCCGCATCCGGCCCTGCAGGCCTGAGCCAAGTGCAGGAGGAAGACGTGGGCGCAGCCCCACCCACCGCAGTGGAGGCAGGAGGGCAGCCTCAGGTGGTCCCAGCCACTGCCAGCACCCAGGCCCCCGCGGGTCCAACAGCACGCGCCTGCACTGCCCCCTTCTTCCATGGGGCGGGGGGGACCCCAGAATCCTCTGCACATTTAAAACGGCTGAGCAATGCCGCCTTTGCCGCCAGAGAAAGTCCACACCACACTCTTACATTCCAGCCTTGGTGCTTAAAGTTTCTGATTCCCCGATGCCCCCCACCCCTCAGCCAAAGCCTAGACACTTCCTCTCAAGAGACCCAAACACCAGAGAATATAGTTTTCAATCCTTATTCGAGCTTCCTGTAAAACTAGCTTAAAAGTTTCACCCAGCGCCAGCAGGGCCTGCAACTTACAGGCATCGTCTCAAGGAAGGGCACCGAGGGCACCTGCCCCGTGCACTCAGTCCTTGTCTCCCACAGTCCCTGCCCTCCCCAGCTTCCGACACGAAGGCCTGCTGTAAATCCCTGCGAGAACGACACGGGATGTCTTTTTAAAGAACCTACAAATATTGTGAGAAGGAAAATACAAAAATGGGAAAACGGAAAAATACTCTCAGGGTCTTAACTATGGAAGCTCAAAGCACTATTATCTTAAGGAAATCGTTAACATCAACAGAACCGTGTGTGTGTGTGTCGTGTGTGTGTGTCACAGGGATGTCAGGAACAGTTTGGGGCTACTTTTTAAAACTGACTTATATAATTTTCAAAATAAATGAATTTCACTTCGAAAAAGTAATTTAATCACAATTATAAAAAATAGGAAAAGGTAAAATGTTTATTAAAGAAAACATAAACCTGTATTCATAACATAAAATGCATAGAACGGTTTAAGGGAGGGCAAAGTATAGAAGTTCTGAAAACAAACTATGCAGCTAAACTTCAGTGATCATGTGAAGGCAAGAATCAGTGACGCACAAGGCCTGAGGAGACACGTGCACCCACGCCGCCCGCCCCGGGAGGTTCTTGTCCCTGTCACCCCCGCACAGACGAAGTGAGCGGACTCTCTCGAGAGCTTACACTCACTGTGTTTAGGATAAATTTAATCTGTGGGTAAATGTTTCGATTAATAAATCACTTGCGTAAGTGATGACCCCCAGAATGTGTCTTGGACCCAACACGAGGCAGGAAAGTCACTTCCAGGCGCATCCCCCGGTGATCCGAGCACCAGGGTGACACCACCTGCCCAACGGTAACTCCTCTCAGAACAAGCCCTGTGGGGCTGGGATCCAGGAGGCCCCGAGGAAGGAAGAGCTCAGTGACCAAGAACCGACATGCGACTCAGTGCATCCAGGCCCCAAACCCCCTACCATGACGGCTCCCAGGGCATAACCGAGCTAACAAGGGTTTTGTCACAATTCCTGAGAGCCCACTGGGCGCGGGCCACTCAGGGGACCTACAGGATCAGATAACTAAGCAACAGGGCTGGCTTCGAGGGACCCAGAAGTCAGAGAGGCAACAGGCACCACACAGAAAACAGGCGGAGAGGTGGTGGCTGGCCTGGTGCGGGCGGCCGTGCCCCGGGGGAAGCCCAGGCTGGTCCTGGGACCAGCGGGATGTGGCTCAGCCAGCCTTGAGAGCGACTCCCGGGTCCCTCCTGCCCACGTCCAGGAGTCCCCCAACCCCGCCACATCCTGTGGGCTGTATTGCCAATTCACACTTTACTCCACACACTCCCCTCACCTCAAACCAAAATCATTTCCCCGAATGCAGAGCCAGGTGGCCTCCCCAAAGCTTCAACCCCTTTTCACACCCTGAAGATGAGACCTGGACTCTCCTTGCGGTCTTATAAGGCCCTGAACCCCAACACTGCCGGGGTTCCTGGGGTCCCAGCCAACGAATGATGACCGTGCACCAGGACGCACGTTTGTTCTCACCTCTGGGCCCCCACGTGCACGGTTCTCACCCACCACCCCCCTTCCTAAGAGGCCTTTCCTGGCCTCACGTGCCCAGGTCAGGCCCACAGTGCCCTCCACCCGCAGCCTGCACAGCCCCGCATGGCCCTGCACGGCTCAGCCCCGTCCCAGGGCAGCCTGGATCTGCCAGTATCCCCACTTCTCTAGTCAGTCACTCCTGGTGACACACCATACATCGTGAAGGCTGGCTCACAAAACACCGAGCTTCCTCCCCGAGAATCCTGCTTCGCGGCACTGTGAGAGGCGGTCTGGACCGCGAGCTGCAAGGTTGAGCCAAACCCAGGTCCTCCACCCACTCAGATCAGCTGTGTGACCGTGAGCAAGTGACTTGACTTCTCTGCTCCCCAGTCCATGTCTTCATTTTAAAATGAAAATGATGGTAATGACCACCTGACAGTATTTTTGTGAGGCTTAAATGACGGCACGCACGGTGCAATGTCCAGCTCCCAGGAAGTGGTCAGTCCACATGAGTGCTATTATTCATTAGTGATTGTCAAATGAATGAATGAAATGTCGGTGCAGCACCCAAGGGGACTGAGTCACGCGCAGTCAGTGACACTCTTTAATCAGTTCAAAAGGACAAACAGTTTGGCAGGCTGCAACAGAAGCGGCTGTAGTCAAGACCTGTGTGTTCGCCGGGCCCTGGCACACTCACAGTCTTCCCACAACAGCTGAGACCGGCCGCGGGGGACACGATCACACCGTTCTAGCGCCAGGCTCCGTGCCGGGTGACCTTTAGTACAGACTGGATATGAGACGATATTTGACAATTGCCGTGACTTTTGTAGGCTGGTCACACAGGAGAATGCTCTCAGTTTGGGGGAGACGTGTGATGAAGCAGTTTAGAGGCGGTTTACCAAAGACGGAGAACAGGCACATACACCAAAACGCGGACGACGGCTACACCCAGGTGGGGGCGTGCAGGCGCTCATCAGTTTCTCTTTCCATTCTTCTGGGTTTTGGATGTTTTTCACAGAAGTTAAAAAAAAACTTCCATTTGCAACTTCAGTAAGTAACACAGTGGAAAGCAGAGATGGTCTGGGACAGGGGATGGCCCTCCCTACTCCCCCCCACCTCCCCCCCCCCTACTCCCCCTCCTCTACTCCCCCCACCTCCCCTACTTCCCCCACCCCAGCACTCCCCTCCCCCACCCTCCCTCTCCTTGCCTGGCTCCAGGCCACAAGGAAGCTCAGAGGGCTCTAAGGAATGCCATTTGGGGGAAAGTACCTTTTGTGAATTCTAATATTCAAAACTTAAAGAAAGAAAAATCATCTGAATCATGTGAGACTGTCCAAATGAAAGCAGGATTGTGTTTTAAGAGGCTGCTTGCTGACGTTGCCCCAGAGACACTCAGGACCCCACCCCAGGTCCGGTGGGGCACAGCCTTGGTGAGTCAGCCGCCGTCCCAGTGGAAACCATCCATCCCATCGCCTCCCAGGGTCCAAATCCAGCCCTGCTGCCCAGGCTTCTCTTCCCTGGTTTAAACAATCATTCTCTGAGCAGTTAAGGGTGGCGCTGTGGGGGCGGGGGCGGGGGAGATCCTGTATTTTTGCACCGTAAGCATAGCTCTGACTCTACAGGAAGCCGTGCTGTGTTCTGCCCTGTGGAGTAAACTGGCTCAAAGCAAAAGCCAGGTGGTGTTGTACGGATTTCCCCCAAAGCCATCAAAGTCAGTTCTAGCAAAACCTCATCCTGAAAAGGGAATCAGAGGGCTGATCTTCAAATAACCTCAAATATTTAAGAGTAATTTGCATAAGGAAACAACAGTGTGAGTTTTTTTTTAACGAAGTAGAGTCAGTTTCTGGTGTACAGCATCATGGTTCAGTCATACACATACATAGAGGAACCCCAAAACCGAACCCCTGGGCCCAAGGGAGGTGTGAAGGAGCAGCTGGAAGGGGCGTCTCCTGCGCCAGGTCTGCTGCTTTCCTGTTTCCAGAAGCCAAGCCTGAAGCTTGTGCTGTTCGTCAGGTAAGTCTCTTCCATTTCAGTTCATTAATTAACCACATCACGATGCTAAGAAGTGGCCTGGCTTCCCCGCCGCCACCGCCACCGCCACCGCCCTGTGGTCTCTCTCTCCCTTAGTCACCTTGGGGGGTGGAGGGGAGAGCTCCCAGGAGGAGGGAGCCAGGCTGAGCCCGCAGAAGGGCCTGCTGTCCCGGGTGAGGGGGGTAACGGGAGAATTGGGGGACCGATATGAGCAATCGGGGGTGGGGGTGGGGGTGGGGGTGGGGGGGTGGGAGATGGCCTCACAGAGAAAACAGCTCCAGGCAGACAGGAGGCTCAGGGTGTTGACAGGGTATTCTGGCTCTAGAAGGCAGGTCAAAAAATTTTAAAAGTCACCTCCGGGGGGCGACTGTGAGGCAGTCCCCCTGGCCGGTGCAGGCGGGGCCCCAGCACACGCCGGGGGCGCAGGCCGTCCGTCTGTCTGCAGCAGCACACTGCCCGCTTGTCCTCCAGCAGACAATGGGCCGGGCTTCCCGGGCACACTGTAGTATTATGAGCCGTGAATTAAAATACACCATTAACCTCCCGCGCCAGCTTATCTCCTGCGGAGACAAAAAGCCTATTCTCGGCACAAACGGGGAGGCATTCCACAACAGCGAGGAGGAGTTCCTCTCCCCACGCGCCACCCTGCCCCAGATTCACAGCCCCAGGCTCAGCGTCCCCAGACCAGGGTCCCGAGTCGCCCATGAAGTGGCGCATTCACTGCGGGGAGAGCAGGGCCGAGAGTGGCAGGGCCTCGAGGCCGCCTGGCTCCAGTCGATCAATAATCCATTATAAGCAAACCCCGTTTCCACTCGAAAAGATGTGCAGCCACGACCAGAATCGCGGCTTTCACGAGCAAGTCCACCCCGCCCCCGCTCGGGGGGGCCACCGCCGGGACCCCAGAGCATCGGAGAACCCAGGACCCGCAGACCTGGGTCCCAGCAGCCAGAGAGCGATGTGCCCAGGCATTTCCGCCAAAAACGCTCGTTTTAAAGGGAAGCCTCCTCAAAAATGATTTGTTCAGGACACGAGGTGACAAAATTCCACCTTCCTATAAATTATTCCGCCCCAGATAAATCAATGAGAGGGCCACCCTGAGTCCCCAAGTGTCAGTTACTGTCTACATAAGGGTTTTTATGCCAACTCCACCATCATTTGAAAAGCAAGGCTCACCTCAGTTCTGTACCTCTAACCACCGCGTTAGAGTCACTGCCCCACTGGCAGCAAAATGCAGAGGTGAACTGAATGTCATTCTGCGAGTAGGTTACCTTGGATCAAGTGGTTTACCACAATCTATCAAGAAAGCAACAAGTTCCTGGTTGCTCAGGGATTCCATCTTCACCTCCAGACAGAAGAACGTTTCCGAACAGTAAAGACAGCAGCCGAGAAAGGTGCTGAAGACGGTACATGTCACCACCAGTACGTAAGCTGCCAGGCGTCCTTTTACTAAAATGCAAAGATCTGCAGTCAAACCTGACCTCGCGGGGGAACCAAAACAGCAGGTGAATACACAACATAATGACTGATCACACTCAGGAAAGACCAGGAACAAACAAGGGAGGATGTGGGAACTCTCTCCTCGGTCATTAACAACACCTCCTGAGAAATCCAAAATGGTCACGGAGACTTCAATGAAGAGGCGTCCACGTGAACACAAAGGCGGCGGACTTTTCTTTTTTTATCTGAAGAGGAAAGAAGTGTCCTTTTCCTTGCTTTTTCTTCTGCTGTCCAAAATGAATGCCCTGCTGCTGCTTGTTACGGTTTCCCAAGGCTTGTATTAAGTAGTGACCTTATCAAGCTGCTTGTCCTTAAAAAGTAAATGTCACAAAACCAAGACAAAAAGAAAGGAAAAGACAGACAAGTCAGGAGCGCACTTGCTCTGGGCTCTTCTGCAGACAGGTGTCCTGCCGGAGCCCCTGGCCGGCCACAAAGAGCTGGGGTCTGCGCTAAGTGCAGCTGCGTGGCACGGCGGCTCTGCCGAGAGTTAATGATCTTGTCAACATTTCCATTAAGAGCTGCATTTCCAGAAGCTCAGAGCTGCATCTCCCCCAAACGGGGCGGCTCCACGAAATCTGTCATCACCGAGGGGCTTGCTCAGCACTTTACAAAAACGGAGAAAAATCCCTCGCTCTCCAGGACTGGAACCACAGAAGAACCAGCTTTTAGTTTCACTCTTCACATCCTGCACCAAGATGATTAAAGTCTTTCCCATTAATTCAAAAACACTGAAACCTTGGGGGACGCCGGAGAAAATGAAGACTCTTCAGTTTCTTTTTTAAAAAACAAACACGGAACATCAGGCCTTAGTTAAACTGCAGGGAAAATCCTGTTGGAAAGTGACTTACTGGTTTTCACTCAGCCTAAACTCCAAAGTGTAGAAAATGCCACCAATTTCTTGTTCAATTTTTTTTTTTTTAAGAAATTATCTGCACTGGAAACAAAACAGTCATGGGCTCTCAGTACAGAACACTTCCGGGTCTTCCGGATGCACCTTCTTGGAATGTGTATTAGCTGATTATAAGTGCATTTTAACTGAAATTTGCTTCTAGAAATAAGCTGCATTTTATTCCACATAAACCAACAGCGAAGGGCAGTATCTGCTCCCAGCACACTTACACTGACCTGTTTTCCAGTCTCTTTCCTAAAACCAGCGTTTCCCTCCCAGCTAAGAAAACAGATCACAGCGAATACCTGTCCAGCGTTCTCTTTCTTCTGCGCTTTTCTGTGAAAGCACCTGGAAGTCCCCACCACCAAATGAAAGAAAGAGCTGTGCCCCGGCATACAGAGAGGGGTAATTCTGTGCAGTAAGCCATAAAACACTCTGTTAAACATTACCCTCTCAGGTCGTTCTGTTTAGCACAATAGTCAGCCCCCAAAACCCCTTCATTAAGGCCACACAGCAGACAAACACCTCAATGGTCAATTTTACTGAATTCTAAGCAATGGCTTACAAACACTGTCTGTAAGAACACCTTGAACTTGAGTACACTTTGGCAGGAGAGCAGAAAGGCATATCATGCAAGGAGTTATTTAAGATCTGTCTGCCCTTGTACCCACACCAATCAATACTGTAAGAGGATCAAAATTATAAAAGGGCAAATCCTCCCCAAATGCTTTACTATGTAACGTGCACATGCATAACCAGTTTAAATTTGCCAGATCCATTACTGCCTACGACTACTGTAACATGACCTAGTTTATCACTAACCCACGAGGCACCTCTGAAAGCAGCTGGATATTCCAGCCTCTTAAGGAGAGCGATCCATCAGAGAATGTTTACAAAGAGCAGTTCTCGACAAGAACACGATGGCACATGGCTCTAGGATTTATCCTGCCTTGCCCGTCTAAAAATACATTTTCAAGCACAGCTAATGACACATCACTGCAAGTTCTAAGTTTTGAAGATAAAAGACC
Organism: Camelus ferus; assembly: GCF_009834535.1. Classification (NCBI taxonomy): domain Eukaryota; kingdom Metazoa; phylum Chordata; class Mammalia; order Artiodactyla; family Camelidae; genus Camelus; species Camelus ferus. Next base: position 3,130,902 of record NC_045725.1, on the reverse strand, counting down.
GTCGATGCTTTCCTTACAAGGAACGAAAAAGAAGAAACAAGCAAAATTCCACGTCAAGTCCTCATAATAACGTTATTGTGTGATTGGGCCTCTTAAAGCCCAGGAGCTTCTGCACCTGAAGAGACCATAAAGATCTTGCAGATGAGGACGGGAGAGTTTTTCCTGAGACAGAACAACTTGCCCGGCACCACCCGTGGAGGCCAACTAGCACGTCCAGGTCCGGGCTGCTGCTGCAGAAACACAACCCTCGTGACCACCAGTGCTGGCTTTCTAACGAGCCCACGACCCGCTCGCCAGCCCGCTGGGTCCTCCCGGGCGGCACCCCGTCCTAGGTCCCAGGACAGGACTTGGCCGTGACGGCTGGCGCCTGCAGCATCTCCGCGCACACGGAGGGCGCCCGGGAATCCTTGCTGAGGGAACCCAGACAGCACTGTCCTTCCCTCCCGGCGCGGGGTCTCTTGCCACCAGGGCGGCACACGTCCTCCACGGACCAGCGAGCGAGGGGCCTGGGGGTCGACTAGCATCCCACTGCGCCCACCGGGCCCCTCCCTCTTACCCACACAGCCCCGATGGCGCCGTAACGGGGGTAAGGACTCTCACCACCCCCTCCAGGATGCACTCAGGCACCAACGCGCGCCTCGTTTGAAAGGCCATCACCAGCCTCGCGACGCACCCGCGGGGACCCTCCCTCCCAGCCCAAAGCAGTGGCCCAACCCTGGGGCTTCAGCGGGGCCTCGGGCAGCAGAACACGAAGCAGACTGGACACGTGCACAGGAGATTTTTCTTGGAGGACAGGGGCTCCCCTACAATTCGGGGATCTCAGGGCAGCGGCAGTTGGTGGAGTCCAAGACTAGGACTGTGGGGGCACGCCGCCCACAGAAGGCCCGGGGAGGAGGCGCCGGACTCAGGAGGCGAAGGCGGGTGGGCAGAGACGTGGGGAGGCGGGTCCTGGCCCCGGGGTCCACCCACCCAAAGACGCAGGCACGCGGAAACCCCAGAACCTCGCCTTTCCGTCCGCGTCAACGAGAGACAAGGAGCGGGCCCACCACTAACGACGTGCACGAGGCCCAGACCCGCCGCGCGCACGTCCGCGCAGGCGCACCGGCCGCCAGCGGGCAGCCAGCCCAGCGGGCAGCAGCCCCGCCCCCCGCCCCCCGCGGAGGGGCCTGACCACTCGGGAGTCTCAGGGATGTGCTTCCACCCACCCCGATCATCAGGGCTGCTCTCGGAATACAAAATAGCCTCGGGGCACAAATGGGGCCAGGATCTCAAGGGTGGACCATGCCCCCCAACCCCGAGTCCAAACGGACAGGTGGAACCAGAGGCGACAGTGTGGTAGGTGGCACCTCCTGCTGCCAGCTAGTAACAAAAACTGGGAGAAATCTGTCCCCACCTCCGGTTTGCACTCTTTTTCTAATAAACCCAGCAGCTCATGAAATGCAAGCGAAGGACTTGGCACCCTTACTATTTAGGGCCAGGGAGTCTAGATTCACGCAACCAGGGTCGAGCCGGGGGAGCCCACCCCAGGAGAGAAATTGCTGAAAAAGAGCTGCAGGGAAAATCGGAGCCCCACTTCCCAAACCACAGACTCTGTGTTCCATGACTGTCTTTGTTTACGAGGAATAATTATCTATTCCTTTGTTTTTCTGGAAATAACGGGGAGGGCAGGCATTGATTTTCAGGAGCTCCTGAATTCCTTGGTGATGTTTACAACAACATGGAACAGAGACGGGACCCTTTCCTGCTGGCACACCCGTCACCACCACCAAGGCCCCATATGCAGGGGTACAAGCGTCCCAGCTCCTCTGGCCCCCGGGGCTGCTTCCCGCCTCTCCGGGCCCCGGCCCCTCAAGAACAGGACTGTCTGTCTCCCTTGTGAGTGTGAGCGGACGAGGTCACTTGGGGCCTCCCCACCACTGAGGGGGCCAAAGGGGCCAGCCTCTCACCTGCCTGGGACACACACTGTTTGAGAAGCACTATTTAATGTGCCTTTGGAGAAAATCAGGGGGAGTCATCTATCCCACAGCTCCTGCAGTCATCAGAAATTCACTCTTAGGACAAAGATTTGCAGCCGTACATGTAAAATGAGACAGTGCAGGTCCAGTCCTCAGCCCAGTGCCTGGACCTCGTGGGCCCTCAGCACTTCCTTCTTCCTGTCCCAAATCCAAGATTCGGTGACAGTGGGAATGCTCAAGGTCAAAGTGCATGGAAACCAACTCCAGTCCCCGTCACCACCCAGGACTGGGTTCCGGGGCCTGAGTCCGAGGGCCACATCCCAGGTGTGGTCAGGCTGACGGCCATCGGATACCTGCTATGTGCCCACCTGGGCCAGCTCGGCCACCAGGCGGCGCTCACCCCTGGGCATCCGCACCTGCCTGTCAGGGCGCTGGCTCAGTCCCTGGTGGATGGTGATAGGCATGCCTCGGCTCCATCCTCCTCTGACCCTGGTCCAGTGATTTTCCCCAAATCCAGAGACAAAACATGCAAGTCCTCTCCTTCTACCCTATTTTCCATCATAACACCTTCCAGATTAAAATCGAACTCAGCATTTTCCTTCAGGCATCTCAATTGATTCTCCGAGTGTTTCTGACACAGAAGGGCTTTTCAGGATTCCCCGGCGAGCCTGCCATGGCCACACTGAGCCACCCGATTACTCCCACCCATGGCCACGCCAGGCACCGCATGGCATCCGCCCAGATTTCCATTTTTTCAAACCTGGAGACTCTGTACAAATTCAAATCAAACCATTTCATGACTTGCATCAAAGGACAAGGCACAGGACTCCTGGAGACATAGGAAGAAGCGTTCCCCCACCACACCTCTCCTGATCAGGAGCTGCAGGCCTGGCATCCTGAAGCCTCTAGAACACTCCTCCAGGTGGAAGCACAGCAGTTGTGACGGCACGAGTCCGCGCGTGTCCCCACGCACAGGGTGCAGAGAAGACGCACAGCCCCACTCCTAACAGACGGCCGACAGCCACAGCCCCTCCCCACGACGACGGGAACAGAAGCATCTCTGAGTCTGGCATTAGCTGACCGCACCACTGCTTCCTGCGCCGAGATGGCTCCTCCTGAAGGGGAAGGGGCAGCTACTGGCATCTCAGAAGCCCTCTACCCAAAAAGACCACCCGGCAGCAGCAAGCTGTGCAAATGTGCGCAGAAAGAGTCTCACATGCAAACTGACCACCTTCAAGCGCGCTCTCCCAGATAATAAAGTGACAGGACGCACCGCGCCCACCCGCGCCGAGCTCTGCAGAGCTGCTCACACAGCTGCCTCCCCAGGGAGAACGCTCCGAGAGCTTCGCTCTAATTCGCGCTATGACCCTTCGGTCCTAATAAAAAGGCGGCCAGAGGGCTTCACACTCAGGTATTCGTGCTCAGTTACCTTTCTACGCACCATCAGACCCCTTTTAACAGGTTTCCAGCTAAGCCAGGAGACGCGGTCCCACGCCAGGGTCAAAGTAACAACCGGTGCTTCGGCGCCCTCACCCCCAGGTCTGCGAGACGGAAGTCCGAGGGACCCAACAGATAGGAGTTCTGCCTGCACCAGACCTGACTTCCCGTGAACGTGGAAATGAAGTAACAAGGCCCCCTCCCCCGCCCCCCAAACGCGATGCTGGTTCTGTGAGGAGGAAGGGCTCCCTGGCCTCTCAGAGTCGAAATGATCGAACATCAGTATGAAGAGAATTACCTTCTTAAGGAAAAGTTTGCTTTTGCTTTCAAGAAATGAAGAAAGTGAAGTCAGTCAGAGAAAGAGAAATATCGTATGATATCAGGTACATGTGGAACCTAAAAAAAATGGCACAAATGAACTTATTTACAAAAGAGAAACAGACTCACAGACAAACCTGTGTTACCGAAGGGTAAAGGGTGGGGGAGGGATAAATCAGGAGTTCAGGACTTGCAGGCACTAACTACTGTATATAAAATGGATAAACAGCAAGGACGTACTGCGGAGCACAGGGAACTGCATTCAATAGCTTATAATAACCTACAGTGAAAAATATGGAAAAGAATATACACGTCTAACTGCATGACTATGCTGCCCACCAGAAACCAACACAACACTGTCAATCAGCTGGCCTTCAATTTAAAAACAGAAATAAACTGTTGCAAATGCGCAGGGCTTTTCCAGGCTCCGTGGATGTTTTCAGAGTAAATAAAAGCACCCCAAAGGCAGCCACCAGCAAAACCGCGCTGTTAGCAACCGAGGACGGTGGCTGCTGATCCGTGGGAGCGACGGCCGCAGGCGGAGAAGCCTGAACGCGGACAGGGGGGCTCAGCGCCGGGACAGGAGGAGGGGTCCACGTGCCTCGGCTCTAACCCCCCGGGACGCGCCGCGGATGCAGGCTGTTAGCCCGTCGCCAACAGAGCCCCGCTGCCGGGCTGTGCTCGCACGCTGTCCCCATGCACGTGGAGCCGCCCCAGAATCGCCAGGCCGGGGGTGGCTGCTTCCGGGCCGCGGGTCTCCGGGCAGCACCCGCACACCGCCCCCCAGCGTCGTCTATGCCAACAAAGCAGAGCGTCGGGCCGGGGGTCCGACTGGGGTGCACGGCCGCTCTCACCCCGGAAGGGCGCCCCGCAGATGCCCGGCGCGGGCTTGAACCCCAGCAAACGTCCTCTGCCGCCTGCAGGGAAGTGCCTCTGCTGCGTGAGCCGAAGGCCGTGCGCGGAAGTCTGTCTTCTGAACCGCAAATGCACATGGCCTTTCACAGGCGACAGAAGGCAGGCGGGGACCCCGGCAATTCCCCTTTCTTTCCGTGATCACGCAACGGGTCCGCGGCTCCAGGCTCGGGACCGGAACTCACGCACCAGCCCGCAGAACCGCCGCCTCTCCTGCAGGCGCGGAAGCAGGGGTGTGGCTGGGGGCTGGCAAGGCCTCTCCTGCACCCCATGGCTGGTCACTCCACTTGCGAAGAGGCTGAGAAGTTTCCTGTTCTTTCTTCCATTTTAAAGAAATTACTGAGCAGACATATCCTTTCAGATCTGAGATGGACTGTGGACCCCACAGGATGAGGCAGCTGGGCGATGAGAAAGGATGGCGTAGGCCGAGCACCCTCAGGGGTGCAGGGAGGCTCCACCTGCGTGTGAGGACGACGCCCCCTCGTGTACTAAGGGCCACCCCACCTTAGGGACTCTCCCAGGGGCCCTGGACCCCCCAGGACCAGGGCGGGGCGGCCCCAGCAGGACTGGGCTCTCCAAGTGCCCGGAGGTTTTAACTTATCTCACACTGATTCCCTGCTGGACGCCTTGTCTTCGACGTTGGGAGTTTTTAAAAATAAGCACGAACGTTTTCCTGACAGCTTTCGTTGACTGACCCTTTCAGAGTCACGTGTCCTCAGAGACAACGTCCTGCCCCGACTCCGCGGGCAAACAGGAGGAAGAAACAGATTTTACCCTTCAGCTGCGATTCTTTGGTCAAGGAAACGCAAAGGAGAAGGTCTTCTAAAACCTCTGTTTACTGTTTCCCTTGGGCCACAGGAGCCAGTCCACGTCCACGGGAGGCTCTGATGGCGCGATTTCCCGTGACCCGCAGGAGGAAAGCTCCCGACTCGGCCGGACGTGCAGTAGAGGGTTGGGCCTCAGGGCAGCCAGTGCCTTGGCAACCGGCAATTTGCACCTTGATTTGTAGACTCATTAAGCAATAAAAGACAGGGGAAGCAGAGCCGGAAAGGCCGCCAAGTAAAAGACAGGGGAAGCAGAGCCGGAAAGGCCGCCAAGTAAAAGACAGGGGAAGCAGAGCCGGAAAGGCCGCCAAGCACAAGTGTTAAAAGACTACCCGACCCCCGAAGTGATGTAACGGTGGAGCCTCCCCCTCTGTGGCCTTCCTTCCAAAATCCTCAGCCCAAGAGGAACCAAGCAGAGAAACCCAGACTGAGGCACAAACTACCAGACACCTGACTGGACCTCCTCGGAAGTAACAAGGCAGAGAAAAACAGAGGATCGAGGCACCGCCACAGCCTGGGGGAGGCTGGGGCGCGGGAGCAGCCAGATGCCGCGTGGCATCTCGGCGGGGGCAGAAAGGGACACTCGCGGGGACCGTCGAGCCCAACAGGGTCCCGAGTCCAGTCACCAGTGATGCACCAACACTGTTCCTACCAGCCTGACAACAGCACTGAAGCTCCTAGATGTCACATCGGGGGAGCCAGGTGAAGGGGGTGCCGGCAACTCTAGAATTATCCCAAACTTCAAAATAAAAACATTGCATTGCATGCTGGGCAGAAAACCATTTAATCACCCGTTAAAATCAAAATGGAACATTTTATTAGAGAGTGTACACTTTTACAAAAGCTGTCTCATTTAAATAAAACGCTGTTTATCTGCAAAAAAATTAAACAAAATTACAGAGAGAATAGAGAGGGACAGCGTATGAGAAGGAGAAGATACAGGCCCCTCAGAGCAAAGGAGGGTATGAGCGCCCCTGGTGTGGCACAGCCAACCACGCTACAGACCTGCCTCCGCGGAGCAGCGTGTGAGACCCCTGCAGCCAGGAGCATCTCACGTCAGAGACACAAAGACTCATGGGTTACAAAGTCCCCTGGCGCCAAGAAGGAGACCAAAGGGGCCAATCCCATGGGCCCCGCAGCAAACATGGGCACTGGGCGGACCAGGCAGGGGCCTTGGCCTGGATTTCCGAGGAGAAACTCAACCCAGAAGCCGGTTCAAGGTTCAAGCCCAGTGGAGGCTCAGAGGCGAGGCCCAGGCATCCAGAAAGTAGAACCTGTCAGAGGCAACCCTGGGTCCCGTGGACCACTGCCTGGAACCTCGGGCAGGGAGGCACCGAGTCTCCTGACACACAATTTAGGCAAAAGCAAACGTCTCCCACAGGCTCTCCCTGCCCAGCCAGATTCTAAGCGCCCCGGGTGCAGAGTGGCCGGTCTTCCTGCGGGGCTGCAGGTGACAACGTGGCTCAGGAGAGCTGTGAAGCCAAGCCCTGGTCCAGGTGTAGCTACTTCTGACTGCAGTCTTGAGAAAGACATGACACATCCGATCGATGGACAGTCTGAACCTCAAAAATCTTTTGCAATGTGCTTGGGCAGCCTCATTTTCAAAGCAGAAGTTTGGTAACTTCCTGCATTTGCAGACATGTTCAAACTGTAAGTACATTCAATTCCTGATCTTTCTGTTACCAGGGAAATGCATCTCCAGGGGTAAGAGAACCAGTGCGTCACAGCCCCTCAAGGCAGCCACGTGAAAAGTAAAAGGTATCAGAGTGCTGCTGACCGTGACTGGTCATTTCTACCTCCCTCTGTCCTGCCGGACAGCCTTCCCAGGAGGAAGTGGAGCCTATTCCAGACCTGTGCCTGGAGAATGAGGCAAGACCTAGAGTAGTTCTGGGATGGCCGTCAACACAGTCCAGCCCACGCCCACCTGCACACAGATGCCTCAGTGCCCCCACGGAGGATCAGGTAGCCTTTCAGACACACAGACGCACCTGGAAGAGAAGGTCTCCTGGAGCAGGTGTGACAAGATGAGTTGTTCTGATGGACCAGAAAGGTCAAGAAATAGGCAATCTAGTCTCTGCTTCCCGCTCTCACAGAAGTGTGTTCATTTAGCCGAAATCAGAGATACCCAAACTGAGACTAGCAGTGCCCAAAGTTTGTGACGGGGGCAGGCCCACATTCACTTAGTAGGAAAAACCACCACACTGGCTATATATGCAACACAGGCTCTCACTTGAGGGGAATAAATGGAAACGCTGACCCACCCTCCCCTGTTAACGATCTGGTTTGGTCCTCAAAGGGGGGCCTGGGGAACATGACCACATTTACCAGCCCTGCACATTTTATATGTCTCTCCAACCATAAAGGTCTCGAGCCATCAAAGCATAACACTGCTAAAAACAAGGACTGAAAGGGTGCTTCCCGGTCTCCAACCTCCTGTATTGGTTTAAAGACATTTCAAGTTCCTTCTTGAACAGTTTTTCTTTTTGTTTAATGGAGGGACTGGGGATTGAGCCCAGGACCTCGCGCATGCTAAGCACCGCTCTACCACTGGGCTATTAACTATCCCACTTTGAACAGTTTTTCTTAAATGAAGTTACAGTGTTTCCGTGTGTGTAGCTCTGTATGCCTGAATATAAATACCCAGCAAGTCAAGTCAGGGTGTGCTGCTCAGGTCAGGCAGGGTGTGCTCCAGTCCCCTCCACTGGGAGAGGTTGTGCCTCCTCCCGGCAAAATGTAAAACTAGTAAACCGTGCAGCACAGTGAGGTCACCAGCCCGAAATGACCCCCAAACTTATTATTATTAAGGATCTGCTGTCCTGTTTTTAGATTACTAAGAAAGCAGCACTCATTACCTCTTTATACATAGCGGGCTTTTTAAAAGTAAGTTTAGCACAGATCTGTGAATGCATGTGTTGTGCAGAGTGGACAGTTACAAGAACGTCCTCATAATTCCAGGTTACATATTTTCCCTTCTGCACTGAAATAACCAGAAACCTGGTAAGAGTTTCCACTACTGCATTTAGGGTAAAAATGCTTTCTTTCAATGTAAGAAGAAATTAAATAAAATTACTGCATTAGGCCAACAGAGGTGATCCACTTTTTAGACAAAAGGGATTTTGGTAACTTTCGTGTCCTGACCAGAAACTCTAACATTTTTAAAAATATAGTTTAATGTTGGGATTAAACAGAGACTTCGTTTTTGAGTTTCGTCTTCTTTTCTTCTCCAGCCCTGGAATCTCAAAGGGTAAACCACACTGTGCTCAAAAAATCAGGCAGAGTTGGCTCATGTTCCTCTCAAGTAAAATTCATTAATTAAAAACCAATGTAGGCCGTGAACTGCACATTTCAAAATTGTTAAAAGGGCAAATTTTACCTTATGTATATTTTACCACAATGAAAAATACAAAACAAAACAAAACAGAACAAAAACACATAGGTTTTAAAGGTTTAAAATCACTAAAAATGCTTTCATATTGTACTCTCTTAAAAATCATAACCCAAAATATAAATGAATAGTATTTACAGGCATCATGTCAATAACGATTGTTCAAAAGACAAGAAATATGTTACTCTAGAAAAAGTATTACCCTGAATGAGAATCAGACCTCCAGATGTCGGAAGTCATCAGTAGAATCCACCAACGGTTTAAAATCTTTTTTCTAGGCGAGGCAGCCAATTTTCATGCGCCGAATTTGGAGCAGCCTATTTGTGAATTTCTCTGTTACAGGTCAGGTTCTCTACTAGGGGTTCCCTGGGCCAGAAACTTACCAACAAAGTTTTCTCTTTTCTCCTCCCTCAATTTTAACTTAGCTCCAGAACAAATCAAAAGTTTGAAGAACACAATTCTAATTCGAGCACAGAAAGCAGAGTTCTATCAAGGGTCTATTTCCATCCAACACAAACATGCTTTAACAGTGACTCCGTTTGCACTAACTGCTTGAGAGCGTCCAAGTTCAGGATACTTCAGATGCAGCATTTAATTGACACTGGTGCTATGACCCTAGGGGCCCTTTTACCAATCGGCTGTGGAGTGCCCCGCTTCTTCCTGACTGGAAATTCCTATTCTGTTTTGTTCCGGTTCATTCTGAGAATTTTAATCCATTTCATTTTTTGGTTACAAATATGCTACAGCCGTCCTTGGCCAAAAGCACTAAAGTTCTGACTTAATTCACATTAAGAACTTCTGATCTATGATTTTATACAAACCCCACATACCTCAAGGCCTACCCTATCCTGGAGAATGTTTCCATAAAGTTCAATAAACTTGATTTTTTTAAGTCCTTTTATACTGTTTTTTCCTTTCTAAGTAATTTTCTTGAAAGAATTTTTGTAAGTTGATTAATTAAAAGACAACTTTCAGAGGTTTTATCCTACCCACACCAAAGACAGGGCCTACAGTAACTCTCACCACTCTGTCAGCCAGAAGAAATCAGAAACAGACAAAAACACTATTGCTGTTAAGAACTTTTAAAGAATCATTTTACAAGTATGCACAATGTACCGTCAGTTCAGAGGCTATGACAGTCATCCAGCCCTCAACCCCCTGGGCTCAGGTGGAAGGCATCCTCTGCCCCCAGTGTCCTGGCAGGAAAGGAGAGAGCGGCCTGCACCCACTCTGCCACCTGGCAAGGGACAGAGGCAAGCTCCACGCAGGGAGCTTTCCTGGGTCCCACCCCCTCCTCTGTAACGGGGTGCGTGGCCTCGGCACTTCTCTGGCCCTCATGTGCCCACGTGTGGAGTGAGGGCTTAGTAACGGGCAGGCTGTAACGCGCCCAATTCGGCGGGGTGGGAGTGCAGGGGAACCAAGAGTTTCTGGGACCTAGGAGACCCAGGCCATCACTGTCAAAATATTCCACGCAGGAGTGGTCAGCCCTCTTCCCAGAACATTCAGTGGCCACCTAGAATTGTATGATCTAACTGGGCACGAGGTCCCAGCCAGCGCAGGTGACACCACCAGTCTCAGGACGCTGGACCACAGGCCCCGTCTCGATGCAGCCTCTCCCGGGCCCGAACAGGAGGCCCAGGCCCCTCACCCCCATGTCCGCGCCGAGCCTCTGGCCTCCTCCTGGACAGGACCACCTGCCTGGTGAGGGCACCGCTGTCCAGCAGCCCCATCGCAGGAACCTGACACCATTCTGCACCTCCCTCCATCTCCCACCCCAGCCAGTACATCTCCACATCCCTGGATGCCACTCTCCAGTGTCACTCTCGGGTCCCTCGAGAAGTTCCAGGTCCTGGGAGAACCATCTCACCACCACTGGTCTGGCCTGAAGCGCCATCCTCCTTAAGTGGTCCCCTATCCAGTCCCCGGCTGGTGAGCCCCCACTGCAGACCACTGAAGGGTCACCCAGAACTCATCCCCTCACCACTGGTGAGAGCCCTCAGAATGCCCGGCTGCCTTTCAGACAGAGACCAGGGCCCTCAAGGTCACTAGCAGAGCTGTGACGATTTGCCCCAATGACCTCTCAGAGCACCTGCCACCCTCACACACACACACACACACGCACACGCGTGCCCCCACGCACACCTCAAAGCTCTGATCGTTGCCCCCTGCTGGATTCGCCGCCAGCATCCTCTCCGGCTCAGGGAACTAGCTCCCCCAGGACACTTGTCCTCACTGGCACCATCCTTTACAATCCATTCAGAAATGCAATCCAGTCAAACAAAAAATGACTCAAAGAACTCACAGGCAGAAAAAGTAAAAATGAAAAAAACCTGGTAACAACCACTAAACGCGATACCCAAAGACGCAAGTGTAAGTAGAATCAAGTCGAAGTAACTGGTCTATATGGAAACTCGCCATTGCTGCGTTTCTCACAACAGACTACAGGTAACGTAAAGTTCATCAATTAACAATAGCAGACTAAGACGACACCCAAAAAAGGACTTACAGCCCCACGTGGGGAGACGGGAGAGGTGAGAGGTGGAGGAAGCAGAGGAAGGTAACAAAAGCTCTCATTTCTTCACTCTTCCCCAAGAGGAAGTCCAATTATATTGTGACTGAACTCGATAGATTGAGAAACAGAGGTTTAAGCAAAAGTTATAAATATAACCACTAGGAGAACTGAAAACACTGGACTTTCTACCTACCTTCTGATTTCAAGGATTAAAGGCAAGGAACATAATTCATAGACCAATGATCAGAAAACCAAGTTTTTTTTAAAGGAAGAAAGCAAAAATAACATAATTTTTTTGATTAGGAAAGAAGACCTAATAAATCTGTTACCACAGAAATATAAATGGAATAAACTTATTTATTAAAAGACGCAATGACAGAAGCAAAAACTAAATCCAACTATTTGCCCTACAAAAGGCACCCAAAACCAAGAAACGCAGAAAAGTTGGACACATGGATAAAATATACCAGAAAAAATGCCAACAAAAACAAAAGTGAAAATAAAAAATCACTAAAAGTTTAAAATATGGTTTGAAAAGGCATTAAATTGCACAAGTCATGCGATAATTGTTAAGAGTAAAATTTAAAAATCGCAAAGAATAAAACTGTCCTACACGTTTAAGTCAAATAACATAAACAAAACACATAAACACCCCCGTGAGTACCTGGGGAGATCAAGCCAAGAGAACTTGGATGTGGGAGAATTAACAAATCTCTCTTAAGCGTGGCAGATTAAAGGGGCAAAAACAATAGTAGGAGACTAGAATTAAGAAGTAGGGCTTGTCTGCTACACAAGTACACAACCCAGTACACGGCAGCCCCCAGGGAGCCCTGCCCAGAGCTGGGCTTGGACAGCCCACAGGTCAGGACAGCGCGGGTCTCCTGAGCTCTGCGGTGCAGTGCAGGACACCCGCAATTAACAAGTGGGAGCAGGACCCCCCGACATGAGGTCAGCCATTGGGAAAACGTTCAGCTCCCCCAACCACTCCCGGGCCAGGAGACCATAGGGCAACCACAAAACTCCCCCGAAACTCCTCAGTGTCAAAATCTATGGGACACACAGAAAGCTAAAAGTATAACCAGCTGCAGTGGTTAAAAATAAAGAAAATATATACGTGAAACATTCAAATCGAAAAGTAACCAAAAAGAGAATTAAAACCCTTGCATTTGAAAAGGGAATCATAAATCAGGGAGAAAAAAACAGTAAAACTGTTAAGTAAATCAGTAACTGGCTCTGATAACCCCAATGAATGAGAAAAATGATGAGCTGGCTAATCAAATAATAATAATAACAATGTAATAATGATGACGATGATGGAGGGGCTAGTGGAGATGAGGTCTACCGACTACCAAGAGGAAAGTGAAGAAAATACAATGGTTTTCAAAACTCTACCTTAACAAATGCCATAATGTTGAAAGAAATGACTGATTGTCTAGTAAAATATGAATGTCCACAATTTATCCGGGAATCGACAGATAAAGTAACCCGAGCAATCATCATATCAGAAGTCAAACTGTTACACACGCCATCCCCTCGAGCGCACAAAGATCAGCCACAGCCACACGTCTTTTGAGAAACAACTTAGATGTAGGCTACTTGAATGTTTCTGGAGCCGAAAGAACTTACATGAAATGAAAGATATAAAAGAGATAAACAAAAAGGTATGTGCAACAAGCAACCGCAACCACAAGCATTTTGTCCTGATAAACAAAATGTTCTTACAAAGCAACAAATCATGAAGAACTCAGTGGAAAAACTGACCGAGTCAATGAACAGGTGGTTCACAGTAGAAATAAAAGAGCCGGCAAACTTCAGACGTACTCAGCATCGCAACGTAGCTTTAAATGTTTAAAGTACAATGAGGAATTTTCCCTATCAAGTTACCCAAGACTGAAAGGCTGATAACACCGAGTGCTGACCAAGAGGAAACCACAGGTCCCTGACTGCTGCGGGGGTGGGGGGGGGCGCGTTTTGACATCCTGTTGGGAAAATCGGCAATATCAATCCTTGAAAATGCCCCCTTTCTGCCAAAAAAATCCCCACAAGTGCACAGAACTGTGTATCGGAGAAGCTCACTGCACACTGGGAACTGGTAGTGACACAAATGCCCCCATGGGCACGAGTACGGAGCGGCTTCCTGGGGCCGACAACCAGCTGGCGAGGCCGGCCGCTCCCACAGAGTGGGCACACTGGGTCCTTGGAAAATCACAGAGCGGGTGTACGAACATCCACACTGCACACATCCCTTCAAAAGAGTCAGCGGTGAGGTTACATTACGAAGCTGCAGGGAAACTCACACAACAAGGCCCCACTTGAATGTTTAAAGTTTATACACATACGTTAAAAATCTAAGCGCATTCATTAAGCTCGTGTATTTAAATGCCCAGTGCCGTCACTGGCGCCCAGAAGGCACTCAGCAAACAGCAGCATGCATAAAACAAAACGGCATCCGTGTTGTGAAATGTCACACACGTTCCTTTTCCTCCAAATGCAGTTTCCTCTTTGGATTGTACATAACTTGATGGCAAAGATGACAGAGTCTCTGCCATCTATGAACTATGCATTTTGTATAATTACCTGAAAAGAAACCATTTAATTGACACAAGGGGAACATCACCCTAAGCATTTGGCTATAATTAAATTGCTCAAATATGTGGTTGAAAATCAATTCATGTATTAACACCATCCCTACCGCCTGTGTCTTAGGACCATTTTGTGAACTTCTCTGCAGCTTTTTTTTTTTTTTGCTTTTTTTTTTTTTTAATTAGAGGTGCTGGGGATCGAACCAAGTACCTTACCCATGCAGAGTACAAGCCCTACTACCTGCTATGTAACTCATTTGTGAACATTTCTGAGTACATCTTCCAGGTGAAGTACCGTGTCTATCTTCAACCCCTCCCACAAGAGAAACACAGCGTTAGACCTCGGGTACCAGCTGCCCATGTTCACTTCTGGTTTGGTAATTAAAATGCGTAGCTTCATATCAACTTCCTGGGATAGGGACATTCAGATCAACTCGCTGCCCTGCCAGCAAGTGGGACTCTTCAGAAGAAACAAAGTTACAGGAGAAAGGGAGAGGCAGCCCGCTGGGCTTGGCCGCTACAACTCCGCTCAATTAAAAATAGGACAGAGCTCAAATTCGTAGCTCCAACTTCAGACATCTTAAAGCGAATTAAACAAAGCGACTTTTAAATGAACAGGAAAGAAGTTCAGCCCTGAGTGATTAAATGGAAGCCCGCAGTCCTCTGTTTTCCACTAACTTCCAAAAGCAGTCACGGTTTGCCAAAGAAAGGGATGTTTTCATCAGAACCCTTTAATTTATTGTGATGCTGACGTCCCATCTGACTAGCAGATCCTGAGGCAAATGAATACCCATAAATCTCGCATGACTGCACAGAATCCACCTAAGCTCCTAAGCCCCCCCCCACCCAGATGCACGGCCAGCACGGGGTGACCGGCTCTGGGGCCGTCAATCACTTCCTAGATCAGGGCCTGCTTGTGAAACCTAACTCGTTGAGACGCATGTGAATTTGCAAAACTCCCCAAAGAATTTCAGATCCACACGCTAGGAAAATGGTGCTCCAAACACTGAAAGTTCTCATTTCTCCTTTAAAGAAATATCCCTTTGCCTAAACTAACACACTTGTCCAAGGCACTGTTCTGCTGAGCTGCTGAAACAGAAGAAAGATAAACAGCACTTTTTATCAGAGTTGAACCATGAAGATTTGGACTTTGTTATTCCACCTGAAAGATAGTCGATCTTATTTAAAAAAAAAAATGTCTGATAAGTTTTCTGAACACGGTACTGTGGTTCCACACTCGAGAGTAAACAGAATCCTAGTCTGTTTCAACACCATTTAATTATCAAAAGCAGCATTTCAGTGACTGACAGGGCAAGACATGGAACTTGACCCTCAGTCTAAATAATAAACTTGCGACCTGCACCTGCATTTACAGGCATGAAGAGCAGGGAAGCCCCAGAATGAGGAAGCAATTTAACTAGGTCTCACCTTGAAAATGTGACAAAACTGAACCACCAAATAGAATAGCCGTCTTGAGACACCTGGGGATAAAGACTAGCTTTGCACGGGCTCTGAAAATGGCAGGTTTTTGTGCCTACCTGTGGCAGGTAATAAGTACACTGACACAACGTGATTCTCCTGCAATTTTACACTTGTAAATGCCCTTCCGCCTGGCTGCCAACCCACCCCAAAGCAGCCTCGCCAGCACTCCAGAAATGGCCTGCTGTGAGGTCCGTGAGGACAGGGCCTCTGTGCCCCTCGCTGTAACTCCCTGCAGCACCAGAACAACATACGAATCATGCTCAAAAACCACAACTGACGTAAGAGAACAAAAATTCATTCCACTGCGTTTAACCCTCATCTCCTCAAAAGAAGCATCCTCTTAAATTTAGGGGGTTCATTTGCTTTGAGTTACTGACTATACTTCCCTCTGAGAAACAGCTTTTCTGAACCATTATTGTTACCCATTTGCAGGGAGGAAATCTTCATTTTTAGTCTTATTATTATATGTAAATGACCTACTTTCAAAAGCCTGATGAAATCCATTGGTTCCAGACCTATTCCAAGAAAAAGGAGCTTCTGCCTTTCCACGGGGCCCTCTGAAGCGAAAACCCCCAACGTCAGCACTTCCACGAGCTCTGATACAAGAGCTCAAAGTGTACTCAGTGCTCGTCCAACAGCTGTATTTCACATCTCCAGGACCTGGGAGTGGACGAGACAGTAACAAGTCCGTCCGTGGAGAATGTGGGGGAGGAGCCGAGCAGCCATCATCTCAGAAAAACACTCCAGTTCTCAGCACGGAGGGCTTGCTGCTGGTGCCCGGCCTTTACAGCAACAATGTACAAAGTAATAAATTAACCCTGCCAGTGCTTTTCACTCCAGGTATACCTCAAGCCCTCAAGCAAAGTTAACAGTATCTATATTTTGTAAATCTGCTTTTTCTACTGGGAGGTAAACAAAAACGTGGCCAATTATGATAAAAACAGGTTTAGGGCTTAATACGCTCAGCAGAAACATCTACCTAACTGAATTAGGCCACAACTCTTTTGTCAAATAAACAGAGGATTTTTTTTTTAATGTGCAAAAAATAGGAAGAACCAAATCCGTTTCTAAGCTGGATGTAAAATGTCTATGTTTACATGCTGGCTGTAAAATTACCACTGGATGAGACTGAATAAACTAGAACCACCACGACCTTCCCTCTGCTTTCTGAAGTTCTCGGGTGAGTGGCCTTTCCCTGGAATCCAGCCTGCTTTCCACTCCTCTCTCCCCGATGCACTGCGCCCTGCGCAACCCTGGCCCCAGGGGAAGGCTGGCGTCTCTCCCCATTTCACAGATGAACAAGTCAAGGCACACAGGCTCCACACCGGCCAGCAGTGACCACCACTGGGTGCTGGATGGGAAGCCACACTGCCATCCCTCCCTCCACATGAGTTACTGGATGCTACATCCCAGGTGGGGGCTTGGCTGCAGGGAACCCAGGAAGACACCAAGACAGGACGGCTCGTGGTTCGGAGCGTGCAAGGCCAATCTCCCAGGGCCTCAAGGAGAGGCAGACACTCTTGGGGTCAGGCCCCAGCCTCCCGGCCACCCAGCACACCCTTCAGTGTCCAGTGCCCCACTGCTGCCAACCCTGGCTCCCAGCCTGGATCCTGAGAGTGGTGAGAAAGAACTTTTTTCCCCGGCTAGTATTCAATGCAGGTATTTCCAAAGTATCATGTCTCCCCTTAGTACTTGTCTAAAACCAGCTGGACTTAGGGAGTGGAGACTCTGGACTCAACTTCAATCCTGGGTCAGGGATGACAGTGAAAGGTGCCCATATCTCAAGGCCACACCTGCCCCATCCTCCATGGTAGCCCAATGGGCCGAGGCCAAATCGGGTTGAGCCCTACGTGGAAAACACACGCTAGATCTCAAAGACTTCGTGTGAAACAAAGAGCAAGGGCCATCTCAGTAGTAATTTGTGTGTCATTTTTACATCTTCAAGTAACATTTTGGATGTATCGGGTTAAATGAAACACACTATGAACATTCATTTTACCCATGTCTTTAACCTTGTTTCACAGGCTCACTAGAAGCTCCTAAAATGACAGAAGCATTCTATTTCCCAAGCAACACTGTCCCCAGGGTGAGGGTCAGCATCCCACAGCCCAGGGCCCCAGGGCCAAGTGCAGCCTGCCCAACGCCTGTGCGGCTTGTGAGCTGAGATGGGTTTTTACATTCTTAAGTGCCTGGGAAGAAAAATCAAAGGGAGAATGGTATTTTGTGACTCGTGAAATTCTACGGAAGTCAAGTTTCGTTGTCCACAAATAAAGCTTATTTACTCGCTGGCGTGTTGTCTGTGGCTACTTCTGTAACTGTGACCAGGCAGAGTGGACAGGCTCCCACCGAGACATTTCGGCCCACAAAGCCCAAAATACTTGCTATCCAGCCCTTTAAAGAGCAAGCCTGCCGACCCCGCCCTAGAGGTCTGCCAAGAGAGGCCCCGGTCTCCCGAGCTCAGGCCCCTCTGAGGCTCTGCACAAACTCCCTAAGCCAACCTGGAGAAGAGGCAGCCGAGGTGGGAGGGGAACAGAGGGCCAGAGAGCCCAGGGCAGGCCGGGCCCCCCGACAGCCCCCAGCTGGCTGGACGGCTGGACGCTTCAAATCCTCAGACCACCCTCCAAACTTCTCCCTCCTGATGGATTACTCAAAACCTTCGCTCGGCTTCAGAGTGAGCACGCCATATACAGGCTCGGGCCCGAAAGGCTCAGGCAGCCAGTCCCAGCTCCGGGGACCCTGGACACAGGCTCCCGCTCCTCCTGGGGGGCCCGCCAGTAACTCCCGCCACCCAGAAAGGGCGAGGCGGCCAGGAGGAGGGACACTGGTCTTCCACAGCATTGTCTCCATCTCTCCAGTGACAATTCCAGACGGCTCGGACCAAGACCCAACAAACTCCCTGTGACCTCACCAGCAGGAGGAAGCGCAGAGACCCAAGGTGACCGCCCAGAGGACGGTCTACCCAGAGCGCCCAAGGTCCCTAACTGTGAGGGTCTCCGTGTCCTCCGGGGGGAACGGGGCTAAAATGACTTCTTGCCTCGTAACCGTGACGGGTACTAAGCCACACACCCAGAACGGCCGCCTGCGGGCGGGAAGTGAGCCTCCACAGGGCGCCTCCCAGCTGCTTCCCGGGGGGGCTGGTTACTCAGGCAAGCGCCGAACCTGGTTCAAGTCTGTAAGAAGCCACTGGTGACAAAAATTAAACTTCTGATACACAGTGGGAAACCATAAAGCTGGGATCACATTGTCACGGTGGTTCAAGTAACAGCTCTCAGTGCAGGACATTGTGTCCTGATGTCCTTGGGCCCCTGGGGTCAGAGCAGCTTCGAGGAACCAGCTTTGGGAAGCACTGCAGATCCGCCTTCAGAGTGCTGAAGGCTGTCCACATAAAAACACGCAGAAAAGGCCCAACACGCAAACCAGTGCGGCAGGTTTGCCTTAGGGCTACGGGCTGAGGAAGGCTCGTCTTCCCCAGGAGAACTGGTGGGCTCTGCCCTTACCACTGACTCGACAAATCAGTGGCCCTGTCTCGCCCTTTGTTTTAGCTGCTGGAAAGCTGAGACTCTCACCGTGGGTCCCAGGATACCCACCGAGAGCACACAACATCTGGGGTGTGCAGTCCTGTCTTCCCCGGTCGTGACTATCATTCCATTTCCTTGTTCCCCACTTTTACTTATGTTTTACTCTATATTTAATGTCTGACCTCAGGTGCACCTCATACCCTTTATGGAATGCAACGAGGTCAAACCAGCAAACTCTTCCTACCAACATACGAGGAATAGAGTTCAAATTTCCAGATTCTCCAACAAGCCTGCAGAAATTCTCACACGAGGGCATTCAGGATGATGTCCATGCACCGATTAAATAAATCTTTGCAACTTTTACTTTCACTGGTCATGACACAGTTTGAGAAACTTCCAGAAAGGCAGCCAGCTCCCTAGGACATGGTTTCAGGTAAATCATGAAAAAGCACTCAGCACTACTATCTTCTTTGGAAAAGGGAAAGCAGATTCTAAATTTGAGTCTCAGTTCACTGATTTCTCCTCTTAACCACTAGAAGGCTGGCGGTGTCTGCCCACATGGGAGACGTAAAGGAGACAGGTTTTCTAAGTGGCTCATGGGCAATGAAGGAAAATTCACGGCGCCCTGGCCCAGCTCCCAAATTCACCGGAGCAGGCGGAGGGGACGGACCTCCCAGATTCCATACAGTGTCCAGGAGCAGAACAGGACCCGGCCGGCCAGTCCCTGGGGATGCTGTGTGTGGTCACACGTCGGAACTGCCATCAGAGAGGAAAAACGGAAGGGTGGTCACACTGTGCTCAGATTGCTCCTCTCCCTCACTTCTTTCCTCTTCGTTGCCATCTTGTTGCCCTGCACCAGAGATATGTGGAGGGCAAGGTGCCCACCTGGCCCGGTCCCCATCTGGGCCTCCTCCCTGACCCACCCGGTCAGCAGCTCCTACTCAATCCCCAGGCCCTCTGGGCCTCAGCAGCACCTGCCCCATCGCGCTGAGAGCCTCGCAGGACACATGCCCTGCTCTCCACCGGAGCGCGCCCTTCCCCTCTGCTGTGGCTTCAGACAGGATGCCCATGAAAACCTGGGGGTCCATCACAGCCACCAATGGGCTTCAAGCACCCCTTTCCCCGCAATATCACGGTGGCTTTTTTCTTCTAGGACTTCGCCTCTTAGACTTGCTCTCTTATAAAAGTGCCCTTAGGGGGATGTTACCCTTAACCCTAACCTGCACCCTGGCCCCGCGCTGAGCTGGGAGCAGGTGCCAACAGCTGCCAGGTCTTGGGTGACAGGTTCCCCTTTCCCTCCTGGTCTGAGCGCTCTGACACCACAGTCACCTTTCAGGAGGACAGCCCGTCTGGTCCTCACAAGAGCAGGACAGCCCCGCCGAGAGATGCAAAAACTTAGTCAATATTTTTTCTTCTCTCTGGAGATCGAGCTAAAGGTCAGAAAGTGAAACTGAAGTGGGGCCCGATACTTCTGCCCCAAGTAGCCCGGCACCTGGTGGGGCCGCGCTCTGCGAAGCTCGCAGAGCCCCGTCGACAGCGCACCTTCTCGGCTCGCTCGTCCTGAAACCGGGCTGCGACCTCACCGGGTTCTGTGCGCCCAGCACGGCGTGCTGGGAAGGGCCTGGTCTGCGCGTCACAAAACCTGGGTCTGAGCCTGCTCCACCGCAGCGGCTGCGGCTGAACCCCTGACGCCCTCCGCATCTCAGCACCTGTGAAATGTCAGGGCTCACCCCCAGACCATCTCTCAGTCACCTGCCGTAACATGCATAACAACTCTCAACATTAACCTTTTTAAACAAGTCCAAATAGGAATCACAGAAACACAAAGAAAAGTAAATAATCACGAACAAAAGTGTTTTCCTTCGCAGTCTTTCTGTGGAATCAATTTAAAACTCCTGACAGACAGGAAAACCACACTCTGGAGCAGGAACCACATTAACCTGCTCAGGCCAGGAAGGTGCAGCTCAGTGAGCAGCCAAATGGTGCCTTTTTGGCCCCAAAGATCTAATGCACTTCCCAGAATGGTCTACTATTTCCATGGACACTGGGAAGCCTAATTTAATGACTGGCTGAAATGCATCCTCTAAACAGCCCCCCGAACATTTGTACGGGAACAAACATGGATCATAAATCTACTCCCACATGTACATAAAATCCCAAATTCTAAGCGCAGTAACTTTTCTTTTTAACCAGTCCCTACAGACACTTTAAAATGTGTGGCTATTAGGAAAATTAACCTTCCTCTCTAAAGTTCAAATTTTAAGCAGCCCATAATCTTTCATCAACCCAGAAAATAACTGATAAGCCAATCTTCCTGTAAAACCATTAACAGATTCTGCCTTTCTGTCACCAGGGTAATTTACTGAGGCCAATTTTAATCCAACCACTAAACCACTAATCCCATGACTCTACAGAACTGTCCCAAGTTTACGTTGCTAGGGCAAGTGTTTTCACATGAGGAATTCAGTTATTTACTCACAGTTACGCTTTTTAGGTTGGTGTTAGGCCTGAGATCGCCTTCCTGGCCTCCTGTTTTAAAAAGTCAAAAGCCATTTTTGAAATAAGGAAGCCACTGGAGCACGTGGGCTGAGCTGTACTCATCACAACAGCACTAATTCAAATTACACTCGGTGTGACTCAAAGGAACAAATTATCGTCATTGTGCTAATGGTCACGCTGAGGACACGGAAAGCTTCGGTGTGATGAATCTGAGTCTGGTGGGACGGTGATGATCAACGTGAAGGATGGTATTTTTTCAAACTGGCACCAAAAATCTTTTCTCCGGGTCACTGACGAGGCCAGTGTGAAGTATGTGTCCCCCAGAGCAGCCCCCACTCACACCGCGCCGAGTCTCTGCGCAGCGCCGCCCCCCCCGCGGGCGCCCACCTGTGCTTTACGGGCAAGACTCATCAGTGTGTATAAACTCCTTTACTTCCTTCTTTAAAACAAGAAGAACAGTATGATGAACGCTAATGAGACAAACCCAGCAGGACAGAGTATCCGGAGACACATTCGCCCTGGTGGGCAACGCCACGGCCACACGGGGCCTTAAAAACAGAGGCAGAATCTTCGGTGATGGTCACACCAATACCTTCCTGAGACGTGGCTGTAAGCAGCCACCCTTGTGATGAAATACACGTCTACGCAAAAATTCCTACGCGTGTAAACAAAACAAATTCTAAAGTGAAAACATCACAGTTCTGCCTCCAGATAATTCCAGGGGAGCAATACGAAAGTTTAAACCACAGAATGGGATCACCCTTCTGCTCACTGGTCGATCCATCCACTTAAAAAAAAA
This sequence comes from Camelus ferus, assembly GCF_009834535.1. Taxonomy (NCBI): domain Eukaryota; kingdom Metazoa; phylum Chordata; class Mammalia; order Artiodactyla; family Camelidae; genus Camelus; species Camelus ferus. The sequence goes on along the minus strand of NC_045725.1, from coordinate 3,108,679 downwards.
AAAACAACTAATTCTTTAAGGGAAAAAGATAAGTATCTTTTAGTTATAGGTTAGTCACCAGAACATTCAGGCACTGAACAACGCAAGCCCTTTCTTACAGCCTAAACCTCAGCCTGTTTGCAAACAGCCTGAGTTCGAACCACTCACGTTGGGCTGTTTCCCTGGATTAACACCATCAGCCAACATTTCATTTCAAACTATGCCCCTCAAAAGTGATTTCAGGGAAAAAAAAAAAAAAAGTGACACCTGCTCATGGCTCTTGAATGTCAGCAGAAGGAGAAGCCACAGAGGACAGAGCTGGTGTCCCCACACAACTCTGCACACGCCCCTCACCAGCCTGACTTTCAAAGAACATTCTGGAATGCTGAAAGGACTCAGTGCCTCACGCTGCCCGGGTCAGCCTGAGCGACGCAGGTTAAACAGTGCCATATGGCAAACACAGACACATGCACCCTTTTCCGAAACAAAGAGCAAAAATTTGTCCACAACGACCCTTTACTTTTCGTGGAAAAAGTTGAAGAGGAGAGGGCTTTTCAAGGGAGGCCGTTATGCTGGGGAAAAAAGGGCTTTTTAAAAATTCTTGGTGGCTAAGAATAAAATCAGAGTTTCAACAGAGAACCTCAATTTTTCAGAATCTCCCTTCAACTATGTTCTGAAAGCTAACACCACATGTTGGCCTACGCTCACCATCCCCTAAATGAGCAAAAAAAACACCAGGACAGCTGCACGGGGAAGGCCGAGCTGACAAGAGCAGTTCCCCGGGGGTCAGGGACAGCGAGAGACACGTCTACCTGTTTCTGAAGGAATAAAACGCCCGATTACTTTCGTCTTGAAAAAAAAGGAAAAAATCTTAGTATCTTGTCACCCTTTCAATACTCCACTGAGGACGTGTCTGAACGTCACAGTCACAAGTAACGCATTTCTCCTAAAGTAAATTTTCAGAACGTGACGACTCGATTCAATTCCTGACCACAAAACATCAGCAACAAAACAGGAAGAAGACCCAGAAAGGAAATTGCCCGGAAGGAACACACACGTGAGACACGCAGTGAACATACCTCCCCTGATGCAGCTGCCTTTTCGATCTCTTTTTTCTGCACTTGGGGTGGTGCTGTACTCACCCTCTTGCACGTACATTCACATGTTTGGGTTCTAAAAATCACTGCATCTCTAATTACTTGTGCTCTGTAATTTTTAGTAGCAGTTGAACTGGAGACTAAAGGCCAGATCCTTTTTGGAAAACTACTTTTAAGGAACGTGGAAAGCCACAAATTGCACTTCTTTACAATTCCAGTGTATGGCGCTGGAAAACCCTTCATTCTGGACGTAAATACGACAGCCAGCTCCAGCTCTGCAAAGAAAAGCTTCAGCTGTTCAAATCACGTGTAGCCAGATGCAAGGGATAAAGAACACACGAAAGAGACAGTTGCAACTGCTCATTTTTACCAGTCCATCCAAAATATACTCGATATACCTTAGCAGACAGTATAAATTCCAAATGCGAGCCGAGCAGGCACACCACCTGCATATATATGTCCTTGCGGCTAATTAAGTGACAACCCTAAAATAGTCTTCTCCTGGAGAAAACTAATTTTAAAATAAAAATGCTCTTTAAAGAATTGGATGAGACATTCTGAACGTATAGTGAAAGTTTTTCTTCTTCCCATAAGTTAATTGTATTAATAACTTCTGTATAAAGAAACATTTGATGTGATTCCTTTCTTCAAACGAGCCTGTGACAATTTGCCAATATTTCTTAAAACCGTCAGATATTCAGAGCTCGAAGCCAAGGATGAAGCGCCCCACCATAAATCACTCCCCCTCGCTCTGGTGAGAGAGGTGGGGGGGGGGTCTCAATTCACTCAGGGCAGAGGTCACCCCTCCATCAAAGAGAAACGGCCTACCTCCCCCACCCAAACTCAGCTGCTCCTGGATCCAGAGAGAACCGAGGCCAAGGCTTGAACCTGAAAAATGCTGTCACTCGTGTGGCCCACAGGCACATTCAAACCCTTAACAGGCTGCTGCCAACATACTGTTAGCTGTTGGATGGAAAAGGGTGGGGGTAACAGTCCCAAGGGGAAGACAGGAGGGAGAGCAGGGCCACAACCCCCGGTGTGACTCATGCCACCACCAAGTTCCAGGCCCAACGCAGAACAAGAGTGGAATCACTGCTGGTACCCGAACTCCAGGGCCAACTGAATGGCGGACAAGGAGGCATACCTGCATTCCACAGCCCAGCTGCTCCATCCTGCTATCTGAGAGCTGGCATCTGCCTTCTGAAAGCTCCATCCTGCTGTCTGTCTCCATACCACGCACGGAGACCTGTTCCAGACACCCCCGATCAGACTCCAGAACAAATCCACACCGACACCGCTATGCACTTGGAAAACGCAAATCCAAAGGTGACGTGGTCTCCTACCAGCAGAGTAAGAGCCTGGGAGCTAAAGACAGTGGCACAAGTAACTCTCCGTGTTTAGACATGAATAATTCTGGAGGAGGAGTTCAGAGGTGCCCAGCGCTAAGGAGGCCAAGGCCGGGCCGTGTGCTGGGTGCTGGCTCCGTGGTCAGCGTCAGGACAGTGACAGGAGCAAGCAGCACCCCGGAGGGCCAGGGCCGCACAGCCCACAGGCCCACGAGCTTTCTCTGGGACCGCATTCAGGAAGAAGAGAGTTAATTGGACTTTTCCCACAGCCTCCAGAACTTTTGAGGAGGAGGGGTTAGAACAGCAAAGAGATGCATTTTTGAAAGGATTGTGTCAGAGTAATTCCATCCAAGTGCTGAAATGTATAAACATCTCCCGCACGTAAGACGTGTAAGACGTCTGCTCTTGAAGGAATGTTGCCTCTGCGTTCAAATACGTGTAACACAGATATCTAATCAAACACATTCCACCTTCTTAGGCCATTTCTACTACTTCTGCTTAAATTTATGCCTACCACTGAGGAAGCTGAGATGTCTCCAGCTAAATGTGGCCGTCAAACACCAACGAAAAAGTTATCTGTTCCCTGCACAAAAGAGTTGCTCTATTCAGTGAGAAATCCAGTTACATTACAAGCAAAATACCACTTTTAATTATATAATTAACGCCAATGTTGAAAGTGGAATAAAAACCAAAACAGTGTAATGTCTTGAACATTCAAAAAGAGCATACTATAAAAGGAAAGCACACACGTTTGCACAAGCTCCTTCCTGCTGATTGTAGTCACCTTCTATTTCAGTTTCCTATTTCTATGCCATTAAGGTATAATGCAGTTGAAACTCTGAACACAATCTCCCATCAGACTTACAGCCATTCCCGTTCTCTTTAAAAGATTCCTTCTAGTAAATTATGAATAAGACCAATACACAGCCTAAAAAGTGAATAAATAAAAATCCACAACCACCCAATAAGCTGAGTCCTGATTTTTCAAGTACAACCCATGACTAAACCCTGCTGAGACGCCTCGGTCACATTATCACTCTTCCCTGGGCAGGAAGGCTGAGAACCATCTGTTAGCGTTTACCTCACTTAGAGTTATTCTTTAAAGTCTCCTTTTCTTTCTCACATAACTGCTGCTAAACTTAATCTCCACATCAAATGCTCCACCTATAAGACTCCAACATCTCCACGTGGGAGCAAGTAAGGAAAAGGAAGTTAAAGTTTAATTCATGGAAGTGGAGACAAGGTGATTTTAGCACCGACTTGTTTTCAAAAACATCTCTCATTCTATTCACTCCGTGTTGGTCTCTGGGACAATATTTTATGAAGTTAGAAACCTATGACTTCAGAGTCCCAAGAAAACTTTAACCTCTAAATGAGTCAACTTTGAAGATCCTTTACAAATAACAATGGCGTTAACACTGAGGATGTCAAGTACTCTCGGGTCATCAGCCACGAACATCAGTTACACATCCAAAAGCTGCAGTTCTTGATCCAGCATGTTTCAGCACACTAAGCCATTGGGAAAGAGGACCCTGACAAACAAAAGCTTTCAGAAATAAAACTAAGCAAAACCCCTGTCTCCTCCCACTGTTGAGTCCTGTACCCACGGAAGGCACTCCTTGGCTACTATGTTTCATTTCAGAGACACTCCCACTTCTCTTGGTTAGCTTTACTGCACACCCCTCGGGGTTATTACTTGTTTTGGAATGTTAATGCACTCTTAATGTTTCAGGGTATTCAAATTAGCAAGTTTAACAAAACCAAGCCATCAGACACAGTGCGTTTGTATCTTAAGACACCAGAATCCCAATTCCACGACCAAAACGCTGGAGTCGGAGCTCAGTTTCTCCCAGGGCCCATTCAGGACAGCTTGGGAGTCGCTCTTGTGAAACTAAGTTTGTCCTTGTTCAGACACCCAACCCTCAGACCCAGGCAACGCCGGCCACCCTCCAATTTTACACAGAGGAGTAAAAGTCTCCGATTCATGCGCAGCAGGGGCATGTGGTATGTTTAATTCTGGCCGGTCTGTGTCAATATAAATAACACAGCTATTTTGACGCCACAATCAAAGAATGCAAGGGAAAGTGAAGGAGGAACAAACAAATGATAAAATGAGCTCTTTTTTGGCGGCAGTAAAAAGTATCCCATCAAATAGCACGCATGCCGAGTTCCTTAAAGTAGCACTTACATTCCTAAACCAAAATACTGCAATCTTATTAATAGGGCGGCACGAAAAATGATCTGGAGACGACCCTGTTAGGAGAACCCCACCCCGGCTTCCCCTCCAGGCAGCCCTTTAATGGCACTTCTCACACAGCCACGGGGTGCGGGGTGGACCTCAATGTTTAATCATCTTTAATCAAGATGGGAGGCCTAAGGGCAGGTTCATGCGGGAAAGGCCTTTCTGTGGCGCGTTTAATTAAGACTTTCGTGACTTGCCGTTAGGTCAGCGCGGTGCGCGGCCCAGGGTCCCGCAGCCCTGCCCTTTGTTACCCCGTGGACCCCGCCACGGGCACCCCGCGGCTGCCAGCCCGAGCCCGGAGCGCACGCTGGCTCCCCACAGCCGACACGCATCAGGTCCCCCCTGCAGGACACAACTCCACGCGCGGCAGCCCCGCACGGGGACGCCCGGGCCCGGCGCCCCCCGGCACCTCGCGCCCAAACCCGCGCGCTGCCCCCGACCCGGGGCCGAATTAGGTATGAACACTTATGTAATCGCCCGGGGGCCACGCCTTTCCCACCGCCCCACCTCCGCCAGGACAAAGTGAAGTTTAAAATAGAAACCAATTACCTGGCCTCCGCCGCGCCTCGGCCCCTGGAGCTCGGTCCGCCCCGCAGCGCACACCCCCGCCCCGGCCCCCACTCCCCGCCCGCGCGCAAACCCCGCCCCAGCCAGAACCCCACTCCCAGACCAGGCCCTCACTCCCGGACCAGGCCCCCCAGTCTCCCGCCCCAGCGCAGCCCCGGGCCCAGCCGGCCCCACCCCCCAGCCCCATCCCCCGCACCCTCCCGTCAGCCCGATCGCTCACTAACTAGACCCCCTCTGGCCCGCACCGACCCCTGCCTTTGTTACGGTGCGAAGTTGGGCCGTGGGTCCCCGTCTCTTTCACTTCTTGGGTTACAGTGCAGGCTTGTGACGTCCGCTCCACATGACGGGGGCGGGGGGCGGGCGTCGGGGGGCGGGCGTCGGGGGCGGGCCCTCCCCCACCTCTCGGCCCAGCCCGCCCCGCCCACGGCCCTCCCCCAGTAAGCCAGGCCGCGAGAGGCCGCCGCCCCCGCCCCCGGGGCGGGCAGGTAAATACCCCCGCCCCCGCTCCGCCCCCCTCCCCCGGCGCCCCGGGCCCAGCGCCGCACCGCAGGGAGAAACAGAAATAGGAATGATTTAATCCAGCGACACCTCCCCCTGTTGCCCATTCCTCAATCCGCGAGCCTACGGTGGGGGGGGGGGGAGCAGAATCGAGTGGTACTCAGATTTGGGGGGCGGAAATGGCCCGGAGGGAGGCGTGGGGCTGGACACTCCCTTGTAACCGAGTTAGGCTCTTGCAGGGGAAAGACGAAGGTCGCCCGGGGTCGCCTCTGGACCCTCGGGGTGACCTCCGTGCGGCCCTGCAGCCGGACACACCGAGCGTGGACCAGGCCGGAGCGCGGGGTCCCTCCCAGGGGTCTCCTGCCAGGCTCTCGGGGAAGGAGGGGGCACAAGTGGGTGCTTAACCCGTTCCCTGCAGCATCGCCATCCATCCCGGAGTGAAGCCGCACAACTCCAACACTGAACCGCGGTGCCGCACGGCCAGCCCGGTCCACAGGCTTCCACACACATCACCACCGATATTCCTGGGGAAACTGGTGCCAGACGAAGCCCGGAGGGAACGTGGGGAGGCCGTGACGCACTCCGCCCCTGAATGTGCCCATTGTGCGGGGGAGCCCGGACCAGCGCTTCGCGTTCATAAGTCGGGTGGGCAGCAGAACTTTCAATGACCACGAGCAGGTAACATTCTAGAATTTGCCAAGGACTTAAGTATCAACTTCCAGTGTTAGAAAATAAAATTTGAAGTTGTAAGGTACATGCTGTCCTTCACTTTTTCTACAGAGTTAACACCAGTTTCACCTATCCTCGATCTCTCCACGCTTAGTGCCTGGCGAGTGGGCTCCAGCACTCGGACCCCAAGTGCGCAGGGCGCGCCTGCCGCGTGGGAACGAGACGGAAGGAACCACACATTTCGATTCCCCAACTGCTGAGAAGCATAATCACGTTACTCCTTTTCTTCCCCTTCTACAGGTTTCTGCTTGAATCCGAAAGCACCTCTTAAGGCCGTTCTTCACAGGACACTCGGGGAAGGAGGGTGGGTCTCCATTTGGACTGCTGCGTGCCCACCTAGCTGCAGACTCAGATAAAAGCGTGTCCACGTCTACAGCTCACAACTGTGCAAATCAGGAGCCTGCGGATGCGCGGGGTTGGTGGGACTTAACTGTGCAGACACATGGGCGCGTGCACGCGCGCGGGCGCGTACACACACCCCAAATTACCTCCGGGATGGAGAAAGCCGCTGCGATTGGCCGGCAGAGCCGTCACTCACACCCAGGGGGCAGGGAGACTCTCCAAGGCTGTTTCCTTTTTTTCCCCTCCTCCCTACCGTTTCATTTATTGGTAAAACAACAGCAGAGCTCTGAAAGTTAGCCATCTGTGCCGAGTTTGCCTTCTTTAACGAGGGGGGCGTCAGACAATATCCATTTAAATATATTTCGTACTTCCACAATGGATGAAAAGGGAAATTAGCAATCCGAGTGGGGGCGGAGAGGGAGCTCTCAGTAAAAAGGAGGGGGGGTCATCCGGGAGGGGTGGACGCGGGGTGAAGAGTTGTTCTCAACACCCAAAAGGGACTTTGACCTTTCACTGATCTCGAAATTAAAAAATATTTTTCACAGGTCAGATGATAACAAACGCGGGTCCCAACTTATGAACTCATTATTTTAACTTTATTATTAAAGCATGCGCCAGCAATCGTGTTTCCTTAAGAAAGAACTGACCTATTTTTGGCTGGAGATAAACAATCATGTTAACAGATGTTAATCTTGTAATCTGTTTTTCCTGTAAGCACTTTACATACCCGGGTTGCAGACCTTAAAAATAACATCTTTTCCAAAAAGACCTGACGTCACAATTCACTCCCTGAAAAATCACTCCCCCTCTCCAGTTTTTTTCCTCCGCAATGATTTCAAAGACATTAAATCTTTTTCACTTTATAAATGCTGATTTGTTCTGCCTCAACTCCCACGGGCTTTTATTTGCATTTCAAATTCCACAGGTTACACCAGTCGCCTTTTCAAAAAATGTAAACCAACAATGAAGCAGCAAATGGCTTTTTGTGCATCTGGATTAAATAAGGCACAGAATGAATATATTTTAAAAGAGGGCTGAGCAAATTGATCTTTGCACACCCGGAGACCAAGTAATTCTTTATCAATAAGCCCAGAGGAATGAGTAAGATACAGACACACAACCCCAAAAGCTCCTGTTCAGATCCTGGTCTGCTGCGGGAGCTTATTAACGCTGATAATAATTGGGGCTGACTTACAGACCCACATTTTTCGGTAAAAGGTTCGTCTCTCTGGTCCCTAATAGCAGGGGTCCACCGGCTCCCCAGACCACCAGGACTGACTGTCACCGCACACCAACCAACGTTCCTCCACGAAACGCTGTTTTAAATACCCAACTCGGCAGGCTTTTAACAAATTTATCCATACAAAGTTTCTTTTAAACTTGACGAGGTGGTTTAATCTGAATACTGATCATAACTCTTTGGTAGGTTAGCGCTCCCTGGAAATGGCAGATTAGGCGCTTTTCCAGCCTCCCTCCCCCAACACACACCCCAAGTGCTCTTTTCTTGTATATACACGCGTATATATCGCGATCAATACCTCCCCCACCTCCACCCCCCGCCACCACGCCAGGCTGGGCTCATCTCCGAGGAGCCCATGCCACCCGGACCCCCCCACCCCTCCTCAGAGTCATTGCGAGAACCCTCTCCCCCACCCCCACCCCTGCCCTAACTTCCCTTCCAGGCTCTCACTTCTTTAATGTTAGGGTCACTTAGGCGCTCCCAGCTGACGGGCACGCAGCCAGGGGGGTGGGGGAGGAAAAACAACGCCCCTCCCCGCAAACACGTCCCCGAGGCAGCAGTACTCGGTGCCCACAGGCATCGATCCCATCAGCCGAACCCTTAATAATTGAAGCAGCTCCTTGGGCCCCGCAGCCCCATCACCCACCTTCATTAGCCGGAGCGTTTTACTTTAAAGTAAGGCAATTTGCTCTTTGTCTCTTAATGGATGGAGAGCGCATCCGAGCTCCCCTCCTCCCGCGTCGCCTTTGACGAAGTGTACAAAGCCGGAGCCTCCTCCGCGCTCCCACCCCGGCCCCCACCCCGCCCCTCCACTGCGGTAAAAACCACCTCCCGGGCGCTCGCCTGGCCGCCCGAAGTTGCATCTTCCCTCTCCTGGAATTGCGGAGCGAAGCAACTACCCACAGGGAAAGCCAGCCGCCCTCCCCGCGCCCGGGAGCCCCTCCCCGGCGCCCCCCACCCCCGCGGCGCACGCCGTGTACCCCACACGTCGAGGCCCGGGCCCCGCGCCCCCCGCCCCCCGCGGACCCCGCGGCGCCCCGACCCCGGCCCCTACCTTTGAGGGGAAGCGGCGGCCAGGGGAGGAGGACGCGCACGCCCCGCGCCTCTGAAGGTGAAGCCGAGCGCCCGAGGCGCGGAGCCGAGCGCTGCACTAGACCGACCGCGCCAGCTGCGCCCGGGCGCGGGGGACGCGCGAGGGCGCGCAGGGCCCGCCACGCGCCCGACCCCCTCCCCGCGCCGCCCGCGCGCGCCCCAGACGCGCCCGCCCCGCGGGGACCCCGGCGCCTGCCGGGCTAGGGGGGTTGCGCCGCGCGGGGAGAGGACCGGGCCCCCGCGGCCGGGCGCAGGCCGGAGGCTTCCCCCAGCCCCGGAATGGTCTGCCCTGTAGGAAACGCACACGCTCCACTATTGTCTCTTCAGCACAAAGTTCTGCCACACTGCGGGGAAAGTCTGGAGGCTCGCGATGACTCAGACACAGATAATTCTTCTCCTAATAGCACTGAATCACGATCCCAGCGGCTCGTTGTCGCCCCTTCCTCCCAAGGACCAGCGCTGCCGCAGATCCAGTTACGGGAAGCTGTTTACGCGCACACACGGCTACACACACATGCACGCATCCCTACGTGCTGGGGATGCATTTTCAGCCGACCCGGGCACCTGAGCGCTAAGCCTCGATCCTGATTTACACGCGAGTATCCTTCCGGGGATCCCGGGCGCGCGTGCATTACAGACCGCCGGGGGCGTGCGTTTCACCCAACTTCCTGATAAATGTGCTCAGGGGTTTTCAGACGCGGAGTATCGGCAGATTAAGTCCAGAATCAAGATGGGGTCCCCCTGGAAAGACTTCACTACAAGGATTCTGCTGTGTGGCAATTTTTTAATGACTGTTGTTTTTTTACTTTTTTCCTTGAAAAGTTCAACTTTAATTTTTGTTTTTTCAAACTCCATTTTTTTCACCCCAACTACTACTCTCTGTGGGCCGTAGTTAGTTGCGCTAAGTTGAGTCTGGGAATAGAAATCCCCATTTGACTCCAGAAAGCTGTAATGGGGGGTGGGGTGGGTGCTGAAGGAGAAGGGGCGGGAGGGGGCAGAGGGGAGGAGGAGGGAGGCTGTGGGAGGGGGAGCCCCCTGAGTTGACGGTGACGTAGACCCAGGGCGCGGTGGCCTGCGGAGGGGTAGCGACATCTTCTCCCACCAGGCTCCAGGCCATGCCGTGCCCTCCTCGCGACAAGCCCGCAGTGAAGGTGGATCCCGTCCAGGACACGGACGCAGCTCTGCTGGAGAGGCAGCGCCACAGTCCAGGCGTTACCTTCCGCGGTGGCATTTCTCCCGGTGCCTACCACTCGCTAGCACGCAAGGCTGCTGCGGCTCTCGGCCCACTCCAACTTAGGGCATCTACAACAGAAACCACTGCGGACAGGCGCCAAGGGAGGGGCTTGTGCGGGCAAAGCTGGACTCAGCCCTGGGGCCATTCTGCGTGTGTGTTGTGAGTGCAGTGTGTGTGATGGGTGTGCATGTGCGTATGTCTCGAGGAAGGAAGCCGGGAGGAGAGAGACAGGGAGGGACAAGAGGGCTGAGAAGGACCCCTACTCATAAAATGTGATTCATGCTGCGCACTCATTTGGGTAGCAGGCCTGGTAAAGGTCGTTGGCAATTGTTGCTGCTTTCAGCGTGAATGCCTAAGTGGGATGTATTCTGGAACAAGCAAATTAAAGTCGGATTCACGGAAAAGTGTTGCAGTGCCCACCGTTCATTACAATGCAGAGTAAAAACTCACAAATAAAAGTATCCCCCACTGCAACTAATTATATGGATGTAAATGTCATATACAGACATAGTGTCACATATATGTGTACTCACCCCCAAAAGAGCTTAAAACTGCCATACTTGAAATTTTAATGCTTTTTGTAGTATTTTGGGATGGATTTGAGTTCATGGTAAAAATTCTTGGGTCTATTTAAAACTCCGGTCTTGCACTAATAACTTCCATGTGTTGGAAATTGACAAGTTAGATCAACAGTCAGTGAGCAAAACGTCCAAACTCCTCCACGTAAAATTGTGATTTTCAGTACTCGCTTCCCTTCTCTCGTCCACTTATCAGCCGCAGGTAATTTCACTCAGGGCTATGCGGCTTCTAAAACAATATTGTGCTTTTAAAATAATTTCTTTCTTCCATGTTTCTCTACAACGCACGCAGATTCTGAGGCTGTAACTTGAGAGGCGGCAAGAGTTACATCCTGGAAAATGGCAGTTTGAGGGCCAGAAGGGTTTTGTTACTGATGAGAGCAGCATTCCTGAGCGGGAATGTGTTTACGTTATTGTTCACTTGTATTTTTAAAAACGATATAAAAACAAAAGATTTGAGCTCTCATATTGTTTAGCATTGTCAAAATTTCAGCTGTTTAAAGTCTTCTAACATTTACAGTTACCATTAAGGATTCAGGACACTGTTTCTACACAAAATATAAATCCCTGAAATCCCCAAGAGAGGTCCTTTTATTTTGAAGCATTTAGGTAAATTACAATATTTGGATGGAGAGAAGTCAGCAATATTAATGGATTGATGGTTGAATGTGTATTTGGCTATTTATAACTTTATAACAGACAATAATTCTGCTTAATGAAATAGATGAAGAGAAAAATGCCTCTTTTCCCTTGTTATTTGTTATAATTAAGGGGTTATTTGTTGAGTATTTGGGACTCTTGTTCCTTCACGCTAAGGAAAATGGCATTTTAATGAAACAGTGTTCAGTGGTTTGTCTGCATAAGTGAAGCGATGGCGCGATTGCTGAATATTTAGATCAGAAAAGTTCTTAAGAGGTTCCATTAAAGAATAGTTACAAGTGAAAAACAAATACATACAAAAAAAAAGAAAAAAAGAACCCCGAAGAGGCCTTGTCTGTCTAAAAGCTGAAAGTGAAACTCTCTGTAGTATGAATTCTAAGACAAGCTAAAAATATGTATTAAATATGCATGTTCAAAAATGTAAGTGCACTACTTAGTAAATATTTAATGTTAAGTCTTTGTGTGAATTTATTAGGATTTTATAAATTATATCTGAAAAAGGAGAAGGACGTTATGCACTTAAGTCTTGGGATAATCTCTCAGAACGAACTTAAATTTACGGATTTCAGAGTGGATTGGGGATAAATTTGATTTAAATGGTCAGTAAATATTCCTAGGTAAAGACTTTTAGGAGAAGTTTCATTGCTGCCTGCCTTTATGATATTTGGAGTAGTAATTTCATGTGTAAATGAAATTTGGCTATTTATTTCATCACTGCTGGCTTCAAAAATATTACCCCAATCCTAACTTGCTGTTCTTTCCTAAAATCTTTCCTTTTCACAGAACTTGGAGACTCAGAGAATACGCTGTGTTCAGACTATACAGGAAAAACAGCGCATCGGCATGAGTGATTCAGTATGAAATTGAACATATGGTGATCCCCTGCCCTGATGGGAGGCAATGGTGATTATGTTTTAAATAGTCTTTTTAAATGGTTTCAGACTGCTTGAATCTGAAGTCAACCAACAGAATATTTTTACTCTGGGTACAGTAGATGATCTCAATTGTTTCTTAAATTTTAATTCTTTGGAAGGTGATGCATATTGTGGCTGTAAAACAGACACTGCACACTTCTAAACACACACACCATTACCTCTAATGTGATCGACGCCCGGATTCCCCCATGTTTACACCAAGATCACTTCTCCCTGTGCAGCTTTCTCTGGTGCTGTCTTTTGTGTAAATTTGGCAATTTTGGTCACTCTGTCTTGAGCTTTCAGCTTTAGTCAGTCATGATGGAAACCTGCATGCTGTTGGAAAGTGACAATTTCTTCATGTCTCCGTGGTGTACAAGTCTGAAGACACCTTCAACAGCCACACTTGAATTTTTATATGGTTTAATAATCAGCAAAGCATCTCTCCAAGATTTGTGCAAAATATACCCGTGTACATGACACAGAGAATGCCTTCCTCACCTTTCCCTGTGGCAGAAACCTCACCCTTCCCGGGGAATCAGCTCTTTTAACAATCCCTCCTTGTTTTCTGCTCAGAAGAAAACTCCGTAATGACCCATAATCCTATTCTCATGGCAACGCAGGGTTTCCTTCACTGACTGTTGTGCACATGTCTTGGTTGACAACAAAGATACCGGCACTAATAACTTCCCATCACAGAGTTAGTGCAGATTCACAGTTGAGGAAAAAGTATCGAACACATCCTAACAGTTCCAGGCAGTTCCAGATTTTCTCACCATTTGCAATTTTTGGTAACTACATCAGGACTCCACAGCAGGTAGAGGGCCCTCAAATCTGTTCTTAATTTCAACTAAAGTGGAAGACTTTCAGCCACAGCTGGTGCAGAAGAGTTGATACAGAATTCCACAGATGTGGTTTGTCATGGCTTGAAGAATAAAAGGAAGTTGGCGGTGGAGCAGAATCCATTTATGGAAAGACCAATTCAGGAAGGATCCCCTTTTGAAAGATTTCCCACGTCAGGGAAGAGAGGGCCTGTCTTACCACCTCTTCCCATAGCCCTACGGTATGTTAATTACTTAGCAGCTTGGTTGTGACCTATTAACACCACACGCTGTCGCGACAGCAAAACCACTGACTTTTTCTGCCCCCAAATCTCATTCTGTTTCACCATGCATAACTGATCACATGCGCATGTTTATGCAAACTTTCCTAAGAGAACTGAAAATAAAATAAGGGAACAGCCATGTCTCTTTCGCTCCGGGTCGGCAGATACACTTGTAACGAAACCAGGGAGGGAACAAGTGCTCAGAAGCCTTTGCGTGAGATCTCACTTGGCGCAGCACAGAATGCCGTCTGAAGGAAAGCAGAATTTAGCATTTAGGTGACTCGGTGGTGTTAGAATCAGAACCAGAAGAAAAGAAGTGGTCAGAATATGGGTGGGTAGTTGTCATAATTAAGGAGTTGAGACATTTTGTTGATGAGGAAGGCTGGGTGCAGTTTTTTTGGTGACTTGTTATTGCATTGAAACAGACAAAATTTACCATTTTAACCATTTTCAGGTGTACTATTCAGGGGCGTTCATTCACACTGTTATACAACCGTAACCACCATTCATCTCCAGAACTGGCTTCATCTTTTAAAACTGAAACTGCCCATCAAGCAACTCCCTCTGTCTCCTCCCCCCAGCCCCAGGCCACCACCTCGTCCTTTCTGTGTCTCTGAATTTGACTACCCTAGGGACCCTCATACAGGCGGGGTCTCACAGTATCTGTCCTTCCGGTGCAGGTTTGTTTCACCCAGTACAATGTCCTCAAAGCTGTAGATCGATACAATTTTGCCTTCTTTGTAAAAGATGTAGCAGTTACATATGCACCCAGGCAAGAATTTTGCCAAATAAATAGATTAGCAAAGTGACTGTAATCTCAACAAAAACAATTCTCAAGAATTTATCTTCTCTTACAATTATCTCCCACTCAGGCTGTCTTTGCTTATGTTTCCCTCCTTATAATCTTCAGAGGAAATAAGAAAAAAAGTTCCATCTTCTTCCCAAATGGAAACCAGTACAGCCAGTAAATACATGGAGCAAGTTACAAGGCCGAATCTGAGTTAACTACCCTCTGTTTGGCATCTATGTGAAATTTCTTCTATAATTTCTCGAAAAGGAGAGATTGTGGTATGTAACTGACTACATTCTCAACAAGCTTTTTCCCAAACAAAAAAATCCAGTGTTCCTCACTATGATTTAGAAAGAACTGACATTAATCACCTTATCTGCAAAGTGGGAATTGCTCTTAGAGTTATTAGGAACAAGAAAAGTGAAAATGCAAAATCATTTGAAATTGTTTTCATAGTATACTCAGTGGGGAGGGTGTAGCTCAGTTGTAGAGCGCCTGCTTGGCATGCACGAGGTCCTGCGTTAAATCTCCAATACCTCCTCTAAAATAAATAAACCTAATTACCTTCCCCCACCAAAAAAAATAATATATTCATGTGGACAAATGTAAGCTCTTGTTTGAATATGCAGGTCCTGCCTCACCAGATGGTGGCTGATGTGATCAAAATGATAAAATCAGA
The DNA here is from genome assembly GCF_009834535.1 of Camelus ferus. Taxonomy (NCBI): domain Eukaryota; kingdom Metazoa; phylum Chordata; class Mammalia; order Artiodactyla; family Camelidae; genus Camelus; species Camelus ferus. Next base: position 3,093,587 of record NC_045725.1, on the reverse strand, counting down.
TGTTAATTTAAGATGTTGTTTTAAAACATCTGAAGGCATCGGAAATGTTCTCCCCAATTGTATTAGTACTCTCAGAAGGGGAGGGGGTCATATCTAGGACCATTCAATTTTCTCACATTGATTTTCAGAATTTTGTTTGTTTTCATAAAATGCTGCTGATGTGGTCAAGCCTACAGAATCTCGGATTCCCACCCCAAACCGTGGATGTTTACAAGCTGTTTCCATTCAGCACCTAATCCAGGTGTGCCCGTGGGGGTGGGGTGGGGCACATGGTGGGCGATTCGGCTCCACCCTCTCCAGGCACCCTGCCTGCTCCTGGCACCCCGAGCAGGGAAGGATCAGATTCCCTGGGGCCACAGACCCTCCTGGGATGGAACTTGTCAGCACTTGGCTTCTCTCTGGCAAACTCCAAAGATAAACCAAAACCGGCCCTCAGCCCTCGCCTCCTGTGACCAGGGAGGCCTCCTGACTGTCCTGGCTTTACAGAAACTTCTGGGGTGTGGACAGCAGGGCCTTTGAGTCACATGCAGCATTTGCAGGTCTGGATGCACACTTCCTTCTTTATTTGCTACAGCTGAAGCCCTTTGGCTGCTAGAAAGGCTTTATTTAAAATAAATACAGAAGAGACTCGTAACCCTGTGAGTTACAATAACAATACAATCATCCACTAAGTACTAAACTCTGTTCAAACAAAGTTCAGGGACGGACTGACAAATTGACAAAAGAAGGAAATTCAAAGAGGAGAGGCTGCCACTCAAGCCGGGGTCTCCCTGTTGTGTGGGCAAAGCGGGCCGAGCAGAATGAGCCGAGCGGCTGGTGGCTATTTCTTTTTCCCTCTAGTTTGCCTCCGAGTTTCCACACTCCGGTAAAGTAGGGTATGAGCAAAACTAAAGGAATCCTTAAAATGAAGTCATTTTCTATATGACTCTTTTTTTGCTTTTTTTCAGAAAAGAAATTACGCCATACTTACTGGTGGAAAACCATATTCTGCTTTCCAGCCCTCCCCCACGCCACTCTCCCCCTTTTATTGCCATCAGGCTTGTCCAGTTGTCTCTGGAGCAACTTTTGGGCAAATGGATAACAAAGGTCCACTCTGGAGCTTGTGTTCTTTAGGAAACATTATGAAAATGTGATTTGACTAATAATTTTAATTGTGAAATACATGTCTTTAGAACAATGCAAAACCACCTAATTTTTTTTTTAACTATGTTTGTGAAGTGTTCAGCAGGTAACTGTTCCACAGTCCCCGACCCTCTCAAAGCCAGGAAATTCCATCTTCTCTTTAAAAGCAATGATGTACCTCAAATTGAAAATTTTGGTGAAACTTTCTTTCAATCACCAACAACAGAAAAGGATTTCCAAAACTAAAGTCTGCTCCAGAAGAACCTGTAACAGTATCATTCCACTGACTAATGTCTTTCTCTTCCCCCCAGTACGTTATTGCACAGTATTGCTTCACCCGCCCTCGCTGCGCAAAATGACGGGCAAGTTAACGGTGCAAATACCCTGCTCGTTGCAGTCTCGCTCTGTCTTGAGGAATCAAACACGGAATAAACACTGCACATCTAGACAGGGGACTGTAAACATTTTGGTTATCTAAGACTCTGAGGGAAAATACAGAAACCAAGTGAAAAACACATTATGTTCAATGAACCCTGCACCACACAGGTATTTCCACACCGTGGTGGGAGTTTCGTATGTGCTGGTTCTGCGTACATTGGAAACAGAGTGATGAAAGCCACACAACCTCTTCTCTCTTCTGCGTGCGGAGATGCCCACTTTCTAACTCAAAGTTAGTGTGTAGAAAACGCCATAGACAGGAAGGTAGGAATGATGAATTACAGATGATTCTTTACAAGTGAAAAAAGATGAGTGCATGAATTGTGAACCATCTCATCTTCCAGGGACCGAGGCACTGTGGTTTCTGTGAGTCTGTCCGTCTCCACGCCAGCTCTGATGAGAACAGACGACCATTACATTCCTTCTGGAACAGTAGCGGGTTTACCCTATGGAGTTGTAATAATTGCGCATGCTCCGTTTGTGTAGTTTATTTCGTTTATTGTATTTTAATCCTCCTCACAACAGCAAAGTGAAATGGCTCAAAGTTGTTAGCTCCTCTGAAAGTTTAAAACTCATAGCAAAGTGCTTATGTGTGGCGCAGGCATTTAGAAGCAGAATTGTTTTGAATTCATACAATATTTTGAAGAATTGCGTGTCTAAGAGGATAGTTCTTAAAGTCCATTCGCCCCACGTACTGCAGGAAGGGCTTTCTTCCTGGCTGTGCGGGTGTCAGTCTGCTCCTTCTGTGAAATTTTAAGGCAGAACAATGTCCTTGTTCTAGTCTGTGTAAGGTCTAAGCTCCCTGGTACAGGGACACTGAGAAATTTTAATAAGAATGGTGATTCTTCCTCTCGCCAAGAATTTCTTGCAAAAGGTAGCGGCGATGACTGTGAATTTGGGATAACTCCTGGAGAGACTCAACGCTGCCCGCGTCAGTCGGGTGTATGAGTACGACCTTAGCAGTCTTCACAAAAATGCGTCATGTTAACATTTCAGAGGCTAAAGGAACACAAGGAACTTCTGACTCTAAATGCACGTAGTATCACTAAAACCACATGCAAGTCAGAAAGCCCAAAATGTTCACTGTGACTTCGGTCACGGCACTCAGCGTTCTCACAATGATAATAATTTATAAAACACATAATGTGAGCAGAGATAAAGGCACTCACGCCCTCGACAGATGTATTGAATTCACGTGTGTGATGAGGTGTGGCGCTTGGCTGGGCGTCCCCAGCCGTGAGGACATCTCTGGGGCCGCGAGTTGCTCCCGGGTTTCGGCAGAGACGTCGCACTGGGTCGGAGACTGGTGAGCCCCGGCTCTTGGTTAGAAACCCGTGCGTGTGTTCCCGCAGCTCTCCGGGCTTGGCGCGCTCGTTCTGGTTAAAGCGCGTGCTGCAGACGCCGCTGCTTCCCCGCCTGACAGTCACTCAAGCCCCCCCCCCCCCCCCCCCCCGTCCTGAGCGTGGTCCAGTCTGCGCTGGGCAACGCTGCCGGAAGGCGAGGGCAGCCCCAGCTCCCAAAAGCGGGAGCTGAGTTTGGTCTAAGCCAATACAGGGGACCCAGTCCCCCTGCCCGGGTGTGGGTGAGCTAGACCTAGATGTGCGAGGCTGGCCGTTGGCCGCGAGGGGCAGTTTGCTGGGAGCGGGTAGAGGGGCTTCCAGCACAAGGTCTTCTCATTGATAAGAGGAATCGGAGGTGGAGAAATAGTTACCCCACTTGTCCCACGGGGCGGCCACCTGGAGCAGTGGCAGCTTGGGGCTGTGACACCTGAGGTCACCTTCCACCCTGGAACCTGGGGGAGCAGGAAGTCTCTGATTCCACCGAGCTTGGAGCAGACACCCAGCCCTGGACTAAGGGATGAATTTGCCCTTTTGTTTTTGCCATTTGAGTCAGGGATTTCTGTTTCTCTTAGTTGAAAGCAACCTAAATCTGGTTTTGAACTGGCTGTTTGCCTTGCCAGCCCCTCCCTGGTCTGGAGGCCCAGAGTGGTAGAGAGTGTGCCCGGGGCCGGGGACCACTGGCCGCAGGGGCCACAGGGACCACAGAAGGAAGACGGATTTCACTGAAGGCAGCTGGCAGCCACCAAATCACTTTTAAGAGGAGGACGTGATCAGATATGTTTTAAAGATTGCTCTGACTCCAATGAGGAGAAAGGCTGCGTGGTAGAGTCATTGTTAAGAGGTGTGGGGAGAGGCTGGCCGTGAGACCAGCCTGCCTCAGGGACCCCTGGGAAGGGGAGGGTCTTGGGGGTCAAGGCAGAGGCTTCTCCATCATTGCTGCTCATCTGACGGTGGAAGAAATGTGAGCATGTTGGGTATGACACAAATGGTCAGGAGAAATGAAGACACAAGGACATACATGTGGCACCAGGCCTCGGAGACATCACCTTCCTGGCCAGTACGGCCACTAGGCCGGCCACAGCCCACAAACAGGGTGCTGGCTAGTGTGAGTTTAGGGAGTGCCCGCCCACATCAGTGCGGGCTGCCTGCCCTGCTGGAGGTGCCCACTGGACCTTTCCTCAAAAGGCAGGTTCTGAGGCTCTGCAGGTCTTTGCTGTCAGGGCACCTGTCCCCGCCCTGCCTTCCTGTCCTTCCAGGCCCAGGACCCACCCTGATGCTAAAGCTATACACTACGTCTCGCTTTCTATCTGCTGCCTCACTTATGAAAACCCCCTCAAAATGTAGAATTGCAACTTTATGTTTTCCTGTCACTGAGCTTTGGCCAACCTCAGGGCCTGGATTCTTCTTCTGAATCACAGACTAAAGAAAACTGGAAATAAAAAATACATTTTAAAAAGGGTAGAAAAAACAAGGGTGAATAAAGAAACCTGGAAAAACCCGAAAAACTATAGTGCTACGTTTAAACATGTTGTTTGTAAAGAATATAACAATAGTGATCTGGAGTGACAATGCCCCCAAACCTCAAGAGCAGAGGAAAGAGAAAAAACACACTGAGATTTCTGGGTGGAAAAAAGAAAGCTTCAATGTATGTGTTCAAAATGCATGAGTAACAACTAGAAAAGAAACCCGAAGGAGGGAACTTTGTTGAAAACTAACCACAGTAAATAGAAAACACACAGTGTAAAACCAATGAAAACACATTAGGGACAAAAATAAATGAGAAATGAGACTCTGAGACTGAGCTTAAATTCTAGTTCCACACTATTCATGGGAGACAACCCTAAAAAAAGCAAGAAGGTTATGTACAGAAAGATGGACATAAGTGAAGATTAATAAAAGTAAATGAAATGTAATAGAAACAACAGACAGAATAGGATCTGTGATGAAAAGAAATAAAAGGGATCTTTAACCTGGTAACGGCTACAAGAGGATTAGAGTCACGGGCATTTAGACACCTAGCACTGTAGCTTCAGACAAAGCCGGCACTGGTAAGTATCAAGGAAACAGACAAATCACCAGTTACACTGACGACTCAGCACACGCCTAGCAGAATCACAGGGGGCATCGACCAAGATGGCTGAGAGTAACACAGTCAGTAAGGCTGAGCTGATGAAACATGGAATATATACCTAACGAAGAGAGAACTGAGTCTTTCTGCAAATCGGAAACAATCATTGCAAAGGAAAAAGAAAAGCCACAAGGAAGTACAGATAAATTCCAAAGTGCAGAAATCATAAAGGCATTCTTCCGAGCCACAGTGCAAACCACCTAAAATTAACAATACAGAGACAGCCAACCACCTACTAGAAAAAATAATTAAAAATTGAATAGAAATTTAAAATACATTACATAACTGAATAAATTGAAAGATTTTTTTTAAGGAGAAAAACAAACCAGAAATTACTAACTACTTAGAAAAAAAGAGAAACCACAGCTCTACATATGAAAGTCTTAAGTAGGAATACATTTATTATAAACTACATTAACTAAGATTTCAACTCAGGAAGTTGTCCCCCAAAATGAAATAAAATTAATCTAGAGAAAGTAGGAAAAAAAAATCAGTACAAGTCAAGCACAATTTAATGAAATAGATAAAAATAATAATAAATTATTGAATCGAACAATAAAACTAAAAAAGTCGATAACCAGATGAACTTTGCCAAGTCCAGTCAAGAGACAAAAGGAAAATACATATAAACAACCACTAGGAATAAAAGATGTGAAAATATTTTTAATTATAAAGGTATAATGTATTTATGGCCATAAATTTAACAATCCAAAAGAAAAAAATTTTTCTAAAAGTTTTTAAGGAATGTAAGTTTTCAAAACTGACTTAAAGGATAAGTAGCAATCTTAAATGAACAAATGATTACAGAAAAAATTAAAAATCAAGTTAGATCGCTTTTTAAAAAAGGCATCAGATTAAATGGTTTTATGGAGTTGGGTCATTTAAAATGTTTACATTTTTTAATTACAGAAGTAGTACATGCACATCTTAAATAAAATATTCAAACATATGTAAGTATGTATAGCAAAAAGAATTTCTGCCTACCTGCTCCTTTATCCAAAAGTGAATGTCTGGGATTAACCCTGTTAACCACAAACAGGCAAATATACGTGTGTGTGTATATGTATGTATATATATATAAAATTAAAAAATATACATATAATTTACAAAAAAGAAACCTTGCAGCACAGATTGCTCTACACTCGCTTTTTCACTTCAGCCACACATCCTCACATCCTTCCCTGTAAACAGTGAGACAGATACACTGGGCTCAGTGCGCTGCAGGTACCACAGTCCTCCCACCCAAGGGTCTGCCATCCTGCTCCAAGGTCACCTACTGACGAGTGTTCACTTAGTTCTCATGGGTTGCAGGTTCCCCAAGCACCTCACTGAAGTGAAAATACATACTGAACGTCAACCCACAACCTGAGTAACCTTTGCCCCTTCCCGAGCCTGCGGCCTGAGAACTGGAAAGAATGAGGCAGTTTCCTGGAAGGGCACTATGTGGAAAAGAAAGATATCAAACTGCAAAGTGCAGTGACTCGAGGTCACCTGACTCAGACGGCAAGGGCTGTCCAGGCTGCCCGGGGACACCGTGAGCAGCAGAGACGCGGGCTCCAGAAAAGCTAAGGTGAAGCCCAGTTAAGAGAACAGGGAGTTAGGGCCATGTTCGTTTCATTGCTTTTACACTATCCCAGATCCATCATCAGGGACATAAATAGTGTGCGACAACTGTCGTATTGTCCCTGCTTCAGACCCACATTCTCTTCCTCTGACATTTTATTAAAATCATCTAAAAGGCATGCTTCTCTGCTTCCTGTTAAAAATGGCAGGGTCTTCTCAACAAATGGTGGTGGGACAACTGGATATGCACATTCAGAAGAGTAAAGATGAACCCCTTCCTCGCAGCACACAGCAAAATTAACCCAAAATGGGTCACAGATGTAAATGTAACTGTAAAATGGTAGAACTCTCAGAAGGAAATATGTATTAAATCATCATGATCTTGTGGCTAAGCAGAGCCTTCTTAGAAATGACAACAAATGCAATACAGAGAACAGACACATTAGATCCAATCCAAATGACAAAGGACACTATTAAGAGTGTGAAAAGATCTCACAGAATGGGAGAGGATATCTGCAAATCATTGTCATCGTATATACCATACGCACAAGGGACCTGCATGTACTGTATGTAAAGAACGCTTCCAACTCAGTAGTTAATACCAATAACCCAATTTAAAAACAGAGTAAGAATCTGAGTAGGTATTTCTCCAAAGAAAATATGCAAATAACCAGTAAACACACACAAAACGCTCAACATTATTAGACATTAGGGAAATGCAAATCAAAATCACAGTGAGGTACCACGTCCTCCCACCAGGGCGGCTAGAATCAAGAGGCAGGTAGTAACAAGTGTGGGCGAGGACGTGGAGAAGCCCTCACACGCTGCTGGCAGGGATGTAAAACGATGCAGTCACTTTGGAAAACAGCCAGGCAGTTGCTCAAAAGGTTAAACATAGAGTTACCATGTGGCCCAGCAATTGCACTCCTAGGTACAGGCCCAAGAGGAATGAAAACGTACATCCACACACAAACTTGTTCACAGAAGCATTAATCATAACGGCCCCAAAGTGGAAACAGCCGAATGTGTGTCCACTGATGAACAGATACACAGTGGTGGTACAAACACACAGTGGAACACGATTCAGCCACAAAAAAGGAATGCAGTAATCATACACACCACAGCACCGGTGATCCCTGAGAACTGTGTGCTGAGTAAAGGCAGCCAGGCACAAAAGGCCATGTACTGTCAGATTCCTCTTACATGAAATGTTCCAAAGGGGCAAACCCATAAAGACAGAGAGTGGAGGGGTGGTTGCCAGGGGCAGGGGACTTGGAAGAAGACACGGGTACTGTTGGTGGATGTGGGGTGATGGAGCATTGGGGTCCTAGGGAGAGGGGATGGTTGCACAACACTGTGTATGTGCCCAAAGCCATTTGATATACAGTGTGTTGTGTGCTACGTGAATTACAGCTCAATCAAGTTGTTATTTAGAAAAATGGCAGTGTCATCACCAATTACCAGTGGTCTCGGTCTGTTACGCACAAAAGGGGGATTTAATGGCTTGACGGATAAAGCATCTTCCCAGGTGTCGTGTTACTCCTCTACAAGGTGTTGTTTTTGTTCAAGGACCTTCCAGTCCTTTTGGAGAAGGACCCACGTCACAGTGAAGACCAACAGCATGGTATCTGAAGGAAAGAGACGGGAGGAGTGGCCTCTTGCCCTGACTTTACAAGGACTGGCTGTGTGACCTTGGCAAGTCACTTAACTTCTCTGGGCCTCAGATAGCTCACTGAAAAATGACAAGGCAGAACTAAATAAATTCTCCAACGTTAGAATTCTGTGATTCCGATTTAAAACGGCATATGTAAATATAAACATAGTTATGAAAACAAAACATGTATTTGTTTATATTTTTAATATGAAATAAAATGTGAATCAGCTGTCTTGTATGATGTGTGATTAGTGTTTTACCCTCGTGTGTTCCTCAATCCTTCCTTAACGTGAACATATTTAATTTTATGCTTGAAAAAAAATTTTAAAGAAAGCATTGTATTGCATATGTTAAATGTGATAACTTGATTGCAGTACAGCTCTGTTAAATCTATAAATACAGATGGAAGACGTTTGTAATTTTTCAGTGGTAAGTGAAAATGTTAGAACCCCTGGGTGTTTTTAAAGTTGAAATTCTTCTTTGTTTAAATGCATCCTTGGTTTTCAGAGTGAACATAGCCCTTGGTTCACAGCTTTGATTCTCATACTGTCTGTGCAGGCACTAACTGAATTTACACAGGCACCGAGAAGAGAGGAGGTCTCTAGTGTACCTTTCCCAAGAAAAGAGAGTAGTCAGAAAAATACTTAATTCCACAGTTTCAGATGCAAACCCAGTTACTTGCAATAGGTCTGCACTAACGACAAGACGGAAGCGGTGGTAAAGTAATGTCTAACAGACACCCAGTCGTGATCCTGGGAAGGGGGTGATTGAACAGCGAAGGCCTCCTTGGAGTTCAGATTTCCAAACCAGGGACTGTGAACCACAGGAGGCAGAGGGCACTTTAATGGAAAAGGTTTTCTTTAACTGAAGTATCTTTATTTTAGTGTGTACACTTGGAATGACATTCTTTCTCTGTGAGCTTGAAACAAAAGTCATGTGTTTTAACTTTACGTACAGAAGAGGGAAAAAATGTGTCCAAATAACCAGTGTTTTCCTAACTAAAGACCACAGTAAATTATTTAAAAATGTATTTTAAGAAGTGAATGAAAATAGAGTTGAAGATCTAAAAATTATTAAACATGGCAAGAGACTTGTTGAATTTGGGGGAGACATCAAACACCTGCTCACTTTTGCCTTCCTGTGTTTGTTTATTATGGTTGAGAAACTGAGCTGGAGGTCATAGTGGACCGCAGAAACACATGAGCCATGGGGCCACAAGTGGCTTTTCCTCTGGCAGGCAAACAGCCCCTTGCAGCATGAAGAGGCTCTGGATAAACAGGGGTTCCTTGCCCGTTACTGTGGGCAGGTATAGGCAATCACTTGCCTAAAGATGCCCTTGTGTGTGCTAATTACTCCTGCAGCTCAGAACCCCTAGAGGTGGGGTGAGGAAATGAAGAAGTGCACGTGTGATGTCAGGCGTGCCAGAGGTTTGCCTTCATTGTCTTTGTTGTTTAAATACCCTGTTGGGTAAGTGTACAGACAGGAGGAGAGTTCTACAGGCCTGACCGCACCGCGCCGCTGCGCTCCAGGCAGGCACGCGTGTCCAGCGCTTGGGGACTGCATACATACTTAGTTATTTGAAAATGCTGCAAAGTACTACATTTTCTCTGGGAAAAACATTTTCCGTAGTTCAAACGAGGCTTTGACAGTACGGCAGAAGTACTCCCTAGCTAGTAATTGCCACTTGGGCCTGTAACAGCAGACTTTAATTATTTAGCTTCTGCTTTATTTATGTTTCTTTCAAAACACAAAAATCTTGCCCTCAGCGGCCAGAAGGAGAGAGAAGTACAGAGAATGAGCCGCACAGAATCCACGGTGCATTGTTCCTGCCGGCGCTGCTGGGCTTCTGTGCTGATCGGGGTCTCTGGGCCGACAAGGAGAGAGCCTCTTGGTGCACCCAGCACCGCCGGCTTTCCTGCCCCAACGGCAGCCGGCGTGGGAGTGTTTCCTCTGGGGCTCAGTACCCTCGGCTCAAGAGAATAGTCGAGAAGAACCCCTTCCTCTTTCAGGGTCCAAATCTGAAGAGCTCCCATCAGAGTCTCTCTGTCTATTTCAGTGTCCTCGGTTGCATTCTGAATGTCAGATTTTAGAAGTCTATACGTTTTCCTAAATGGAGGCGTATAAAATACCTCTGGTTTAGAGTCCCAGACAAGTTAAGAAGTACAGAATTTAGCTTCTCAACTCTTGTGTTTACAAGATAAACTGGATGAGATGCAGTGAAATGGCGTTGGGGGCGGGGAGGTTATAGACATTGTTCATTTCATCGACACAGAATTTAAACAGATGCCCCGATTTATCCTATATTAAAGCGTCTTCTGAGCGTCCCAGATGAAAGGCTGGACTGGAGGGGAGGAAGCGGAGAGGAGTTTGAAAGAGCTTTTACGAGTTTCCCTCAGTTTCTGAGCTGGCTCCCCCGACTCCCCGCCTCCTCCTTCCACTGGGTGAGGAGTTAGTTTCCATTTTCTGCGGCTAAAATGCCGTAGCCTCATTACACAGGACGCTTTATCTCTGCAGCCAACGCAGTGTGATGAATAACTGGGTCCCTACTCTAACACAATGGATGTAACTGCAGCTTAAACAAATAACACCTCTTCTTTCATGTTTCTCTTAGAAAGCTCACAAAATTCCGAGGAAACGTAGAAGAAAATAAAATCCAATGTTTGCAGGGTGGGGGGCTTTGGCTCCACTTGCTGTCCTGCGTTCAGGCCGACCATTTGCATTCAGCCCAGAATTAGTTTGTCCACAAGCTTTATTAAGACCGACTACCTTTTTAAAGTCATTTTAAGATCTGAGAAAGATAACAACTGTACATAAAATGGATAAACAACAGGGTCCTCCTATACAGCACAGGGAACTACATTCAGTACCCTGTCATAGCCTAGAACGAAAAAGAATGTGAAAAGGAATATATACACGTGAAACTGACTCACTGTGCTGCACACCAGAAATCAACACAACATTGTAACTGACTATACTTCAGTTAAAAAAAAAAAGATTGGAGAAAGAAATCCAAATGTACTATTTCAAAACAAATCAACAGCCACCTAATTTCTGGCCACGGGTTCCCCTGACTCCTTTTCCCTTTTTTGGTGAGAGAGGATGAAGACAGTGATTTTGAAAGCCGTGTGCACCTCCATGAACAGATCACTTAAAATAGCCATTTGTAGGAGACGTAAACTTAATAAGCTTAAGGAGAGCATTGTCCCGCGTTTGGATTGCAAGTGGCCCACCCCCTTCAAGCGGCATTAGTGGACCTCAGCTTTAAGAGCTTAATGAAGGGGCTCCTAATGCTCAGTGGGCAGCCTTGTTAGAAACTCCTGTTTGGTCCAAAGACAGCTTTTTTATTTATTTGATTTGCTGATTTCTTAGAATTAGGTCAGCTGCTGCTAGCCGTATTGATTTTACGTTCCAACCCCTTGAAGACATCGTTTGGCTAGCTGTGTTCTAGGCATCCTAGCTGGCTCTCTGTTGCTGGGTTTTCTCAAACATTGAAAAAAACAAACAAAAACAAAACAAATCAATGGTCCTTTGGCCGCTGGAGGCCTTACCTTTATTTCACTTCAACAGTGTGACGCTGTGGACAGTCCCTGCAGCGCTGGAGGGTGAGTGTGCACGGAGAGGCGCAGGTGTGTTTACCACTGGGTTTTCATAGGTGTCCTCTTTGCTTACAACTTGTCTGGGATGTGGCCGCCCTAAGCCTTCATGTGTCAACAGACTTACTTCTCGAGTATTCCTTACTGGTCTTCAGGTTTGATACAGAAACACCCCTAGGTCCATTCATGGGCTTTGCAACAGAAAGTCTAGTTTGCCCCTCGAACTGTCAGACTCCTCAGGAAAGGACAGCCCCAGACCTTTGCAGACTTAAAACGCAGGGTTAATGGCCAGCTTTTCATATGCAAGTTAAGCCTTCAGTATCAGAGTATACGGTCTTCCTTTTACTCAACTTACTTTGCTCAAATTCTGGTTGAAGTCTGAAGTGCTGGTTGAGGCTTCACCTCAGTCGATGGGGGTCACAGTAGGATGACGCCTCTAACTCGATTTGGGGAGGAGACAGGAAATTAGAAGGGAGACGACTGGGGAAAGTGTCCGACCTGTAGCTCCACGGAAATGCCATCAAGGCTTCAGAGAAGTTAATGATTCACTTCAAAACCTGCAAGGCCCAAATTGCAGCCTGAAAACTCCAGACGTGGACACTCAGCCAGGCCATCTGAAGCCTTCCTCGCTGGGCGCCCAGCATCTGAGCTGGAAGCAGCAGGGGGATCTCTGGCTTCTGGGTCCCAGGAAGAAGAGATGCCTTCCCTTTGTTCCCAGTAAAACTGGAAAAGATGATTTTTTTTCCCTGAAAATCTCAGCACCGTTGCCTGCTCTCTTTAAATACTTAATAACATCCTTTGTCAGTCAATCTTAACAATTATATAATAATTTTCACTCATGGCCACCCCTGAAGAGGTTACTTATCTACACCAAATAATACGATTAAAAACTACCATGTATTTTTGTAACTGGAAAAAGCATTTTTAAACTGTAAGGCCAAAAAGAGCTGTGTTTCTGTTGTCTCTGCCCCAAGAGGGGACATTTATTTTGCAAGAGGTCTTTGCTTTGCCATAAATTTCTCAGCTGATACTTCCCCTGCAAAATAAAATCCGTTTCTTTCTTTTTTTCCCCCATAGATTTACTGTTTCATTTATTTATTTTTTATTAAAGTATAATTGATTTGCAATGTTGTCCTTTTCTTTCTGGAAAAAAGATTATTTTTTTCAAGCTGCCTCCTTCCTGCCGTGTTGGTGGGCTGTAGGTTTCTCTGGCTGGTTTATTTACTATAATGTGCATGATTGATCCCTAAGGCTGAATTTTTAATTGCGCTCTCGTCCGAGATGCTGTCCTGGGTTTACTGGGCCCCTCCACCCCGGGAAACCAGAGCCCTGGAGGAGGCCTTCCTGAAATGCCCACCGTGGGGCAGGTGCACACACCGCTCACACCGGCCGGACGGCTGCAGCCGCAGCCACGAAACACATGCTGTATCCTGAACATGCCCCGTGTTTGCAACCAGCAAAGTTTTGGGGTCATTCTTTATATCACAGGAAAAGTACGATTAAACTACTGGGAACTTGGGTCGTAACAAACTGCTTCCAAACAGCTCCCAGAGGATTTCTTTTGTTGTTTCAACACCAGCGCCGATTTAAATGGACACCACTGATTTCTAAGGGTCCGAAGACGTATACTGCTAATAGCCTCCAAGAAACATAAGGCACATCAAAGTGAGCCCCACGGAGCCTCTTGTCCAAATAAAGCATGATTCCCAATGCTAAGGTCTGCATTTTTTTTCAGTCGACACTCCTTTTTGGGCCATTGGGATCCACTGCCACAGAGGCTGAGTTTTCGTGGAAGCACATTTTTAAATTAACGTGACATTCAGCAAGAGGGACATGGGATTGGTAGCAGGAAGACACGTGAATTTCAGATGTCATTCTTGGTTTTCACCAGGAAAAACCCTTGGGAAGACTTTGAACAAGACAGCTCTATTTTTAGTGAACATTCAGCCCATGTCCTATGTGCGCTGGGTAGAGGGGCAGGGCAGTTTTGGGGGAGGTGGGGGAAAAAAACCAGAGGGTTTTGGCAAAGGAGGGTGGGGTGAGCCGGGGGGCGCACGAAAGGCAGCTGTTTCAGTGTTCTGGAGCCCAAGTCCTCTTGTGCTGAGGTGGAGGCCTTTCCACTCACCGCTTCTGAGCCAAGCGGAGTTGCACTGTGCACAGTGGCAGGTGAGAGGTCCTGGTCCCAGACTCAGGGAGGGTTTTCCCCCCGTTCGTTTGGAAAGCAAGCAAATTTCTAGAATGTTACGTCTGTGAACACTGATAGGATAGGCCAGCTCCAGGCAGCAACTTAAACATGATGTTACTGGCAGTAACGCAAGTAACTATTTCATAAGGGCCGTAAGGACAGAAACTGGCAATCATTATGGCAGATCCATTTTCTTAACCTATATTCTCATTTTCTGTAATGCGTATGGTACCAAGACAAACCCAGAGCAGAGATGGGGTTTTCTTGGTTGCTAGGCGACAGGTGCAACAGGTGTTTAAACTGTGTAGATGAATGTTTGTCAAATATCAGTCATTCTAACTACCCTTTCCGCATCGCTCTTCCCCCCAAAACCCCTAACCAATGACTACCTTCACTAATATGGAATGTCACCAAGGCCATGGAGACAACGTTCTCCTGAGGTTTCCTTTCATAAACGGACCTCCAGGCATACCACTTTTGTACCATCGAAAGCCCTGAAGTGATTTCAGGGAAGTCGATATTTTAAAGGACTATTTCCTCAGACAAGAACAGGGTTTGACATCTGGGGTGAGGCTGTTGATTGGAACAAACTGAGAGTCTTCACTCTGAAGGGGAAAGACTTGCCTTGCCCAAAAGAGTGAACTAACTATGTAAAATTTAGAAAAGGAATATTAAGTTGACTTTAGCATGGTTTTTTTCACCTCTGTTACCTGGAAACAAGTTCTAAGAGAATTTGAAGTCCCTTTAGTTCTTTACAATGTAAGTGAAAAATGGGGGTAAAAAACCAAATCTTTGGGCAGGAGAAAAACTGCTCTTAAGAAGAACTCTATAATGATATATATAATATAAAAATACAGATACATAGATATAAAAATATAGACATAATACAGATGTAAATAAAATACAGATTTTAAAATATCTTTAATTATATTGAATATATACCAAAAAATACTCGGCAATTGTGAAGACTAATTGGCTGATGAGTATTATTTTAAAAAGTCATTGGACCGCCTGGTGTAGGGCACTGGATTCCTTTTTGATGTGAGGTTGCTGGAGATACAAAAATGATAATTTGTACAGAGTTCAATTATACTTTGCAAGAACAGTGACTGAGACGTGTCACAAAAATTGGATGAGGAAGGGAAAGAGAATTTCCCAACTCACCTCATAGTTCCTACGTCAGACTGTGATCAGTTTCTATTTACCAAAGGAACAAATCAATGATTAATCCTTAGACATTATTACCTATTTTTTGCATTTAGGAAATCTTTATAGGTTGCCAGTAAAAAAAATCAAATCACTGGCGCTTTTAAATGAATGCGCACGTTTACTCCCCTGTAGGATATTTACGTCTTCCCATTTTTATGTTCCTTCGAGATGGATGAATGAGCCTGCCACCAAAATCAAATACACCATTAAAAGGAAACACCAGTGAAAGAAACAAACACATTGAGAAAAGCAAAGCTGAGAACCCTGCCTGTTGCTCTGATTCCCAGAGGGTTCTCAGGCAGTTTTCTTATTTTGGAAACCATAAAGAAGAAGAAGCTAGTCGTTAATTTGTTAATTCTTGAAAAAAAAAATGCCCAAGCGAGAGGCTGTCTCGCAGTGTTGGTGGAGCCCAGTTCTGATTCACCCACACAGGACAATGTGTAGCCTGCAAGCCTGGGGGTTTCTCCCAGGGTCCCCACCGGTGGGCTGTGGGCTGCTGGCTCAATTCCTTGTGCACCAAACCACGGTGATGTGGGATTGAGGACGGTGATATTTTCACAGAAGCAGCTTTCCGCCCTCCACATCTTCACCACCGGCTGCCGTGTCTTCTGCAGAGCAACGTGTGTCCGCTGTGCCTTTAAAGGAACAGCTGCGTCCTCTCCCCGCCAGTGTTTGCACTTTTACCTGTAATCTGATTGCGGGGGAGAAAGGAGAGCCTGGGCACCCCTCCCTGGCACCGGGATCGTTTGTTTAGTTAGTAATTCTACCTAGCCAGGACTTCTCCGTTCGCTGGCTTGCTGGGCTCCAGCCACAGAGCTGCATCTCCATGGCGATGGGAAAACACGATGCTGGAGACACAGAGAGGGCCCAGGAGCCCATGAAATCCTGCCCTGGGCTCCCGGCCTCACGGGAGGGGCTGGGCTAATTTATATGTGGCGTTTAGGGATGTTGGGATTCAGAGATCAAAGAAGGTCAAAAGGGGGCTGTTGGAATGGGAGATATTTATTGTGTTTAATATAAATACAAATGTGCCTGAGAAGAGAAACTGAAACCTTCACAGTCACGCAGATCGTGGTAAGTAAACATAAATACCACGGCTGCAGACGGGCAGCCTGCTGAAGTTAGCCGCCACCTCACAAAGCTGTCTTAGTTTAAACTGGGGTAAATCAAGAGAGTGACCATCCCAACGGAAACTGAAAACACAGATTCGCTGAAAACATTGGTGCAGGTTTCTTCCTCACCTTTAGGTCTGTTCTGTGATACCTCCTGGTTGTCGAGGCCAAGATGACCAAGAGCTCCTCAGAAATTTCTGGTTACACTTCTTAGCATGGTTACACATGCTTTGTGAGAAGAACGTTTATTTTGTACTATCAACTAGCTTTGTGCCCGTTGAACAGCATTAATTTGACTGATTGTGGGCTGGGGGTGTGAGTGCCGCTTGGAAAAAGGAGCTTTGTGCTTGGGGGGCTCCATTAGTGAAACAGTAAATAAGCCTCTCGTCAAACAGCTATGATGGGAGTGACTTCTATTCAGTTAACTCAATTATTAGTGCTAATTGGGGCCAGGTGAAGCATGGATAATTGAAATTCACAGATAATCCAAAAGCCTCTATTTAACCAATAACTTCAAACTTCTTGCCCATCAAACCAATTACCAGGGCACCTAACAAACAGAGAAAATGGATTAAATTGCATTTCACATCCCCCAAGGTGACCACTATGATGTCTTTTTATTGATGAATTCAGAACAAGAGCCAAGGATGGACGCTATTCCAGAAACTAAATGACAGTCCTTCACAATGAAAAAGGAAAAGATTTCACCCCAGAAGTTTGTAAATCAGCTACACAAAACTCGGAATGCTTTTTCTCATGGAGTAATGATATTTATTCACTGTGGTTGGATTCCAAGGCGGCCCAGAGAGGCCAACGGGTAACCTAATGACACAGGAAATATATTTAGACTTCTAAGTCCCTTAATCAATCCCCTTTGAATCCTAAACCCTTAGCCTCCAACCCCTAAATCTCTCTGAGCCTTAAATCTAAGAGTTTTTTTAAGTTGAAGCAAAATTCACATAACATAAAATTAGCCATTTTAAGGGGAACAGTTCAGTGGCTTCTGGTGCATTCCCTGTGTTGTACCATCACCTCTGCCTGCTTCCTGAGCGTTTTCATTGCCTCCAGAAGAAACCCGTCTGAACCACTCAGTAGCAGTCCCTCCCCGTTCCGCCGTCCCCTGGAAGCCACCGATCTCCTTTCCGTCTCTGTGGACTTCCTGTTGTGGATATTTCATATAAAAGGAATCACACAACATGTGGTCTTTCGTGTCTGGCTTCTTTCAAGAACGTAATCTATTTCAGGTTCATTCATGTTGTATTGGGTGTCAGTACTTTATTCCCTTTTATTGTCCAGTAACATTCCATCGTGTGGACGTACCACGTTTCACTGGCCGGTTTGCCAGTGGACGGACGGTGGGCGTTGTCTCTGTCTCGCGGCTGTGTGACGACGGTCGCCGAGACTCCTGCCTGACGCCCTCTGGTCTGGAAGGAACCGGGAAGAGGTGGACTGGATGGAGGGCGAACAGCAGCTTGGGAGGCAGGGCGCCCCGGGACACAGCTTGGGGAGGCTCCTTCAATGTGACCCGGGCTGTGGGACCCCCCGCGCAGGTATCTGGGGCAGGCAGGGCCCCTCCCACGAGAGGTGGTGTCGCCGGGGGATGTTTGTCAAGAAGTGTCAGCAGTGAGGGATAACTCAAGACAGGGACGACCACGGTGGAGGAAGGGGCAGGGGCTGCAGGAAGACCCTTCAGAGAAGAGAAGAGATCCCTGGGGGGGCCGCAGTAAGAGGGATTAATGTCGGGCTGGTCCCTGGCTGAGAGAGGAACTGAACTGACCCAGCGAGAGACGTGGCAGGCATTCTTGGTCTGTTTCCCACTTTTCTGAAAACACAGGTCCCAAAAGAGGTTTCAGTGGCAGCCACCAAAGTCAATACCAAAATCCACCCTGCAGAAAACTGCCTCCCTGCTACAGTGTCCCTGTGCCCATAAAACCCACACCTCAAGGCAACCCCCCACCCCGCCCTGAAGCTCCAATCCCTCTGCATCAGGCCCCTCACCTCATGCCCTCTGCACCTGAATCCTTGTGAGGACGGGAGAGGCTGGCCCACCACTGGGGAGTATTCTAGAACTCCAGGTGCAAGGTCTTTCCCCTCCTTCCATGGTGCCCAGGGGCATTTTTCGGTAACTTCTACATTCCAGCAGGCAGACATCTCAGGACGAGGAAAGGACTTCTTGGGCCCTGTCCCCTCTGACGGCCCTCAGGGGAGGGCCCGGGCAAGTGGGGCCCAGGTGGAACCAGACATCGGCCCTCTAGCAGGGAAGGGGCAGGCCGAGGCCGACGACTGTCACCCAAGCACCATCCTGTTCTGATGTGAGGGGCGTCGCTGCTCAGGACCGCTGTGCATGGATTTGCTAAGATAAAGACACGTCCTCATGAGGCCTGAGAGCACACGCTTGGGACGCTGGCTTAGTGGCTGTTTGCGCTGAGCTTGCTGCGGGCAGCAAGGCGTCGGGGTGCACTTACGTCCTCGGTGCAGGTGCCGGCTTGACCGCTCTCCAGCTGCGGGGCCCTGGGCGAATGACTAAGCCCCCTGCCCCCCAGCATCTCCCTCTGAAAGTGAGGCTGATGTACCCTTGTCACAGCCATGGAGTGAGGCTTCAGCGAGTTAACGTTTTTAAAGTATTTGGAATCGTGCCCAACACAGAAGAAGTGCAATCTGAAAACTCAACAAAATAAACTCGGCTCAAAAGTATACGAGAAAGCACTCTGAAGAGTGTCGGGGAAAGATGCAATAACTGGCTGTCACGTGAGGAAGTCATTTTTCCTGCCATTTCAGTCTGTTCACCTGTAAACTGGGCATATCAGTGCTGTCACTGACTGTGTGTGCGGTGGGGGGTGTTTGCTTTAAGGAGTGGCCCATCCGCTGAAGGGGGCACCACGGAGTCGAACAGGGGCACCCCGAGATCGTCTGCTGCCTAAAAACCTAGCAAGGCGAGTAAGCCGACCACAAGAAGAGATGACCCAGACTGCAGGAAAAATCACATTTTATGATGCTGGTAGTGCCGATGTAACTGTTTATTGCTTGTTTGTTTTTCCATTAGGGACTATGTTCAATGCCACTAACAGGCAATGTGAAAGCAGAACAGGACGTGTGTGTCCAGAATGCAGCCCTCTGTGACAGGGAGAGGAAGGTGGCCTCAGATCCCTCCACACCTGCCTTGGGGAGGAGGTGGCTGCAGCCACGGATCCACCAGCTCAGAGCCCTCCCTCCTCTCCGCCGCGTGAGCACGTGCTGTTGGGGCAGAAGGTGGGTGACACCACGTGGCTTCCAGATTCTGTTTCCTCCCACCCCAAAAGGGAGCGACCCAGATGTGCATTCTTTCCGTGGCCAAGTTTTATGGCTGGAGCCACTAAGATTCTCCACCAGCACGAAGAACCC
Organism: Camelus ferus; assembly: GCF_009834535.1. NCBI lineage: Eukaryota > Metazoa > Chordata > Mammalia > Artiodactyla > Camelidae > Camelus > Camelus ferus. Next base: position 3,073,862 of record NC_045725.1, on the reverse strand, counting down.
TGCTCCGATCTTAGTGAACCCGTGGGACCCTGTTTGACTGCATTCACGTGTAACACTAAAGACGCAGTATCTCCCAGGACTGTACGAATATCTAACTGGCCATCTTTAGCCTTTGTCCACACAGAAGCACCATTGACATTTCATACAAAGCACCCCAAATGAAGACTTCTCCAGCAACGCTGGTGTCGTCACCGCAGCCGTGGATTTCGGTTTAATGACTGGCTCACCAATGAAGGATTTCTGCTGGGATGCAATCAGTGTGGCACTCTGACTGGCCGTGGACCTGTGGACCTGCCCAGAAGGGTTACTCTATAACGTCCAACAGCGATACCCAACGCCAAAGTTCAAGGACTCACCAAGGACGTGGGGACCATTATCAACTGAACCAACACTTCCAGGGGGTGGGGACCCTGGAATAAATAAAAATAGTGTCACTCTCGCGGAACTGACCACACAGGAGGGGAGGACACATTAGAACGAGGATGCTGGTCTCCAGGAAGGCGATGACGTCAGGAGAGGGAGGGGTCCAGAGGCGGGGTCGTGTTGTCTGGGAGAGCAGGAGGCGTCCCTGGAGAAAGTGGCCCTGGAGCAGGTCAGGCAGCTTCCGTCCTGATGAGCATAGGTATTCACGCAAGTGGGTCAGTGTCCCAACAGTGAGAGGAAGGCAGGCCGGGGTGGGGGGTGGGGCGGGCCAGAAAGGACTTGTCTCCCCGGCTGCCCAGGCGGCTGGGCAGACGTCTGATGGAAGGCAGGGCTCCGTCAGGCAGGGAGGGAAGAGCCCCAACGTTGGGTTTCTGTCTGTCCTCCCGTCTCTTGCTCTGTCCCAAGACCCTGCCCTCCCGACGGTGTGAGCTCCCTTCCTTAGTCAGTAGGGAGCCAGCGTTCATAACCCGCCAGGCTTCTGAGCACTGCAGTTGCGCCACCCAGGGGATTATTTAGATTCATTCGTACATGTGTAACATCGTTTCATTTCCCCTTTGGATGGGCTGTTTTCAAACTTCAGTCAACCAGCCAAAATTTGAAACATTTTCTGCTTTGTTCTCCTTTTCTGGTCCGCACCTGCCAATCATGAAATCCACTCTGGCCCTGACTCCGTGTGAACTTTTGTGTAACCTCCAGAAATAGCCATCTTTTAGGGTTGCCTTTTTGTAGGCACAAATATTTGAAAAATCAAAAGACGATTATAATAATGCACCACCTCATAAAGGAGTATTTAAAACAAATGCGTTTTCGTGTCTGAGGACAGACTGAGCGTGTGCTAGTGAAATGTTACTCTTCCGTGGAGAAAATTTAGCCACGATTTTCCCCTTTTCATCTTATCCATTTTCTAGGAATTAGAAAATCATATAGCAAATAATGTAGGAGTCAAAAAGAAATAATAGGGAACAAAGACAATAGTTCCCAAAATACACGGAGCTGATGCTCCCAGGACAGGTGCGAGGACAGACAACCCCGCTTCCCACCGCCTCCTTGCCTTTGTGCTCTGAGCGCCGGGAGAGGAGCTCAGGTTCTGAGTCAGGGAGGGCAGCGTTTTACTTGCAAATGCGGTGGAATGATGACGCCCTCCAAGCATGCAGACCTGGTGGCCCCGGAAAGCCCCCGGCCGTGGGCATCACCGAGTCACCACCCACCGAGTCACCACTGCGGGCCACAGGCCTACGCAGGTGAAGTGCCTCCCAGAATGTGGCTTAAATAGTGTCTTTTTGCAGAACAGTCTTTGTTTTCTCTGAGTTTGGAGCCAGTCTAGCCAGGCTGGAGAGGGCCAGGCAGAAGGTGACACCTACAGCAGAGGACCCGTCGGAGATCAGGTTCCACCGTGAAGCCATTGAGGCGCTATTTGCATGTGATTTGGTCCACAGCTGCCACGGCTGCAGAGAGAACCGAGTCAGAATCGTGTCCCAGTGGGATGCCTTCAGCTTCCCAAAGACCTTGCCAGCCAACCTCCGAGCCCCTGTCTCAGCCTGCGGGGACCTTCTGCCCCGAGGAGCCGTGGTCCTGGGGTCCCCGCCTGTGCAGGGGGGCAGGACGCCCCCCACCGCCCCTGCCAGGCCCACACCTCCTGCTTCATTTTTTTCCAGAGAAACATTTCTGTATTTTATTTTATTTTTTAACTGAAGTATAGTTGGTTTACAGTGTTGTGTTAGTTTCTGGTGTTCAGCATAATTGTTCATTTACACAGATATGTATTCTTTTTCATTATAGGTTATTACCTATATGTGGAATCTAAAAAGACGACACAAATGAACTTATTTACAAAACAGAAACAGACTCACAGACATAGAAAACAATCAGGGTTGCCAAAGGGGAAAGGGCAGGGGGAGGGAGGGATAAATTAGGAGTTCAGGATTTGCAGAAATGAACTGCTACATATAAAAGAGATAAACAGCAAGGTCCTGCCGTAGAGCGCAGGGAGCTCTATTCAATACCCGGTGATAGCCTAGGATGAAAAAGAACATATAAATGTAAGTACGTACCACTGGATCACTCCGTGGGAACCTGACACTCACACAATGCTGTAACTGAGCTATATGTACTTCGACAAAGAGAAAATAAAAAATAAAACTCTGGTTCAGGATGAAGAGTCAGAAAAGACTGCAGAATCCCATGGTTTTGATGTGTGTGTTTGTTTGCACTGTAACTTGGTGTGGCTCCCCGCTTGGTTTACACACTTCAGCACGTGGGTAAGTCACTGCAGGGCTGGTGGAAACATGATCATCCCCACGATCTGGGGCTCCTTGAGGATTTGTTTCCCAGCAAGTTCCCAGGCCATGCTGATGCTGCTGGCTGTGGGTCACGCTGCAAGAGTCCTGGGTGCAGAGGACAAGCTGCAGCTGAAGCCCGGGGAGGTGAGCACGAGTCACCTCTGAGGCCAGGAGCGGGTGCAGGTGCGGAGCAGGCAGGGGCCCGACTCATGCCCTGACTGAACTCTGAATCTGAAATTCTTTAAAGGACTTAATAGACTTACAACTTCATAGGTTTCTTCTGTATTTAAACTTTGAAGAATGAGACTATATTGCTTGGGAAATGGTAGTTTTAATTATTTTTTTCCACAAACCCATCCAATATTCCTCCATCCAGGAGAGCGATGATACTCTCTTGGCTCAAGCAGCTTCCCTTCTTGCCGTTTCTCAGGGCCACACAGGTGACCTTGCCACGTGCTTCAGAAATTGGAAATGGTGTGCCTGTGCGAACTTGGTTTAGTCTTCGAAAATCAAATAATTATTTTTAAAAAACTGATACAAGAAGTAAAAAAAAAAAAAAAAAAAGCAGTAAGCCAGTCTGCCATATTTTTACTGCTATGCACAGTTGTTACTCGTCTGTCTGATAATCAGGCAATACAGGGAAACCAAGCAGTATGAGCAGTGGTTTTCTCCTTCACGGAGCCCAAGCAAGGTTGTTTTTGTTTTTTGGTTTTTTTTTAATCAGCACCACTGTTAGCAGTATTGTCTTAGCAACTCGATATTTAATCCCACCATCTCACATTCTTCCAACACTCAGAGCCCAAGGCTGAGGCCGGCTGTGTTTTTCTGAGCTTTCCCAACAAAAGGCGACGTTGAGGGTGTTGATGAGAGATAATCTAGTGAAGGCGGTGATGAGTCCGTTGCACTGGTCACTTCTCCAGCACCGGGCACTGTCCTGGGTCCTTGGGACAAGTTATCTTATTCAGTCCTGATAACCACGCACTGGAAGTAAGACCATCACCCCACTTCATAGATAAAGAAATGGTCACTTGCCCAGTGCCCACTGCTGGGCCAGGAAGAGGGTAGGATCCGATGCTCAGCATCTCTTTATGCCCAGTTAAGAGTCCTCTTCCCCCCCGAGGGGACTCCGCCTTGCAGCGGCCCCCAGCCCTTGGTTGACCATACGGGCGACAGTCTGGTTCTTCTGCCTGAATGCCCGCCACCCTGCCCCCGCTTCACAACCACACGTCCAAGTCTGAGTCATCATTCGAGATCCAGCCAAATGCCCTCTACTTCTTTAAGCCTTTCTGAAGGAGTCCAGAAGATTCGTCCATGTCCAGCCTGGACGGCGCATGACGTCCGACGGCCGTCCCAGTTGGGCGGTCACAGCACGAGGGAGAGCCGGCTCTGCCCGCTGCTCAGGCGCGCACCCTCAGGGACCCGTGTCTCCTGCACACTGGGACTTTCATTTCTTAAATGACCTTACACAAGGCTTAGCAGGGTAGGAAATTCAGGGAGTAGCGATGAATTTACTATTTCCAGACTCCTCCTTAGAGATCACTGAGAACTCACTCTCCCACCTGGACACACCGCTGACCGCGGGCCCCTGGTACCTTCCCACCCTCCTGGTCGCAGGCGCTCAACGGCCTTTACCTGAGTTTGCTGCCTGGAGGGGAGGTGGGAGCGGTGCGTGGCCAGATTCAGCCTACAGGTGTATTTGTTTTCCACAATTTTTTTTTTTTTTTTTTTTTTTTACAAATTTCTATTAATTGTCAATACTTAAGAACAGGAACTTCTACATACAAATCCTGAGCTCGGCTTCCCTTGAGAAATCAGACAAGGCAGCCCCCTGGCCGGGCCTGCACCTCCTCGGACCCACACCAGGTCCTCGTTCCTGCCCGTGGTCCACTGGGCTGCTTCTCTCAGGGATGGTGCCCCAGCCACCCAGAGCTCTGGATCCACAGGATGCAACCTGGAGTGGCTGGCGGGGTGGCCTGGAGTGGGCAGTGGGTCCTGGGTTCAATCCCCAGTCCCTCCATTAAACAAACAAACAAAAACCTAATTACCCCCCCCTAAAAAAAAAAAAAGAATATGGAAAGGGAAAAAAATCTTTATTCTATTCATTTTTTTTCAGGTAGAAAATAAAAAGTATGAAAATCAGAGTGGATATGTTTTATGATACATTCTTTTTCTTTTCTCAGTGATCACTTTAGGTCTCCGTGGAATTTTAACAAACCACATTATATCTAGAAACATGTCTTAAAATAGATCCTTATTTTTTAATTGACGTAGAGTCGATTTACAAAAGTTGATCCTTTTAAAAGAGATAATGCTAGGCTGAACCACATGAAACTGCCATTTGTGAAGTCAAAAATGGTCAAAACCCAGCAATTTCGTGTGAGGTAGCTGATTATTTTTCTCTGACAATGTTTTTAGTTGGAGGTTGTATTCCTTTAAAAAAAAAATGGCACCAAATAAATATGTCCTGTGATTGACATGATGTCATAAAAGCAAAGCTGCGGTAATTACTGATGCCTGCGCTAATTTTCAACAGTCAAATTACGCTCCATGGCGTTGCATTTCAGAGCTGAAAAGCACCTAAGAGATCATTAATCTAACACCATTTTTAAGATATGGAAATGTCTCAAAGAGGTTAATCACGCACCCGCGATGGGAACTCGGATTTCCTGATTTCCAATTCAGCCCCTGGCCTCCAGCGAGGTCTCCAGGCATCCGTCCCTGACACGGGGTGTGGAGCCGCCTGCTGCCCACAGCCCAGCGCTGGGGCCGATTTACATAAAAAAGATAAGAGAGCGTGGTTCTGTCATAGCATAAATGAGACCGAATTGAAAGCATCAGCTGCTCAGATACTGAACACTTACTGAAAGTCTTTACACTTACACCCCCCAGCTACAGCTGACTCACAGGCACCCGGCTCCTCCTGGTCCCTGGGGGCGGCTACTTGACCTTCGCAGGTCTGCCACCCAGCCCTGCCCACCCCGCCGCCAAACAGAGGAGGAGCTGGGTGAGCAGGCTCCTGGCATAGCACCCCATCCCGCCTTGCTCCTCCTCTGGAAGGCGTGCACTGTGCTGCCCACAGGTAGAGGGGACAAGTGTAAGCCGGACTGTGGGGCGCCCGGGACACTCTCTCCTTAGGAAATGTTCTTTTGTGGAATTAAAATCTGAACAGGACCGCCTAGTTCCTACATTTGTGGGGGACGTCCCAAATGGGAAGCCCCTGGCCTCCAGGCAAGGACCAGTGTGCGGGGCTGACCCTTTGGCAGTTGGGTGACAAATGTCTTCCTGTAAGAGACACCGGGAAGACACTGGGCTCCCACCGGGCCGGGCTCCCGCAGAACTGCCTGTCACCTAGGGCCATCATCCAGAGTTGGAGAAACCCTGTGTCCTCGGGTTTGGTAATGTTGCGTCTGACAAAATGTGTCTTTTGTAGCACTTGACAAAGAGAACTAGGAAAAGCCGGGGTCCTGGAGCCACTTCCTGAGGCCTGGTATGGGGTCAGAGACTGCTCCTCCCGGTGGTCTGTCCCGCCTCACACGGGGGTGGGGGGGCACAGCGCTGCTCCTGATGCTCTGTCCCGCAGCTCTGAGAACCTCCCAGGGGCACCTGGCTCGTCCTAATGTCACCACAGCTTTTCTCTATGTTCCGGGGGTGCAGGAACTGCGTCCCCTGTCACTTGAGAGCAGGAAGGACTCACTGAGTCTCCCAGTTAGTCCTGGTCAAACACCCCAAAGGAGGTGATGGCTGAGGTCAGGGGTCCCCTCCTTTAAAAAAAACCTCCTTGGTGGAAAAGAATAAGAATAAATTTCACAAGTGACTCTTCGCTTGCTTTCTGTGATCACCATCTCAAACAGAAAGACTTCAGAGAAGCAGAGCCCAGGCAGAAAGAGGAACAGTTTCCTTTTGTTTCAAAATGTGTCAAGAACCAGTAACTCAAAGACCTGCTTCAGCTGGAAGCCATCACGAGGCCCCTCCTTACTTTATTCCCCGGCATCTCTTCCGACACTGGACTCTTCCTGCCAAAAGCAAAGGAGGAAGCAGTAGGTAACAGGCACCTGCATCAGCTGATCCGCATCCGGTCGTGTTTCACTGGAGAGAAACAGGGAATCTCCAGGAAGCACCCGCCTCAGGTGGAGAGGCGGGGAAGGCGGGGCCGCCGGTCGGATTGCTCTGTGTTGTTCGTTTTTCTAAATAGAGAATCAATTGTGAATTTGATTCTACCCTCCCTTTTGGTGGCCTTGTTATATGAGGGCTTCCTCCCTGTCACTCCCCTGGGCACCACCCTCTTCTAACAATGGACCTGGAGGGAGGCGAGGAAGAAAAAGTGTTCCTCCAGGTAACGAGGTGGCTGCAGCAGGGTCAGGAGACAGGGTGATAGAACTGTATTTTATTCTCTCTCTCTGCACCTGAGTCTCACGTACACCTGCTGTAACTGTGCAATTAATCTTGACTCGTGCAGGTTGGCCAGGATGCTAAACCTCAGAAAACACACCTCAGCAAAATTCTACATGATGTTATCATTAAAAGCATGGGAAGGCACGGAGTTTAAATTACTAAGAATAATTGCCGACTTTTACTGCCTCCATCCGTCCAGCGATGGTTTAGGGAGCCTTGTTGCCCTGACCCAGCTCTGCGAGAGAGAAAAGCAGGGAAGACACTTGTCTGTCTTGGGTTTGGTTTATTTATTTTTTTTTCCACCACTATCTTTGTTTTCTGCTCTTCCAAGAATGGCTCCCACAGTCTCCTCTGGAAATTCACCCACACTGACCCAGCCTCCCTGTTAGAACACACAGCGAGCCAGACATCTCGGACTGTCCCCTCTGCTCAGCGCCAGCCTCTCTGCAGAGGGGCGGCTGTCCTCAAGAGCACGGCCCCCCATTCACCTGGGAAATCTGCACTGTGGGGTCCAGTGCATTCATCCCCTCATAGGTACTGAGGGAAATTGATTTAAACCTTTACACTCTTATTAATTATACACTTGAGATTTCAGTTGGAGGACAGAAATTTCACTAAGATGCTGTAATCAGGCGGAAGGAGACCGTGGCATATAAGTCATCCATTTATGTAAAGCTACGTATTGGGAAGAAATTACCCAGCGTGCGTGTACAGAGGGCGAAAATATTAATTTGTGTTAGTGGGTGCCAGCTGGTGGTTGATGGTGCCACCAAAGCTCTCAGGGCTGGATGGTGGTGTGGTGACCGTGGGAGCAGCCCTCCCGTCCACCAGGGCACCAGTGATGCCGTATTTGGGGAGGGTCAAATGAGAAACTGTTTGTGTCTATGGTCCTTAATTCTGTCCCAAGGGTGAAAATGATAATGGAAGTTTATTTCATGAATAACAAAAAAGCAATGTGTCATTAATATGTAAATACTTACCATCTTAAAGAGGACTGTTGTGGTCATTGTTGAAACTGAAGGGACTTGGTTAGAATTCCACCCGTGCCACTCTCTAGTCCTGTTCTTATGGGCAAATTACTCAGCCTTTCTGCATCTTACCCACTTGTCAGGGTCCCTGTGGGGAGTGCATCAGATCACTGACAAGCAGCCTCCTAACGGGATCTGCAGGGTGCACGGGGCCCGGCTGGTGCCCAGGCTGCGGTCTCGAAGTCTCCCGCTCCTCAGAGCTGCTCCTTTGCACGGCTTCTCGTCCTGCTCTCAAAGCTTGATGTCAGGTGTCAGGAAGGCGTCAGGCTTCCCAGAACTGGAAGGTTGCCTTCAGTGTTTTCTGAAGTGCTGGCAACATTAGGAAGCCGGAGATCTGCTTTAGCTTGAATGGTGGGTCAATTTCTCTGACCTTGGAGGCTTGAAAAAAATAACTTGCTGATTCATGGTGTTTGCAGGATACACAGACTTTTTTTTTTTTTTAGTTATTTTTGTGCTGGCGAATATTTATTTACTATTTTATCATTTGATTAAAGAAGTCACGTTCATATTCAATGTGTGTGTGGTCTGAATTGCCTGGCTCCCTATACTTTCTGCAAGATCTGTTTCTTGGGGGAAATGGCTTGTGTGCAGGCAGCATTTCTGAGCTGGTTTTTCCTTGGAGTTTGACTTGTAGATATTTATGGTGGGGACTCAAGTTTCAGATTGTGGGCGGAGAGGCGGCTCGGCCAATTGGAAGGTGGATCTGCTCAGGTCATTTTCATGTCACAGCCCACTTTCCCGCAGTGCCAAGGGGATGGTGAAATACATCCTTGGGGGATGTCACAGCTCTGGTTAAGATTTCCTTTTGCTCCTTCTCTGCTAGAGCAATTTGATGATAACCATTTCACATGCGCATGCAGCACTCAGATGGGCAGAGCTGTCAGAAGGCTAAAAATCTTGCCTGTCTTGCCATGGTACCTGAGGAGGACGAGGAATGACAGTGCGTCCCTGCACCGCGCACATTGCTCTTAAATACACTGATTTCTGGCTTGTTTTGTCCTTTGGCTCAACGTGACACTAAATTAGTACCTACAGAAAGGCCAACATGTGTGAGAATGCTTGTAAAGCAGAATCCATTTTTGCAAAGGTAATGATGTTCTAAATTTGGAAAAAGTTCAACTCGGGGGAAAAAAATGGAATAAACCGTATAACGACTGAGCTCTTCTTCCTAGCTTTTCAGAGTAGCAGAGTTTTTCTCGATGCTATCAGATTGGTTTGATTATTTAAAAATATTTTTCACACAGGAAAGTTAATAAGTTTCGTATTTTCTATTCTGCAACGCTAGCCGACCATCGCCTGCTGTTTCAGATGCTGATGCTCCCAGTGCAATCAGGGCTTATGGTTTAAAATGGACCCTCTATAAGGAATCGTTCCAAAGTCCTGGAAAAAATGCCCGGCTGAGCGAGGGGCTTGTTTTACCGCAGGCGCGTCGCGCAGGCAGCCGCTGGCCGCTGGCCGTGGGCACTGCGGAACTCAGAGGGCGATTCTAGCTGGGGGGAATAGCCAGACGTTGATATTTGTATGAACGAAGCTGTCTGGGGGTAAAAACCTAGAAACACTCAAGTGCAGGTCTGACGTGTGCCAGCCCCACACCAGCAGGCAGGCGGGAGCTGCCTGAGAGGGCACCCTGGGCGCCTTTCTCTGTGTTCCTTTGAGGATGTGTGTCTGTGTGAAGAGGCCGGGAAGAAAACCCCGCTGTTTCCCGCCAGATGTGAACGGTCTCTGACCAAATGCGGCGTCTATGTGCACTCACATGCCGCGGCCCCGCCTCGGGAGGTCAGGGAAGGGATGTGCGGCATTTATGATTTCTAAGTGCCAGCAAAGGCAGGGGCGTGTTCTTGGGGACTTCGGGAGTAGTGGAGGTGGCCACTGGTCTGAGAAATTTGCCAGAAGGAGTTTCAGTGCACAGCTTGGAGCTGGTGTGGCGCACGGAAGCCCCACCTGTGCCAGGACTGAACAGGAGCCCCTGCCTGAGGCCGAATTCACTGCAGCCAACAAGGGGCCAACAGACCACCACTAGAGAGGACAGCCGCGTCTCTAACCAGCTATCTCTCCTTGAGAGTGACCCGCGTCCTTCCCCTGTCCCTGGGGCCCCCTTAAGAGTGACCCCCCTTCCCTTTGGCTTTCCTGCAGGCCACAGGTTCCAGGAGGGGCCCTTTCTCTCCTGGTTCTCTGGCCTGACCCCTCTGCTTGCCTGCAGGACTCTGGTCCACATCTGTGCCGCGGTCTGCAGTGGGGCGGGCCCTGGGTACCTGAGTGCATCCCCACCCCGGGGCCGGCAATCCCCAGAAGGCTGACATGCTGACCCCAGGTCTGCATCAGGGTCCCGGGGCTGCTGTAACACAGCGCCCCAGCCCCAGCGGCAGGAGTCACTTCTCCCACAGACCTGGAGGCTGCAAGTCTCTGGACAAGGTTCCTCCTGATGCTGTGAGGGGGGGTCTGCTCTGGGCTCTCCCCTGGCTCCTGGTGGCTGCTGGCATCTTTGGGTTCCTGGGCTTGTAGATGCATCACTGTGACCTCTGCCTCGGCCTTCACATGCCGTGCTCCCTGTGCGTGTCTGTGTGTTCAGATGTCCCCTTTCTACAAGGACACACCCATGCTCTAATGACCTCATCTCAGGGTCACGGTCTCTGCAAAGACCCCAGTTCCAAATAAGGTCCTTTCACTGAGCACCAAGACGTCAGCATCTTCTGGGGGGTCCAGCAGCCCGAAACAGCTGTCAGGGCAGTTGCCCCAGCCTGGCTCTTGGGCAGGGACCCTGAACACGGGGCATCTGCCCCTTGGCCGCAAGTGAGGGGGGCAGGAGCACACCCATCTTGGATCCCCCCAGTCGCCTTATGAGCCCTTGAGCTCCGGCGTGGACTCGCCGTGCGCACCTTACCTGGCGTGTGTGAGCAGCCTTGGCACGAGGGGCCACCCGTCTGAGCAGGTGGAATACGTTCAGGTGACAGAGGAACCGACCCCTGAGCAGGCCGCTGAGGGCGCCTCGGGGAAGAGGAGGCTGGGGACTGCGGGCGCTGACGAGGGCGAAGACCTCTGAGAGCCGGCTGAGCGCAGCAGGTGGAGGGCTTGTCGGTTCAGCAACAGAGACGTGCGGCAGCACCGGAGCGCCGAGTGAGTTTCTCCAGGCACGAGACGCGTCCGGTTAGTTGGTACGAGGGCTCCAAGCATTGCGCTGGCATGGGAAAGACCCCAAGTAGAGTGGCCCACACCCTGGGATGGGCCATCTGCAGGGCGGGCTGGGGGCTGCGTCTCTCCTGGGGATTCGTGTACCGGGGCTGCAGCCCACCCTGTGAAGCAAAGCCAGCGTTGCCCCAGTCTTCTGCAGAAACGACACAGCACTGCTTTTGTGGCAAGTTAGCAACTAAGAAGACTGAAGGGCACTTGAAGGGCTACACAGGGAGAGGTTTCTGTTTGTTTGTTTTGGCTTAAGAACTTCTTGGAGGAGGGCAGCGATTAACATATTATAACACGTGGTTTGGACTAATGGGGCTCACGGAAAACAGGCGAGGGAAGTTGAGTGACACACCTCCTCTTCGCGGGCTCTTTCCTGATTGCTTCGCTTTTCCCCACCCTGTTCCCCGCAGTGAGGTCCCAGCAGATGGCCTCGGGCCAGTGGGATCTCCCAGGCCCCCCTCCTGCAGGCTTTTCGGGGCTCAGCCAGGTCAAGGACGGTGGCAGCTTCCGACAAGAATTAGCAGGAGACACATCCGTGGGTCACTTTTAATTTGTCTGTGGAGAGCACGGCTCCTGCCTCGTGATGACTTGATTTGTGAAAAGACATCAAGACAAGCGAATCCTGACGCTTTTGCAACATGAGGATGCAGAGAATTTCCACATCTTCCTGGGGGGCCGATTCTGCTCGTGGTCATGACCATCACCCTTGGTGTCCAGTCCTGGTCTCTGGCTCTGTGCATGAGAATGAAAGGGGCCTGAGTCACCTCGGGTGGCCACACAGAGCCCTGGAGAGCTGAAACAAGTCATTCCTTCCCATGGGTCTGGAGGCTGGATGTCCAGGACAAAATGCTGGCAGAGTTGGTGTCTGGAGAGAGCCCATGTCCTTGTTCACAGGCAGCCACCTTCTCGCTGTGTCCTCACGTGGCAGCAGGAGCAACCTCTGGTCTCCCACTATTCCCGTAAGGGCACTAATCCCACCCAAGGGCCCCACCCACCCAAGGGCCCCACCTCCAAGTTCTATCACATGAGGTGGTGTACAGCTTAAATGTATAAACTTGAGGGGGACACAGTTCAGTCCACAGCACAAGTGATGGGGCCGGGAGACAGCTGCAGGGCACACAGTGTGCCTGTAAGCCAGCACCAGAGTTATTTCCCCTTTGGGCTCAGCGTGAGAGGACAGATACCTCTGCCTGGGACGAAGAATGGCTGTGGGAGCCAGTGAGAGGAAAACAGGAGGCAACACGCATCGTGTGATATAGATGCACTTCCCCAGAGACACGACACCTGGAGGTGCCGGCGGGGCTCTCGGGGTCAGCCCTGGGACGCAGGGGGGCTTGAGTGGAAATGCAGTTGCCGCCAAGGCCTCCGCTGAGTCGGTGGGGGAGGGACCTGGGATGTCCTTCCCAGAGGCTCTGATGGAGGCAGGGTGTGGGGTCTGCGCCTGGCGTGTGCTGCCCGGGAGAACAGGCAGCCTCGCCCGCCAGAGGGCTGAGGCGGCAGATCTAGACCATGTCAACTAAGACTGTGGATCTCACAGACAGGGATTTTGTGAGTCAGTGGAAGTGGTATCAGAGCTGCCCCAGATACTCCCACGGCCACTGACACACCTCTAATTACAGCCAGCCATTCTGGAAAAGTCGTCGCTAAGGCGTACAGCGCAGCAGCATCAAAAGAGCTGCGTTCACACACCCAGTGATTAAAGAGGCCGCTGAGGAAAACGAGGCAGCCTCTAATCATTCTGCAAAAATGGCTTTTGGCGAGATAATTCTGGAGGTTGAAAGGCGTCTGACCCTGCTGTCGGCAGTTTTATTGGGAAAAATTGTACCAGGAAAACAGCAACTCCAGAAGCATCATTGTTGAGTTTAAGGATTATCGCATCATTGTAATTATAACTTAAATTTTGTATAAGATAAATCGGATTTGGTTTCACTTGTTTTCGAAATAAAAAATCCACCGAACTCTTTTTTTCCCACTGTTTACTCTGAAATATTCATTCTCTTTTGAGTGGGTTTTCCCTAGCCAGCCTCTTCTGGGAACATGTGTCCCCAGATAACTCTGCAGTCTCTCCTGCCATCTCTTGGGTTAAACTCAGCCCCCTCCGAGGACAGCAGTTGGTCTGGCATCTAGATGAGAATGCAGGCCGCGCCACAGCAGGTGGGCAGGCCAGGTTTTGGGATCCTGTGCTCACGCCTGGTGTCTGGGCTGATCAACGCAGCGCAGCCCTGAGGATGGATACGGAGAGACTCCTTCAGCTGAAGGTGAGAGACAGCTGCTTTCCAGCCAGCGCCTCCTGGTCAGGAAATCTGCACTCACAGTGGTGAGATAAAGAAGACAGACTCTGGATCTCGAAAGCCTGGGAATTTTACTCCCAGCTTAGATTTTTAGCACTTCCTCAATGGTTCCATCAAAGAAACGGGGGGGAACGCCAACGTAACAGTCTCCTGTAACAAATCGTGCTGCAAGGCGGTTGCTGAAACTGTCCCAGGAGGCCTTCCTGCCGTTACGGTGAGGTCACTTTATTCCCAGAGTAGTGAAGGCCATTGGGACCGTCTCTTATTGGCTGAAAGTCTCCGAATCTGCTGGCTCTGAGGATTTCGGGTCCAACTCCCCTTGCCTGAGATCATCACACTGACTCAAGCCTCTCTGTCTCCGCGTCCCCGGGAGGGTCTCCACCCCTGTCCTGAGACGGGCCCCGGGCGTGCACACCTCAGCTTCTGTCTCCGGCTGATGCCGCCATAACCAGGCAGAAGGGGAGAACGCAGAAAGCGCTGGCGCCGTTTCTGGAGCCGGAAGGTCCGTCTCAGAGAGAGCACGGTGGCGCTCTTTGAGGCCAAAATTAGAGGACGTCCTGATTTTGCATGTGCTTCTGCATGCTGAGGAACTTGCAGAGTATGCAAACGGGTGTGCCCTAGAGGTGGATTTGACACCACAGAAAAGACGAGGATCATTTAGTTAGGAGCCACCTTCGTGTTTGTCTTCAGAGCAGTTTTAGAACACAGAGGTCTTTTTTGTTGTTATTGTTAATATGATGCCAGTCTGTGGTTTTGCATGTCTTCATAGAATCTCTGCATCTCCTAAGGTTATCAAATTTCTTTTCCAAATCTGTCTGCTAGCTAATGATAGTCCGTCTTTAGAGACCTGGAGAGCCTTCGCTGAGCTCACAGGCGCGCTCTCTGACGGTCGGGACGAGAAGCCAGCCTCCTCCTCCCCCGGCTGGCTGGGCTTCTCTGAGCAACTATAATTATCCCCTCACTTTCCTTCCTCTTCTCTCGTCAGGTACATACTGTGCTCCTCTGCATTTTATTTCTATTTGGAGAGCGTTCAGTGAAGCTAATGAATTTTTTCCCCCTCATGGTTCTTACTGGTAACACAGTCTGTTAATGTCACCTCCCACCGGGCCACTTTCTGGAGATGATGGTTCCTGGGAGCCTGAAACTGGGCCCGAGATCCACCCAGCAGCCGGAGACGGAGAAATTCGCCGCATCCACGTTCCATGTTCAGCCCCTCCAACAAGGAGACTCACAGCCACGTCTTAGCCCAAAGGGGTGCGTTTTCTGTGCAACCTGCGCAAAGGCAAGGCGGCTCGGGGTCAGGGAGAGCTGCGAGGCCGGTGTGGGAGTGCAGGCCACGCCCCTAGACGCACCTCTGTTATCTCTCAGACACGCTCCGTGAGCCCTCCTGGAAGTGGCAGAGTTCACTCAGCAGGCTGCCAGTGCCCCTCCCTCGGGACAGTTGGGCACCTGGACTTTCTCGTTTTTTTCATGTTTCCATCTGATTTCAAAACCCAGAGAGGTGAAAGCACTGTGGGATCACACTGAGCCGCTCTGTACCGTGAGTATCCGGGGTCGGAAGCACCTCCGGATTGGGAGTCAGGACGTCGGGGCCCTGCCCTCCGCTCGGCAGAGACGGGCTGTCACCCCCGCCCACATCTGCTTAGATTCTCTGAGCCTCACTTTTATGCCCTTCAGAGGTGCTAGGAAAGCCTGATTTTCCTACCACTCGAGGTGATTATAAGGATCAAAAGAAAAGTGAGGGTGTGGAATGTGCTTTGCAAACTTTACAAATCATATAAACACAAAGTACTAGCTCATTTTTTTCCTGTCAGCTTGTACTGAAACGTCTGTTTCTACCCCTCCATCTGAGCAGCTTCAGAAACAGATTCAATTGTACTGATGCGCAAAGTGAAGATTCATTTCACACAGTCACAAGGGGAGTGCCCACGTGACCGCTCTCTTGGGAAGTGCTGTATTTACCTGGCTGGCATCTGCGTCCCAGGGAACCGGGGGCAAATGCTTTCTTGTCCTGCCGCAGAGAGGCCATCCTGAGAAAGGCTGTGTACAGCCCCGGACGCTGTTAGCCTCAGTTGTGCTTACCTTGGCTTCACTGTGCTGGTCCTTGTCCTGCTGCACCTCAGACCGAGACGCTTCTGCCAAGGCTCTGAAACCAGCCCTCTCTCCTGGCCCGACTAGAAATCATTACAATGTCGGACTGGACTAATCAAAAAACACCTCTTTTCACAAAATAAAGTGTTTTCTGTTTACTTTTAGCAAAAAAAAAAAAAAATACTGTATTTTTTTTCTTCATTGAACTACATAGTTTTGTTTTTTGGGGTTTTTTGGGCTGGCTGTTCATGCACACTAACTATTAACATGTGACCACTTACACTGTCTGTATCTACACAAAGGTTTGGGAGAATTTTCGTGTTGCTGTTTAAAATAACATTTTTAGGGTGAGAGTATATCTCAGTGGTGGAGTGCATGCTTAGCATGAATGAGGTCCTAGATTCAATTCCAGTACCTCCCTTAAACATAACTAAATACAATACAATACAGTAAACAAACCTAATTCCCCCCATGACATTTTGTTACCTCTAGCTTCTCTATTTTGTTTTACAAACCATTTTTACAAGTATGGAGTAACTCGAGCCTTTTTAAAAAAGCTGTCAAGATATACCTTGTTTTTCCTTTAACTAAACTCAAGCTACTTGGGAAGAAGAAGGATTCCTTGCTTGTTTCAACCTAAATGCTGTTACTTAAGAGCATCTGACAGTGTGATATTTGTGTTGGTCAAGGTTCTCAAGAGAAACAGAAGATGGAGGGGAGGGATTTAAGGAATTGGCTTATGAGATGATGGGGGCTGGAGTCTGAGGTTTGTGTGGGCTGGCAGGCTGGAGACTAGCTGATGTGCAGTCCTGAGTCTGAATTCCATGGGGCAGCAGGCCGGACACTCAGGAGGGGTTTCCATGTTGCAATCTTGAGAATTCCTTTTTTGGGAGACCTTGCTGTGCTCTTGGGCCCTTCAACTGATTAGACGAGGCCCACCCACACTCTGGAGCATGATTGGCTTTACTCAAAGCCTACTTATTTAGTGTTAATTATACTTAAAAAACAAAAAACCAAAAACAAAATGAAAACCTTCACAGTAACCCCTAGACTGGTGTTTGGCCAAACAGCTGTGTGCATCAGCCTAGCCAAGGTGACACACAGAATTAACCAAATTCTGAATTCTACAACAGCTTTTTAAAAAATTGGTCACATAACTAGACTCTCCATAATTAAAAGTCTAAAGGGCATCTCCATTACAAGGCAACTGCCCATGTTTCTTTGTCCTCAAAGGTAAAAAACATTACATTGTGATGACATGTGGCAGTAATAAACAGTTTGAACCGGCTCATTATAGCCTCATCTGGGGGGCTCGCTGAGGACACATACTAAGACTATGCAATGAATCAGTGACTGTCACTTTAAAGCCTGAAATGAACGCTTTTATTTTCTCTTTAAAAAATTTTAATTATGCGCAGCACAAGCACCTTGTACACGCAGAGACTTAATGGGTAGTGAAGACAGCCATCTCAGCCATGGCCCTGCCTGAGAAAAGTCTTCTCCAAACACCCAGGGCTAGTTCATTTCCCCCAAAGACCAGGCTGCTTTTAGGGAACCATCAAAACAAACAAAACAAAATACCCTGAAATCCCAAGCAAACAGACAAAAAAACCATTCCAAATTGAACCAAAATGTTTTATCTGTAAAAAATCATGCCAAAATGTTAAACTGGCCAATTCTAAAATCCAGCCAACCTTCCAAACCAGTCCTGGGAGCCTTTCACGGCTCGAGGAATACGTGCTGATCTTGTGAAGGGTTCATGCCCAGACGGTCGGATGATTGCGGAGCATTAATGGAGGCTGTGGAATCAGTCCCTCCCCCGCCGAGATAGGGTTACACAGATAAGGATCAAAACAGAGCCCTCTCTGGGAACACTTTGGATTTACTCAAAGAGCCTTCTCTTTTTCTTTGGAGGCGGAGGCGTTCTCACACACAAATCCTTCCCCATCAAGATAAGGAGCTGCCTCTAACATCTCAGAGCGGTGGAAATCTGTACGGTCCTTCCTGGCACAGGGAAGGCTTAAGTCTGAGAAGAATTCTTGGGCTTGAAAGCAGAGTTGTGTGGAAAGAGGAGAGACATCACAGGGAGAACCACCACCTCCAGGGGTCGAGTCGGCCTGGGAGGAGGGCAGTGAGGCCTGGGCACCTCCGTGGCTTCCTGTCCGCATCCCACCTCACAGACACTGACAAGCCAGGACGCCCACCTCTGCTCCCTGCCTGCCACTGTCTCCCGGGGACCCAGGGAGAATCTGAGCCTGCAACTCATGGGGGAAGGTGCACGGGGCCAGCAACAGAATTAAAACCTTATCATTATTTTTCTCTAAAAATGATCCCTGTCTCCAAGTTTTTATGCTGTTTAATCTTTTTAAACGACCCCAAGGTGTGTGATGCAGTGCCTGTGTGGACTTTGTGTAAGTCAGAACAGCTCCTTCAAACTAGAACCCGAGTGGGGGGGGGTGTCTTTCCTAAAATCCCCAGTTTTGTCAAACATGTGCGTTCCCTCTCCTGCCTCTCTGCAGCCTTTCACTGAACACAGGAAACAAAGAATCCTCTATGACTTGTCCCAGAATTTCCCCCACGCTTTTTTTTTTCAAATCCTGAAACTAAATTGGTTTCCAACTACTTAATAATCAAAATTTAAGCCTTAACCTGTGGCCAGCACCATGTTGGGGTGCAGTGAGCAGAAAAGAGGAAAGCATGGGAAAATTAGAAACTACAGTTTTTCTCTCTCCAAGTGTATATAATATTGTAGTTTAGATCGGGGTCTGGGAGGGAAGCCACTCACACACACACACACACACACACACACACACACACACAATTAGGGAACAAAGTAAGAGAGCAGTAATTATGTGTTAAAGTGTGTGGGACAGATTGTGCTTTATGGAGTTCAGAGCGAAAAGGGCTCAGTGTGGGCTAAAGTCATTCGAGATGATTTCATCATGGCCTCAGAGCCATTTTTAAACACAAATAATACGTTGGTAAGAAGTGCTCTTTTGAGGGCTGGGCATCAGAAGGGGCTGTGTGATAAAATGGAAAGTAATCTGAAAATAAATGTGTGTGTCTATACACACACACACACATATATATGTAATTGAATCACTCTGCTGTACCCCTGAAACTAACATTGTAAACCAACTGCGTGACAATAAAAAATAAAATAAAACAAAAAGAAGGGGCTGTGTGAGGGAGGAAAAAGAATGCTAACAGTTACGCAGACGGCCACCCTTCACTGGAGTCAAGGAAAGTTCATGCTCGGGTAGAATAAGAAACTTCCTCAAGGTGGCTGCTTCGTTTGCAGACTGCAGCAGGGGCACGGTCCTCCAGGATTCAGCCCGCAGGGTGTTTACACAGGCAGCCCCGCCCCCAATGTCTTCCCTTTGCTCTTAAGGCATATTAATTCCTCTCTAAAGCTATTAAAAGAGAGCTGTCGAGCTGCTTTCTTTAAGATTGAAGTATAGTTGGTTCTCGATGGTGTGCTAGTTTCCGGTGGACAGCACAGTGATCCAGCTATATACACATTCCTTTTCATGCTCTTTTTCGTTCTAGGCCATTACAAGGTACTGAATATAGCTCCCTGTGCTCTACGGCAGGACCTTGCTGTTTATCTGTTTTATACATAGCACTGTGTATCTGCAAATGCCCGGCTCCTGAGTTATCCCTCCCCACACCCTTTCTCCCCTGGTAACCGTAAGTTTGTTTCCTGTGTCTGTGACTCTGTCTCTCCAACCTCTTGTGAAGACTCACAACCACCAATCTTAAAATTAGCTGGATCATAGGTTGAGCCTATTTTTAGTCTTTTGAGGAATCTCCACACTGTTTTCCATAATGGCGGCACCAAACGGCATTCCCACCAGCAGTGCAGGGGGGCTCCCTTTTCTCCACCACTTATCTTTTGTGGACTTTTTAATAATGGCCACAAGATGTGCAGACCCGCACCACTATGTATGAAATAGATAAAACAGCAAGTTCATACTGTAGAGCTCAGGGAACTATACTCAATATCTTACAGTCACCTGTAACGGAAAAGAATATGAAAACGAACCTGTGCATGTATGTCTGAAATATGATGCTGTGTCCCAGAGACTGACACAACGTTGTAAACTGACTACACTTCAATAATATTAATAAAAAAAAGTAACATTGCTTCGGGCAACTTCATCAAACTCACCAGGCTGCGCCTTCTGCAGCACTGCTCCCAAAGCAAGGATCCCTCCTGCAGTGTCCTCGGAATTCACACTTGCTAGAGGAGGAAGAGTCTGGAATAATTTAGTCCAGGAAATGTGTGGGCATCATGATTAGTGAGACGCAGTGAGGATCCCTCAGGCCCCAAAGCCCTGGTTCCCACTGCCCTGTGAGTCCTGCCCGGCCAGGGGCTTGGAGGGTCTTCCAGAATGGGGGACGCTACTGGAATGCCTGTGTTTAACCCAATTCTCCATTCGGTTCTCTGGGGCAGCCAGCACCCTCCAGCGCACAGAGGCCTGGCTCCCTCTGGGGTGAGCCCAGCTGGCTGTGTGTCGGGCATCTTCCAGGTCCCTGTCCCCTCTTCCTCCCCTGTCCCTACTGGCTATCCTGAGGCCCCCACCCGCTGGGCCTGCCTCGGTTTCCCCTCGCCCCCTGCACGGCCCTGGGGTCAGCTTTGGAACATCACAACCCTGTTTTCATCGCCCGGCTCAGCCGTTGTCAGTGGATCAAAGTTTCTGTACAAGGAGCCCCAAGGCCACCACGCAAGACCCACCTCCCCGAGGACCCGGCCAGGCCTTCTCGGGGTTTGCTTTTCACAAATAGCTCAGAATTCAAAACTGCGAGGTATTTATAGAGAACTGGGTTCAGGCGCCTCATTCTCCAAAGGTGGGAGCTGTGACATGTAGAACTGTCATCCGGTCCCAGAGCCTCAGGCTGCTCTACTGGGGGCAGCCCTGTGGGGGAGAGTGAGCCCCTCGGGCCCCCACAGCAGCACATCGCCACCCCTGCTGCTTTCCTGAACCCCCCACTCTCTGTTTGTTCACCGTCAAATTTAGGACCCCAGCATGGATGATCTCTGGGATCCAGCTGCCAGCGCTGTTTTCCAACTGAGCCGTGATTGGTCAGCCATCAGCTCTTCCCTAAAACAGTCACGAACTCCATCCAGAGAGACCAGCACCAGAGCATCTTATTTTGAGAAGAGAGAGCTGCACCCCTCCCTGGCAGGCTGACAGATGCAAGGAAACGCGCCTTTCCCACCTTCAGCCTTTCCCAGGCCGCCCGCTGGCCATGCCCTCCGAAGGGCCCACGTCCCCTCCGAGGACCCACTGCAGCCACTGCCACAAATTCTGTCCCCCAAATTCCACAGGAGGCCTTGAGTGTATTCCTAATTGCAGTTTGATTCGCCCACGGTGGGCTGCAGAGTGTCTTGGGCTGAGAGCTGGTGGAGGTTAAGGTCTTGTTTTCCGTCTTGCCGCGGTGTCCCCGGGCAGGAGGAGCCTGGCTCTTCTCCGGTTCCACCGTACACGTGCATTTCTTTGTCTATAAGTGGGAGTGGCCCGTTTGCTCTCCCAGCCAGTCAGAGGATTAACTTAATGGAAGCTCAAGGAGTGTGGACAGGCAGCAGGAAGACAGGTGTTACGAGGGTTGTCTCGCAGAGGTTTGCCTCTGCCGCAGCAAGATCACTTATGTAAACAGGAAGTGAGCTACAAGACAAAGCAACTCCTGCGTCTCACAGAGACAGCCTAGGGGCTCCAGAGAGTGGCGTGGTCAGCACTAAATCCCAGCCAAGGGGAGAACAACGAACGAATGGCAGCAGGGGCGGCGGGGACCTTCGGGTTCCAGCGCAAGGGGCGGAGCGTCTGGCCCCAGGTGAGGGAAACGGGAACCAGTTCCAGCAGAACGGCGGCTGGGTCATGAGAAGTCCTGGGACACTTGGAGCCTGAGACACATGCACCAGGAACACTGCGCTTTGAAATCGGGCTGTCCAAACAGAAACCACCAACACAGAAAAAGACCGAGCCTCCCTCCCGTCTGACTTGGTCAGTGGCCCCTGGACCATTCCAGACAGTTGCCGAATTCAAACGCTCGGGACCTCTGTCCCCTGATGTAATGGTTGAAATTGTAATAAACCTGTTTGTACTCATTATCCACGTATTTGTTCTCTGCTCCAAGAATGGAATAGTTTTTTCATCAAGATGGTGAAATACTCAGGAAGGAAAGATGTAGCCTGTTTGGGGACAGAATGTAGGAACGGCGCAGCCTCAAGTCTGGGGACGCCAAGTGCCGACTGATCATGGAAGCCCGCCTGCTCATTCTTACCTGGATTTGTCTCTTCAAGGAGCTGGAGGCAGTTTCCTCTCTTCTGCCACCACAAGGCATTCTCTTGTCATCTTCTCCCTTGCCTTTCAGCGCCAGGGCTCTCGTGAAAGTGTTTTCTGGTTTAGAGAAGAGAATTTCTTTGAAAAGGAGGTCATTCTGCTTCTTAAATGAAATCTTGTCAGCACGTGTTTCCCACCTCAGTCTTTTAGCAATTTTCTTCTTCCTTTCTGTAAGGGATCTCAAGATGCAATTGTTGAAGTGGGTGCTTTGGGGGATGCATCTGAGGAAGAAAATAATTAACATTGTTCTGTCTTTTAATATTTTTAATCACACTAGCAAACACCTAGCATAGTATTCGCTACGTGCCAGAAGCTTTTGTGTGTTTCTGTAAATACGTTAGGATGTTTGATCCTTGCAGCTGAGAAATGGGAAACCGAGTTACAGAAAGGGTGTGGGTTTTGGCCATGGTCACAGAGCCTGCAGGCAGCGTAAGAACTGGGCCACCAGCTCCCACGTGCCTACTCCGTGCCATGGGATGCTTGGGAGATGGAAGAAAGCAGACACCTATAAACCCAGAAGATCAAGTCACGGACACCCTTCTTTTTCACATATGTCTTGTTTACAAAATTAAAATCAGAAGACACATTCACCGTTGTCTCCCGAACCCCCTGCTTTAGCGCGTGGTCGGCACGCTTGACAGTTTCAGTGGCTGGCGGGCGTCTGCGCAGGACCCTGTCACTTGCCGTGACTCCCCCCTTGCTGGGGATTGAGGTTGTTTGCAATTTCTCAGTAATAGAAGTAACGCTTCAGTGAACAGCTTTGCATTGTGTATTTCCCCATTGTTTCTACAGGATAAATGGGACGTGTTACTAGTGGCCACAACAAAATGAAAAAGCTGTCAAGGATCTACCTAGTAGCTTAATTATTTTTTTTGGTGGGGATTGAACGCAGGACCTCATGCATGCAAAGCACGCGCTCTGCCGCTGAGCTATGCCCACCCCACCCCTTCCTAGTAGTTTTAAAGGAAATCTCTGCAAACCCAAGGAACAGGCAGGTCCTCAGTTATTTAAATAACCTCAGAGCAGGACAACTCACTTCATGAGCACACGCTGTGTAAAGACGTTTCAAAAAGGGGTTAAAATGAATAAACAGAAAACAGGACACTTCAGACCAATATCTCTTACAAAATGAATGCAAAGGGTTTAATTTAAAATACAAGGCAAACAGCTCTACAGAATATTAAAAAAACAACGCAGCACAACCACGCAGGTTTGATTTTTGGAAAGCAGCAGCAGTCTGCTACGTCTATAGACTGAAGGAGGTAAATGTTGTGACCCTTTAGATAGACACTCAAATAACAATTAAAAAGTTCACAGCTGTTCCTCACGAAGACCTTTATTAATTAAAATTGGAAAGAAATTTCTGGAAAGTAACTGAAGATTCAAGAGAGGAAACAGACCATGGGGCTGAGTGGTGTTATCCTGATCTGTTTTGGAGCTTCAGTTATTTTAAGAAAAAAATAATGTGAAAATGTTGAACATTAAAAGTTAATGTTACCTTTTTGAGTAAGTTACATAGCTGCAGACTTAGGGAGGTCCAAAATGTTAGCCAAAAATACAATATTGAGTGTTTGGAAAAGTGGCTGAAGTATGTAAGAAAGAACTTTTTACATACATATGAACACACACAATTGTGTCGTGTTATTTATGTACCACGACTCATGGTAGCAGTAAGGATGGCATCATAGCTGACACTTACCATGATAGGAAGTGTGTGTGCATTAGGCTAAATGATTGTATCGGAAAAGAAAAGCCTGAAAAAAACGGAGAGCTATAGCCGTCGCTGACATGAGGAAATTCAATATTTGGAGGAGTCCATTCTCCCCAGATTAGCCTCTAGCTGTAGGTTCGATCCAAATCTCCTTCGTGTATTGAAAACTTCACAGCCAGTTTGGAAGTGAGAACACGCCGGGTACTGAAGACAGGTGCGAGCAATCAGGACGCAGGCCTCGGGGCTCGGCCCCGGCGGGTCAGCTGTGGGCATCAGAGAAGGCATTCATTCACTTTCCGCTCTCTTTACTTTTGCATTATTTGAAATATTTACAAGTAGATACACCTCCTATAATGATATAAAACAGTGCAAATGTTTAAGAGTTAAGATGAAAAGGGCCCAGGGAACTGAACATTGTTTATGGCACTGACGCCTGGAGCCAAATTGCTTCCAAACGCGCGGGGCCCGCTGGCTGAGCCGGAGCCCACACTCACCTCTCCCAGCCTCTCAGGAAGCTGATCTCCCGGCCGGGGTTCTCAGGACCCCAGGGTTGCTGCTCGTGGGCCGAGTGAGCCTCTTAACCTGTGATTTACCCGGAATTCTTTCTCCTCCTTGCCTGCTGCCTCCTGAAATACGTTGACCTCCGACCTATGGCAAGTGCATGGGACAAAAACCTAATGGTGACAAAACTGAAATCCCACCTCATCAGTTTTGCTCTTTATTTGGGCCACTCCTAGCGAATTGGGAGACGACGAGTGTTGCGATGAATGACCAGTATCAAGCAAGGAAAGTATGGAAGTCCCGTGTCTTCTGGCTTCCACAGAATCCCCGCGAGGGGACCCACGGACTCCTCGTCCCCTCCATCCAGCCTACCTGTCGCGGGTTCCTCCAGGCCTGCACCCCATGGGGGCTTCCTCCTTTGTCCCTTCTCACGGCTCTTCTAACACCACGTGGTCTCTTGAGCACCGTCTTTGTCCTCTGTTAGAGGTAAGCCCTACAAGAGTCGGGATGTCTGTCTGTCTGTTCCGGTCACAGCTGGAATCCAAGTGGCCAGGACAATGCATAGCAGGGTCTTGATAACTGTCTGTTGGACACATGAACAGCTGCGTTTCTCCCCATGGTAAAACCATGGTGGCTAAAAGTCTTTCCAAATGGCCACCTTTAACTCAAGGAGTTAATGTGAAGTTTTTAACGGATGGCCAGTCTTGAGCATAAGATATCAAGTTGAAAAGATTAGCATCTTTCCGTGCTCACAGTTTAGATTCCTGGGATCTCAAGATTGGGAGCCCATGTAACCCAAACATAGATCAAAGGCTCCCCTGCGCTCTGCAGCCCCGCCAAGCACTCCCCGGCCTGGACTTAATCAAGTCCAGGGACAGAACTCTCCAGGCCACAGAAAACAAGCTTCAACTTAAAAGTCTTTCTTTGAAAAAATGTGAACGTCCATTCATCCAAAACCTACCTCACTGTGACTTCCATTTATATCCTCGGCCTGCGCCCCCAGCCCCCACCCCTGGGCTCGTAAAATAAGTCCAATTTCCTTCCCATGGGTTGGGACGTCCTCGAGCTTGCCATCACGAGGCTCCTCAGACCTTTCCGTTTCCAGGCGGACTGTCTGCAGCCCTCTGGACTGTGTGCTGCGCGGTACCTTTTTCAGCTTTTCCTCCATCTTTGTTTTTGACCTCTTGGAAGCGGCCCAGCTTGCCAACGACCACATCTCATGCCCTGGTGAGAACCCCGCCGAGTGGTTTGCCTCTATACATGCGACTGCAGACTGCACCCCCTCTTGCCTGTGGTTTCTTAGTGACTCTGTGATACGCTTCACTCTTTCTAAATGTGAAAATAAACAATTTTCGGAATAACCAGGGCAGGAGAGCTAGCTTGGAAAAGCTTCTTTTTCTCACCTTTGAGGCCAGAGGGGGTCTAGACGTGGAAGAGGCTGACCTGATGTTCAAAGAGGAAGAGAACTCACGAGCCCTGCCCTGCAGTGGGTGAGGACGCCGAGGCTGTGAGTGGGGGTCCGGCAGTGACAGCGTGGGTGGGAGGGTCACCAGCTCTAATGCACCCTCGTGACGGGAGGGCACCTGTTTCCTGCTTCTTCTTCTTCTTCCTTGAAGTAGAGTCAGTTACAATGCATCAGTTTCTGGTGCACAGCATCGTGTTTCAGTCATACACGGACACACATATATTCGTTTTAATATTCTTTTTCATTGGGTTGCTACAAGATTTTGAATATAGTTCCTTGTGCTATACAGAAGAAATTTGATGTTTTTATCTGTTTTATATAGAGTAGTTAATATTTGCAAATCTCATACTCCCAATTTATTGCTTCCCACCCCTGCCCCCGCAGTAACCGTAAGTTCATTTACGGTGTCTGTGAGTCTGTTTCTGTTTTGTAGATAAGTTCATTATTCTCTTCTTTTTTCTTCTTCTTTTTAGATTCCACATCCATTTCTTCATCTTTAAAGCTGAGTTAATCCAACACGATAATGTCATTTAAGGACTTGATTTATAAGTCCTCCAGTTTATTGAACAATGTCTAAGTCAATAAACACAATGAGTATAATAATTCCGTTTGATTTAAACAAATGTGTGAGACAGGCATGCTGATACTGAAGATGTTCGCGGGCAGGGTGTGGCTC
Organism: Camelus ferus; assembly: GCF_009834535.1. Lineage (NCBI taxonomy): Eukaryota > Metazoa > Chordata > Mammalia > Artiodactyla > Camelidae > Camelus > Camelus ferus. Next base: position 3,047,484 of record NC_045725.1, on the reverse strand, counting down.
AGGGGTAGAGCGTGTGCTTGGCGTGCGTGAGGTCCTGGGTTCAGTCTCCAGTACCTCCATTAAAAATATGAGTAAGTAAACCTAACTCCCTCCCCCAGGAAAACAAACAAACAAAACTAACAACCTGTACAGGTATCAACGAACCAGAACAGTGCGCACGGCGGCCGGCCGCCAGGTGAATATCCTTCCGCCTCAGTAGGAGGGATTATTGTCACTTTACAGAGAGGGAAGCAGAGAGTTAACTGCGCCAAGTAAGTCTTGTCTTGTCTTGTCTTTTCTTTCTCTCTCTCTCTTTCTTTCTTTTTCTTTCTTCTTTCTTTCTTTCTTTCTTTCTTTCTTTCTTTCTTTCTTTCTTTCTTTCTTTCTTTCTTTCTCTCTTTCTCTTTCTTTCTTTCTTTCTCTTTCTTCTTTCTTTCTGCCTTCCTTCCATTTTTTTTTTTTACCATTTTTACTGAGTTATAATCGTTTCACAATGTTGTGTCAAATCCCATGTAGAACAGTTTTTCAGTCACACTTGAACGTACACATACTCACTGTCACATTCTTCCTCTGTGAGCCGCCACAGGACCTTGTGTGCATGTCCCTGTGCTGCGCAGCGCAGTCTGGTTTATCTGTTCCACCTTTTGAAATCCCAGCCAGGTAAACTTCTAAATGCTTGAAACTGGGGGACAGCCTGAGCGCTGGGAGAGACGGACTTCCGTTCGCTGTCGGGGCGTCGGAGCCCCGGGTCGGAGCCCCGCGGGGTGGCCCGCGGGGCCCCCCCCCCCCTCGTTCGCTCTCTGAGACGCCCCCGCGAGGCGGCCGCCGCGCCGCGGGCTGCAGGAGCGGCCTCTCCGCCCCCTCCCCCCCCCCCCGACGTCCTGCCCCGGGGGCCGCGTCCGGGGGCCGCGCGAGCGAGCAGCACAGGCCGGGGCGCCTGCGCGGAGAGGGCCGCGCTCCGGGAGGGCCCGGGGGAAGGCGGTGTCGGCGCCGGCCTGAAGCACGTGCGCCGCTGTTCACTTGGCGTCGTCGGCCTCGGGGGACCTTCCTGAGAGGCACGGAATCCGCCAGCCACCCTGCAGTCCCAGCGATTCGCACTGAAGACACACCTCTGCCTGCTTTTCAGTTAAATGTACCGAGTGCGCTGAGCCCTTGGGCGTCTGTGTGCAAACACCTTCCTGATGTCACGTGTGTGCCCGAAGACAGGAGAATTAAGGGGCCTCGCTCTTCCCGACGGGAACAGACTGGGATTTCTGCGTGTTTCCATTCGTACAGTATTAAAGCGTTCAAGATGCATTTTCTGTCAGACAGTGTCCTGTCACAAAATCAGTCACTACTCCCGCACGTGGACACGCCAGACGCCACTCACACAAGCCTCGGTTCCCTGCCCCAAGTGTCCTCAGGCTGAGAGACGCGTGTCCCACGCCGCAGCACGGGGGTCTCGTTCGGTCCCTTCTCGGGTGACCAGGCTGAGTTTTGTTTGTTTTCACTCCCTGCTTATGTGCCGTCATCCCTGGTGAGAGAATGTTTTTTTTTTTTTCCTTTTCCTGCTTCTCTTAGTTACCCTATAGGCGCAGGAATGGAGGACATAACAGACATGTAGAAGGTGCCTCATTTCCTTGACTTTGTGACACTCCTGGTGAGTGATTTTCAACCTCGCTACGCAAAGAGAGCTCGTGAGAACGCACGTTCCTGGACCGTGCCGTCGGCCCCAGCTTAGGTCTAAAGAGTGTCTCGGGAGCCTGCTCTTCGAGAAGTGCCCCGATGGTTTTACACACGTGGTGTGTAGGTCGCGCTTTGAGTGCTGTCGCTAAGTGCGTTGATACTGCTTACATAACTATATTCAGTGTGCATTTCCTTTCCATTTTTAAGATGCCCCTGAGTTAATCAAGTCTGATAGGTTTTATTCCTCTTCCAACCTGTCCCTGTGCATCCATCCGTCCTTCAGCTCATCCATCCATTTTTCTATTCATCCATCCATCCTTCCATCCATCCACCCATCCATGCATCCATCCATCTATCCACTCATCTATCCACCTTCCATTCATCCATACTTTAACCGTTTTTAACAATCCATAATAGCAAGACAAATGGCCATAAATCATGAAACACCCTGCTCTGGTCTTGATCTGGTCTAGTGTCAGTGCTGAACCACCATTTGAAAGTCAAAGGTTGATTTTTAACCGTCAGGGCGACTCGCTACACAAAGTGGGTGGCGTGCGGCCACAGGGAGGCATCACATGGGGAGATTTTGTTCTCCAAGCAAATTCTGTATTTTATTAAATCCTTGTGCATGCACTCAGTGGAAGAAAGAATTGGTCACATTTTAGTCTTTTCAGTAACGTCCACATACACAAATAGCAGTCTCAGTCACAAGGGGCATCTTTAATATAAACGCGTAGAAAGAGCCTCTGTAAACCCTCAGGGATGTGAGGGGAGGACTGTAACCAGCACAGCCTCTCCTCTGTTCAGATGTCCATCTAGACTTTCTCCGCTGCAAGTGGAGAGTTTGCCAGTGTCTGTGGAGAGCATCACGCTATCGAGTAGCATACTTAAATTATGTAAGTTTGAACCACACGTAGCAAACTCTTTTTCTTCTTCTTTTTGGAAGAGAGACAGTGGAAAGAGTGAAAACAGATCTCTGATATTCTACCCTGATCTCAGAGGAACACCAGTCTAGGTATGCAAACCATGTATCAGATTTCCCCCAAACCTCTGTCGACACTGAAGTCTCCCCCACGCCCCGGCCTCCCACCCCTGCCTTTTTAGGGTCCTTCTAAGCAGTACCACCAGGTTCAGATAAAACTGGCCTTTATGAAGGGCAGCTCTGGGTAACTTGGGCGGCATCCTGCAGGGAGAGCTGCAGTAGCTGCTCAGGTGACGGGGCGAGCGGTGTCATCACCCGGGGACTAGGACCAAACACCCGAAACCTTACACATCCCCGCACTGGGGCCACTTGGCGGCACAGCCTCACAGACTTAAACCACAACAGAATGAGAGATGTGTTCCACGGGGCAGGTGTTGCCTCCTGTTGTTTGTTCCCAAGCACGGCACTCAAAGGGCAACTTGGGCTTGTTTGTCTGTTTTTGAGTAAATCAATTCGTTTATTCTTAAACGGTTCTAGACGAAAGTGATCTCTGTTATATGCATTGAACAAAATACATAATAACTAACAATACAATTTTGGTTTCCTTTGCTGTTTCTATTTTTAGGTAAACTTAAAAAATGCATATTCTTAAATTTCTGGGTGGCTACTTAAAAAAATTTTTTTTTCTATCAGGACAAGAAATATAAACATAGGGGTGGAGGTATAGCTCAGTGGTAGAGCACATGCTTAGCATGCATGAAGTTCTGGGTTCAATCCCCAATACTTCTATTAACAAAAAAATTTTTAATTAAAAAAAGACACATAAACATAAAATGTGCCATTTTCACCATTTTTAAAGTATGCAGTTCAGAGACATTAATTACATTCACAATTCTATGCAACCATCATCACTACCCATTTTCTAAACGTTTTTATCACTTCAAAGGGCAAATTTAAACTCCATAAATACATAGCCCTAGACTTAATTAAGCAGATAAAGAATAAGAAGCAAGCTGTAATGGGTGATCAAGGTGATACATTTATCATAAACATGAAACTTGGGGGGTTTTAAATCTTTTTTTAAAAAAATCTTTAAAATTTTTTTCTCTCCTTTTAAGGGGTCAGTAGGTTTATTTATTTATTTGTTCTTATTTATTTATTTATTTGTTTGTTTGTTTATTTATTTATTTATTTATTTTTAACAGAGGTGCTGGGGGTTGAACCCAGGACCTCATGCACGTTAAGCATACACTCTGCCGCTAAGCTACACTCTCTCCCTGAAACTTGGGTTTTTGAACCAAGTGATGAAGCCCACAGCTCAAAGCAAAACCCAGAGTTGGAGCTGGGGGTCACATCAGTGCTCTCTGGCTTCTGAATTTGCCCCTGTTCCTCTGAATGCTTTCCTGGTCGTCACGTCATCTGGAGGCCTTGCCATTCCCTGTTGTATTTAATTCTAATGGGTCTTAACTTGCCCAGAGTGTTATGTTTTGTTCTGAAATTACTTTTATCCCAGAGAATATGGTACAGTTGAATACCAAACAGCAAGATTCCGTGCCGGGGCACCACCACCGTGATGCATTCTTTCAAGTCTTAAAAACCATAATTGCTGGAGCCTTTGGACCGGGAGCACATCGTTTGGATGGATACATGAGGACTTGCTGCTCTGGGGGCACTGAGGGGGCAGCCGAGCAGACAGGTTCAAGTTCCAGGTTGGGGCCAATTCCTCTGAGCGCATGTTGCTTTGCCAACCTAGCTCGAGTCCACATTCATGAGTCTCCTGATGTCCAGCTGTCAGCCACTGAAAACAGATGCTGGGAAGACTGGCTGACCATGGCCCCTGAATTTTCTGCCCCTCCCCGCCCTCCCATTGATCGGGGGCGGGAGGAGTGGGTCTCTCTGGGAAGGCCTCTGCCGTCCCCAGTAGATCTGTATCTATGGTAATCGTAGGACGTTATTGTGAATAACTGGGGGAAAGAAGGTGTTCAGCTCTCCTTTGTAAACTGTCAGTGCGTAAGTAAGTTATTTGTGGCTTCAAAACATTATGTTTAATGAACACATAGTCTACCAGGTAAGGACTAGGGCAGCCCTCTTTAGGAGCTGTGTGCTCCCAGGGTGTGTAATGGGAGGTGTTTGGTTTCAGTTACGCACTAGGGAAAAATGCTGTGAGTCAGAGGGAAAAGTAAATTATGCAAGAGAAGCCGTGTGTGTGTATGTGTGTGTATGTATGTGTATGTGTCTGTGTGTGTGTATGTGTATATGTGTGTGTATGTGTGTATGTGTGTGTATGTGTGTGTATATGTGTGTGTGTATGTGTGTGTGTGTGTGTGTGTGTGTGTGTGTGTGTGTGTGTGTTGGGGGGGCTCTCTGGAGTTACTGTTGTCGGGACTCGTCCTTTTGCAGCAGGGGGACTTGTCTAAACCAAGGCTCCGTGCCAGCGTGTCTGAGGCTCTGCCCACCGGGATGGAGGAAGGGGCCCTGTGCTGCCGGATTCTTGCCTTCTGGCCCGTCTCAGGCTGGGCTAATTCTCCTAGACAAGGGCAGGCTTCTGAAATGAATCCTTTCCTCCATTGAGGAAGAAATTTCTCCTGTGGGTGAAACTCAGGCTCAGGATTGAACCTGAGCTGTGATCCAGCGATGAGATTTCGCTCAGGGCACAGAGAAGCAGAGTGGAGCTCAGAGCGCAGAGCTCTGGAACCTGGGACAAAGGCTGCTTCTCCCTCTCACCATGGGGCTGCCACCGGCAGGTGCATCCGAGCTGGCCTTCTTGTCCATAAAGTGGTGAGGAAGGCAACAGTGGTGCCCATGGACAGGTGTGCACTTGCGACACAGCGACTGGTCACTCAGTTGCAGCTGCTGCCATTACGGAAAATGCACAGCACGCAGAGGTGGTGGACAGAGGACAGAGCCCGGAATCTGAAGACAGATTTGATTTCATGTCTTGACTCGGCCACCGTTGTGCTGAGACAGGGCCTGAGTTTTACCCACAGGCTCTTAAAGGCTATCACTCCTTATAAATAAAAGGGAGAGAGTGGAGGGGCGTAAGAGGACCAGGGACTAGATTGGGTGTGTGTGCACCTCTGGGTCTAAGGATGGTCGGCGGTGGGGTTGGCTAAAATCTCTGACTGTCATCATCAGTACTCAAAGGGATGACGGCAGTTGGTGGAGAGAAATCTAGGTCAGGGAGGGACACTGGGGAATGGAGTGTGTGGCGGGGCAGTGGTGCGACATCCGGGAGGAGTGTGGGGACAGGTCCAAGTAGGGAGTGCAGTGACTCCCTCAGTCAGTCCCTTTACGTGGCCTGTCCCTCAGAGTGAGTGTGAACACCAGGAGATTGTACCCTAAGTCCTCCCCTACTCTACTTTAAAAATATTTTTCTGTAAAATAATACCCCTGACTCTGGACTTAGAAAGGAGTGCTAATTGTCCATCCTCGTGAGTTCTCTAGAACCTGCTGAACTGCACACTGCAGGCTGGTGCGTTCACAGTACATGACGTGCACTTCAACAGAAGAAAGTGAATCTCCTAAAGTGGTTGAAAGCAATTTAAAAATATTAACTGGGGTAAAAAACTGAAATCTCCTGATCCCTCACTGACCCACCCATTCCTTGTTCTCACCTCCCAAAGGGAAACCATGTGAACAGCTTCCAGAAGCTCCCTCTGACCGGGAGGCACAGATGGGCATATACAGGGGCTCAGACTACAAGGTGGGTCCTGCAGGGGCTTTTTTAATGTAACAATAAATCTCTCCACATCAATACGTATAAAAATACCAAATTTTATTATTTTCTTTTTCGGTAAGGGAGGATAATTAGGTTTGTGTATTTTATTTATCTCAATGGAGGGACAGGGGATGGAAGCCAGGACCTTGTACATGCTGAGCACACACTCTACCACTGAGCTGCACCCTCCCCGCCTCATCTTTAAACAGGTGCACAGCACCCGCTGTCCGTCAGCACGCTCACTTCTGTGAGCAGTCCTCTACGACTGGGCACTTACATGTTCCCAGAAATTTGCCGTGTACCTACGTCTCTGGGCATGTACGAACGTTTATGTGGGGGACGGACTCCTGGAAGTAAAATTGGCAGGACAAAGGGCAGATGTGCTTACATTTTAGTAGACGTGGCCACCTGCCCTCCAAACACCGGTCCTCACACAGGGTGGCCCAGCAGTGCGGACGGTGCCGGGGCCTCACACTCCGGGTCTGAGTCTTTGTTCTCTGGAGATGTTTCAAGGACCACTTGATGGGAGGCCAAAAAGAGGCTGGGCTGGGGAGGCAAACCAGCAGCCAGCATGGCTGGGGCTGGGACGGCTCTATTTTTATTTGCCTCTAAACTGGGATTCTGATACAAGGGTTTTTGATAAGAGGTTCTGCTTAAAAGAAAAAAAAAAGATAAAGAAAAGGTTTGAAGACTATTCATTAGGTAGTTATATGGCAACTGGTGATGAGAGGCCGTGCTGAGAGGCCAGCTTGCCTGCTGGGTGAGTCAGCCACCTTAGAAGTGGCCTTCAGGTGGCCGCGGCCCCAGCCAGCACCTTGATGGGATCCCTTGGGCGACTCCAAGCCAGAACCACCGGATGATCCAGCCCTGAATTTCTGACCTGCGGAAGCCGTGTGCGATAATGGATGTTCATTGTGGATCAAAGCCTCTAAGATTGGGGATACTTTGCTCTGCAGCCGTAGATGGCTAATGAACCTGGGAGTGTGAGGTGTGGTGTCCCAGAGCCTGCAGTTCTGTTTTTTGCACTGGGATTTGAACCCCACTTCTGATCCTGTCCCACGGGCTGTCCTTGGCCTTTCCTGTTAGTGTAGGACACACCACCCCTCCCACAAGGAGGCTGCACTCGGACTGGAGGTGCGGGGGTGGCCGGGGAGGGACACAGTGAGCCTAGACCCAAAGTAAAATGGAACGCAGGCCGTGTGGTCACCGTGATCTCTGAGACACAATGTCGTAAACGGCCAGGAGGCTTCAGCGAGGAGCCAGGCTCAGCGCAGCTGAAGCGGGGAAGCTGTTCCTTTCACAGTGCTGGGGGGAGGAAACGGGGTGCTCCTTTGCTTGTTTGTGGGGAGCTTGGAGGCGTGTGCTCGCTTTGTAGGAAGAAGAGGAAAGAGTGTTCAGGATGAAATTAAAACCACAATCTCTGCAGGAGAACTGATGGAAAGAGGGGTGCAAACAGAGAAGGAACTTTGAGCCAGACTTGAGTTGTTTCCTTGAATCAACAGGCGGGGAACCCTGCCTCGTTCGCCCAGGACTGGAGACTCGGACTTGGTGTCAGTTGGACAGTTAGATGGTACAGCCCACAGGCAAGGTGTGCAGGGCTCCCCTGGCCGCAGTGAGGGTCAGGGGCATACAGGACCCCCCGCCCGTCCACATGGGGCTCGCACTTGCACTGAAGGTGAACTAGAGAAAGGGGAGACGGAGGCCCCCCAGACAGGGCAGTGAGTGGCGGCTCCAGGCTGTACTACGTGTGGAGTGAGCGAATGTTCGAGTGGGGTCATTCCAAGGGGGCAACGGGCAAAGGAGGAATGAGGGAGGCCAAGGTAGGGCTCTGTAGGGTGATGACAAGAAACTGGCATCGATCCAGGAGGTAAACTCAGGCCCGCACAGGGTGATGGATAGGGCAGGGGGCAGGCTGGAGGCCCGGGGGGGACTTAGTCAGAGTAGCGGGGTCTGCAAGGGAAACAGCCCAGGAGCCTGAGCACGGGAGGGACAGGGAGGGACCAGGAGGCCAGGGCTGGGCCACCGCTCACTTGTCTTAATCAACAGCCAGGGCCTTTTGTTTCCCTCTGGAAGCTCCTTGAGTCCCTGCGAGGCCCAGGCTTGTTCCTGACAGTGGTGGCTTTGTGCTTCTCTCTGAAATAAAACTTTTATCCTAAAAAAGAAAATGTATCCAATGGGGCCTGTCATAATCGCAGCATTCAGGTCTTCCCCAGCTCCGGAGGGGAAGCCGCGGGCTCGCGGGGCACTGGGGGAAGGACCGGATAAGCTGGCCCCGAATTCTTTCTCCCTCTGGATATGTATCGAAGATACACAGCAAATTCAATTCCAAAACTTGGCTTCGATTTTTTTTCCATCAAACTCTTTTGATGTTGGGAAAGACCTGACTATGCGGCCAGGATCAGTAAAATTTGGATTAAATTCCCAAAAGTTTGGGGGAGCGTGAAAAAGGGGCGGGGAAACCGGGGAGGGCTGCAGAGCAGGAGCACTGGCGCCTGGCATAGGGGCGGCCTGGGTGGGAGCAGACGCCCCCCCCCCCCGCGTCTCCCACCCGCTGGGGAGAAGCGGGCTTCTCCTGTGTGATGGGCTGCGGGGGCTACCTCGCAGGCCCCTTTTGTTCCGCGAGGGTCCAGCACTCAGAGCGCACGCAGGACGCAGATCAAGCCGAGGCCCTGCCTCCCTGGGCAGGTGCGGTCGGGTCACTGTGACCCAGCTCGCACGGGAGCCTCCCGGCAGCCCGAGCCCGCGCAGGCGCCGGCCGTGGGTGTCCGCAGAGAGGCCAGGGTTTGCTCTCACCTGGCGCGAAGGAGGAAGGGGGCCCTGGCGGTCACGTGGCAGCGGCGCCACGGTAACAGCGTTAACGCTCGGGGCTCCGGGGTCCTGTCAACAACAAAACGGGACAGCCTGCGCCGCGTGTGCCCGCAGACTCCAGGGAGGGGATGGGGGGGGAGGCGGGGCCGTTTTGCGGGCCTGGGGCTGCGGTTTCCCGGCGGGAATGAGGTCACCGCTGTTGAGTGGCCGGGCCGGGCGGGGCGGGGCGGGGCAGGGCGGGGAGGACTGGCCGCAGCCTGGTGCCCGGGTCCCCGGACACAGCAGGGACCACAGGCTGCGGGCGGCTTGAGCCCCGGGAGGACGTCTGTCTGCGGACGGGGACGGATGCCCGCGACGGCGCGCAGATGGGAACCATCTTAGAAGGGACACCAGGCTCGTCCCCTCCCGGGAAGGCGCATCCCCCGCCGCCCGGCACCGGCGGGCAGCCCCGGGCCGCGTGCGGGCTGCGGGCTGCGGCGCCAGGCGGTGCTGGGAGGGGGCCCTCCTCCGCGGCCCGCGGCCTCCCCGGGTCGCCGGGCTCCGCCGGGCGGCCTCCATTTGCCCGCTCTCCGCGGCGGGCCTTTGTCTCGGCGGGGGCCGCGGCGCCCCCTGCTGGCAGGCCCCCGGCCGGGCGGGCCGGCCTCCGCCTTCTCGGGGTCCCGCTGCAGTCTCGGGGAGGCCGCGGCCACGCGGACGCAGGGCGCGCGGGCTTCCTCGGTGCGAGCGAGATGCTGACGCAGGAGTGCGTGCGGGCCCGCCGCCGCGCGGGGTCCCCGCGGACCCCGAGGGCAGGCAGGCGGGGCGCGGGGCTCCAAGGCTCTGTTTCCCCCAGCTTTTTCAGCAGGGCAGGGAATCACGTGCTGGTGTCCACAAAAGCTTTAGAGAACTGACCCCTTCAACCTGTCCAGAGATGTTTTCCAGGCTGCAAAGCCTCAGCAGTTTGAAGACCTTTTACGTATACCAAAGAGCTTCAGTCTGGATGAAATGCAGAATGCTAACATTTTCACTTTTAAGAGCCCAGGGGCCGAGTGCAACCTAAGCACACTTGTAAATCGTGCAAAACAGGCACTTGTGAGAGCCCCCCCCCCCCACGGCCCCACTCCCAGTCTGTGTCAATGCTGTGTGCCTGGAGCGTCAGGAACCCAAAATTCTGAGAACTCTTTTTCCGGCTGGCGATGTGGAAGTTTGGGTTCACAGCGGGGATTTTGAAATCTCTGTAGGATTCCAGTCAGTGTGGGTCATGGAAAAGCAGATTCACTGGCCCATCCTGCCCCCTTCAACGCGCTACGGAAAGGTGGGCCTGGGACCCACGACCCTGTGTCCCCTGCAGCGTCCAGCACATCCTAGGTGCCCTGTGGTGAAACAAGGATTCTGCTGAAGAGACCCACTGCAGGCACCTGGCTTTCCAGAAGCAACGGATTAGAGTCTCCTATAGTTAAAAAAAAAAAAAAAAAAGAAAAAAAGAAAAGGAAAAACCAACAACAACAAGTAAAAAAGAACACAGCATAATCCAGCAGCTCAAGACCCCGAGTGTAGAAGCAATTTGCTTCTGAAACTCTAACAGGAGATGCTTCAGGCACGTCCCGGCAGCTCTGCAGCCGCCAGCAAGTAAATATTTCCACGTGGAAGAAAAGGATCCTCCAAGATGTAGCGTGCTCCGTTCAGGAGAGAGTTGCGGTGAGGTTCCCGGCTTATAGTGGCAAAGGGCATTATTATGTATTGATTCCAGCTTGACAGCTGTGTGGCTTTCCATTAGTCCCACGTGAGCTGAGTCTGTCCGACAGCCCTTCCCATCCCCATCACTTCAGGGAACAAAAGAGCAACCTCGGGCAGACAGGTCACCCTGCACAGAACACTCTGATTATCTGGTGAGTCAGAAACAGTCATATTAAAAGCTTGGACAAACCTCATGTTTAATCTGCACTGTTATTCCTCCCTCTCTTCCATTTCTGTTTGCTCCCCAAAGACTAAAAAAAAAAAATCTGACTTGTGTCACTTGTGCCCTGAGTTTGAAACAAGCAAGGGGCAGGTCTAATGTGAAATTGATGGCTGGCAGTCACCAGATATCATCTTTGTTATTCACACAGACAGCGTCTTTTTTTTTTTGTCTCTTTAAGTAAAAATATTCGGGCGAGTGGCCGGGAGTCTCAGGCTTGAGTCTGCTGCTCTCCTGCCTGCTCAGGTCCGAGGCGTCCCCAGGGAGCTCGGAAGCCCAGGAAACTTTCCTGCTCTGAGGTTTCAGAAGGACACTTTTCAGCCAGACTTCAAGCCCCTGAAATGAAAGTGAATTCTGCCCAGCACAGACGGGTCATGTTTAATTCAAGAGAAATTCATTCACTCGTTTGTTCTATAAATATTTATTGAGAGCCTATTTTGCCTAAGAGGCTGCCCCTCATGAAAGGCCACGATTTCTTGGGCGGACTGAGCCCCCACGTGGCACAGACCCCCAGCTGCTTTCTGTGTTCAGCCTGGCCCCGCAGTGAGTCTACACAGGCCTGATCCCGGAGCTCTCAGGTGGTTTGCTGTTTTGTTTTGTTTTTTAATCAGACTCTTAACTGCTTATTTAATCTAAAAAAAATTTTTTTAGGTAAATCGTAACGACAATACTGGGATAGCTCCTAGTGTATTTTATTTAATTTTTAAATTTTTAAAATTTTATTTTTTATTGAAGTGTAGTTGATTTACAATGTTAGTTTCAGGTGTACAGGAAAGGAATTCAGTTATGTATATATACACATACGTATGTATTTTTTTCAGATTCTTTTCCATTATAGCAAATTACAAGACATTGAATATAGTTCTCTGTGCTCTACATAGATCACTGTTGTTTATCTATTTTATGTATGGTAATGTGTGTCTATTAATCCCAAACTCCTAATTTATCCCTCCCCCCTTTCCTCTTTAGTAACCATAGTTTGTTTTCTATGTTCATGAGTCTATTTCTGGTTTGTAAATAAAATTCATATCTTGACGGTGGAGGGGATAGCTCAGTGGTAGAGTGCATGCTTAGCATGCACGAGGTCCTGGGTTCAATCTCCAGTACCTCCATTATAAAAAAAATTTGTATCTATTTTTTAAGAGTCCACATGTAAGTGACATCATATGATTTTTGTCGCTGTTCTTCTGATTTACTTCATTTAATATGTGTTTAATCTAAATTTTAGCACTAAACCTAGATCTACTAAAAATAACAGAGGACAAATATAGCCTCTTGGTTGGGTGGGGGGAATATAAAATACGGGGGAAACTGCCTTCAGTTTCAGTCATCACATCCCCAGCTCCTTAATGAAGACATCCCCCCACCCTGTGCCCTCATTCCTACAATGTAAACAGCCAGTAATAGCTCCGATTTCTCTTTGTTCAAACAAACAATAGCCTTTCTAACTAAGAAGAAAATTAGGATCAGGTGAAAGCTCGTTTTCGGGGGCTTAGAGCATTCTCTTTTTTTCCCAGAAGGACGGAGTCCAGCACTAATCTCGAGAAGAATTAGCATTTAAAGTTGGGAACAGAGTCTGCCTTCATGGTGACCAGGCACACTTGTGACTGAGTTTGAAATATTTTTTTCTTCTCTTTAACTTCCTCACTGAGGAGCGGGAGTTTGGGGTACAGCAAGGTCAAAGGTCTGGGAAGGCAGCAGCCCCTCCCGGCTTTGGGGCAGACCCGCTGCCTCTGTGACAGCCCAGGCAGGCGAAGCCTCGGTGCTGGGGGCCTGGGTTTCTTTGCCAAATTAGGGGCTTACACTTACGAATGTCCTGAGGAGTGCTTAGCAATGAAAGATGAGCTCAAATCTGCCCTGAATGCCTTGATTCCTTTCCAACGTAAAAGGAATCTCTTCCTGCTTGACCTCAAGTGCTTAAAAAAAAGCACCATGTGATTTGAAACTTCAGTCCCTGGGAGACATAAAAGAGACTTGGTAAACATTCGGTGTTATTCTATGCAATAAATTCAATTTGGGGCCAAATTTCAAGAGCAATCCAGGGACGTGCATGTGGGTGGGTAAACCTGAAACATGGTGACACACTTTTCTCCATTTTGCTCTTTGTGTTTTTAATAATTATTAATTCTGGAAGTCACTGGAATAGGCCAATGAGCTGATCCTTTGCTCATCAGTGTTTTCAGGGTCTGAAAAAGCGCTATACTGCATTTTCACATGTTATCTCCGACGGTTTGATGTCACTTTTCTTCAGGTTTGTGGTAGAATTTGGTTTCCTTGTTTTGGATTCTAATATACCAACAAAAATAGATCTTAAGAAGTAGTGAAGTTTTTTGGGGGGGGCCTCAAAATAGCATTTAATATCTGGTGTTTAGTGAAATTAAGCAACTCAGACGGATAAGCAATTATCCTTCACATCTTTAAGGCATAGAAATTAATACTAAGTTAGAGCTATTTCATTTTTCTTAATGGAAAATATTGGCTCCATGAGGAATGGACTGTCATACCTTGTAAATGTTTTAATTTAAGTAGAATGAAGAGACAGCCTGAATTAAAATGAGATTGAGTGAAAAGAAGAACACGAGGGAAGGAAATTCGGGTCAGGAGAGTTAATGCTGTAGGAAAATTCTTTGACTAGAACCAAGGCGGTGATTTGAGGGGAAACCGTGGGGCCAGTGAGACGGGCTTCACTGCAGGCTGTGGGGGTCGCATCCCTTTGGGGCCAGTGTGTGATCCTAAAATATCACACACGTGGCTTGCAGAAGTTTTGGGCTGCTTACAGCCAGGCCACAGTCTTCCCAGGTACGACCCATGAATCTGATCTTGTGGGGGACCAGCAGGCAGACAAGGAACGCTGGATGGACTGCGGGGCGTGGAGGCCGGTGGGGACGTCCTCTCCCTGGACGGCCTGGGGCATCTGGAGAGGACCGGCCGGCTCCTCCGCGTTCACCGCGGGAGCCCCCTTCGCAGAGGGAGCTGTGCTCCTGTGGCCTCTGGAACTTGGAAATGATGCCAAAGGAAAATTGATAGGAGGTTGTCAGGAGGAAAAGGGAAGTTTCCTTTTGAGCTGGACGCAGGGCCCCGGCCCTAGAGATAATGAAGATGGGGAGACGCGGGAACGCTCACACGTTCCTGGCGGGGCTGCAACATGATGCGGCTGCTTTGAGAAGGGGTTTGGCAGGACCTCGAGAAGTTAGCTCAGCAGTTCAGCTCCTGGACATCACCTGTGAGCGCTAAAGAGACGTCGCACAGAGGCTGGCCCACAGGCATTCACAGCCGCATTACTCGTAACGGCCAAAAAGGGGAAGTGGCCCAGACGCCCGTCAGCCGACGAGCAGATGAGCAGCATGTGGTCTATCAGCTTGGCCCTAAGAGGGAGGAGGTACTGAGCCCTCCCAAGAAGCCAGTCACAGGAGGAGGCTCAGAGCAGGCAGAGCTGCGTGGTGAGGACCAGAGCGGCCGTCCTCGGGACAGGGAAACCTCCGCTCTGCTTTGAAGGCCCTCGTCAGGCCCACCCAGGGCATCGGGGTGATTGTTCCGAGTTCAGGCCAGCTGGTCAGGGCCTTCCGTTACATCCGCGGGCCCCCTCGGCGCCAGTACCGAGGGCAGCGATGGGCAGCGATGGAGTGACCGGGGCTGAGCCTGGCGGCGACACCTCACATCGCCGCCCAGAGCCAGTCACGTGGCCTGTTTTTGCTTGCACTGCTGCTTCCTGTTCCCGAACCTCTGAACGCCCGTGGCTTAAGGATTTTGTCTGCGGCCAAATCGATGGTTTCTCCAGTTGGGAAACAGAAGTTGCCAGCTGGCCATCCCAGGTTTCTTGAGTGGCTGAAACAAACAGGAAAAAAGGAGAAATGGCTTCTGGCTGGGGTACTTGGCAAGAGCGATGGGGTGAGGGGAAGGGATACCAGGGGACCTGGGGAGGGAGCCTGGGGGCTGTCTCCTTACACCAACAAGTCCAGTGGTAAAATGTGAGCAGAGACTGACAGTGGTTGATTTTATGTGTCCACGTGGCTGGGCCTTGGCACCCAGGTTAGTGGTCAAGCATGTTTTGGATGTTTCTGTGTGAGCGTTTTTGGGTGAGATTAACATTCAGATCAGTGGACTTTCAGTGCATAAGAAACCTTCCACAGGGGGAAGGCAGAGTTCAGTGGTAGAATGTGTGCTTAGCATGCACGAGATCCCAGGTTTGATCCCCTATGCCATTAAGTAAATAAATAAAAATAAATCTAACTGCATCCTCCCACCAAAAAAAAAAAAAAAGCAAAAAACAACTTCCGCAGTGTGAGTTGCCTTCCAGAGCGTGTGTCGGGGTGACGAGTGGGGTGGGGCCCATCCGATCAGGTGAAGGCCCGAACTGAAGGCTGACCTCCAAAGGGGCAGGCCCACAGCTGACGGCCTCTGGACTTGAACCTCAGCATGCCCTCCCCTCTGGGTCTCTGGCTGACGGTCCGCTCTGCAGATCTGTGCCTGCCAGCCTCCACAGTTGCCTGAGCCAGTTCCTCAAAATAAATCTCTTTCTGAATATACACACGTCCTTTAGGTTCTGTTTCTCTGGAAAACCCCGACTAACACACTCCTCTACAGACAGGACCGGCAAACTCAATTCTCAGGTTCAAGAATAAATATTTGGAAAGCCCTCGTGTCTAAGGAAAGCAAGCCCTTCGAGATGCTGGCTGAAGGCAAACAAATCCGGTGGCGGAAGGAAGGCCCTCGGCAGCAGCGCCGGCCACCGCAGGGTGACGCGGGCCCTTCCTCCCTCGCTGTGTCACGTGCACGTTTATGAGATAATTACTTCTCGTTTCCACCCCTCCCTCTTCTCTCCCACGCTGTTGTGTACACAGCTTGTTGGCAGCTGATCACCACGTAGTAAGCAGACTTCAGAACAGCGGGACGGCACACGGGTGGGACTCGAGGGTGGAGACACACTGGCGGTGAGGACGGACGGGACGCAGAGGGTGACCGTTGAGGCTTTGGGCTGTTGCCTGTTGGAGAGAGAGTGTGTGCATGTTTTGTCTGAGATAAGGAGAGGGCACTGTGTTAAAGAGAGCTAGTTGTTGTTGGAAGCAAATGTCAGGGAAGAAATGTGTGTGTGTGTGTGTGTGTGAACCTAGAAGAATGGAAGAAGTCGATTCAGTGGGCATTTCTCACCCCTTGTGTCTTGGCAGAATCCCTCAGGTGCTGTGTTAGGGGGATGCAGTGCACAGCTGACCCCGACCAAGGCTGGACCACAGGTAACTCTCCCCCTCTGCCCCAGTGCGGTCTGAACTTGGGCACCAGACCTCAGCGGGACCTGCTGGATGCTCCCACGTGGATCCTGGACTCGTTGACAGGAAGTGGTACTTAGAATCTGTTCACAGTCATTGTATTGTTGTCCAAGTGCTGGAATCCTGGCCTGACTTTTCATGCAAAGAGAGAGCCATGCTGCTTCCTGCTCCTTGACCCTCCGGAATTCCGGAGCTCCTGGTGGCCTTCTGAGTCCTCCCTCAGTCAGTTCTGTGGCCCTCCCCCCATTCAGTACCCCACCAGTGAGCGTCTTGTGCTTAACGTAGACAGAAGTGGTGGTTCTGGTTGCAACCAGAAAACTGATCAGGCTGTGGGGTGTGATCCCCAGGAGAGAAGGGGGGGTTCTGAGACGGCTGCCCATCGAGGGAGGCTGGCTTCCCAGAAGAGATCTGTCCGTTCCGCTCCCTAAGACACAACAAAGGAACTGCAGCTCTGGCAAAGATGGGGGCTGGGATGTTCTTTCCTGGCCTTCCTCTTTTTAATGATTCAGGGTTACCCTTAACCCCTGCCGTCTTGGTTTCTTCCTTGTACCAGGGGCAGACCTTGCGGTTACCGCTGCCCCAGATCCCACCTAGTGCATAGGAGGACTGGCACGTAATAGGATGTCCCCCAATAACACTGGAAGCATTGAAAGTTCATGGTATGAAAGGGGCACCTTTGGAGAAAAAAGCCAAGCAAGCGTCTGCTGTTGCATGCTGTGCTAGAATTTGATCGCTTTGGATTCTGCACACAAACCTTCGTATTTGTTGTGGAATCTAGCTGGGAATTTTGCCTGCTCTCCAGGGTATTAAAACATCCCACCCCACATATGTATGTATACATATAACTGAATCACTTTGCTGTACACCTGAACTAACCTTGTAAGTCAACTACACTTCAATAAAAAATTTAAAAACAAACAAACAGAAAAAAAACACACCGTCCCACAAATGGAGAAAGGTCTTCCATAGCAGGTGGCTTAGACGGTGGACCGTAGATTTAGCACTTAAACCTGGATTTCTCGCCTCCCAAATCTGTGCTTTCGGTGTTAGAACGGTCGCCAGATTCCAACTGGTCCCCCCCCCATAGTAAAGTATCCCGGAGAGGGGAGCAGGGGTGGGTGGGGGTTGGGCTGGCCACTTACCTGTGAGGTGGGGGCTCAGACTGAGCCCCTGGGGACACTGGATGCTTTGTGACCTTAAATAAGCCTCTTTACCTCCCTCTGCGCAGTTCCACATCAGAGGGGAAGGAAAGTGGTAGGCACCCTCTCATCTTGCTGTGCTCCAGAAAAACTGTACAAAGGAAGAAAGTGAAAGCAGAGCATCTGTTTATCTTGTGTGATTTTGCAACACATTCTGTTGAAACATTTCAAAATCCTCCTTCTCATCCTGGTTCACAACTGCTTTTTTTCAGAGGGAAACTCACATATTTTGTGAACTCAGCCACTCCATTTTACTCCTTATTCCTGGATCGGAGTCACTGGGGTGGGGAATCACTTATGACCGTGTTATACGAGGCAGCAGAGAGCATGTCCTCTGTCCCAAGCAAGTCTTTTTCTGGGAAGATGGCAGGTCTGCTCAGCCCCAAGCCAGCTCCATCCCTGCTTGGAGGGAGCAAGGGCTGGGTCAGCCCTGTCTGGACAATGAGGGAAGTCAAGGTTTGCAGATGGAGGAAGAAAAGCAAGCTGATGGCCATTACTATGGTTTGTAAACACAAAAGAAGATATTAAAAATTATACATGAGATACAGGGAATAATGTTCCAAACATCCCAGACCAGCCACTCGGCTTAAGCATTAGAGCTGACCGACACTGAAGGTCCCAGGTTATGTACTGACATATATATGTGTATCTCCTAATTTTGTGTTCCTTATTCACTTCATTTCCTTTATAATTTTCCCACATAGCAATGTTCCCTTAAGCCATATATTGCTTAATCTTGCATATTTTTGTGTCTCTTTTGCATATTTTTGGCTCTCTTTTGTGTCTCCAGTACCTTGCTGGAGGCACCCTGCTTTTTCGTTCTGGTGTGTGTGAGGGGTGTCATCGTGGGTGTCGATGCACGTAGCTCTAAGTCCTTCATTCCCACTGAGCTACGGAATCCACTGCACGAATACACCGTAATTTGTTTACCCATAAGAAGATATGATTTTTTCTCTTTTTTTTATTGCTCACACTATCATGATATTTTAGTATTATCTGCACATACGTAATTATTGTACATTGTTATTCATAAGTTGTAAACTTCCTCTGAGCATTGGCTCCACTACACACAAGACTGGACCCTGAATTGCTGGATTTTCTCTGTAGTTTCTCTGGAAACCGGAGATCTGCAAGCCAGGGGTACGGCCAGTCTCCTCTCTCAGCCTCCTGGTGCCTCCCTGTAAAAGCAGTAACCTGCTCTTCAAATGCTGCTTCCTCCCAGCTGTGCCACCAGGTAGACGTCGAAACCTCAGGGATATCACCAATACTTCCTGACACCAAAACCCCAATTTATGTCACCTGTAGTTTAACCTAAAGGCGAGTTTCCATCATTAGAATGACAATGTCACTTCGCATGTCTTGTATTTCACCTTCCCTGATTTTAGTTTCTAAAACATCGCCCGGCTTCCTGTGCCCCTTGTGAAACGGTAGCACCGTTACTCACGTGGGTCTGTCACCCGGGCATCCTGCGAAGCTGGTTTCAGAGCACATTGTGATGAACAGAGCCTTCTGTAAATGAGCACTGAAAATGATCGAGACACTGGTGGATCCAAACAGGCCCCAGAAATACCATAGCAACAAGTGAACGGTAATTGCTGCTTCACAGGCGTTTTCCTCAGCTCCACGCTCATGGAACCAATAGTCATGTCACGTCCTCAGGAGGAGCCCCGGTCAGGTCTGGCCACCACCATCCACGTGGGGTGGGGGCTCGCTGCTGGACCCAGGAGGAAACGGAGGGGATTCTCCTCCTTCCCACGCCACTTCCTGCCCTCTTCCTCCCGACATGCCCCAGCACCGTCCCAGCACTGACAGAGATGTGGTGGTTCTGGGCATCCCGCACCCCAAGTCCATTAATTCACGCCACCCAATAAGATTTTGCTCTCGGGAAGCAGAACACCCTGTCTGCCCAAAGTTCTAATCTTGGTGGACATGCAGCCAAGACCAGCACAGCAGGGGAGGCAGTGAGGGGGCAGTGACCACACAGTCGTCCTCTCTCCAGGACCAAAGTCAAGATGAGGACCCTGGCTCCCCGGACCTTGGCCTTGGCGCTGGGCTGGGGAGGCGGGTGCCTGTAAAAGCTAAAAGAGTTGTTTTTGCAAATGAATACAAGGCGGATGTGGCCCCAGCCCTGCTTCTCTGCGGCACAGAGGCTGGAAAGGACTCCCAGGGTCTGCTGGACTTGAGCGTGAGGGGATGCGTAGCCCTCAGCAATGATCCCAGGGACACCCAGGAAGGTGCCAACGCGGGAGGAAGGGTTCTGTTTCCTGGGGGATCCCTTGGCCTGCCCATCTTGCTGAGGGGTCTGTCGGGAGAGAGGCTCAGGGTAGGGGGGCCAGTCCTCTCTTGGTGAGAGGACTCGGGGGTGGAGCTGCTGGGGTGGCGGAGTCTTTCCCATGGAGCGCTCAAAGGGCGCACCTCCTGGAGGGGGAGAGAGTGAGCACAAGAGGGGCGGGGCGGGGCGGGGCGGGGGCTTTCCTGCTTCTGGCTCGGTTGGGGCTGACCCATCAGGCCCTTCCGCAGATTACAGCCCTCTCTGTCTCCCCAGTCCGCCTGGAGCGTTGGTTTCACTGAGGTCTAGATATTTTAGAAGTAGTTCCAATGCCCTGAGTGGTGTTAGAGCCTCCCCCGCCGTCGTTGCCATCTTTGAAGGGTGATCTGGATGCTGGAGGTTTGCGCTTCAGCTTCTCCAACTCAGTTTGTTTCCATGGTTACAAAACATCGTGCTCTCCCTGACCCACAATGCATCAGGAGGGGCACGCAGGCTCCTGGTAAGGACTGTATCGTCCTCCAAATTTGCAGACCTCCTTAACACTCTCCAAATATTAGAAAGGGGGGTGCCCTCCTGTTGTGTGTGCTAGCTGGCAGTCCTCCTTGTTATTCAAGTGTTTTGCAGGGAGCAAGGTGGAGGATATTTGCATTGTAAATTACAAATACTGAACCATCGACCCCCAGTACTGGAAATCTGGAGCAAAGAGGTTGGAATGCAAGAGAGGAGCAGCCACTGCCACAGCGCCCCAGCGGAACTTTCTCTTGCCCCGGCCAAGCCCCCTAGTCTAGCTCTGTACTTGGAGGGAGGAAGCCCTGTCCGGGCGGCCAGGTGCTGCGATGGTGGAGGACCAGGTGGCAGGTCTGAACGACCTGGATGTGAGTCTTTTTCTTACCAGCCGTGGGTAATTCACTCTCTCATAACTGCAGTTCCCTTGTCTGTGAAAGAGGTAACCATCAAGGGCTTGTTGAGAGGGTGGAATAAGGAAAAGATTTGGTGCAGAGCGTATTATGCGCCCAATAACCGATCACTGCTAGTCTTGGCACTGCTGTTTCCAAAGTCTTCAAGGCCTGTGATACAAAGCAGTGCCAGGTATGTCGGGTGCAGGGAGTGTTTGGAGGGGATGGAGAATTAATGAACTGATGGCGATGGTGGCAATGGCGGTTGTGGTGGTGGCGGTGATAAGGTTATTGAGGAGGGGAAAATACAGAGCCCTTTCTGGAGTTCTGGTTTTGCTCCACTTAAAGCAGGAGGCAGTACAGGGCGGTGGTCCTGGAGCCGGGATGCATGAGCTCGCCTCTTGGCCTTGCCTCAGAGATGTCTAGTCTCAGAGACTTCCTCGCCCTTGAAGCGCCTCGGTTTCCTTCCCAGCAGAATGGAGAGAACGCCCCATGTACCTCATCGGGTGCTGAAGCCCTGCCTGCACTAATGTTTGCTGGGGCGTCAGACCGGGACCCCACACGGGAGAACAGGACACTCATCACACAGCAGAAAGCAACCATGCACTTCCCATCCCGCGACCTGCGTGGTCGGCTGTCCCCTTCCTGCCGCCTTGCAGGGAATCTCAGGCTGGTCCTCCTCTTCCAGCCACTCTTGAATTACACAGACTTCTGGTCACGTCTCAAAGTAGTAACAGCCCTATTTCAGAAATTACAGTGCCCAGTCCTCTATGATAAAGTACCAAGCTTCATTTAGAATTAAAATGTCTCTCTTCCTCCGGTTAATCCCGGCTTAAACGTGAATCTGGGGCTCCCGCCAAGGAGGTCACGACTGGCAAGGTCTTGCCCCTGCGTGGATGTGTGGGCTGCTGATGCTGCTACCTCGAGGCCTTGGCTGAAATGGGGATAAAAGAATCCTGTCTTTAGCACTGTTACCCGTGCAGCACATACGTCATTATTACTGTTAAAAATATATTTTTAAATTGTAAGTCCTTAATTTCAGCCCTTTCATTGGGAGCTGAGGCACATATGATGAGTATAAAAACACTAATTTTGAGTTACCATATACGTCCTTCCCATTCCAATATAGGGCTGCCAGATTTAGCAAATAAAACCACAGGGCACCCAGTTAAATTTGAATTTCAAATAGACAACAAATAATCTTTGTGTAAGTATGTTCCATGCAGTATTTGGGATATACTTATACTAAAATATCACTCATTCTTTACCTGAAATTTTAATGGAACTGGGTGCCCTGTATTTTATCTGGCAGCCCCTTTCCAATAATTCTTATATCTGAGATAGTTTGGGTTTTCAAGCATTTCAGATGGAAATAACAGAGTGTGGGGTATAAGTGTCCTTAGCAATGAGAAGGTGCTATTGTCTTCAGAATTAGACGTCGAGAAGAGGGTGGCTCTGTGGCTGGTTAAACGTGGCTCGGTGCCGTCGGGTCCCGGGTCACCTTTCCTGTAAAGCTCTTGGCTTTCCTGCATCAGTCCTGCAGCTGCGATGTCACAGGCTCCCGCAGCTCTACCCTGGGCATGCCCTTTTTAATTAAGCTTTTTATTTTGAGATAATTATAGATTCACATGCAGTTATCAGAAACAACACAAAAGATCCCAGGTAGTTTTTTCCCAATTTCTCCCAGTGGTAACATTTTGCAAAACTGTAGTATGGTCACAACCTGATTATTGACATTGATTCAATTCCCTGACTTCATCCCAGATTCCCCAGTGCTACTTAAACTCGTGTGTGTGCGTGTGTGTGTGTGTGTGTGTGTGTTTAGATCTGTGGAATTTTATCACACGGAGAGTCTCATGAAGGTACAGGACAGTTCTATCACCAAAAGGCAGCTCATGTCCTTTTATGACCACACCCACCTGCCTCTGTTGCCGCCCCCTCATCACAAACCCCTGGAAGCCACTATTCTGTTCTCCATTTGGCTCATTGTGTCCTTTCAAGAATGTTATGTACAAACAGAACCAGACAGGACGTAATCTTTCGGGATCAGTTTTTCCACTTGGCAGGCGGGGCTGACGTGGGAGGAAGAAGGAGCGCGCGGCGCTCCTGAGGACAGACTGTCCGCCCTGGGGGTCTACTTACCGTGAGACACCGGGCAAGTTTTTCACCTCTCGGTGCCTCGTATTTCTTGCCTGTGAGGTGGAGGAGGACGGCTGCTCAGGGTGAAAGTACGATGTGAGGGGCGTCCCTAAAGGATGGTGCCCAGTAAGTCACCACCAGTGTTTGCACGTTGCCCGCAGGTCTTCCCCAGGAAGGCTCGGCGGTCCCTCCTGGGCCACTCGACCTCCCATGCACGAGGCTGTGCGTCCCCAGAACCTGCCTGCTGTTCCCCAACCACAGTGGTAACTGTCTGCTATCCTTTGTGTATAACCTGACTCTGCACGTGAACTCTGACAGTGTGAGCCGGCGAAGGACAGATGAAAGGCTTGGACTCTGGCTGGACACCCTTTCCTTGGGCTCTTCTCGTGGGTGACGGTGTCTCCCTAATCCTACTCCTTCCAGGATCCACTCCTCCCCTCCTCCCTCTCCCATGCCGTTGTCTGCAAGGAGGCATGGATCTGAGCTATTTTGAGACAACCCAGTTAATGAAGAATGTCGGAGTCTACTCAACACTCAATCTACTTTACAACTTTCCTATGTCTTTCATCTGGTGTCTCAAACCTCTTTAAAAGGAAAAGAATTTCAGCCCTGACAACAGCGTCAGTAACCATCACGGACCTTCCTTGAGAACACACAGCCACTTCCTACCCATAAATCAGTTTTTCCCAGAGTGCAGAGTCACGTGAGGACGAAAGCTGTTGTTCACATCTGAGGGTGAAGCAGAAGCTCAGACCCCACTAATCTTGCCCGAATCATGGAACACATGCCTTTACTTTTGGAAGCAGAAAGGAGTTTCAGCCATCTGGCCAAATCCATCAGGGAAAACTCAAGCAGCGTGATCATCCGGGCAAGTCAAGGTTTCCCCCAACGTGAGAATAACAACCAAGTTCTGTTCTGAATGATTCTGCAGGGACTCACTCGCTCGGCCCACACAGCAACCCCGTGGGGAGACACTAGGTGTGTCTCCACCGCACGCTACACTTGGAGATGGAGAGTCTGCTCACCTGCCCCCGGTCACACAGCCAGGAGCCGGTGGGGCCAGGGCTGCGCTTGGGCGCCTCTCTGGAGAGTCGGTGCCATCCTGCCTCCGCTCCAGTGAAGGCCCTGGGGTACTTCCCATGCTGCTCGGAGAAGGCTCAGTAGGAAGCAAGCAGGACCGCGGAGAGCGGAATCTGGAGTGAGTTTAGTATTCACACTCCTTCAGCTCCCCCGGTGCTGTGTGTCCGTGATATCTCACTAAAACCGGGAGGGAAAATCAATATTCCCTTCTCAACAGGACATACATACTTTAGGTTCAAAAGAAGTTTGGATATGAAAAAAGGCATTGCTTTTTTTTAGTAGTTACTTTTATTGAAGTAGAGTCGGTTTACAACGTGTCAGTTTCTGGTGTGCAGCACAGCGCTTCAGTCACACATGAACATACACGTGTTTGTTTTCATGTTCTTTTTCATTATAGGTGACTATGGACATTGAATATAGCTCCCTGTGCTCTACCATAGGGCCTTGTTGTTTATCTATTTTATATACAGTAGTTAGTGTCTACAATCCCCAACTCTCTTATCTCCTCCCACCCCTCATACCCCCTAGTAACCATCAGTTTGTTTTCTATGTCTGCGAGTCTGTTTCTGTTTTGTAAATAAGTTTGTCTTTTTTTTTTAAGATTCCACATAGAAGTGACATATGGTATTTTTCTTTCTCTGTCTAACTTACTTCACTTAGAATGACGATCTCCAGGTCCATCCATGTTGCTGCAAATGGCATTATTTTATTCTTTTTTATGGCTGAGTAGTATCCCTTTGTATATATAAGTCACATTTTCTTTATCCAGTCATCTGTCAATGGACATTTATATTGTTTCCAAGTCTTGGGTATTGTAAATAGTGCTGCTGTGAACACTGGGGTGCATGTATCAAAAAGGCATTGCTTTTATTTTAATAATGATCTAAACCCAGATGGACAGAAAAGAATCCCAGATGATAACAAGGCCTACGGCTCCAAGAAAGGCGCCATTCTTTACGCCATATTTCTGCTTCTAAGTACAACTGATCCTTTTACATACCACTGGGGAAATAAACTTTCCCCCTTATCTGCACACTTACAATATAGTTTTAGAAGCAACTGGTTGAAAAGGGCACAGAGGTGAAATATTTACTAAAAATGTGACTGGGCACCACTACTGAAACACCTCTGCGGGCGACTGTTGGTGACTGAGTATTTGGGGACTGCTCTTTGATAAGCACTGTAGACTCAGTTCTGTTTCCATTGGTGCTGAGCAGTCTGGAAAAGCTAAGAAAGAGAAATCTGCTAACTCCATGGATTAGTTCGAGCCTCTCACCACCCAAGGGCGACCAGAGCCTGCTCCAGTTCCCCCGACGACTGGCCGAGACCAGCACACGGGCCAGCAGGTCCCCGACGACGGCCGAGACCAGCACACGGGCCAGCAGGTCCCCGACGACGGCCGAGACCAGCACACGGGCCAGCAGGTCCCCGACGACGGCCGAGACCAGCACACGGGCCAGCAGATCCTCGACAATGGCCGAGACCAGCCTGCTCTTCTCACACTTTCCTTTCACTCCTCCCCTTGCTTGTTTGAAAAACACTCTGCTCTCACTCTTCAGATCAAGCAAGTGACCTAACAATGTCATGACCAAATAGAGCACAAAAAAAAAAAAAAAGGGCGATACGGATCAATGAGTTTGTGTGAAAACATCCGTCGATTGCTTTGTCAGACATGTTCCAAGTGGATGTGGTAGAAATAATTTAATTTTTTTATTGCAAAAGATGAAGAGTCTTGCTCTGTCTCATTGTACCTTCCTTTCAACATCTCTAGGACCTTCTGGCCTGGATTTAGCTGCCGTTTTCTGTCATCAGTGGCAGCTGGAGCACTTTGCCCTGGCCGTGCAGTCATCTGGGCCGACACCATTCGCTGTCCTTTATTGGGGCTAGAAGGGTGAGGCTGGGCCCCGCTGGCTCAGAGAAAACAGAGCGAGGGAAATACAATTGCCAAAGACTGCGAGGAGCCTGGCTAAAACAGGAAGTGATAATGATCTCTGCACGGGCTTTGAGGGTTTAAAGTACTTGAAGAAAGTCTGAATCATGGCCCAGGATATATTTAACCCTCTCCGTGTAAGGACGGAGAGAAAAAGACGGCGACAGTGGGAGGGGAGCCGTGGTCCGGGAGATGTCCGTGCAGGGACGTGCGTGCACGGCCGCCACTGACGGGCAGAGGGGTTTTAGCAGCGTCTTTCCTGTTACCTGAAAAAAGTTGCTTAAAAACTTGCACAAAAATCACCATTTGTTATAAAGAAGTCATTATTTCCCCCCCTCTCCTCTTCCCCTCCCTTCGGTAGCTTTCTGAAAAGACCAGACCTGAACACTCTGATGATCATAAAAATTTCTCCCAGTTAATGAGAATTTCAGTTCTTCCCTCACCGGGGAGACCGTCCTGCTCGTCCTCACATTGTAGTTTCACGGCAGGACGGCCCTGCACCCGTGGGGATAAGCCCCACGACGCACTGGACGGGCCCTCTCGGGAACCCTGAGGCTGTTACAAGACAGCACTGAGGCAAGAGAGATTAAGATTAAGGGCTACATCTTGGTGGAATCTATTTATAGGCGTTCACACGGAGAAGAGGCTGAGAAAACCTTTTTTGGTCAACTCGCCAAAGCTCAGTTACATCCAGTTACGAAGGGGCGTTAAATTCCATTACATTCTGGAAAAGCAGTTCAGCTGACCGCAGACCACCAAATAGCTTTCGGGACTGCACTGGAGAGAACTTCCTCTTTCCGAACGCTGGCGGCACGGCTAGGACAGAGGCTGTAACTAATCTGATCCTTAACTGGGAAGAAATACCGGAAGATTTAAAGATAAAGTACTCGGAGGGAGACAGTTTAGGGGAATCAGCCACAAAAACAACCAGATGCGATATTTAAAGGGAAGGGAAAAAAGTGAAATCAGAAAAAGAGAGAGAGAATGAAGGAAAAGAACTTTAGGACGCAAACAAATGTCTGTGCAACATGGTGTGTCACTGCCTTTGTCTTCTCTTTACTCAACCCCCTGCGAAAGGATGGTAAAGGTTTTACTCAGAGTAACAAAGAGATTGGGGGAGAATGCAGCGGCGGGGGAGGAATCTCAATGAGTGCAGGAGTTAGGGATCAGGTGGACCCGGGTACCCACATCGTGGGGCCGAGATGGAAGAGAGCTAGTTCATCTCAGGGACCCACCGCGAGGGGCCCCTCCCACGTCCTGAGGAGCAGGTGAGGGCCACTATGCCTTGCAGGCTTAGTCAGTGGAGAAAGTGGACAGCGGATCCTCTGAATGCGGGGACCCTCCCCTGTCCCGGTGGTGGGACTTGATTCGTTTCCTACTCCTGACAGACTTGGCAACAGAGGGCATCCAGCAGGGCCCCGTCCGAAAAGGCTACCTTCTGGGTGACGAGGGCACAGCAGCAAGCGCTGTGGGGTGTGCAGACTCAGGCGGGGGTAGGGGGGCAGGACCAGGAGGGGCCGGGGAGGGAGCTGAGACTGAAAAGTACTGTAAAAACAAATCCACTGGCTTTTAAATAACAAAATGCAAGAATTCCAAAGAGGTCATGCCTGTGCTTCTGTCTCTTCTGGATGTTCTAACATGAAGCCAAACGTCCATCTACGTTGTAGTGCGTGTAATGAGCCAAAACCAAACAAGATATAGTCTCTCATTTGAAATTGTATTTGTCAACAAATCATGCTTTTACCACTGCAGTTGTTTTAAAATAAATTAAACGGAGAACATCACTGTTTCCATGGGGACACTGGAAATGTGACTTTACCTATAATCAGAATGATCGTTTGTGGTAAAATGAACGTTTTAGGGCGATCTTCAGTGACGCACTGACCCAAACACACTTTTTAAACTTAAAATTGCTTTTTCATTGTATACCATGCAAAAAATGACCGAATGATTAAAAAAAAAATCCTGCCAGGGCTCCTGAGACCAGGTATTACCGGGTAAGAAGTCTGCAAGCCCAAAGAGGGCGGGAGACGGCGCACGTCTGTTTAGTAGCGGTCTCCTTCACTTCCCGACCACAGATGTGCCTCGGTTTCTTCGTCTCCCTGCTGGGGGACGGGGGGGGGGGGGGGGGGGACCAGTGCTGCCCAGCCGAGCAGGCGCCCTCAGCAAGCGCCGGCGCTGGCCCTGGGTTTCCAGCCAACTTCCCCTCCGCCCCGAGAGAAGAGCGGTCCCCCGGGCCCGGGTGACCGCGAGCCACGAGGCTGAAGGAGGCGGCGGGGCTCTAGCGGCAGCCGCTCTGCCTGGAGAAGCAAACGCCGTGCGGTTCAGGCGGGCGGGAGCGCGTGAGGACGGGAACGCCGCGTCCCCACCTGCGGCGCTGGGCTTTGGGCTCGAGAAGGCGCTGAGGTGGAGCCACGGCGGCGCGGGCTCACCTGTGTGGACACACGGCCCTGCAGCAGCTCGCACACAGCCCCCGGGGCCGCTCTGGGTTAGCGCTGGGCCCTTCCTTTCGCGTGTGCAGGCAGAGGTGACGACCTTCACCCCGGCCCGGGGTGGGGGTGGGGGGGGCGGCGGTCCGCCCACGTCGCCGCTTCTGCCCCGCGGGCCTGGCGGAGCCCCTCTTCCAGCTGCGCCCGGGGCCTCCACCTGTGAAGCAGGGTCGGTAACGGCGCCTGCCTTTCTCCCAAGAGCAGAAGCCCCGAAATCAGGACCTGTCCGCGGAGTAGCTCCACAGAGTCTATTACACAAACTAGGATCAGCGGACACAGATCCAGGCCTCTCCCGAAACGCGGGAAACGCGAGGGGTCAGGAGCTCAGGGGTCGGCGCACGGTGGGCATCCGAAGGGTTTCCTGTAGGTTTCGTCTTCCCTTGACTCTCACCTTGGACGTTCCAATTTCCCTACTCTTTGCCGTTTACCATTCCTATTCCAGGAACTGATTAGCGGTGTGAGCGGAGAGGCACAGAGAGAAGGGAGGGGGTCTGGAGGAGGAGCAGCCCCCGAACGGGGGTGCGCGGGGAGGAAGGCGTCCCTTGGGGCCCCTCTGGGTTCCAGGCTGCGGTGAGGCACGCACGTGACCTGCCTCCAGGAGGGTTTGCCCCAGGGGAGCCCAGCGTCTCCTTCCTGCCGTGGGCGCCCCAGGAATCTGCAGACAAGGTGAAGGGGCTGAGGAGGAGGGACCAGGAATCCTCACCAATTCACTGCTCTCCACAGGGCCCATGAGGGAATGACCAGCAGCTGCTGCCATAGAACTACCTCCTCACGTCCTAGAAAGGAGCTGTCATCGCCCCAGCCGCCCTCCTCCCCGGACAAAACCATCTTCCCTTGATGTGTTCTTGGCCACCCTCTCCTCGGAACTTGAGTGAAACGTAGTTATGAACCCGATAGGCATTATTATTTATCTGCTCAAGACTTCGTCTGAATGTTCAGCCTCTTCAGCCTCTGAGCCTCACTGTGAAGTTTGCTCATCATCAGAATTTCCGATTACGGAAAGGTTAAAGCTCAAAGCAGGGCACTGTGTCCTCAAAGGAACGTTTCCCACTGGTTTTGCCAAAATTCCCTTGGACGCAGTGGCCTCTCCCCATTACGCGGAGTGGTTCTGGAACCGAAATGGGGTTTCCACAGTCTTCTGCCCACCCGGTCCCCCGGGGCGGGGCGGGGACATCTCGCCGAGCTTCTGGTGAGCTGGGACTGCATCTGGAATTGCTCAGCTCTCAGCTGCGATGGAAAGTCTTTTTATGAACTCTGAAAACATTTGCTACAAATGTTTTTGAAAAACATCCGAGTAATGCAAAGCATCGCCCTGCTGGTGGCTCAGTTTAACCACATCTGCTGCAGGGTAACCCGTCCACAAAGGAACCCCCATCTTCAGCTTCTTGATTTGTATTTAAACTTACAATTTAGGGCCACTGCCAGGGAATATGCAACCGTGTGTGGGATACACCCGTACCTGGAGAGTCTGTAGGTTTTAAACACAGCTGACTCGCTTAGGATCTATTCAAACGGTGAAGATGCATCTATTTGCTTCCTCGGAGAAAAGGAGTTCTTAAAGGCACTCTTCCTTGTTTGCAGTACTTTAAATAAGTTTCGGTTGATAATGTGGATGCCGTGTGAGTCTGAGTTGTCTTCTCCAGTCTACAGAGAACCTCCACTTTCCATTTCCTCATCTTAACAGTCCTGGGAGGCTGGCAGGGCGGCTGGCAGCAGTCCTGCTGCTCCAGTGGGGACCTCGCTGCTGGGAGGGAGACCCCGCTGCTGGGTTGGAGACCCCCCTGCCCAGGTTGCACAGGTGAGGGACGCAGAGCCCAGGCCTCCCCAGGACCAGCCCTCCAGGCTGCTGTCTCTTGTTTCAAATCCTGAGATGGTGGAGGCTCCTCACCATTAAGCAAGTTGTCACGTCAGATTCCGTCCAACTAGAAATCGATCTCCTTCCCTAGAAGCTCAGCACAGTCATCCAGAAGCCCCAGCCCAGTGTCCTCTGGCCCCTTATCAGGGTCCAGCCCTGCTGTGAGGTCCTGTGTGGGTGCCCAGCCCCCATGACCATGCCTTCTGGGTAGTGACTGCTTTTCTTTTTAAGTAGGATTTATGGTGATGTCCAAACATTTACTTTTTAAAAGTTCCAGAGCCTTCGTACCCCGACAAGCATAGGCACATTTTTGCATTGTATCTCTCGATCCTGGCACAGGCGCTCACTTCACACCCTCGCCAACGTGAGCTGGAGAGAGCGTGTGCGTCTCCCAGGGCTGCCCGACCACGTGCTGAACCTGGGGGGCTTGAAACAGCAGGAGTTCCGTCTTCTGCTACTTGTGGAGCCAGGAGTTCAAGATGAAGGTGTCAGCAAGGTTGGCTCCCTCGGAGACACCGAGGAGGGGTCTGTCCCTGCTCCTCCAGCCTCCGTTTGCCCCACAGTGCTGTCCTTTGAGGTCCTCGTCTATGGAAGTGATGGGCTGACAGCATCGAATAGAAAAACTTGCAGGAGCGCTATGGAGGGACCGTCCAGCCCTGCGAGAGCTCGAGCAGGCTCGGAGCTGACACCACCCGCCGCCCTCTCCAGGCCCCGACACAAGTGCCCAAAGCCCGTAAATCGTCACCTCACTTGACTGACTTGAGCTGAGCGTCCAAAGGCAGGACGGGCAGCAGGTCACGCAGCCTCCTCTCTCACGGGCCTTCCTGCCTCCGGACCTTGCCCGCGACCATCCCACTTTCTGGAATTCTTTCCCAGCAGATCTGGTGGTGTGGGATTCACTTCATCCTTCACTGATGCTCCTGAGGGTTCCGGACCCCTTCCTCCCTCCCTCCCTGCGTTGCCTGTTTCACGCGCCCATGCGTGTTCTTTGTGGAAGCTTCACCGTGCTTCCCTGTGCATTGTCTGTCTGCCTCCACTGGGGTGCTCCCTCCTGGTAGCGGGGCCCCTCCCCAGGCCCAGCACTGCCTCTCTGGTGCCTAGAACGGTGCCTGGGCACAGATTCAGGGAGGAGCTGGCAGTCTGCCTCATTCACGGCAGCCCTTCGGCAGTCCCATTCTCACAGTCCTCATGGGAGACACAGACCCGTCTCCCAGGACAAAGCACGTCCCTGTGTTCACCTGCCCCCCTACACCGGGCCCAGCCCGCAAGGTGCATATTGGCTGTTTTGGGCCCCAGCTTTGCTTCCTGCTACTGACTGGGCCCCGTTCCCCTCGGGCGGTTCGTCCTCCCCAGCCTCACTCCCTCTGCTTTTGCCAGATCGGATGTCCTCCTAGGCTGGGACCCAAGCTGGTGGCCGAGGCAACCCACTGCCCACCAGGGACGGGACCACCTTGAGGGCAGACACAAACCCCAGACAGGACAGGGGCAGCCAGGAGGCTCAGGGCCAGGGCTCTTACACGAGCTGCTTGGGGAGCAGTCAGTAGTAGTGCCACGGACAGTAGTGCTAACGATGCTGCTAGCTTTCCCCTGTCACATGCGTTTTGTGTCCTCGATACTGTCCCAAGCAACTCTGTGTACCAGCTCCTTTCATTCTAATCAGCCCCTTAAGTGGGCCAAGGTTCTGCTGGGGGTGGAGGGGCTGGTGCCGAGGGAACCGGGGGGTCGCTTGAAACAAGCATTATGTTTCCACGCCCTGCAGTTTTGTGGTTGGAACTGGGGAGCCTGTAGTTTGCCTCCTCGGGCAGCTCATCTCTGAGTTGTAGGCAAGAAAATGTTCTTTTTTTTTTTTTTTTTTTTTTTACCGTCAGTAGTTCAAAGAAGCGATTGTCACGATGGGCTGATGTGGCTTTCAACATAACCTATTTTCCTCCCTCATTTTTTATGTTTAGTGTCCAAATTGCTCAAAGTTAAGGCAAATTTCGCATTCATGAACCTGAACAGCAGGGGATCCTGCTACCTGACACTGACAATGTTCACGGTGTCTCTCTCCACCTGCCCTCAGTCCCCATTTACCAACGTCAGTGCCACACTCCCACTGTGCCACAGAGAACACTTCCTAATTTAGGAGAATTTAAAGCAGAGTTGTCAGTGTAGTAGCATAATTTTTATAACTGCAGAGAAGGATAAGGAGTCAGGAGAGAGACGTGAAGGCAGCTGTCAGTTAAGGTTCTTATCTCAGGAGAACTTTAAGACTGTTACTGAAACGTGAAATACTGTTTCATTTTAACTATGGCTGAAATTGTTTGAATTTGTAAAAAGAAAAAAAAATCCTATATTGTCAGAGTCGCAGATCCAATTAATTTGATAATTATCAGAAAAACCATGGAAAAACGGCCACGTACAGTGACTCCAGGCTCTGCAGGCAGAGGCTGCGAGCGTCACCGCCTCCCGGGTCACGTGACGGCGTTCGCTCACCAGCAGCTTCGCCCGTTTCAAGTGTACGATTCAATGTTTTTTAAAATATATTCACAGATATTTAATTCACACATGATACAACCATCACCAGTCTCTAACTTTAGAACATTTGTCCCTCCTAAAAGGAACACTGGGCCCATTATGGGCCTGTGCCATTCTCTCAGCCCAAACCCAACCCTGCCGGTGCACCATCGGTCCAAACAGCTTTCCTCTTCTGGACCTTTTGTATGCAGGGAACCACACGACGCGTGGCCCTTTGTGCCTGGTGTCCCTCAGTTAGCACGACGTTGTCCAGGTTCACGATGGTGCACGTATGTGATAGCCAGGTAATATGCCGCTTACGGACAGGCCACTGCTTGTGGATCCATTCAGCCCCTGACAGACGTTTGGGTAGCTTCTGCTCCCTCACCATTGTGACTGATGCTCCCATGAGCTTCCATGTCTTTGTGGGGACATCTGCTTTCATTTCCCTTGGATACATACCTGGGAGTAAAGAATGATAATTACAGAGAAAAATCTTCGTCTGGTTACCCCCCCCCCAAACCTGGATGTCGGCGATAAGCAATGTTTCATTCTTCATACAGTTCTAGTTTCTTCATAGGAGAGCTGGGAAGAAATAAATAGGCGTTGAAGTGTGGAATAAAGATCTCAGTTAGGTTTTGTTCATCTTCACTTGAAACAGCACCAATGGGTTCTTCTCTGCTTGCAAGCAAACGCACACACTAAAGAGGTGCTTCGAAGCAACTTTTAATTTATCTGATGTTCTCAAGAATGCTCTAATAAGGTTTTCAGGTAGCCAAAGTCCTCGCCTTTGACCTTTTTTTTTTTTTTTACCACTTTTTCATGATAATACTAAACGGATACTTACCTTGCAGAGCGTTGCCTCTACTGACCTGCCGAGAACACTCGCGTCCGCTCACTCTGTTGCTCCCACACATTCTCACCGCAGGAGCCGTGGAAGCCTGTTTGGGATGTGCCCGGTGCGGGGTGCCTCCTCTCCCCAGATCAGACCTGATTTGAATTCTATTCATTTTGGTGGCTTTTCTGAGATTCCCAGGGACTGGAGCCTGTCAAGGGGTCTCACGTGTCCTGTGTTCCCAGGGAAATTCACTCGTTACCAACACCACTTTCAGTCCTCTGCGCAGAGGTAGGGATCTTCAATTGTCTGCAAGCCCTGGGCCCCATGGTTTACTGTCCCGCGCCCTTGGGTGACGGGCTAACGGCAGACGGCTTGGCCATACCACTAACTGACTTTTAGATCACTTTTTCCCAAAGCAGAAAATTTCCCTTTGGCCTCCTTTGAAAGACAGAGGGTCCAACCTCTCCTCCACGGGCTGGCGGAGGCAGGCCTATGACACTTTGGGGTGGAAAGGGGGCCCAAGTGGAGCCGCTACCACGGGGGAGGGCGGGCTGGCCTCCCTGAGCACAGCAATATCCTGCTTTCAGTGTCTGTGCACCTGGCTGTTCCAGGGCCCTCCTGTGAATGGATTACACAGTATTTGTCTGGTTTATGTCATTCAGCATCGGGCCCATCCAGGTTGTCACCTGCGTCAGAATCTCGTTCCTTTCTAAGGCAGAATAACATTCTGCTGTACAGGTGATTCTTAGGCACCAAAGTTTGCCACCCACTGGTGCAAGGTGGCCGCTGCCCGCTCCATCTCTGAGATGCCGGGCAGGGCACGGCCTCAACCACTGCTCCTGCTCCCTCCAAGCCCCTTCCCCTGCTGGGAGGAGCGGGCAGGCTCCCAGCACCCCATGCAGAGAAGGACGTCCATTGGTTTTGAATCCCTCTCTTCTCTGTGCTGGTCATGACCGGTCCTAGTGTCCCTGTTGGACCAAAGGAGAGACGCATAGGAAAGTTTCCCATAGTGAAGCAGCGGGGCACAGTCTGTCTGAGCACCCAGCTGCACAGTGAGACCCAGGAGGGCAGCCCCAGCTCTCTCGTGGGAGGAGCTCCAGGACTGCGTGCATGGAACACCGGCTACGGGGCCATGCAGACGGAGGCGTGGACCCCCTCCGCGGGGTCACCTGTCCTGACACCTCCATTAGGACAATTAGCCCCCCGTTGAATCCTGCTTTCTTCATCCCTAATATTGGTAAAATAATCGTATTCACTCCACAGGATTAATTAGAGAATTAAAAGCAGACAATCTGCAGATGGCACTAAACACAGAGCCTCCAGTGCCGAGGCTCAGTCAGCAGGAACAACTACTGGTATTATTAGCATCACCATTTAAGAGGGAAGAAAGCTTCCAGTGTGGCCCATCCATATATTTCAGTTTTATGCAACCATTAAAAATTGTGTTTACATTTTGTGTTTACAGAATTGTTTAATGCATGTGGACAGTTTTATGCTATGGTAAACTTTTTAAAGTTGCCAGAATTATAGATACTGTATGATTACAATTATGCTTAAAAAAAAAAAGGTCATAAAGACCCCGGAGGAGAGATGGCGAAATACTCACAGTGGGGATGTGTGGGTCCTGAGACGGCGAGCAACCGTTCTTCTACTTCAGTATACTTCCCAGAAAGCAGGTGGACGTCTCTAGGATTACCCATGTGATAAATCAAGAGTGCAGGGAAATGCAAACATTCACTCCTCATGCTTTATTTTTCCATCTCATACAGGTCCCCGGCCTGGGCGGCACGTCAGGGCTGCCTGCCGCCCGGCTACGTCAGCGGCTGGGAAGCCCCGCGTCACAGCGCCTGGTCTGAGGGTAAACAGAGATGGCATGTTTCAATCAGCCCCTCAGGGTGGCTCAGCAGTGCTACCAGCAGACGGCAGTGTCCTTCTCGCTCTGAAATCCCGAACGGAGGTTAAGCACAGCCCAGGACAGAGTTCACTGGTTACATGTTTTGTGGATGTGCGTTCTCGGGACCCGGGCAAGCAGAAGGGTGTCTGAACAGTCGTTCATCTCGGCCCTGGAAACCCCTTTATCCCAGCATTGACCTGTTTGGCCATTTCTCTTCTCTGCCACATCCTGGCTCTTTCTGAGAAGCAGGGAGGAGTAAGTAAGGGCCTCTGAGGACCCTGAAGAGGCCGTGAGTGCATTCTCTGCTGGGCGAGGACTGACTTAGGAAGACCTTGGGTTCTGAGCAGGCAAAGAGCGGGAGGCTCTCCTGAGCAGCCAAGGAGAGGACCACGTTCTTGCTCTAAGTCTCTGATCCTATGATGCGCCTGCGTCCGCATCTGCAGTCCACGGCTGCCCAAGGGAGGGCCGACGTGGTGACTGCCCGGGCATCCACCTGCCCGGCTCTGAGGTGCTCCTGCCCTGAGGGCCTCGAGCATCCCACTGCAGCGCCCTCTGCTGCCTCAGCCCCCGGCCTCCCTCCCTCCCTCCTTTTCTGTTATCCTGTCCCAGGATCCACATTTATGCCGCTGACTGAAAATGTGTGATGAGAGAGGTCACACCGGGTAATTTCTAATCCAGGCCAGTTTGTGGCTTTACAGCAGTGGCCGTGACTCTCGAGGGCTCCTGGAGGCAGGCCTGTGCAGATGCCTCTCCCGGCCCAGCTCTGCCTCTCCAGCCGCTCAGACGTGCCCTGGTGTATCCCGGGGGACGCTGTGGGCCCACCAGGGGTCTCCCTGCCGGCAGCCCGAGGAACCTGTGGATGGGAACCCCCAGACCCGCCCGGCCTGAGGGCTGTGTTGTATAGTGACCTTGAGGGCTTCACCACCCCGCCCCTCTCAGCCCTTCCAGCTGGCACTGAGCTCCCCTGATGGAGGACAGTCGGGATGCAGGGGGAACCAAGACTGACGGAGCAGGACAGGAAGGAGGGTCCTTCACGACCTTGTGACACCCGACAGCTTCCCCACTTCCCTCTCTCTTTTCCCCAGTTTTCCCCAAACGTCCCTGCTCCACGCAGGGCAGGAGACCACAGCAAGGTGGAACCCCCACCCCGGAACCGCGTGTCTAGAAAACACTTAGTGATTGACTGACCGATGAAACGGCACCATCGCCACACTTGGCTGAGATCTGTGATGCCTTGGATCTCTGCTTCCCTCCTACACCCCCAGGAGCCTCCGGAGGCTTGACACCCCTCTTCCCAAGAACCTGCGAGGCCAGCGAGCTGCGTGCCCAGGGAGGCCGGTTCCCCACTGCTCAGCGGGGCCACGCGGGTCCCCCGCACTCACCTCCGCTCCGCCGCCCTTCCGCAGGGGTCTGAGAAGGCGGGGACGGAGTGCAGCTCTGCTCATGAACTGACAGGAACCCTCCATGTACTAGTCCTTGACTGCAGAGGGGCCAAGTCTCGGCCTCCTGCCGCATCCCTGCCAGTGAGAGGAAGTGTTTGCTCGGTGTCGACCTGACTGTGATCTGCAGCGCAGTGGTGCCCTCTGATGCTGTCCTTTTAAAAATAAATTTGCACTCGAGTAAATAATGAAAGTGTGCAGAACTGGCAGGCCTTTCTTTTTCTACGAGTTACAGGTTTTGCCAGGACTGTCCCCAACACTCCAAAGAAATGCGTATCACCGTGTTGTCCTGTCTAAACCCATCCGGCCCTGCGTTCGAGCCCCTCCCACCACTGGGCTCCCCACGGCCCCCGCCACCCCCTCGCACCGCTGTGCCCTCCTGGGCCCTTACAGGTACCGATGCTCTCGGGAGGGGCTGCCACTGGACTCGGGGAGAATCACAGCCCATCTCCGTTTTCCAGGGTTAGACCTGGACCACGGCCACCTCTGTCGTTCAACATTAGACTGTTTCCTATCCTTGAAATAAAACTGGTGAAAGTGAGATTTCAAACTCTGTGTGGCTTTGCTAATTTTCCAAAAGGTGGCGTTGAGAAAGCAGAGAGGCAGGGTGGAGAAGTGTGGAGACCCCGGGCCCCTCTGCGGAAAACATTCGCAATCACTTTGTGGGTCTTGGGCACTGACCGGGGACCCACACGCAGGAGCCCCGCTTGGTGCTCGGGCAGCGGGATGGACGCTCCCAGCTTCTCCCTGACGCCCGCTGCGCCGACTTGCTGAGACCTGGTTTCTCCACCCACGAGCTGGGTAACAGCTGCACACACCGCCCCTCCTGGTGGCCTGAAAATGCCTGCATGGGGCGGACTGTTGGACCCATCAGGAGCACTTGGAACGTGACCCTGCCTCCCCACCACCTCCCAGACACCCCCAGCCGTCGACTTTTAGTTTCTACTTTTGAAACCTGGTCCTTTGGATTGTTGGCTTTTGTTTTGTGCTGGACGTGGCAAATGAGGGTTAAATTTTTTTTTCATGTTGAAAGATTAAAAACAATTTTGTGTTGAAATGTAGTTGGTTTGCAGTGTTAGGTGTACAGCAAAGTGATTCAGTTATACACATACATATGTAATTTTTCTTTTCAGATTCTTTTCCATTATATATTATTACAAGAAGTTGAATAGAGTTCCCTGTGCTCTGCAGTAGGTCCTTGTTGTTTATCTATTTTATATACAGTCATGGGTGTCTGTGAACCCCCAACCCCCGATTTACCCCTCCCCGCCCTTTTGCTCTTTGGTAATCATAGTCTGTTTTCTGTGTCCGTGAGTCTATTTTCGGTTTGCAAATAGAATTTGTATTGTTTTAGATTCCACACATAAGTGATATCATATGATATTTGTCTTTCTCTGTCTGACTTACTTCAGACAAAAAAACCAAAAATATTGTTTTTAGAGTCCAACATGGTTTAAAAAGAACGTGATGACCCCTGCTCGTGCGGACCACTACTTTCCAAAATCCCACGTGGCTTCCTGGACGCACCCTGTACTGCAGGGCTGCCGGTTAGCGGACATCCCTGCCTCCTCTTGGCGGACGACTGTCACTCCTGCCCCTGGGGTGGGGGAGGCGGAGGGCCACTGGGCAACACTCCGCTTTTAGGAAAAGCCCGGGAGGGTGTGGGGGCTGACCAGAGCATTTCCAACTTTCTGCTTTGGCACAACCGTCCCCCAGGGCTTGCAAGTTGCCCCTCCGGGTGCCTCGGGAGAGGAAAGCAGGAATGCCTCGAAAATGATCGTCCAAAAAGTGGATGACATCTCCCAGGGCCTGCGGAACGGCTGCCCAGGAGCCCCGCAAGCCCTCAGTAACAATGTGTTTTATTTCTTCCTCCTCAGAAGGCAGGTACTTCCAGGCCCCCTATCAGTTTGTGGGTCAGTCTGACCCAGATCCCACTCTTGCAAAACAATAACCCACAGCGTGTCTCTTTTTGCCAACAAATAAGACTTATAAAAGGAATTGACGTCAACAGATCTCGGCTGCGATAAGTCATTGTGTCACCAGGGTGCACGCTTCAGGGGCTGCAGGTGGCGTCCAGGTTGCACGTGAGCTCAGACTTCAGGAGTCGTGCTGTAATGGCATTGTCCTGAAAAAGAACTGGAAACACCAAGAAGTCCAGGGGAAGATACTTTGGAGCGCTTGATGTAGGTCAAGTCCATTGAAATCCAGCTTTCTGGGCGGGTCCCAGTGCACGTGGGGGCACCGCGACACCAGACGCTTGGTTCTCTCACTGACCCCTTGCCCTCCTCACCCCCCAATGTGAAGCAGCGAGTGCGGGGAAGGGAGCCCCAGCAGGGAGGAATGGTGCGTTTCGCATTTGAATAGACCTTTACAAATATGAGTCATTTTTCTGAGAATAAGTCCTTCCTTGAAGTGAAGTTGTACAATCCATTGTCTTTCTAAACACCTCGGGCTTACAGGCAGCAAGGGACGTCGGCGCTGGGGGGCTGTACAGGTAAGCAGGCAGGGCAAAGCGTGGAGGGGACCGAGGACCTGCCCCGAGTCCCGGAGAATGAACCGTCTGGTTTAATGAGTCATTTTTAATTAGTTCTCACTGACTGTGGTGACGGACTGGGGGTTATGTGTGTGGCTCTCCAGGGGTTCCCACAAGAGATCCTGTTTTATGGCCACTGATGCCATGTCTGCTCAGAGCTATTATCAGAAAATATGGTGGGTGTTACACACGCGCACACACACACACAGCAATCAGCACGGACGGCACCACAAGAGCAGCTCAGTGGGGAGACGCGGGGCCCCCAGAGCGAGGCCTGTCATTTCCAAGGGCAGAGCGCAGCCTTGTCTCAGGGACCCAGCACCAGGGGCTATTTGCTCCCGACTTTCTGATCGTTACACAGGCGCCAGAAGCAAACTTCCTGAACAGGGTTCTCGGAGAACTGCCCGCCCCGGGAAGAATGTGCTGAGCGGAGGCACTGCCCAGAACTGGGGTTGGCCGGTGGGTGGGGGGGCGCTGGGGGAGCCTGGGAGACCCAGCCGGGAGTTGATTTCTCCCATTTGGTGGTGGCTTCAGCACCTGAGAAACTCGGAATGCGCTTGAGAGGCTATGACCTGGGTGCTTCACAGAGGAGCTGCAGCAGAGGCCACGGGGGAGGGTCTGTCCTGGGAAGGCCCCACAGGGTCCTGCTCCTCTACACCCTCGCCCCAGACCTGAATGTGACCCTTCAGCCTGTCCACCTCCACTCTCCGGCTCCCAGCTAGCGGTGCAGGGCCAGCACTGGAGAAACGGGCGCTCCGGCCCACCCCACCCCACCCCACCCCACGCCGTGCAGGACCCCATGTCCTCTCCTGGGCCCACCTCCACCGGGGAGTGGGGGCCGGATGTGGATGGGAGAGCGTGGAGGAGGGTGAGCGGCAGGGTGGAAACCCCACATCTCACCCAGACGCGGAGCCACGGCAGGCACCCGCAGGAGGGTACATTCAGGGAGAGGGTGGCTGGCTGGGGCAGTGTCTGGGAGGAGTGGCATCAGCAAGAAATTCTGGAGAGTTTCAGGCTCTAGGAAAATCGGGCAGGGTCAGCAAGTCCTGAGGAGCATCTGTCTAACTCTGAGATTCCATCCCCGTCTGTGCCCTTTCTTCCTGTGCTGCCTCCGAGCCGGTGTGAGCCCACACTGCCAGACCCCAGGCTGCTGCGTCCACCCTGGTGCTGAGGACTGGCTGGGGCCTCGAACCTGAGGTCCCTTCCCTGGGTGAGTGTCCCTGTATGTGTGCATGTGCACGTGACAAGTAGTCCCCAGCTCCCGGTGCCCCCGCCCCCCGCCCACAGTTCTCCCCACCGTGGGACAGGCTGGAAAAGGCCTTTCCCCTCCTTCTCCAGGAAGCCCCACTCCCCGTCCCCTCCCTCCTGCGGGGCTTCCCGTGCCTACTCTGAGACTGCCAGGTGCACACCGCCTGCATTTTCGCTCGCTAAGACCTAGACGAGGAGATGAACACAGCTGTGTTACACTAACAAGATGAACTGGATTCCAAACACCTCTCACCAAGAACACACTGCACAGGAGCCAGTGCGAAAAAGGAATGTGTCGTCCAGGAATGACTTAGCTATTTCCCTGATACGCGTGTTGTCACTGGAGGGGCTTCTCGCAAGTACCTACGTGCAAGAACTCTCAGTTAAATGTGGGCGTCCGTGAAGAAGCAGCCAAAGACAGTGGGGATTTTTAACTGAACATGTTCAGTGAAAAAGCGAAGCCTCAGGGTCTAACCTCTGTGTTTTTCGTGGGCCATACTTGATCCTGTAATGCCACAGAAGTGGTGATTCATTCGTAGTGGGGAAAAAAATCCACGTTTAAAGTGGTCGATTTTGAAAGGGTGTGTTAAAATTACTCCCCAATCTTTTTCAAACTCTGGCAGACCAGCAGGAGTTTTCAGGGTAGAGGCTGGAGCCACCCCACCGGCATGCTGATGTGAGGCTTGTGGAAGCTGATAGAAGCCAGGGTCAGCCTGGGCTTCAGATGCTCAGATGCTCAGAGTCCCAGCGCCAGATTCAAACGCGGGATAAACTGCTCACTCACCCGAAGTGCCACCTGCTGCCACTACCTGGAACACACCTGCTAATGAGACGCTTGTGGAAACACAGGTTGGAGGAAATTAAAGATGGAGGGAGGGTGCTCCGAGCTCTGTTTCTGTTAAAGACCCGTGTTAAAGATCCTTCGGAAGCACAGTGGACAGACGTCCGCCATTCTGCAAGGGCTCGCCCCATGGGGCTCCTCCCTGTCAATTGGCCTGAAGTGGGTGTTTCTGATGGTAAATGAATTCCTGTGCAGAGCAAGCCAAATGCAGTCTGGACGAGGGTGTTCTCAGTGCCATCAGTACTGTCCACGAGGCCTGGTGACGCATGAAAACCACAAACTGTTTATCTTATCTCCCACTTGTAACTTTAATCACTGGCTGCCCACGCTCGAATCACACCTGGGTCGGTGTTCTGGCCTGCAGTTCTCCCTGCACGGGGAACTGCTTGATGACAACCATCAAACAGGCCACATGCCACCTCCAGCCAGAGAGGGTGGGCAGACAGAGTGCATCTGTGCGGGCAGCACGCACGGCAAGTCTCAGCTCACATGTCTCTGACAAAGGGGTGTTTCTCCCGCTGTGGGACTCAAGCCATCCTTCACTTTTCCATCATGGTGCCCAACACAAGCTCCAACAAGGATGATCTGCAGGGCTCTCTGCAGTGGTGGATGTCTGCCCCTCCACGAGTCACCAGACTCCCGGAGCTGGGCACTTTCTGTTCTTCCTTCACCACCGTCTACAAGACACAGTGGCACATGGGGGGCCTCCAGAGACAGTTCCTGGAGGAACGGCCCAGGACGCCTTGGACAAACCATATAGTCCAAGAACACTGTGTCCTGCCAGTCCAGCTTCTGAGTCCAGAATGATGGGATTCTGTTCTTCAAACTGAAGCATTTGGTCAGCAAATTCCCTCCAGCAGTTTACCCTCGAAATAGACTTCGTGTCATCTGCTTCTCCCCTGACCCTGGGCTTCGTGTGTCTGACTCATAGGAGGGTCAACCACAGCCCCACAGGCAGCTGCGCTCAATCAGCCGTCAGAGCTGCTGGGCACAGAGATTCCAGTAAGTGATGTCGACAGTAATTTTCTCATTTGCGCCAAGAGTTTGACTTCTTAAAAAGTGTCCTTTTACTCACTCACACTGCTAATATCAAAACACATAGTGTGTTTCGTGAGGGTTGGTTTAAATTCGCTGTTTTATACCGGCTGTCACACTAGCTGCTTGGAGACCTGCCGTTCGCACACCTGCCTGCTGGCAGGGGCGCCGCACCTTCTAACAACAAACGCCCTTCCCGACGAAGCCCAGGGCTGGCTTCGCCGCTGGCCCAGGTATCGCGCGTGCAGGACAGGGGAACGCTCCCGGTCGGCGGGCAGTGCGCACCGACCTGACGTGGAAGGCAGGCAATGCTTCTCAGACCTGGAGTTGCCTCCATTGTCTTTGGAATTTAATTTCTGAGGAAGAAAATTCTAATCCTGGCCACAAACCATCCCCCAAACGACAACTGCTCTTAAGTCCAGTTTCTGTTTTTTTTTTTTTTTTTAACATTTTATATTGATTTATAATCATTTTACAATGCTGTGTCAAATTCCACTGTAGAGCACAATTTTTCAGTTCTACATGAACATGCATATGTTCACTGTCACATTTTTTTCTCTGTGAGCCACCATAAGATCTTGTGTATATTTCACTGTGCTGTACGGTATAATCTTGTTTATCTATTCTACACTTTAAAATCTCATCTATCCCTTCCCACCCCCTACCCCCTTGGCAACCACAAGTTTGTATTCTATGTCTATGAGTCTGTTTCTGTTTTGTATTTATGTTTTGTTAGTTTGTTTGTTTTAGATTCCACATATGAGCGATCTCATATGGTATTTTTCTTTCTTTTTTTTTGTTTTTAAACTCACAATTTAATAGGTAAATTTAGGAAATCATTTCAACAAAAGATTAGCATACAAAATTGATTTTCCTATACAGCAACAGACATCAGGGAAATACATTTTAAACCATACAATTAACCAGAGCATCAAAAATAATCACCAGATATGTATGAATCCAGTTTTTAAAAGGGCACGACAGTTGGTCATACTGAAAACAAAACTTCACAGAGAGAGATTGTAAAAGACTAAGAAAACGGAGAGAGCGACCACTCATACAATGGATGATGCAACAGTGTTAATGTGCTACTTTTCCCGAGCGATTGCGTACATTCAGTTAAATCCCAGTCTAACTTCCAGCAGGCTTTCTTTGTGTTTGACAAAGCTTTCCCCTGCTAATGTTTACACTTAAGGTAACAAGACAAAGTAGGATAATCTTGAAGAAAAAGAAACAGTTTGGAGAATTAAGTCCAGTTTTAAAGAGTGATTTCTGAGGCTTTATTCTCCTGACAGGAGTTCATTCCAAGGGCAGTGGGCATGGTGCCCTATGG
This sequence comes from Camelus ferus, assembly GCF_009834535.1. Lineage (NCBI taxonomy): Eukaryota > Metazoa > Chordata > Mammalia > Artiodactyla > Camelidae > Camelus > Camelus ferus. The sequence continues at coordinate 3,003,678 of NC_045725.1, read as the reverse complement.
CTCACACTGATAAAATATTTGCATAAAATACTAAGTCGAGAGCCAGGACCAGCGCCTGAATGAGCAACAGTGACGTGACTGAGGGGCAAATTTCAACATTAGGGGAAAAAAGAGCAACTGTAGACGCCTGCCTTTTATCCCAAGGAAACTACACACTGATGACTGCTGAGGAAGGAAGACATGTGACAACGGGGACCCACGGAGAAGCTCACAGACCCGTTTACTAGTCCGTCATCCAGAGTCGTAAGGAAGGAAACAAGTGTCCAACCCTGATTCAGTGGCTTTCTGCCCCAAAATGATGAGTTTTGTGGTTGGAATGTTTTCAATACACTAAGACATCCATGTAGAAGAAATAGATTTTTTCCCTAAGAGTTAAAAAAAAAATGACAGTACTGCACAAAGCTGGACTGCAGGAGGCATGGTATTCACTCACCAGCCTTTAGAGAATCTGCAGACTAAGGAGCCGGCCTGTCAGCTCCAATGGTACAACAGCCACTTACTTCACCAGCGGAAGTGAGTTCCTGTGGGAAGAGCCAGAGGCACTGTGATTCAGGGTGTGTGCGCCACAGGGGACCACAGGCAGGCCCAGGGAACAGGGAGGGGAAACTTACTCTTACAGGGAAAAGGGGAGAGTTGGGAAGAGCTGGGGTGGCCAGAGTCCACGGCGGGATCTGGGGTGCCGGGCGTGGAGGCTTCCCGGCGGCCGGGCTGCCGCAGCCTCTGATTGGCTGGGCTGTCGTCCAGGGAGAGAAGATGCTGCCTTCCTGCTGGATGGTGAACTCCCTGCCGGAGATGTGGGCCTGAGTCTGGTCCTGTTTGCAGGACCAGATCGATGATGCAGGCAGGTGCGAGACGGCTCTGCAGGCCTGTTCTGACTCCAACTTTAGCGGAGATCTCCTGGCCCAACTCCAAGGCCAGGCAGGGAAAGGCAATGGTGCATTTCACCAGACGCCAGGCACTCGCAGAAATGCTTCCTTTCACAGTAACTCGTCCAGCGGTTGATGTAGCCAGAACATCGGTGAGTCTCCTAGCCAGGCATTTAGTCGCTGTGTAAGTTGCTCGGCGGCTGGCATGTAGAGCAGAAGCTGAGTGGTAGGAAGAGCCTGGGTCCCTTCAGTCCCCACCTGCACACCTAGTCTCAGTTACCTTCCACCCCGGTCTGTGCTACATCGTCCGTCTTAATTACACATCCCTACTGTGTCCGGGGTCTTTCAACACTTGGCTGAGAAAGAGTTTATTCAAGGCTGCTATTTTCCTGAAAAGCTTCTCTCCAAGTACAAATGGACTCTCAGGAGGTAAAACCTGTTTTGATTTACAAAATTTACAGGAAAGAGAAATGTAACATCTTTCTCTGATCAAGGCTTTCTTGTTTGGAAAAACAAAGAGCACACTTCCTCACTGGGAAGGATGCCGGTGGCCTTCCGAGGGGGGGACCAGGAAGAGGTAGTGTGGGCCCATCTGAGGAACGAGCAAAGACGGAGTTGAGAGAGACGTGTCATCTCGCACAGCAGCTTTTCCTGCAGGATGTTACAGCACTTTATAAATATTAATCACCTCATTCGTTCTCATCACTTTGTACAACCCAAGATGTTCTAGATGGCCGGTCACCCAACTCAGTAAACTAAATTTCTCAAGCCGCCACTTCCAATTCAAAACACTCTCATCTCCCTGTATTATTCAGAGATGTTATTGAGTTTATGAAAGATCCGGTTGCCTTTGGTTTTTTTGTCTGTTCCACTCAACCGTTTTGAATTACTAAACATCTCCCCCCACCCCCTGCCCCCACTTATACATGTTAATTTAGCAAACTTAGGAAACAGAGACGTATAAAAACAAGGGTGAGCCGCTCACACGCTCATGATCATTAAACATTCCCCGCAGCGTTCTGGCGTGTATCTATCCCCAAGAGTTTCTTTCTTTTTTTTTTTTTTTTAAACAGAGGTACTGGGGATTGAACGCAGGACCTCGTGCATGCTAAGCACGTGCTCTACCCCTGAGCTAAACCCCCCAACCCCGAAGAGTTTCCTGATGCGTGAGATCATGCATTTTTACTTCCTTTCATACTGTTTCACGTTTGTTAATGTCACTATTTTAAGTATATTTGTGTAATTATTTTTGTGTGTCGGACAGCACTGCTACTCACAGCTGAACGCCGCCGCGCTCCCCGCAGACCTTGTTTTAAGTGCTGTGCTTTCTTGTGCTTCACAGACATTGTGTTTTTCACAAACTGAAGGTCCAGGGCCGCTCTGCCTTGCAAATCCATCTGCACCCGCTTTCAACAGCGTCTGCTCAGTCTGTGTCTCTGTGTCGCACTTCGGTAATTCTCACAACGTTTCAGCCTTTTCACTATTGCTCTGTTTGTCGTGGTGATCTGGAATTACTGAGTGACATTCGATGTTACTGTTCAAGAGGGTTACAACTCACGGAAGGCTGAGATGATGGTCAGCGTTTTTTAGCAATCAAGTACTTTTTAATTAAGGCATGTACATGGTTTTTTAGAATAATGCTGTTGCACACGTAATGGACTACAGTGTAGGGTAAACATCATTTTTATACGCACTGGGAAACCAAAAGTTTCATGTGACTCTCACTTCATCGAGATATCTGCTTTGTTGAAGTGGTCTAGAGACAACCTGCAGTATCTCCAGGGTCTGCCCTTATATGAACGTGCCATAATTAAATTAACTAAACTCTCAAATCTGAACACTGAGGTTGTTTCAACATTTTTGCTCTTATAAACTGCTGCTATAAACTGCAGCCAGCCTCATCTGTGTCCTTCTGAACCATTCTTTTAATTTTTAAATTTTTTTATTAAAAATTTTTTTTTCAGAACCATTCTTGGTGGCTAAATGATTATATAAAAACTACATACTCATATAAGGCGTTTTTTGTTTTGTCTTGTCTTGTTTCATTTTTACAAATGGTATTATACTCTGAAATCCACTTCTCTCATTAAAAAAAATACATTACAAAAGTTCTTCCGAGAATTATTTAAATAGCTGCACAATATGTTATCATGTGAATATACCATCATTTGTCCAACCATTGTCCTTGTTGGCATTCAGGCTGTTTCTTGATTTTTGCTGTACAGATAATCCTGCAACACACACCCTTGAACGTAAGTGCTAGTGCATCCACGAGTTTGCTCCCACAGCATAAGGACAAAGAAGTGGGACTGCTGGGCCAGGCGGACATCTGTAACTTGGCCAGATCCACTGGACACACCTCTTAAAGGCGGTCACGCCCATGTGTGCGAGACTTCAAGCTGTTCTGTCAATTCCTTTCATACAGATGCTCTGCTAGAAGGATCCTGTAGACATGTAAGATGTGTGGGATGGGAAACAGGGCACATAGGATGTCCTGCAGACACAGAGACAAGGAAACTGATGCTCAGAAAAGTAATGGGACATGTTCAAGGTCATACAGCTAAAAGTTTCAGAATCAGGACTCGGTCTCCTGATTCTCTGACCAGGACTTTTGCAAAACAGTAAGCCTTTACTGGGGATGGGGAGCTTGGTAAAGTGAGAAAGAAACGGTTTATCAGTTATCTATTGCTGTGTAACAAAGTAGCCCCAAACTTAGTAGCTTAGGACAAGAGCCTCATATACAGATATGATTCTATGGGTCAGCAATTCAGCCTGTGCTCTGCTAAGGCCATCTTCTGAGTTGACTTCCCTCATGTCTCTGGGTCAGCTGTGGGTCAGCAGGGCCGCCCCAGGTCTGCTCCTGTGTTCTCATCCTGCAGTACACGCTTCTTGAGGCAGTGGCCCTGAGATCGTGAAGGTGTGTAAGACCTTGTGAGGCTTAGGCTCAGAGCAAGCAGATCAACGCTCCTGCTGTATTCGATGGGCAGAGAGAGTCACAGGGCTGGCCCAGATTTGATGGGTGTTGAAACTGACTCTACCTCTTAATGGGAGGAGCTGCAGGGTCACATCGCAAAGGACAAAGACAAGGGAGACGTGACAAATGGAAGCATGTTTGCAAGCAATCCAGAAGTTTTCAGTTTAAGTCTCTCTCACTTTTCAAACAATTGCTCTGGTGTCATCATGTTTGGAATATCACAGCCCTGTGAGCGCATAAAGAAAGTAATGTTTGCAGTGAAACCTCAGAAAGTTCCCCCAAGATACCTGGGGCACATTTGGAGCAGTACTATATTGGGTCAGATCTTTTCACATTAAAAAAAAGTTAATTTGTCAGATAAGAAAAATGGATCACTGTGACCATTTTACTCTCATTATTCACAATCCGTTACAGAGCGGGCTGGTGACTGGCGTCTTTCTCTCTGGGAGAGCATCGCAGCTGTATGGAGCACTGTCTGGGGGGTGTCTTTTGTATCTTTTTCTCTTTTTTTTTAACTTCTTGTATGTGTGCCTTTTTCCCCCCTTTTTATTATGCCTCTGTAATTTTCCATCTCACACAATAAACAAGTGAAGAGGAGGGATTTACAGGCCATAAAAATAGCAGGCCATAAATAAAGTTAAACACAGTATACTTCCTTCTGATATTTCAAAAGTGTGTCCTTGGAGATGAGGGGTGGGCCGTGGGACCAGGGTGACATGTGGCACTTTGCTGGTTTAGTGGGGCTCCAGCAAACACGGCATGTGGCTGGGCAGACAACCCCGCAGGGGGACTCCTGAGCTCTGGGGAGAGAGCAACTTCTATATTTAGAAACTTCGGGCTTCAGCCAAATATACAATAGATTTAGGATGTGGGTTGAAGACAAGGAAGAGAGCACACACATGTTAATATTTTGCTTGTTCTTTCCCAAATCAGCAGCTTAGTGGGGGAAAATGACCTTCTGTGACATTCCTGTTTCTCTGTAATTACAGATCGGCGTGGAAAGAAAAGACACTGAAATGGAGCTCTGCTGACTTACTACAGTGAGCATCTTGTGAAGTGTGTGCGTGAACGCTGCCCTGCGTCTGTGGCCCGCAGCGACGGGTCTCCACCTCTGCACAGCGCCAGGGAGTGTCTGCCAAGAGGGCTCAGGGTTCTCAAGGATGGAGCTGAGCACCCTGGCGCCTTCGTGGTAGAAACCCGCAAGACTGAAAATGTTTACAATGACGGGAATCAGTGTGGAGGCAAGAACTATAGGTTTCAATAAAAAGTGTCTCAGAGACATTCTGTACCAGAAATTTGTGTCCAAAGGGAACAGGATGCACAGAAAAGTGGAAACCCTATTGTTTACTTGGAGGTATGAAAAGAAATAGGTCAGTGATTCGTTTCCATAGTGACTGTTACTGAAATAAGACAAACTGACACCAGTACTGACTTATTCTCCTGCTCAAGCCCTTTTAAAAGATCACTTTAATCAGAGTTGGTTCTTGAATCTAAACAAGATGACCAAGTCAGCTTTCACAATAATTATCTCCTGCCACCTGCAAAATGAAAATAATGCAGATTCACATCATGCCAGTTCTGGGTTTCGCTATCACACGGGTTTTACATATGGGAATGTGTCCAGGACGTTTGCAGCTTAATTCTAGTTCTTAGTAAGATTTGTTCTTGCTGTACCCCCAAACTGCAGCATACTCATGTGCTGCTGGCGACAAGAGTGGGTTATAAACGTGGGCACTTAGGCTCACTCCCAGGTGAACAGTTTTAATTTGACCTTTGAATCCGAGAGTGAGGTGGGAAGCCCCATAAAAAAGACCAGCAGGACCCCCAGGCAGGGCCACTACTCTTCTGCCAGCACCATCTGGTTCCCCGGCCCAGAGGCTCTATCTCACTTTTTGCCTCTAAAAGGGCTTACTTCTAGGAAGTGGAACTTACCCCTAAAATTCTATTGGTTCCCTGAGCTCACTCCTGATTGGTTCTTTCTTTCACTCCTGATTGGCCCATTTCCCTCACTCCTGATTGGTCTATTTGTAGTACTTTATTTGCATGGAGCTCACTCCTGATTGGTTACTTATTTCCCTCCTGATTGGTCCATTTCTACAAAGCTTGTTCCTAATTAGTCAACTTTTGTTATACCTTATTTGCATATGATGTTGCAAAGTGTAAACTGGCAGCCTATAAAAGCCTGTGTAAAGCTGTAGCTAGGGTCCAGAGCTTGGAGTGCTATCTCTTCTGGGTCCGCTGGCATGGTAAACCTGAGTTCTCCAATCTTCCAAGTGCTGCTTGGTTTCTCGCTGGGATCCTGGTTGCTGTCGCAACTGCGCTGTAACACCGAGCTATAACACATTTTTCTGCAACAAGAGCAGGGCCAGGCACGGGGTGTAGAATGCGGCAGCACACCTGGGATTCCGATCCCTTTGGCCATTTAACCATAAAGTTGAATGGACACCCCGTGACCGCGTCTGAAGTGATCAGTATCTGTTTTCAAGACAGTGGGAGTGTCTCCGTCATCCCCCACCGCAGCTGGGTCCCATGAGCAGAGTGGACCCAACTTCCGAGTTAGGGTGAGATGGAGAAGGAGCCCACTGCCCCGCCATCGCCTCCGCTGACCCAGGCCGTCAGGAATCTAGGTCACAAGGATCTTGTTCCGAGTCCTAGGGTTTCTACGTCTGGACCGTTTCCCTGGCTCAGCTCTTAACCTTTGTAAACACAGCTTAAGTGGGTCAGTTCTCAGCCGTGGGATGTGGAAATCCAGCCTTCTCGTTTGTCCCAGACCCGTGAGAGAGTGCGCACGTGTGAGAGTGTACTCGTGGGGACGGGTCTGTGTGTGTGTGTTGGGGGTGAGTGTGCCCGCGTGCTCTCCAGGAGAGAGAAGGCAGCGGGGGCCGCCGCCCCTCAGCAGGGAGGGGTCTGCGCGCACCTGCGCTCGGGGGATGGCTTCTTCCGCTCGGACCCCTCCGCCCGGCAGCCGGGTGACCCGGGTGGCTCTTCCTCTGCGCTATCTACCTTCCAGCAGTTTTGCTTCTATTTGATCTCTTCGCAGGTCCGTGGACGGGAGAGGTGATTTCTTAAGATGGGGCCGGGAGGGAGAGGCGGAAGTTGAACCTTTTGGCTAAAATTAGGTGGGAAGATTATCAGTGGATCAGCGCACAAGTAAGGAGCTTAAGTGACTGGCCTCACGTCAGCGCTACGTCAAGGCTCCGTCTTTCTTGCTTCTCCAGCACCGATGGCCGTCAGGTAAATGTGTCTTCTCCATACTTAGGCCATTACTATTTTCTCTTAGCAGGAGAGGCAGGCATCAGACCCCGCGTTGCTGGGGACGAAAGGCTGTCTTGGAAGAGCGCCCTGCAAGGAGCACGGAGACCGCTGGCCGCGCGAGGAGCCCTGCCCTCCCGCTTCTGTCCCGACGCACCAGGCGGACGGGCTGCCCTTTACTCTCTCTGCAGTCTTCCCAACGGTACGACCACTTTGGCGGGCGGCCTCCTGCCTGTCTTACAAGGTGGAGATCTAGCAGACACAGGTCAGGTCATTAGGAAGCTGGAGGCCAGTGCAGTTCATCTGTTTTCTCAAATTGCTGATCCTGAAAAAGAAATCCATCGTCTCCCAGGAAGGCCAGAGAAGGATATTTCTTACACTTGTTTGCTTTCCAGGAGCACCTGCCAAGTTAGAAATCTACATCAATGAAGTATGTTACTGCCAACTTAAGGCACCAGACAAATCCTGGAATTTCTTGTGAACGTGTAAGGCACAACTGAAATGCCAAGGGGCAGAGTAACAGCTATTTGTTGATTTTCATGTTACTTCTAAGTTTCTAAATAAAAACATAAAAGCATCTCTCTTAAAAAGAACAAACGGCCTTAAAAGAAAGCCCAAAGGTCGGGGGGAGAGAGAGAGACAGACAGACAGAAGAGGCTCACTATCTCTGAGAATCTGAATTTATAAACTGGTGAAGATGTATTATTCCTATTTACAGAAGACTCTTTGTTCATGAAAAAATTAATAGCAGGATGCCCTTTTTAAAAATTTTTTTATTGAGTTATAGTCATTTTACAATGTATCAAATTCCAGTGTAGAGCACAATTTTTCAGTTATACATGAATATACATATATTCATTGTCACATTTTTTCCCCCTGTGAGCTACCTCAAGATCTGTATCTATTTCCCTGTGCTATACAGTATAATCTTGTTTATCTATTCTGCATATGCCGGTCAGTATCTACAAATTTTGAAATCCCAGTCTGTCCCTTCCCACCCCTTGCCCCCTTGGCAACCACAAGTTTGTATTCCATGTCTATGAGTCTGTTTGTTTTCTTCTTCTTTTTTTTAGATTCCACATATGAGCGATCTCATATGGTATTATTCTTTCTCTTCCTGGCTTACTTCACTCAGAATGACATTCTCCAGGAACATCCATGTTGCTGCACTTGGCGTTATGTTGTCAGTTTTTATGGCTGAATAGTATTCCATTGTATAAATATACCACATCTTCTTTATCCAGTCATCCGCTGATGGATATTTAGGCTGTTTCCATGTCTTGGCTATTGTAAATAGTGCTGCTATGAACATTGGGGTGCAAGTGTCATCCTGAAGTAGGGTTCCTTCTGGATATAAGCCCAGGAGTGGGATTCCTGGGTCATATGGTAAGTCTATTCCTAGTCTTTTGAGGAATCTCCGTACTGTTTTCCACAGTGGCTGCACCAAAGTGCATTCCCACCAGCAGTGTAGGAGGGTTCCCTTTTCTCCACAGCCTCTCCAGCATTTGTCATTTGTGGGCTTTTGAATGATGGCCATTCTGGCTGGTGTGAGGTGATAACCTCATTGTAGTTTTGATTTGCATTTCTCTGATAATTAGTGATATTTAGCATTTTTTCATGTGCCTATTGATCATTTGTATTTCTTCCTTGGAGAATTGCTTGTTTAAGTCTTTGGCCCACTTTTGGATTGGGTTTGTTTTTTTCTTATTTAGTCATATGAGCTGTTTATATATTCTGGAGATGAAGCCTGTCAGTTTCATCATTTGCAAAAATTTTTTCCCATTCCGTAGGTTGTCGTTTTATTTATGGTTTCATTTTTGCTTTTATTTCAAAATTTGTCATGAAAGTTGGGAATTTTATTATAAAATATTACAGACATATCCAAAGTACAAAGAATTATAAAATAATACCATTATTCACACTCAGCTTAAAACAATCAAAGCCCTCATTTCTTTCCCCTGAATCACAATGCCTGCCCCCAACAAAAATAACCATTTTTGTGAATTTAGGGTCCACTGCCACCATATTTTTCTTCATATTTTTATTACCTATTCATGTATCCCAATGAACAGTATTTTCTTTTTAATTTCTTTTCTTTATTCCCCTCCCCCATGCCCTGCTTCTGTAATCACAAATCTGATCTTTTTTTCTATCAATTTGTTTTTTTTGTTTGCTTTTGAAGTATAGCTGACCTACAACACTGTTAGTTCCTGGTGCACAACATAGTGACTCGATATTTCTGTACATTTCAAAGTGGTCAGCATGGTAAGTCCAGTTACCATCCATTACCCTGCAAAGATATCACATAATTTTTTTTTCCCGCACAGTTTCATACCTATGGCTCATTTTCTACCTACGAGTTTGTACTCTCAACTTCCCTTAACTATTTCTCTCCTTACATATATATTTTATATATTTAAATATTTTTAGAACTTTTATTATACATTGACTTTATTTTATGAATGGTATGATGTATTTTTCTCCTCGACACTTTCCTGCAGGTTTTATCCTTATAAATATATTTCTCTTCTTCGTTCATGTTGGACGTGGACCACTGTGTAGATATATCAGGATATAGTTAACATCCATTCTCCTGATCAGGATTGTCTTCAAGCAGACATTTAAAATGTTACTTTATTGAAATCTCTATTTTGAAACCTAGTTTTGTTTCCAATTTCCCTATTCTTCAGAGGTACTTTTTCTAGCAACTTAGCCAAAATATTCTACATCAACTTAAAAAGAAAACAGACTATTTTTTTCTGACTATAAAACGAATTCATGCCCATTTTAAAGTAAACACACAAAAGTACAGTTCTCCACTCCAGCAATAACCACTGTGAACATTATGGTGTATTTCCTTCAAGCGTTCCCCTGTATCTTTATATTACTTTCGATTTGCCCAAACCCAATGCTATCAAAAGAAGCAATTTTCCTTGCCCTTAAAAATCTCTGAAAATAAAACTTTTGATAATTGAAAAGCATCCCTGCCTGTGCTCCAGCTGTTCGGTATGTGGAGGGTTCCAGTGTCTCCCTCCGTTCTGTTTACCGAACGTTCAGGAGCACCTGCCCTGCGCTCATACATGGTGTGGAAGGTGCCACAGTCAAAGACGAGACTGTGTCTTTCACAGAACATTAGCCCAAACCCAAGACTATAGAAGTGGTTACATGGTTGCCACTGTGATAAGTTCTGTAAAGAATAAGCCAAAGGTAAAACAGCCTGATCCCAGGAAGGCAGAAAATGGTCACATGGGGTAGGGAGGGTTTAGGCCAGGAGCAGAGAGATTCAAGCTGGATTCAAGGATAAACGGAGTGGCTAACTGAAGGGGTGTGTGTGTGACCTGTGGGTGAACACATCTCTGTTAGCATTGAGAACACAACCTGAGTCGGACGGAAGCGAACACAGGCCATCACCCCCTTATGAAATCCTATGTGCCTAATGCTTTGCCCACATTCCTCGTTATCTCGTAAAGACAGCATTCTAACTGAATTCCTGGACCACAGTGCTTTGAAGGAATCACATGTCTGTGAGATTTTAATATATTAAAAATAAAGTGTTGCCCAAGGTTTTATATTTTGGATGCCAACACCAATGCTTTATTTCTTTGCATTTGGTGCCAGTGACTCTGAGGACTGCTCTGACAAGGTGGTGCCTGGAAACAAAGTCAACCTCAATGCTGCATTATTATTATTTCTATTGTATATCAGCTCAGGGGAGTGCTTATGAAACAAAGGAGTAGAAGAAACAAATTTATTCTTAATTATTAAAAGCATCAAGAAAAACATACTATTAAAATAGCAAAGATATGTGGGGGTGTATATCTTTGCCACTTGAAACTTGCGTGCGCGCGCGCACACACACACACTACTTAAGGGCACACTGAAGAAGAGGTAGCAATGAGGGCCTGAAAGAGGTGAGGTGTACCAACATTCACTGAGGTACACGGAAGGTTTTAATAAATGGGGAGACACTTCAGGAAAAAAAGAATCAGTATTATAAATAAATTATTTCAAAACTTAAAAAAAATTTAACAAATTCCAATACAACTTTAAAAGGGATTTTTTTTGGGTCAAAATAATTCTGAAGTTTATTTGAAGAAATACTGTCCAAGAACAGCCAAGAAAGTTGCAGGAAAAAAATCTACTAAAATAATTTGAAATATTTCTTCTGACGGAGAAGAATGGGGTGGGGGAGGGTGAGAGTGATTGCTGTTTTTCATAAAAGCCCAAACCTTCACTTAACCCTATGTCTGCACTACTGTGATTAAAAATATAAAAAGCAATCCTCTAAGATATAAAACAGAGTGTTGGGCCACACAGAGCTGCACAGCAACATGCAGACATATTAGCGGGCAGAAGAGAGATCCCAGGGTTTATAAGCATTAAAGACAAAACGAAGATTTTAAATCAGTGGCATAATTGTTAATACTTTGTAAAGAAGGTAAAGTAAACTGAGAGAACTACTCCACAAATTCAAGAATAATGAGAGATAAACTTGACAAGTAATGAAAAAAGGAAGAGATAAAGAAATAAATGTATAGGTGAATATATATCCGTGTTTGGCATAATAGTAACATAAAAATATATAGTAAAAGATTAAAATATTTGACTCCTAAATTTTTTAAATTTCTATATGTCAGAAAAACAAATAAGTAAAATTTAAAAGCCAATGACTAAACAGGGTAACTCGATACTAAAATTATGTCAATGGTAATATTAAATGTTAAGGATTCCTTACAAATTAAGCATGGTAAACCTCCTCATAGAAAAGTGTGCAGTGAGCCTAAGAAACAATATGTAAAAAAGTCGATAGATGTATGAGCAGTTTTGAATTCTCTGGTCAAGGAAATGCGTATTAAAGTAATAACAAGACTCTGGTAGAAAAAAGTGAGCTCACTCGGTGCCCAGATCATGGTTTCCAGGGCCAGGCTCCGGCAAGAAGAACCAGGACACTGTGAAGATACGATACGTTGTAGTGAAAACAAAACAAAAAAAATCTAGGTGGTCTCAAAAAGGGAAAAAAAAAAAAAGAAGTGTACTGTATGTTTTCAAATAATATCCAGCAAAATACACAACCAAATGTAACATGAATGACACACATTTGTACTGCTAAATTTATTTTAAATTAGATTACAAATCCCCCCCCCCCAAAAAAAGGTCATACCTAAACAAATATAACACCGTTGTAACAAAAGACTAGGACTTGAGCCATATTTTCCAGCTGTGGGTGTCTATTTCAATAGAAGTTGTCAGCTCTGGAGCGTGGACTCCAGCAGCCTCACGCGGAAGGCAGGGGGCCCTGTGAGCAGGAGCCAGATGCGGAGGTGAGACGCCACTGCCACTGGGTTCACCACATCCCTGGTTCCGCTGGCTTTCTCTCCAAGCAAAGTAAAAAGTCCTATTTCCTTGTAAGTGCAGCAGCTTATGAGAGGTCTGGCTCAAAGGGCCAACTTTGGATAGATTTGTCCCTTATTGCAAAGTCCTTAAATATTTACAATTTAAAAAAAGAGAAATTGGAGGTTATATCTTTCTGCTTCTAAGGAAAGAACAGAGGACCACTTTCATTATAATGAAATTTTGTAATAAAAACATACAGGCTTGTATACCCTGTGCTCCTTTTCAGGGCCAGGATGACACCCAACCAGCTCACAATTTGGGAAAGATCAGAAGAGGCAGCATTTACTCCGTGCCAACAGGACTGTGTGCAGCACAGGGGGAAGGTCTTTGCGTGTGGGTTATCCTGGGTAATACACATGATCACAAAACTGGAATCTGTGGAGAAACAGAAGCTTGGCAGCCAAGGCTCTCACCTGAGACCCTGGTGAGCAGTAAAGGATGATGTGGGAATTCACAGTCCCGCCCCAGGCCCTTCCCCTGCTGGGTAAATAACATCTGCTAAATAAAGCTTCAAACTTCCTCTAAATGCCTTTTTGGCTCTAATATTCTAGAGCTCTCTCATTCAAGATGTATACTCATCAGAAGCTCCAAAGAATCCCCAGAGTGAGAGTTATATTTCCAGACTCAGAGTCAGTGTGCAGTCTCATGTAGGATCTCTGCACTGCTTCCAGAAGCTTCCAGAAGCACACATCTGTCTGGAAGTACTGACATTTCCAGTGTATTTCAGTTGTTTATGGAGACAACCGAAACAAAATATTACGTAACAGGGTCCCTTGGGTGGTGTGGGGCGCCAGGCGGCTGGGTGAGAACAGCGCAGACACCGAGGATGGGTGACAGAGGCTCTTGCTTCCTTTCTTCCTTTCCTCAATTCACTCCTCCTCCACCAGCTCTCCCAGTGTGGCATCCAGTGGAACCTGCACCTTCAGATCAAATCCCCACCATCCAAAATCAACAACTTCTATGTCCATCAACAGACGACTGGACAAAGAAGTTGTTGTATATATACACACAATGGGATACTACTCAGCCATAAAGAAGAATAAAATAATGTCATTTGTAGCAACATGGATGGACCTGGAGATTGTATACTAAGTGAAGTAAGTCAGAAAGACAAAGAAAAATACCATATGATATCATATATGTGGAATCTTTAAAAAATGACACAAATGAACTTATTTACAAAACAGAAACAGACTCACAGACACAGAGAACAAACTTATGGTTACTAGTGGGGAAAGAGGGGATGGAGGGATAAAGTGGGAGTCTGGGATTTGTAGACACTACTATACATAAAACAGATAAACAACAAGGTCCTACTGCACAGCACAGGCAACTATATTCACTATCCTACAATAGTTTATAGTAAAAAAGCACATCAAAAAGACTGTATATACGTATAACTGAGTCACTCTGCTGCACACCAGAAATTAACACAACATTGTAAACCGACTAGACTTCAATTTTAAAAAATGTGATTCATTGCTGATCCAGCTTGCGACCTCTCTCTCAGGCCACTCTGCATTCCGAAAGAGTGGCTGGTGAATCCAAATGCAATTGGAAGGTCAGAGTCACATTCATTTAAGGAACTGTATTATTAGGCAGGCCTATGGACAAGTTAATAGTGCACATTTTCTGTCTGTGTTCTGTTTCTTCTGCATGGAGATGGTATTGTTAACACAATACTTTGAAGCTATAATTTCGAAAAAAAAAATTTGGGGGGGTTAGGTTGGTTGGTTTGTTTGTTTAGTTTAATGGAGGTACTGGGGATTGAACCTCATCTCCAGGACCTCGTGCATGCTAGGCATGCTGTGTATCTCTGAGGTATACCCTCCTGAACCAATAATTTCCAAACTTTTGATGGTGTACCTCTATCAGATTTTTTCAAATGAGCACCTGCCCAAATACTTTATTGATTTCACATGTATGTGTACATTACTGCACTAATATGCTTTACTTACTATAAACATATTTAAAGGATGAGACAAACAATATTTAAAAACTATTTTATCTTAATTTTAAAAACATACTTTTTTGGTCCTCACTCCAACTTGTGCTTTGAGTGCAACTCGTGAGAATGAGTAAGCTTCTCACATGCAAACTACACATATACACCAAATGCTCAAAGAAAACAGCCAGGGGGCATCTCCTGCCCCTACCTTCACCGTAGGTGCTCCCTCTCTCTTCAGGGGTGCCCATGCCTGTCAGAGGGGCACAGAGGAGGAGGGAGGGGGGAAGGGACAGTCTGTACAGTGTTACTAGAGTTTGATCTTATTTGGTTAAAACAAAAGAGAAAGATAAAAAAATTATAATTGTTTCTTCCTGTATCCCATTAATTATCTTGAGGTGCATTCAATGATGTGTATGAATTATTTAAAATGAGAGCAGACTTAGATCCAGGTTTTATGGGACCTGGGACTGTTAAAATTTGTGCGGGGAAGAAAATATAAAACAAAGCAAAACAAAGCAAAAAACCCTTACTTTTGCGACCTTTACAAACTGTGACCTTAGGAATCCATGACTAAGGCCCGGGGATGGGGACCCTAGTGGAGGACCCAGCAAGAGCCTTCAGCAGGTTTGAGCGGGCTGCTCCAAGAAGCAGCAAGCTTGGGAAAGAGGTCTCCTTTGCAGAAGGGTGCTTAGTGGACCGGAATTTAAATTTCCTTCCCTGTTTGGGTCCTCTTCAATGGGCCTTCACTTTTAGAAAATCCTGCCTTCTGTGCTAAACTGTTTAAAGAGCAATCTCTGCAGCACAGTGAACTCGGAGGTCTGGAGCTGATAAGGACCGGCGCTGAAATGTTTCGATAACATCAGAGCCATGCGCCCTGGCTGTCTTCTTCTCTTCCCTCCTCAAACTGCTCTGTGGTCTCAGGATGCATGTGTTCAGGGTTTGAGAAGGATGGTTCGCTTTTCCGTAAAGAACAATCTAGACTTACTAAAGTAAGTCACACTGTCAGCTTCTGCCCATTAAGGGGTGGGGGCATTTCTCTTACTCCTTGCTGGCGAGAAATCTGAGATGAAACTGGTCTTAACAGAAATCTCGCCGTCTCCCTTTTAAGGCATTGTTTTCCATGTAAGATGGCAAAGGAAAATCCAAGAAACGGCTGCAGCCAATGGAAGACATTTATGGCCCTGCGAACACTGAGATGCAGGAAGGAGCGGGGAGGTGTACCTGAAGCAAGGGGTAATAAAGGCTTAACGTGTCGACTTAAACGTGGTGCAAAACGGGAACGCCCAAGAGGGGTTTCAGTTTTAACCAGTGACAAATCCGTTCTTTCCCCACCGCCTCCCTCCACCGGCGCATCCGGCAGGAGTGCGGCCTCCGCATCGTTCTTCCCTTAAACGCCTGTCTGCCATTTCTCCTTTCTGCACGAACATGCTCCTCAGCCCGCTGGAACCTGCTGGGCGGCACCACCCTGCTCACCTTGACTCGGTTCGCGGGCTGCCAGGTGGAAAAGTCTTTGAAACAAAGGCCAATAGGCGATTCCCGACTCAGAAGAGGCGTGAGGCAGGCGCCACGTTTACCCACAGTGCTCTGGGCGGCCACGTGACTCCGGGGGCTGCCGCCACGTGACTGGCCAACGTGCGACTCGGCGATGCAGCCGTGTGACTGGCGGACGTTGGTCACGTGAGCGCCCCCGTCGTCCAATCAGCCTGCCGCGCGGGGCGCGCCGCGGAGGCGAGAGGGCGCCCCCTGGCAGGTTCGTGGCCCGCAGGCGCAGGGGGCGATTCCGGGACCACTGGGCGGTTTGGGCGGAGGCCGTCGCCGCGCCCTTGCGGGATGTGGGAGCCGGCAGAGAAGGCTGCGTCCTCCTGCCTCTGGGGTGGAAGTAAGTAGCCGGGCTATTTGTTAGGACGAGCCCAGCGTGGACGGAGGGACCGGAGCGTGGGAAGGCGCCTTCCGCCAGCCGCGTGTACACGGGGAGCCCCGGGAGTTCAGGTGTGTTCAGACTTGGCGCAGGCAATGCGAGTTTCACCTTCCCCCTGGTGCCTTCTTGTTTCCGACGAAGCCTGTGGCCTCCGGGCTTCCGCGAACCATCGTGTGACCCTTCCCGGGGGCAGAGGGAAGAGGAACACGCCCGCAGCTTCCCGGGTAACCCCCCGGTGTAGCGATCCGGGTGGGAGCTCGGCGTCAGGAGCCGGAGTCGTGCGGGGAGCGAGCGGCTGGACCAGAGCCCGCCTCGGGAGCCCAAGCCCGGCCCAGCCGCTGGCCAGGCCTGCGTCCCGAGCCGCTCCTGATGAGACGCGGGCCTTTGAGTGAATGGCTTACACTCCGGGGCTCCCGCAGCTCCGTACACGTGTTGTGACGTCTGTACGTATATGTGTGCATCCCTGGCGCGGGGCGGGGGCGGCTGCCTACCATCGCATTTAGCGAAGGAACCCGGAGCCTGTGAATTAGGCGCCACTGCCACCTGGTGGACACACATCCGGGTTAGAACTTCAGGGTTTATACGTATGGTTCTGGTTTTTTTTGAACGATGAAGGAAATCCCCTCTGAAGTCGAAGAGTGGAACCTTCCGTTGTGAAGCGTCAGAACACGTGGGCGGGGAAAGGAAGCAGTGAGCGTCAGGTCTGGGGCAGGGGGTGGGGGACACTTTCCAAAGCTGCTTGATTGTGGCCTTCACAGGTCTGCGGTCGCTTACTTGAAATGTTTTGAATTCCCCCAACATCAGATACACTCAAAATGCAAGACCCACGAGGTCTACCCACACTGCAGTCAAGGCACGAGTTACTTGTATTCTATACATTTGGAATTGTCTGTTTCATTCATTCTCTCCACTCAGATGTCAGGTCGCTTTCAATGAGCCTGTTTGTTCAGTTTAAACTCAAGTGCAGGTGACGATGACCTGACTCCACATTTCCACCCTTGAGCGCTGAAAAAGCCTGGAGGGAGCCCAACTCAGCAGAAATAACCCAGCGAAGACTCTATTTCCTCCCCTCTGGAAAACAGCAGTCCTCCACATCAGTGTCACCTGTGCTTCAGAAAATCAGAAATGTGTAAAATGAATGTCCCTTTGCGCTAGAGAGCCTTGCATTCTCCAGTTTATACTTTGTGACTTCAGATTTCTCCAGGCCTTTGGGCTTACCCTTTGCTAAATGAAGAGTGTCTATCACAGATTTGGCCCAGTGATCTCTAATTTACAAAAGTTCCTCCATTAAATGCTCTGAAGTGAAAAACCAAGAAGGAGAGACGTAACACGTGGCCCACGTTAGACAGCAGGCACCCAGCAAGGACGAAACGTGACCGGAGACCTCTCTGAATGAAACTAACAGACTCATGGAGCTTGTCCACAGCCTGTTGGGATGCCAGGCTGCTCTCCAGACCCCTGACTTCTCTGTAACCCTGCTCCCTCTCACATGGCTTCTTTATAAACTTCCCAGGACACCGGAGTATTCCAGTTCATCTCAGGAACTCAGAGCGAGAAAGGTTCTCAGACAAGATTGCATGAAATCATCCTGTTCTTTTTCTTCTGTGTTATGCGTGAGTAAGTTTGGTGCAGGAGGAAGGCTGAGCCAGGTGGGAGGATTTAGGGATTTTCAGCCTGTGGTTTCAGGAAGCAGAAGTCTTAATTTTTAGAGCTGCTCTGTCAGGCACTTTACAGCTTCCTCTTCTAACTCTTAAGTGCCATAAATCTCCAGACTGCTGGTCTCCAAACGCACACGTAAACAGTCTTGCACACCAGCAGCCAGTTGCTCCAGAACAAAGCCAGGGACTGAGTGACCCTTAAGCAAGGCACACGTTAAGGCCTCAGCTGTTCAAGCACTGTCCATCCAGATGCAGGAGCGGCCCTGGGTGTCTGAGGCAGAAGGCCACACTTCCAGGTCACAGAGCCTTGGTGGACAGGGACGTCTGATGGGGCAGAACTTCCTAGTGCAGTGGGCCTGCTCTGGGTCTAGTGGCTTCCGCGTGCAGGTGGCCCTGACAGTAGGTCACCTGAGGTGGCTGTGATGAAGTTGGGGCCCCTGGACAGCACCCTTGGGGGGACTGAAGACTGGCCGTGTGCCAGGCTCACTGGTGATGGTGGTTAAACTCTGTGAAGAAATGGCCCTCTCGAGCCTGTCTCTGTCAGCTTGGGGGGTGAGAGCCTCTATCTGAGCACACATCGCAGACTTTCCTAGGGTTCCTGTTGGATGGGGACAAAGTAAACAGAGGAGAACCTCAGAAGTAAGGAAAGGTCTTACTGTGTAGGGCAGGGGACTGCAAATTTTTTTTCTGTAAAGGGCCAGATAGTAATTATTTTAAGCTTTGTGGACTACACAGCCTGTTTCAACTACACAGCCTCCCCGTGGCACAGAAGCCCCACACCTGGACTGGATGAGTAGGCCTGGCTGTGTTCCAGTAAAATTTAAATTACGAAAAGCCATGGTGGTGAGATTTGGCCTTCAGGCCTAAGCTGCTGATCCCTGGAATAGGGGAAGGAGGAGAGATGTTGCCGCAAGACCCCAAACCTAACCCCTCTTCTGCCATGCCCAGATCCGTGACCTTGGGCAAGCTATTTATATCTGAGCCTGTTTCCTCAGTAAAAAGGGGTTGGCTGTATTTCCCTCTTAGAGTAGTGATAATGTGTGCAAAACTCCTAGCACACCACGTGGCACAGAGTGGATGGCAGTAAAACAAGGCTTTTCATCCCAGTGCGGACAGTTCTTGGGGAGGCTGGCTGTAAGCTGTCTCATGCTCTGTTGCTCTCATGGTCTCTGATGGTTATCTTTTGCCTCATTTGTTGGACCCGACTCAGAGTGAACTAAGTGTCTCTCACTCCATCTGTATTCTAAAAGGAGGTCTTTCCAAACTCACTGACATGTTATTTCAAACTGTCTGGCAGCATCCAGAGCTGTGTGGAGCCCCCTGGCAATTTCACTGCACCAGAACACTGCCTACCCTAAAATTTTAGAATTACAATGGAATCCAAAACAGATGTACCAAATCTGGGGAGGGCTAGAGCAACATTAATTTGTTCCTTGGGAATGCCCTGCATAAGCACATTTTCGAGCAGATATTTGTGATAAGAGCTAGGCAATAAAAGATCCCAGTGTGTTCTAAACACTGCAATTTTGGCAATTTGTGTCAAAGAAAATTTGGAAGGCATGGGTAACTGAATCAGAACTGACTCAATTTATGTCTCAACTTCTCACTAAAATGTCTGTGTTTGGAAGATGTCACTGATCTGAGATGTGAGAATTTGGGTGGAAAATAATTAGTGTTCAGTTGGGTGGAACTCTTAGCTATGACACTGAACAGTACTTAGTCATGTAGAATATGA
Organism: Camelus ferus; assembly: GCF_009834535.1. Classification (NCBI taxonomy): domain Eukaryota; kingdom Metazoa; phylum Chordata; class Mammalia; order Artiodactyla; family Camelidae; genus Camelus; species Camelus ferus. The sequence goes on along the minus strand of NC_045725.1, from coordinate 2,983,933 downwards.
ACTGGGGCCAAGCTGTGCTTGGGTCTCTGTCAGGGCAAGTTCTTCACACGGATGAGCAGGAGCTGCACAAAGCCTGCCGTCCTGTGCACTGCGAGGCCCAGGAATAGAGGTGGGGCAGTTACGAACGCTGTTTATAAATATCTATAAACCAGAGCAAGAGGAAGACAGTGCTCTCTTCCTATCAAAACTTGTGTCCTTGATCAGTAAGAAAGCTGGGCAGGGATGATGAGAGCTGGGTGGAGCTGGCTTCAAAGCTCTCATGAAGATTACTGTTGGATTGAAGTAGTTTTTAATACATTCTGGATATTCATCCTTCATCAGGTATATGATTTGCAAATATTTTCTCCCAGTCTATAGATTTTCTTTTCACTTTCTTAATTATGTCTCTTGTTGTACAGGTTTTTAACTTTTATCAAGTCTCATTTATGTATTTTTTTCTTTTATTGCTTTGGTATCATGTTTAAGAATTAATTGCCAAATCCAAGGTTGTGAGTATTTATCTTTGTGTTTTCTTCTAGGAGCTTTATGTTTTGGCCCTTAGACTTAGATCATTAATTTACTTGGAGTTAGTTTTTGTGTATAGTGGGAGGTAGGGTCCAAATTCATCCTTTTGCAGGTGGACTTCCGTAGGGGGGTTGTCATTGTCCCCCTTTCTAAACAAATGAGAAAACAATCAGGCCTCCACAGAGAGAAACGACGGCCCAGTGACTCCAGGCTGTCCGCTGTCGAAACCGGTCGGCGCCCCTCCTGTTGCTCTCGGCCTCCTCCCTAGGGCTGTGAGTGGCCAAGACGAAATCGAGCCCCAGCTCGGGGGAGGGGAGACGTCAGGCTGTCTGCAGGAGGGTGGCCGCACATGGCCTTTGCCACCAACGCAGAGTTTTTACGCAAGGCTGTGAGCCCTTGTTGCAGAGAGTCCGGGGGAGTGAGCGCAGTGCTGGCCTGCTGCCCCTGTTGCCGGTGTTTCTGAACAGCCTTCCACTCCTGTGGAGCCAGGATCTGCACATGCAGCCCCGCCGGGGGGTGGTGTGCTGGGGTGGTGGGGAGGATGGCTGTGGGGGAGGAAGGGGGGCCTTCCGAAGGTGCTAATTGGCCAAAATGGGCCAATTCCATGGAAGCTGTTAATCCCTGAGACGCCCAACAGGATTTAAATCTTAGGAAATCAGATTTAAATCCACTCAATAGCTGTTTGCTTCTGGGAAAATTATTTAACCCTTCTAAACCTCACTTCTTCATGGAAGGGTCCGGGCTGAGGGGTGGGAGCAGAGCCCGCCCCCCGCAGACGCGGTGTGGGTGGCGAGCGCCCAGTGAGGTGATGCACTGCTGCGCTGACAGGTGTTCCCGCATGGTACTTGGTGCTGAGGGGCCTTCAGGGGCCACGGGAGACAGGACTGGGTTGAGACAGCCTCCCCAGGTCCAGGGCGGAAGGTCACCAATCGCTAGTAATTCTGCTTAATGGAAAGTGCTTCAGAGTACACGGCTGGACCTTCCAGAGGGTGACCCATGTAGACGTGTCTGCAGTATTGGGAGGTCGTGTGAAATGTGAAATGTAGCCTTTCAAAGGGTGTATTTGCAGAGCAGAACTGGGCTGGCCTTCGAAGCCGGGCCGTAGCTGAGACACCTGTGGACCAGGCATTGGATGCGCCGGACAAGCTTTGCTGGAAGAACAGCTGCTGCCCAAGGGTCAGATCCTCAGAGTGTTACTTGTGGGCAAATAACCAGGCTGTGCACTCGCGCTGCTGAGAGCACGCAGCAGCTGGAGTCCGACCTCCATGCACAGCTGGAATTAAAACTCGCAGGCGTCTGCTGGCAGAGAGGAGCTGGCGTGTGGATGTTGGATGGCAGACCCTTTAGGTTAGTCCCTTGTCTGGCCCTGCTTCCTCTGCTGTCTCCTCGGGTGGAGGGAGGTGGTAATGGACCAGCCACAGCTCTGATTGGCTGGGGACATGGTCTCACTGCTTAGTACAGACTGTCTGATAAGAGAGAGTTGTATTTTATTTATCTTGAGTTTCCATAAAACTTAAAGATATGGACAAGGACCATATGGGAACCAGCAGGTAGACCCGTAAGAACATGTAACATGCACGTGTGTTAGAGCGAACAGGACAGAAGCAGCAGAGGAGTGCTTTCGTCAGTCACGTTTGCAAAGCCCGATAGCTTCCTTCTGACCACCAGCTGTTGCTTGGACCTTCCTTGGACATCTCAGCTTTGATGACCCTTCCCCTGTGTGATGCCACCTGACCCCTTGACTCTGCATTCACGGCCCTGTCTGGGTTCTCACCTCTGTGCCGTGTGTCAGCCCCACTCCCACCTGCTTTCCCATGGCACCAAACCTCTAGTGGTTTCCTGGGAGAGGCACAGCTTCACATCTCTCTCCTTTTCTGTGCTTTCCTCTCTGCCTGGAAAGCCCTCCTCCGTGTCTGTGTCTGTAGCACTGGTCATGGTACCTGTTTCCTCTTTGCTGTGAACTGAACAGTGTCACAGTTCTCCTTGGTACTTGGTACCTAGCAGATGAGTGCTCCGGGAGCACACAGAACACGTGCGCTAGCAGATCTCCAGGTGGGTTTCCCTAGTCCCTCACCTCCTTGGCGCTTGGTTTGGTTCACAGAAGGACAGGATCCTGTCTAGCTCACCTGTATGAACTACCCACTGTGGACAGTATAAGTTCTCAACTAATTTTTATCATTTTGGAAAAAAAAAAAAACCTTCAAGGCAACCAGGCTAGTGCCTGGAGTAAGGTGAAGACCTGATACATGTTGAACAATGATGAAGAAAAGCCAGCCTGTGAAGGAGGAGTCACAGAGGTCACCAAGTGATGCTCTCTTTTCTGGGCTAAGACGCCTCCCGGGAGCAGCAAGCAGGTGCTCTTCACGGCGGCTGCGCCACCATGTGTTGCAGATCTTCCAAATAAAGTGCTGAACTTCAAGGTCATATTTTCAGAAAAGGCAGCTTTTATATATAGGGTTTTGTGTTTAAGTATATTGACTGAGTTTCAAATTAGAAAAAAACCGCACAGTGGATTAATAGATAGTGCATTACACAATACTTAGTGTGAATGCTGCTGGGACACTGGCCTGAAAGTTAGGCTGAATCCTCTTTGTCACCTCTAATACATCACATCGTTGCGAAGCATATGACCGGAAAAGAGCTGTTTGTAGCACAGGGGAAAAAAATGACTGCTCTTGGAAAATCTGAAATTTCACACCCCTGAGGTGCGCTCCTAACACTCTTCGTGTGACAAACAAATCTGACTGAGATCCTTCTTGACCGTGTGTAATTGTGACCTGCCGGGTTAGCTGACCTACTTTTCATCTGATTCTGCAAAACCACTTGTTTAGAACGTGGTCTGTACCAGACAAGAAGCACATATCTGCACGAGTCCAGCTGTGCTCCTGGGACATGCTTTGAAATAAGGATAAATGTTCGGTTTATGAAGAGGAAGACAAATGTAGTTCAGCAAAATAGAACTTACACATCATCTGTAACTCCACTGCTTACTAGTAACTCACATTTTCTTGCCAGATTATTGTCTTATGAACCGGAGAAGGAGGCAGCTTCCGTTTACGCTGAGCTCCGAGGCCCGCGAGCACGGCTGCTGCACCATGGTGTGGACGCCGCGGCAGGCTTATGCTTGGCGTCAGCCCGTGGGACTGAGTCTAAAGGGGGCGCGGCAGTCGGCGCGTGAGGTCTGCTACCGAAGTCCTTCCCAGAGCCCTGAGGGCCCGGGGAGAAGCGGTTTTCTGGGTCATCCGGGGGTCCTTTAAGTCAGGAAATGGAAGTAGGTTTAGTCACGAGAAGGACACAGTGAGGGAAATGTGAGGGAAAGTGGTTTACCTTCGGAGGAAGTCCCCAAGGTCCGGATGGCAGGTGGTGGGGGGAGTTGAGGGGGAGGAGGTGACCTAAGTGCTTGTCTCAGCGGAGCCGCAGGGCGGCCTCGGCCTCCTTCCCAGCAGGCCTGGTGCGGCTGTGACTCATTCGTCCAGAATTTCATGGAAAAGTGTGGCCAGGTCTCCAGCCCTTTCATGGTTTGCAGGGTGGTCTAGGGAGGAGAGTCGCAGGCATGCCCTCCAAGAAGGGAGAAGGTGAAGCGATGACCACGGAGAGCGTGAGCCACAGGCTGCACACCGATGGTGGAGAGGAGGAGCATCTCTGGGATTCTTTTAAACGAAGGGAAAAGCCGGCCACAGTGATACTCAGAAAAGAAAGGCAAGCAGACGTAAATGGACCAGGTATCAGACTCAGATTGTCAGGAGTGACAACTGGGAAGTAACTGTTTTGAGAGGAGGTGAGAACATTGTAAAGGAGTCACCAGCTCATTTCAGCTCAGCCTCCAAGGCTGACGAGCCGCCCCTCAGATGCCCCTGCGCACGTCTGACAGGTGATAGGTGACAAGCTTCACTTGGGATTGGCAGCAACGAAAGGTTCCATCCTTACCAGTTTTGCAAAATTATCTTGAGGCAGCAGCAAACAGCACAGAACTGAAAAAGCCTTTTGTCCCCCTTCGTTCCAGAGATGAAGTGTGGTTTGTGGGAAAGAGGCCGTGGGGGCAGCAAGCACGTTTCTTTTCCTGGGGCGGGAGGTGGCAGCTCCCCTTCCATGCGGGGCTGGTGGAGGAGGGCAGCGGCTTCGTGTGGACGGAGGGCCGAGAAGGGGGCTGGCTTCGTGCTCGCTGGGCCTCAGCGGTCTCACCACGGACGGGACTGGTGGGCGCTCCCGGGGCCCTCGGAGGGCCCAGCAGGGGTGCCGCCACGTTTCATGGAGAGCCACGTGACAGGGCGATCGCTGTGCCTCCTGGACGGCCTCTAGTTGAAGCCGCATCTAAGGCAGCTTACCGCGTAATCCAGGTGTGTGAGGTCAGGGTTTTGTGGAAATCCGCGCTAACCCCAGGGGATCTGGCCCCGATCCATGGCTGACCTTGCTGACCATTTCTGGGAGGCAGATGGAGGTCTGAGGTCCGTTTGTGGGGTTTGCTCTAAAATGTGACATTTATTTGCACCTGGATGTGGAAACCACCTTCGTGCGGCTGTCACTTGCTCTCAGCCCAGAGCCTTCTCTTCACTGAGGCCTCTAGTGGGATCAGCTGCTGGGTTTCCCATCCCATGGTGAGTGTGATTCCTGCCACAGCCAAGTGAGAGGAGACGTTTCTTCCAGGACGTTAAGATGCAGACCAGGAGGGTCACACCCTCCCCTAAGCCTGAGTGTCTTTTATTTGAGAGGACTTCCGTTCCATTTCCACTGGGAACGAGGTGTCCTCTTCCTGCGGACACGTTGGGTTGTGCTCGTCTAGGAGCTCCTGGACGGGCGTATTTACAGCCCTCAGCGCCTCAGCTGAGATGGATGGCGGCACCCGGGCTTCAGTGGTTTTTAATTCACTGAGTCTGATGATCCTGTAGCAATCGGGAAGATCTGATAAAGTGTATTGCCTCCCTCTCCCTCCAAACCCTCGGGGAGAAAGTTAGAAATCATACCAGTCTTTAAAAAGGCTGCAGACAACCCTTTCTGATGGCCTCTGAGTGCCTGCTGAGTCAGCGCCCTGCCGGCCTGTCCCAGCAGCCAGCCCCTGGGCGTGAGCCGCTGCAGGGCCGCGGTGCATGGCGGAGGTGTCCCCTGCTGCCAGGTGGCGGGTGCATGCCCTGCAGGCCTCTTCCAGCTCCGAGAGGCCTCGAGGCTGTGGAGCCAAGGCAGCAGTGAGGGTTCACTTCCTGCAGCTGCTGCTCCAGGTGCACAGACGAGCTGGTGGAAGACGACGGAAATTCATCCTTGGATCTGGAGGCTGAAGTTCAGAAAGCAGGCATCAGTGGGGCCTCGCTCCCTCAGAGGCTGCAGGGACGATCCTTCTCAGCCTCTCCCAGCTGCTGCTGGTCGCCGGCACGGTCCTGTGGCTGCAGCACTGTGGCCTCTGCCTCCTGCTTCCTCCGGACTTCACCTCTCTGTGTCTGCCTCCAAGTCTCCCTCTTCTTAGAAGGACCCCATCTTTGGATCAGGGCTCGTTCTGATGCAGTGGGACCTCATCTTCACTTGATTATCTCTGTAGAGATCCTATTTCCCAGTACGGCCACGGTCTGAGGTTCTGGGTGTTGTGAGTGTGGGAGAACAGCACTCAGCCTGGCACACAGTGCTCCCCAGCCGAGCGAGGGGCCGGCAGGCTCAGCGCTTCCAGCCGAGAGTCGCCCCCACGGCCACAGGGGTGGTGGCGGGGAGGACGCTGCCTTCCTGTCCTCGCCCGAGGCACAAAACGTGTTTTGGTGCTAACATCGCGTGGGTGAATTATGTAACGTGTGTTGAGAGCTTACCACGCCTGCCGCTTTGGTTGTCAAACGTGGAGGGCGCAGCGGGGCATGAAACACAGTCCTTGGCCTGAGTGGGTTTTCACCATTTCCCCTAATGATCTTCCTTCCGCAGAACAGGGGCACCAGCAGGGACGGAGCTGTCCTTTGACGGTTCCCCAGTTACATTTGTGGTTTGGTCACCCGTGGCCAGAAAAAAAGAAATCCTCATTAATAATTTTTTAAAAATATTCATCGTGAATGCACACACACTTGGGGACTGGTGGGCTCCAGGCCCACTTTCCGTTGCTGTTTTTCAACCGTTCCCCGGTCCCTTCTGGGCTGCGAATGTCCCTCGGAGGGAAGTGGGAAAGTGGTGCCGTCCGCGACCACAGACGTCCACGCGCCGCCTGCCGGATCTTTCGAAGAGTCTTTTGAGAAGTTAAAGCGATGTTTTGTTCATTATGATCAAGAGTTTCTCTGTTTGAGTGCAGACCACCCACCGTGATTCATACTGAGGTTACTCAGGAAAAAAAGAAGCAAGATGGAAAAAAGCAATTCACTGCTGCCGATGAGCGCGTGTGGGGAGCCGCACGGCAGGAGCGCCGTGGCTTTGCCGTGACTCACTGCTGACTCACCGCCTTCATTCTCGTCTTGCTGCTTAAATTATGTTCTCAAAGGCCGGCTCCTTGGAGGCGTCAGGTCCACACTGCTGGCAGCGTTCACAGCCTGTGACATTTCAAGGTGAAGTGACAGAGCAATACTTAACACATGGTGAATTTGGAATAATCCGTTTGGATGACAGATCCCTTTCCTTTCAATACAGTAACAGTCTCATATTTCTCTGAGATGTTTTCTTCTTATTAACAATCAAGTGATGACCATATTATGGTCAGTGCAACTTGCAAATGGCTATGAAATTAAATGCTCGTCTTGTGACTGTTCCGATAGTAGTAAGTCTGGACCATTCTTGCTGCTACAGAGGAAACAAGGCGAGATGGAAAGTGAGCCGTCAGCATCTCACCCCTCTTTCTGCTTAGGACAGGTGCTCCAGAGGCCAGGATCCCAGGCTGAGCTTTCCCATGGGCGCCATGACTGCATGTCCCCTATTTTCTGGGACAGTCATAATTTCAGATATTCTGTTGTTATTTTCATCATTCAGTTTTGGTCTTCTGGGAGAGTTAACAGTGTGACCTGTGTCCTTAGCTGCACACAGTAGCCCTGTTTGGTGCTCTGATGAATTCAGGAGTCAACCTTCCCCCAGCATCTAAATCCAGAGTCCAGTGGTCCACACGGCCCAAGGCTGCAGGCACTGGCCAGCAGCGTTAGCATTCACACAGAGAAGAAGCTGGCCAGGGTCCCACGTCCCCTTGTCCACTTGGAGAAAAGGAGAGGTTGCAGAGCATGGCTGAGCCTCTCATTGTCCTGTAACCTGGGCTTCCAGGGCATGCAGCATCAGGGAATTCTGACCAGCCGGATGGGCAGCCCACCTCCTCTGTGGATGGGCAGAGGTTGGCCTGATATAGGTGGTAGGGGAAGCCCCAAGGGGCAGGAAGGAAGCAGACCGAAGGAGAAGGAGTTCGCTGGGGGGTCGAGGAGGAGAAGGACACCTATGCTGAGGAAGTGACGTGAGTTCCATCATGGAGCCATGACATTGTGCGTTAGAGAATGAAGGTGGCCAGGATGCGGGCTATTGTTTCAGTTTGCTGGGGCTGCCATACCGAGAATCTCAGACTGGAGACTTAAACAATGAACCTTTTCACTCCCAGTCTGGAGCCTGGAAGTTCAAGATCAATGTTTCGGCAGGGGTGGTTCCTTCCAAGGGCCGTGAAGGAGTGTCTGTTCCATGCGCCTTTTTTTTTTAGCTTCCAGTGGTTTCCTGACATCTCTGATGACCCTTCGCTTATCGGTGTATCGCCCCGATTTCTGCCTCCTTCACATCCTCTTTCCTCCGTGCTTACCTGTCTCTGTGTCCAGATTTGCCTTTTGTAAGGACACCTGTCCTGTTGGATTGGGATCCAACCTAATGACCTCATTTAAACTTTGTTAGCTGCGTGAAGACCCTGTCTCCAAATGAGGTCACGTTCTGAGGTACTGGGAGTGAGGGTGCCAACACACCATTTTGGGGGGTTACAGCTCAGCCTGCAGCAGGAGTATAAGAAAAGTTCGGGATGTCCCAGGAAAGACTGGAGGTACGGCTTTATATTCTGCGCTAAGTTCAGAGTTTGTAGTGAAGGTCTGGAAACCAAGGAAAGCTTTTAAGCAGAAGGATGGCGCGATTGCATCGGTGTTTTAGGGAACAGCCCTGTCGTTGCAGATTGAGCCAGAGCAGGGAGAGGAGATGGCAGCTGCTTAACGTAGAGCCCAGGTGCGGAGCATCCAGATGTGGCAACAGCTGTGGGAGAAGGGGGAGCAAATTTTGAGGTTTGAAAAGGGGATTGATAGAGCCTGGTACCCGTCAGGTAAAGAAGTACAGGAAGACTGAGCTTCTGAGAAGAAGTCCTGCTGGCAGACAGCCCTCGGACGCAGCCCGCAGAGGCATCTCTCCCTGGGTCCCGGGGCTCCTGGGCTCCCCTGCAGATCTGGGGCTCGCCGGCCTCCACGGCCAGGGGAACCCATTCCATAAGACAAGCCTCTCTCTGTGCTCGCGTCCTGCTGGTTCTGTTTCTCTGCCCTGGTCAGTACGCACATCATCCTGATTGGTCTTAAATGTTGTTCTATTTTCTCAACCCAAAACGAGGCCATTAATTTAAAGGATTGGATTAAAAGGAAAGATGTTAAGCAGTATGTTTAAAAAAGAAAAAGGGTTAAAAATACGTTTTGTGTGTTAGGACATTTTGGCACCAACCAGTGACACTCGTCCCGTCTTTTCCTTCCTGCAGCTCGGAGCCACTCCCATGGCTGATGCCCGGGACCCGGGTGGGGGGCCGAGCCACTGATGAATTCTCGAGCTGAAAACGGGATGAAGGGCTCACGTCGCCCGCTCTGCCCACCAGGGGCGGATCTGGTGCAGCATCTGTGTCCCTGTCGTCTTTGGCCTGTGACTGTCACGAGAAGAGGCGGGCCAGAAAGCAGCACGTCAGTCATTGAGCATTTCCAAGAAAAAGGCCTCAAAATGAAGAGGAGTGGCAGGTGTATCAGCTGGAAAGAGGGTATGGTTAGCGCTTGAGGTGCAGTGGGGCCTGCCTGGGGAGACACACGAGCCACAGCGCAGTGTGCGCCCAGCGCAGTGAGAATCCTGCTGGATGTGGGTGTGGCCGTCGGAAGGCGCTGAGGGTGAGAAGGAACAGCGTGCCACCTCCGCGGCCTTGAAACCTGCTTGTCCTCAGCACAGAGCATCGCAGGCCCAGGGAAGGCCCAAGCGGGCTGCTTCCTCTCTGCCCAGGGGCTCGGGTACCTGCACCAGCTTCACTGGTCCAGGGAAAGATCAGAGCTCTTGGCACCTTCATTCGGAGCATCTTTCAAGTAGCTAAGGGTAATGATGATTCATTCATTTATTTTCTTAAAATTCTGGATAGTTTTGGAAAGGCCAGGAAAACCTACCACAATGTTCGCAGTCACGCAGTTGATGGAGAGGCACACGCAGCGGCGCGCCGTGGAAGGCTGCCCCCGCGCAGCCTTGCACGCACGGCTCGGGTGCTGTTTATGGCTGCTCATTATTTCTTCTTTCTGCTCATGTGAATTTTCTTCAGTGAAATGTGTTAATTTGTAATAAGGAAAATGTATAATCTCAAAGATTAAAAAGAAGCTTAAATTGTTGACAGAACCTTGAGGCGTGTCTGTTTCAGCAATCTTGGCGTGAGAGGTTCATCTAAGACAGAAAGTCGTGTGCAGACGTGTGGACAGCTGCCCGTGGGCCCGGAGCCCGGGAGAAGCATTTGCCTTACTGTTTTGCCTGGTGAATTGGCCAGTCCGAGAGGAGTCAGACGGACAGGCGATTGTGAACAGGGGGGAGAGGAGGCGCCCGCGGTGGACTAGGCACGTCGCCGGCTGAGTCCGCAGGTGTCGACGTGGAGGGCGTTGTCAAGACGTCCTTCACGTCTGTCGCAGCCACAGAGTGGAGTGCCTCCCCTATAAACATACCTTGGTTTTACTTGAGAAATAAGTGATTTAACCAAATATCTCTTTAATAGGATGTTATAAAGTGATCTGGGTAGAGATGAAAGTGTATGACTCGCTGTTTTCAGGGGGGTGGTGTGTCAACCTCTGAGGAGGGCGGATGTCCCCCGGTGCCGCGCCCTGTCCTTTCTCTCCTGTTCTGCTCTGCCCAACCCTCCTCTCGACATCGGGCCTCCTTTTCGTCATGAACAGAGGGGGACTTGGGTTAAACAGCGTGTGGGCTGAGAAAGCTCTGGAATCCTTATGCTTGAGGCACAAAGTGTGAGTCTGGAGGGCTCAGAGTCATTGACCCGATGCCTGTGCACAGGTTGTTCTCTGGGTGTGTAACTGAAACGTCGTCTTCAGACTCCAGGAGGCAATTGCTTGTAATCTGAGGATGCAAACAGAAAACAGGCTTCTAACCAGGACATCATGAGAGCTGGTGGTGCATTTGAGTCTAGACACAATGGAAGCCTTTCACATGTCAGGGCCATCGAAATGTCACATAATTCTTGAAGCATAATGTGTGGCTTGTTAATCCCTGCGAAGGCCTTAGTGCTCTTTGTGTCCTGAAGAAGATGGAATTGGAGCGGAGTGACAGTGAGAAGGGCCGTTTGTCCACGGACACCCCCAGCCCCGGCCCCTGCACTTGCCCTGCACCCCGGAGCCCGCCGGCCACAAACGCCCCCGCACAGCGCGGCTCCAGGGCAGCTGGGGACCGGGAAAGTGGCCCGGTGTCCTCCAGGGGTTCCAGAGGTCTTCCACCAGGTTTACAGCCAGAGACGGGAAGGAGCCTTGAATGAGTCACTGCGTAACCACTATAGCAGTGTTTTCATGATTAATGCATGAAACGCTCTTACAGATCAATAGGAAAAAGGCGGCTCGGTGAGCCCGCTTCTCCAGAAAAATGGTGGAAGAGCCCACGGCTCTGCCCTGGCCGCGGAGCCGGGCCCCCGGGTTAGCCGCGGGCTGCTGGTGGTGCTGGTCTGAAGTGGTGGTGACTGTCAAACTTCAGACACGTTTTCACTGAAGATTTTCTATCCTATTTTATTCGGATTTGTATCTGTCACTAAAGGTGTTTAGCCCGATACCAGCACACAACGTGTCCCCTGCGAGGGCACAGTCCCCTCGGAGGGGCAGTGATTTTCTACCTCAGGCTTTGTTGTTTGTTTCAGGTCTCAGCTGAGGAGAAGGTGAAAGCTACCGTTTCCTTCCTCTTGTGGCGAAGTGTTGGGCGCATCCTGCGACTCGTGCAGACGCTTTAATGTAGCAATTTCCTGTGTCTTAAAGGTAAGCTTCAAAACTCATTGAATCATAAAAGTGTTGTAACTAGAGAGGACATTCCAGTCACTTGCTTTATGTTCAGAACTGAGCCTCAGAGAAGCTGTGAGACTCACACCACGAGTCTAAATCACCGTGGGAGCTCAGGCCTCCTGTCTCCCATCCTGTTCTCTGTCTGTGCTGTCACTAGACAGAGCCTCTCTTGGGAGGATCTGCTAGAAGGTTCCATCATCTTTGCTGATGTCGTTGGAAAGCAGAACTCATCTTTGGTAGAGGCAACGTGTCTAAGACTCTGCTGTTAACAAGACCAACTCTAGGAGGGAGCAGGAGGTGGTGGTGTTGTCTGAAAGGGAAAAACACAGAGCATGAGAGCTGTGAGTTTGTTTTCTTCAGGGTCTTCCTGAGAACTGTAGCCCAGAGACAGCCTCTGATGGGGTAGGCCACTGGCCATCGTTATACGTCTTGGTAAAAGGTTACTGCTGGTCCCAAAGAACAGATGCCTCAAGTGAATGATCTTGGTGCTTTTCTGTGTATGGGAAGATACAGGCATCTGGGGTCATTAACGTTCTTCCCAAGACATGCGCCCAGCTGTCTACGGGGTCTGCTAGTCCACAGCACAGAGCGCCCTGTCACCATCCTGACTTCCTCCATCTGAGGCCCAGCGCACTGTCGGCTGGCGGCTGCGGCAGGTTCACCCTCGCAGGACGAGGTGCTGAGCAGAGCTCTCTGCCCCTCCTCGTTCACACTGTGTACGTCACGTGTGCTAAGATGCTGTTAGGGACCCCCACAACTCAGGTGTTGAAACCTGACCCCCTGTGTGCTGGTGTTAGGAGGTGAATCCTGTGAGGTCATAAAGGTGGGGCCCTCATGATGGGATTAGTGCCCTTATGAAAGGAGCCACGGGGAGCTCCCCAGCCCTGTCAGCCACTGGAGGCCATGGCAAGAAGACAGCGTCTGCTGCTCAGAGAGGCCTTGGCCAGAACTGGCCCCCCAGCCCTGATCCCAGCTTCCGGCCTCCAGACCTGGGAGAAGTGAATTCCTGTTGTTGATGAGACAGGCATCCCGGTACTAGAGCAGCCCGAATGGACTGAGACAGGGATGAACAATTAGGAAATAAACGCCATTTAAATCTACGTGAAAGCGAGTCCCCAGGCTAGCAGTGTTGGAGGAGTGTTGTGTGAGCTAAGTCTCCTGCAGCGCAGGTCGTGTTGGCTGGTCTGTCTGAAGTAGAGACGCCTCGTCCAGGCTTCAGCCTGAGAAGTGAGCTTCCTGCACTGGGGTTGCTCAGCATTAACACGCGTCCCCGGGAGTGAGTGAGTGTCACTGCTGCTTCACTCTGGCTGGGAGATGTAAGTCGTGTACCCCCAGACGCTGTGTCACCGGAAGTCACTTTAGGTGACACCCCAACAAGTATGTTCTATTTAAATACCCCTGTATTTATTTCATATGTATTAGAATGTATTGCAAAACACATATTTATTTTAAAAAAACTGCAACCCAAAATACGCAGTTAAACTGAACAAGAAAACAAACAGTCCAATTTTAAAAATGGGCAAAGATCTCAATAATCACCTCAGCAAAGAAGATCTACAGATGGCAAATAAGCAGATGAAAAAGAATGCTCTGAATCATCTGTCATTAGAGGATTACAGATCAAAACAGCAGCGAGGCACTGCAGCACACCTGTTAGAATGGGCAGGCTTGAGAACGCCGACGACGCCAGGTGCTGGCAAGGACGCGGAGCAGCAGGAACCCCCAGTTACTGCCTGTGGGAAGGCAGACGGTGCAGCCACGTTGGCGGCTTCTTCTAAGACTAAATGTAGCCCTGTGACCAGCAAGCATGCTCCTTGGTACTTACTCCAAGGAGCTGAAAGCTTGTGTCCACAAGAAGATCTGCACATGGATGTTCAAAGCGGCTTTATTCATCGTCTCCAAAAACTGGAAACAACCAAGATGTCTTTCAGTGGGTGAGTAGATAGGTAAATTGTGATTCATCCATACAATGGAGTATTACTTGGCAACAAAAAGAAATGAACTAGCAAGAAAGACATGGAGGAATCTTAAATGCACTTTGCTAACTGAAAGCGCTGATCTGAAAGAATGCGTCCGTGTGAGTCTGACTCTGCTACAGTCTGGAAAAGGCAACATAGAGACAGTAAAAAGGTCAGCCGATGCCAGGGTTCAGGAGTCGGGAGGGGCGAGCAGGTAGAAGAGAGGAATCTGAGGGCAGCAGAGCCCTTCTCTGTGATACATGGTGGGTACGTCAGAACCCACACAACTGCACAAAAATGAGCCTCAACGTACAGTATGAAATTTGGTTAATACTAATGTTGCAATATTGTAATGCAACACACTAACGCAAGGTGTTACTAAAATAAGAAACTGTGTATGGGAGGAGGGTATATGGAAACTTCCTGCACTAGCTGATCAATTTTTCTGAAAATGTGAAACTGTAAAAAAATAAAAAAACTGGTAATTAAAAAAAAGACCCTCAGAGTCGCTGCTCAGTAAAGAAATGTTGTCTCTTGTTATTATGAGGGGCCGGTGTGAGCCAAGCACAGCGTGAGCCCTGGAGGTCAGGCCGGCATCAGAAACAGCGATCTGCGCGGCCCGTGGGCTGCAGGTGGCCTAGTCCGCCGCCAGGTGGCGCTCCTCCCCTCCCCCACTCTCTTTCCTGTCGTCTTCATCTCCTTCTGTTCCCGCCTCTTCCTGCTTCCCTCTCTGTGTGCACCGTCATCCCTGGGTCTAGCCACAGGGCGATAGATCCCAGCCTTGCTGTTTCTGGCGCGGCCGCACCTTGGCCGGAGCGGGGCAGAGAGCCCAGGTGCGCTGGCCTGGGGATTAACCTTTGGGGTCTCAGCCCTGGACGGTGATGGGCCAGGGCACGGAGTAATCAGGCCAGCCTGCTCCCAGGGGAGGCGGCCGACCCGGGACCCCCACCCCACCCCAGGGCCCCTCCTCCGCCTGCATCTGCTCCGGCCTGGGGTTCCTCTCCCTGCTCCTCCCTGTAGTCCAGTCTGGCGCCCCCCACCCAGAGAGTGTCCAGACTGCAGCTCGCTCGCTGGGACACCCCGCTCCCCCCTCCCCCCCAGTGCCCAGCCCTGGATGGGCCACACCCCTGCTGGTCCTTGCTGCCTCCTACAAATCTCCCCACCAGGGGAGAGGGATTGAAACATTGAAAACCAGACAAGGCATTAACACAGTGAAGGTTCTCTGTCCCTATTACTAGGATAATATGAACATTTTACTCAGAGTTTTGATGTTTTGCCTGTTCCTCCATTAGTATTTTTAGGGCCGAATCTGCTATTTTATATAGTTTTAAGAGAGTGAACACTATCTCCATCAGTTAGTAAGTAGCCCTGGGCATAGAGTCTAAAATCTGCATTCTGTTCTCAACACCATTCTAGCTTTCTAGTAGCTACAGTCCCCATGTTCCTCAGTTTCTCTGCTAACTTTACTAGTTGCAGGGGTGAAAGAGGCTGTTAGAGAGGGCGGTGTGGTGCCTGGTATGCAGTGAGCGTGCAGTGAACCGTAAGACAGGTGACAGACAGACGGATAGGCAGCTGGGTAGATGGGTAGGTGGGACGACAGCCCCTTCCATGGTTGCACCAGAACTTGTGTGTGATCTTTCCTTCTTTCCTCTGGTGACAAACTGGATCCTCCCGCTGTCCCGCTCCGCCACCGCTGCTGGGCGTGCCCGGCATCCTCACGGAGCCTCCCTCTCCTTATCCAAGACGCTGTCCCCTCACACATCACTTTCTTCCTCGTTTGAACAGTGTCCGAATAACATCATCCCTTCCTTCAGATCAGCTGGTCACGCTTTCTGAAGCCGTGCGCTCAGTGGCACCCCAGCTTAGCCCTCACCCCAGTCAGCTCCTGGCTTGTCCTCACATCCTCCCTGCCATGTGGGTCTCTGCCCATTTTCCTGGTGACTGAGTGCTTCTTGAGAGAGTCATGAGACAAGGCTGATTGGTGTTACTACAGTTCTAGCTTTAGCCATAGTAATCATTTTATCTCTCTACTTACTATAAATTATTATTATTTCCATCATCATACTCAATTTTCTTAGGTGCCAAACTCAGTCAGTGAATTCCTGGAGCGACTCCAGGCAGTTTCAGCTTCTGGCAGATTTCAGAGTCTAGTTCAGGTTGGACTCTGAATTCAGACAACTCTGGAGTGAACTCACATTCACATCCCCAGATACTAGTTTCTTAAAAATGATACAAAAGGCATGAAACAATTGATAGTTTGGACTTCAAACAATAAAAACTTATACTATTCAAAGAACACTGTTTTCGAAGTAAAAGGCAAGCCACGTACCAGGAGAAAATGTTGCAAAACATATCTGGCGAAGAAATTGTATTTGGAATGTATAAATAACCATACAACTCAAAAACGAGATGACAAACAGTCCAGTTAAAAATGGGCAAAAGATCTGACAATACACGGATAGCAAACAAGCACACGTAAAGGTGCTCAGCAGCAGCGGTTATCAAGGAAAGGCTCGTCAAAGCCACGAGCCTCCGCTACACACCCACTGGAAAGCCTGCAGTTCAGAAGGCTGGCCATACCGAGTGGGGTGAGGAAGTGGACCACCTGGAATGCCACGCATGCAGGTCCATGCACGTGGGTTCCATATAAACTAGGGGAAAGGCGAAGATGCTGATGAACACTCTACTTGTATAAGTATCATCTTGAAGTTCCCAGGGTTTCCTGAACAGAACAGTGTACATAACTTTCAAATTAGTAAAGGGGAAAAAGTAGAATAAGAAAAAAATGTCAGTCCAAGAGAGGGCAAAAGAGAGAAGTGACCGTAGATGATTTGGGGCAAATTGAAAGCAAAAAATAAAACAACAGGCACAAATTGTTCACACTGTATTTAAAAAGTCAACTGCAGAAGGCAAGTACAAGAGTGTCCATTTAGAAAACAAAAGAAAAACAAAACAACTTGACAGAGCCCGAGTGCATCGATAGTGGCCTGGAGGAGTACTCTGTGGCAGAGGCTCGCAGTGAAATCCTGCCTAATGGAAGGTAAATGAGCTCCAGCTGCAGGCACCCGGTCTTTGAACCTCACAAACACAATATTGAGCAAAGAAGCAGGAAGCAGAAGAATTTGGAAGAACTTTAAGAAAAAGTTCCAAAGCTGGACCAACTGACAAATACTTCATTCATTTAAAGATGTCTGAATAGACTGTACAACCATAAAGGCAAGGTGATGACTGTTGTGGTATCAGGAGGGCAAGTGTCTCCAGGGGAGCGTTCGCATAAGGGGCTTCCAGGGTGTTGGTCCTGTTTTCTAGCTGTGCTCTGTGTGGTGGTTCTGGGGAGCATGTTTTATGCCCCTCGTTTTTATGTCTGATAGAGTTATCATCTGAAAAATGAAAAGGGAGAAATGAGCAGCTCTCCGTGGAACCCTCTGAGACATCTCGGATGAGTCTAGGAGACCCACCTACATGCAACTTACCAAGACCGAATCAAGAAGAAACGGCACTGAATAAACCAATAGAATAAGGAGATTGAAACAATAATCCCAAACCTCCCACTGAAGAAAAACCCAGGACTAGATGGTTTCACTGGTAAATTCTACCCAACATTTAAAGAAGAGTTAACACCAGTTAACCTCCTCAAACTCAAAAAATTGAAGAGTGGAAGCACTCCCAAACTTCAGTTCAGGAGGCCAGAATTACCCTGGTGCTGGAGCCAAATGAGGACAATACAAGAAACCTGCGGGCCGGTATCCCGGATGAACACCGGTGCGAACATTTTAAACAGGATACTAGCAGACTGAACACAACAGCACGCTAAAAGCATCGTACACTGTGATCAAGTGGAATTGATCTCTGGAAAGCAACAAAAGACAATAAATGTGATACACCATATTAACAGGATGAAAGACAGGAATTATATGATCGTTTCAATAGATGCAGAAAACGCATCTGACGTAATTCAACATCCTTTCGTGATAAAAACTCTCAGTAAATTGAGTATAGAAAGACGGCACGTCAACATAATAAAGCCATGTATGACAGAATGATCATTAACATCATATTCAGTGTTGAAATGTTCAAAGCTTTCCCAGTACGACCAGAAACAAGACGAGGGTGCCCACTCTCAGTCCTGTTCAGCATTACACTGGAAAGTCCTAGCCAGAGCAATCAGGCAAGAAAACAAAAAGTATCCAAATCAGAAGGGAAGAAGTAAAATTGCCTCTGCAGGTGATAAGATGCTATGTACCTTGTGTATGTGTGCACATATGGTGAGAAAAGAACCCTGTGAAACCACATGGCACACGGTGAGTCATCGGGACAGCTGTCTTTTATGGATAAGTGACAGTCTTGTCACTGATCATATCTGCTTCTTTGCTTGAGCTAAGAAACCTGGACTTTTATTATTCTTTTTATACCTACATAGGATTTTATTGGTTTATGTGCATCCTCACTTTTTCTGTTTTCCCCATCATCCTGATTTCCTCATCTCTTTGTTTTACCACGATAGAAATTGCTTCAAGTCCTTTTCAGAACAAAATAAGGTATACATTCAAAAACACATCATCGCCATCCAAATAGATTTGTAATGATTGAAGATTCTTATGCTCTGCCTCCAATCTATTTTCTCAGGCTTATCCATATAAGCCTTTAAACCCTAATATGCATATGGAGATAGCTGTGTTTTGTCTAAAATTACGTAGACTTCTGCTTTGATGCAACTAGGTGCATGGGATTAACAAGTAAGCAGATTTGTTTTGGGTCTTGGATTTACTTACAGGCTATGTAGCCTTAAGCAAATTACTTAACCCCTCTCAAACTTATCTGTAAAATAGTACCTTGCAGGAATGTTGTAAAAATTAGAAGCATTTTATGTAAAGCACTAAAATGTTCTTAGAAGTTAAAAAACAGCAAATGTTAGTAATCGCTGAATCCCATTTTGCCATTTACTGGCTGGCGTTGGAGGCTGGACAACCTGATCTTGTTCTTTTTATGTGATTATCTAGTTTTTCTTCCCTCCTCCCCAGAAATTGGATGTACGTTAAGCACCTGATATGACTCATAATTTTAGTTTTTTCCTTCTTTACTCTGTTGCCTCCATCTAGAAAGTCCTTTCTCAGCATCTCGGTTGGAATGCAACCATTTACTAAGTTTCAGTTAGAAGATCTTTCCTAGATGTTTCTCTAATAAGCTTGTCCTTCTGAGGGTTCTCTGTGGATTTTTAAAACCTGTCATATTTTGGCTAGTTTGTGTCTTGTCCATGGTTCCAAGTTTTCTGGGGGGACAGATTTTTTTGGTTAAGCTTTACATTCCCTTATGGCACCTTGCATGTACTTGGTGGTAATTACTCACTGCTCTTTAATTAATTTTTCTGAGGCTACGAAGATTACGTTAGACTACTTTCTTTCGGTTTACCTGACCTAACACTGCTGTCATTTTCCTGTTGGAATTCTGTGGCGGTTAGCGTGGGCAACAACAATAAAAGATCAACCCATTTGAAACTGTAAATTTTAATGTATCACATTCGATGACAGGAACATTCCTGACTTCTGGGTGTATCTTCCTCGGTCCAAGATCCATGTTTGGATAAATCCTAGGCTCCCAACCTTTTGCCACTACAGTTTGCGCATTTTTTCCAAGGCCTTCATAAACCGACACGGGAATATGGTGTTTTCCTGGAATTAGATGAGCACATATAAATACGTGAACACCCGGCACATACAGAACCATTGGATGGCTTTTTTTACCCGACCTCCACCTGGAAAGTTCCTTCTCACCATTTCTGCCCGTTAAAAGGGCACCTTTCCTACCTGTTTTCCCGATGGCCTTACCAGTTGGGTGACTTCGGCTGCCCCACAACCCAGGAGGCCCGCGCCACCAGGTGAACCCCGTCGGAGCCCCGCGCCACCAGGTGGCCCCCACGCCCAAGGCCCGCGCCGCCAGGTGACCCCGGCCCACTCGCCCTCCGACCGCACGCGGCCCGAACAGCGGAGCGCGCATGCGCACGGCGCCGCTACCCGCCCCCACCGCGCGCCCGCGCCCGCGCCCAACGCCCCTAACGCGGCCCGCCGGGCCATGGAACCCGCCGAAGTTGGCGCGGTTCGAGCTCTCCCGTTCGCTCGTTCGGGCGCTTTCCCCCCGTGAGGCCCGCGGGCGCTCGGCCGGGGCTCAGCGGCCGCCTGCCCCGGCCGCTCCGCCCGCCTCCGCCGCTCGGCCGGGCGCGCGCCGCGCCCCCGCGGCCGGTCCCCGCGCGTGCGCGCTCCGCCGAGTGTATGTGTGTGTGTGTGTGTGCGGCCGAGGGGTGGTCCGCCGCCGCCGCCGACGATGCCGCGGGGCCGCCCCCCGAAGCCCAAGGAGAGCAAGGCGCGCGGCGACACCGGTAAGCGGCCCCGGCCCATCCGGCCGCGCTGTGCCGCTCCGCGCGAATATAGTCCCCGGATGCGGCGCGGGGGGCGCCGGGAGCGGGTCGGGCCGGGGGCGGCGGAGCAGGCCGGGGTCGGGTCGTGGCTGGGGCCGGGGGCCGGGGGCCTGAGGCCGGGCCGGGGGCCGGAGGCTGGGCCCGGGAGGGCGCCCCGCCGTGCCCGCCGCCGCTGCCGCCACCGCCCGACTGGCGGCCGCAGGGCGCGGGCGGAATGATACCGGCGCGGCGCGGCCGGCCCCTCCGCCGGGCTGGGCCTACTTTCCTGGGCCGCGCGGGCGGGCGGCGGGGCCGGGGGCGAGGCGCGCGCCGCCGCCCTCCCTTCGCGTCGCACCCGTCCCTTCCCCTCCCCCGCCCGTCCCCTCCCGGCCTCCTCGCGTCTTCCTCCTCCTCCCTCGTCGCCCTCCGCTACCCCGCCCGCCCGCCGCCTCCTAGCCGGCGCTCGTCAGGAGGCCTTCCTGACGGGGAAGTCCGTCCCCGGGGAATGGCGGGCCTGGCTCCCAGGGCCTCTCGGGGGTGGGCGGCCGTGAGGCGGGCTGACGGCGGCCTCGGGCCGGCGCTTCCCGGGAGGGCGCCCCGCACCGCCCGGCCGAGCCTCCGCGGCGGGACCGGAGCCCGCGGGCCCCGAGCCCTGGGCCGGGCAGGGCGGTGCCGTGCGGGGCTCCGTGCCGGGAAGGGGCCCGCCGTCCGTGCTGTGGCCGCGGGGAGGATTCGCCCTCGCAGCGGGAGGAGGCCGGTCCGGAAGCCGCGGACGCGCGCGGGCGGAGAGGGCGGCCCGGGGCCCCGCGTCCCCGCGTCCCCTCACGAGGGCCGCCGCCGTCCCCGCACTGGCGGGTGCAGTTAAGAGGCGGGAACGGGGGAAATGCTGTGACGTAGCTCACTGCGGGGCACGCGGATCCCCGCGGGCGTCCACACTCGTGGGGCCTCTGCGGACGCGGAGAAGCGGCGGCTGCATGATAACACAGGTGTGCGGATTCGTGGGTGGTAGTAACTGCCCAGAACTTGGATGAGTGGCTCATGGTGTCTGGAAAGAGGTCTTAAAGGTCTCTCTCCCTGTCTTGGCCTTACTTTGTGCAGTGTTTATTAATATGACTTGTGCTAAAAATAAAGTAGTGCAGTGCCCCTCAGTTACTTGGAAAAAGGCTTGAGATAGAGAAAGAGTGTGAAGTTCGCATTGGAGTAGGCCGGGCTTCCCCATCTGCCCAGATGGCATCACTGTTCACCTGGTTTTTCAGGTCCTAGACTTAAGAACAATTATTTCTCTTATTTCCCAAGACATTTCATAATTAAGTTTTGTAGCTTCTACCTGCTCTTTCCATCTCTGGTGTCACCGCTGGCCCACCCATCATCTCTGACTGGTCTCTGCTTGTTTGGTTCTTCTGTAAATCCATCACCTGGCAGCCCCAGGCATCTCTTTAAAATGTAAATAAGATGGCCACTCCCTGGTTAAAACTGTTCAGTGGATCTCTCATCCCTTTAACTTAAAATCCCACTGCTGTAGGCTCTTATCTCCAGTCTGGCCTTTGCCTGCCCTTCCCGTCTCTTTCTTCGCTCGCACGCTCCGTCCTCTGTGGTCCTTGACGGTGCGACGCCTGTGCTGTTCCCTGTTCTGAGAATTCACGTCCTCCTGCTCACTCTGTAGGTCTCTGTGCTTCAGCTTCCCGAGAGAAGCCTCCTCAAACCTTTCTAAAAGTGACTTTTCCCTGCTTTACACCAGTCATTCTCTACCACAGTGGTTCTCAACGTGTGGTTTGTGGGCTCCGGGAGTTCCTGGAGACAGTTTTCAGGGGTCTGCAAGGTAAATATTTTCATAGTGATACTAATGGGCTCTTCCACTTCGTTGACACTTGCACTAGTCACACACCAGCAGTTGGGGTAAGACTGCTGACGCCTTAGCAGGCTGCGTGGTGGTGAGGGCCCCAACCTGTGTGAGGCTACATTGTCCTCATGCATTTCACTGAAAAACTACATATTGCAACAGAGAGGATGTAGAAGCAGACGTGAAGATACACCTGTCTGGTTGTGTTAAACCAGACATTAAAAAGATTTGTAAAAGTGAAAACTATTTTTTTGAGAATATTTTTTTCATGAAAATCTGTATGTTAACATGTAATAGATTTATTTTTCAGTGAGTGTTTCAAAAATTGCTCAGTTTTGATTTCTAATAGGGCAGTTGTCAGTTGATACAACTTATATAAAGTTTTAATGTCTTTGGGGTCCTCAGTGATACTGAATAATGTAAAGGGGTCCTCGGACCAAAAGGTTTGGGAACTGTTGCTCTGTCAGTTTACAATCTTAATGTTTTTCATAATCTGAAATTACTTTGCTTTTTTTCTGTGTCATCCATGATGAATTTTATTCCTAAGAAAAGCCTGGAATGTAGGGGGATTTTTGCAGATAGGGGAAATGAGGCTCAGAGAGGTTAAGTGGTTTGGAAGGTCCACCCAGCTAGTATGTGGCAGAGTGGATTTGAATCTACATTTGAGTCCAAAGTGTGCGTTGCATTGTTCTTCCTTGATAAATGTAAAGCCCTTCGTGTGGGTTGATTCACTACTCACAAGTATTTTAAAGCGCTTGTCATAGGTGGGTACTGTGCTGAGGGCTAGGGATGCAGAGTTAAAACAGCAGACGAGATCTCTGCCTTGGGTCTTCAGGACAGTGTGTGTTGTGTGATGGCAGGAACACTGTATGGCAGCAGAAGAGGGGCACTTGAAGTCTAGGTTTCCCAGAGAAAATGGTGTCAAAACTGAAACTCAAAGAAACGATTAAGAGCAGGCAAAACATTTCTTAAAGTAATAATTAGCTTCAGCACAAGAGTCAGGAAGTAAGCCTCATCTGTACACTGATGGAGGCAGTGTTTACTGACCAGTGGCTTTGTGCCTGGCACTATCCTGGGAATATAAAGATGAGTGAGAGAGGATTTTTTTTTTTTTTTAAATCATCATTCTTTTAGTTTACTCTCTATAGGCAGTAATGTGGCCTTGATGGAGACTGCATTTAGGGATCTTGTATGGCTTCCGCCTGTTTTTCCAGCAGAGTGGTGCAAACCTTCTCTCCCCAGCTGGGACCTTTAGTTGGCCTCCTGCTAAGTTTCTGTTGAAGGGATATTTGTAATACTTCATTGCCAGAGAGCTGAGACACACAGACCTTGAGCCAAATGAATAAACAAGTCCTTTCTTGCTCAAGTACTAGTTCAGGCCATTTTAGATTTTCTTGGATGAATTCAGGAACTCTACACCCTTGGCTCTGAGGGTAGCTGAGCTGAGTGTTCATCCAGTTTGCAGAGACCCTCGCTCAGTGGATGGCTGAGGCCTAGCTTGTGACTCCCAGTCCTACCTCACTGTCTCTGGCCTGTGAGCTGTGACCCATATTTTAATCTACCCCATGAAGGTCCATACATTAAAAGCACAGGTGCTGCACGTCTGCATTTGTTGGGAATTGGGACTGAGTCTCAGGGTGGACTGTGGTGCTTTCCCGCGACCCTCCAGCCTGCTTGTTGCCCTGGCACTGCTGCCGTGAACTGTGTGTTTGTGGCAATGAAAAACAGAATCCTGACAGCCAACAAATCAAGAAATGATTCTAGTGTGTATGTGTAGAAAATTAGTTTTTTGCATTGTCAAAGGAAGCATTATACTCAGCAGCACACTGCTGGGTCCTTCTCAGAAAAGCTCTGCTACATTCAGAACTTGAGCCAAGAATTCTGTGTTTCACTGGGAGGTGAGGCTATAGAAATGGAGGTCTTATTTGGTTATAATTTGAACTTACTGTAGTTTTGTTAAATTTAGGCAATGTATGTGTTGAGTCTGAATGTACATCTACCTGAGTTTGAAGCCTTTCTTTAGAAATAAAAAATTTGCAGGTAATAAAAGCAAATACTTGAAAGAGGGTTGATACACCTTTTAAAAATAATGAGAGAAGATGTAGTAACCCGAGGCATGAAAAGGCGGTCACATGGGACAGTCCTGCCAGGAAGGGTGCTGAGAGCACGTCCCGGGGAAGGTGACCTTGTTCCTGGGAAGCACTGGCCGTGAGGACCTGAGTGCCTGACCCCGTGAAGGACCAAGGGTTTATCTGTAACTCTGCTGCAGATGTATTTCATGTCATTTGTTGTGGCGCCAGGACCAGGGTTTTGTCTCACTGAAACCACTCGTGCTTTTTGACAGCTAGGGGCTCTCAGTTGAGTATATTTGGCAGTGTAAGAGCGTAAACAGGCTTAAGCATGCAATTGGTATAGGATGCTGCTGATCAGATCCAGGTTCATCTGCTGTTTTGCCCCAGGCGCGGTAGAGACTGGCTCTCATCTCAAACCCTGACCTTAGGAGGCGTGGACGCGTGCCTCATTAGAGCCTCGAAGCCAGAGCTGAACGTTGCTCCCGGTTCTGCCACTGGTTGCTCATGTGGTTCTGCCCAGGCAGGTGGCTTCCTGGGGTCTGGCTTCAGTGGCTGTGCAGCAGGGCTGTGGACTATGTGACTCACTTTTCCCCACAAGTCAGTTTTATTTCCTTTTTAATTTTATTCTTTTTGAGTAGGTAATACGTTAATCATGGTTCAAAATTTTTAAATGTGAAAGTTGAAACTAGTCTTCAAATTTTTCTCAAGGAGAGCAAAGCTGCCCCATTTCTGATCTTCATAAATCAGCTTTCATGTAATTTTGATAGTGAATCCAAGTTCTGGGTAGCAGGAAGGGTGAGGAGTTAGAGTGGTTTGCATTTTTAGAAATTAAGTCGAGGGGCTCTTTCATTACTGTGTTCAGCCTTTAGGTTAAAACACTTGCTGCTGAGTTCTCAAAACACACTTTTCAGCAGATTCTTTGCTTGCCCCTTCCTAACCTCTAAAACGGTTCTTCCCAAAGCACAGACTTTTCCAGAGGGAGTAGTTAGTGTATTAACTAATGTGGCCCCATCAGTCATTTTACTTGGGCCCGGGGAGTCAGAAAACATTTTCTTGTTAGTTTAGTGTGGAGATTCTGAATGTATGGTCTTTGAACAGAATGTGGATAGAGTTCAGGATAAATAGAACAAAAATTATACCTTTCCGTTAGTAGACCTGTTTTGCTCATGGATGAAGTGCAGTCTTTTGAACTACACTGGCATTTCTCGAACCTGGAGCTTGCTTTCCTCCAGGGTCTGCCAGAGGGGCCCCTGAAGCAGCTGCCCGCATTGCCTGTCCCTCTGCTCTGCGTCCGGCGTGAGTTCCAGCCCACCTTGTCCTGGGCTCTCACAGTTCTTACTTTCGAGGCCAGCAGGACTGTTGGCCAACGTGGGAGCTGCGGGCTATTTTCTCAGCAGAGGGGCTTGAAGGTCTAGAGAAGATGTGCAATGCTGTGTTTCCCAGGAATGCTTGAGAAAGAGACTTTCCTGAGCCTAATTGGGTCTTAAAATTAGCCCCCTTACCCTTCTTCCAGATTTCTAAATTTTAACGTTTTGGGGTCAAATTGGATGCAGAGAGTCGTGTGTGACATATTTCTAGTCTTTGTGGTTAATATGTTCTATATATTTGTGCCCAAATTATAAGACTTGGGGTATATTTATTTATTTTCAAGAATTGAAGAGGTTTAGGACAGCTTTATTTTATGACATTCTTGATAAGTTTTTGTGATTATTGCACATTTATTCTTATTTGAAATAGTTTTAAGTTTATAGCCCTTTACCTAAATGGGTTTATAGAGAGCTCATTGTGAAACCTGAGGATTGTCCAGAGCATGGCAACCCTCTGTCTTCTAGAACCGTGACTATATGAGAGAACAAAAGTGTTTGCTTTTTTAACTCAGCCTTGCTTTGCAGCAGTTTTCAGAGGTAGATTGAGTTAGTGAATTAGCTTTTATGTTTATTCTAGAGTTTTGTTGACTGAGTGATTTAAGAAACTGGATTATTGAGCTCTCAGAGTGACTTAGGGGTGAAATGCCTCTGTGATTGGCTGTGACTTAGAAATAGTATTAAGCAAAGGCAAGATTCAGAAGCATGGCTTTTGTATATCTTTGAGAGAGTGGCAAGCCTCAGGAGTTTAGTTTCAGGTTCGCAGGTATTTAGAATTCTGTTGTGCCGTGTCTCAGTTATGTCAGCATTCCTAATTTCTAACTTAAAAACACATCCATTTAAAAAATTTAAGGTATCATTAATTTCATCTATAATCTCATAGTTCTCTGACATAACCTGGTTTTTAAACAATAATCATAATTTAGTTTTATTTATGTGATGGGAATAACAACTGCTATTTATTGTTTATACTTATGCAATTTTATAGATGGAGTTTTAACATTGAATGCGGAGAACACTAATTATGCCTTTCAAGTTCCAAACTTCCATAAATGTGAAATCTGTCTGCTATCTTTTCCAAAAGAGTCCCAGTTTCAACGCCACATGAGGGATCACGAGCGAAATGACAAGGTATGTATTTTAAAAAGAGGTGTCAGAAATGTGAGCGTTGAAACTGGAGGAATTGTAAAAATCAACATGTGAATAAACACTTGCCTTATCCCTAAGTTGTGAAACATTCCATACTATATAAATTCACATTTTGATGTTTTGTTTTTAGCTGTAGTTGTATTTCTAGCCGTCGTTAGCTAATGAGAGGAAGTGAGAGCTTATCTGCTGAATCTGAAGTCATTTATGAGTAGACAAAGGAGCGATCTTAAAATACGACTTTCTTCAGTAGTTTTGATTTCCCGTATCTCGATGGTTTTTCTCCGGCAGGGAGTGTTCCTCTGAAGTGGTCTTGCATTTTAAGAAGGTATTTGAGATATTTCAGATCTCATTTCAGCAGGAGCAACACTAAGTTAAACAGAGATTTGAACCCTTTTCTCCAGTGCCTCTTGGAGGAGGTGTCGGAACGTTCCTGTCCTGATGGAATGATCTGCCTGATGGGTGGAAGGCGGTGGTTACAGCTGCAGTGAGCGCAGGGCTTGCCAGCGTTTCTCTAGACTAGGAGAACCTGAGGCCAGGAGAACACCAGGGGTCTGTCTCCTGGGGGACCAGGTGTGGCCCGCTCCAGCTGTGTTTTCAGCGTGGATGATGCTGCTGTAACATAGCGGTGCAGCAGTAGCACCGGCGCACACTGGCAGTACTCTCCCAGATCTGGAAATCTGAAAACATGGACCCACTAGGGTCTTGGTATTTCCAAGAGAAAAACCAGTGATTACTTTATCTTTCTACAAGTAAGTGGCAGGTTACCTGCCATTTGGGGGAATTTAAGATGGGGATAAACAACTCTGTTAAAATCTAGCAAAATTTTTTATGGTTATTTTATCTGAAGTGATTTTGTTTATAGCAGTGGAGTTGTCATAAAAGAAGGGAAAAATCCCACTCAGTGAGTCGAAGTTTCTCACTTTTATTTTCATAGAGGCTACATTCTGGTGCATTTCTATGCAGCATTTCTTGTTAGAAGCATTTTCTACATAGACGTGGTGTTGTCCTTATAACTTCTTTGAGAAATTCTGTAAGGAGCTTCCCTACGTCCGTTTTGGATTTAATGACTTCAGATCCAGAAGGACTTGAGAAGCCCCTTAGGAGGCTTGTCTGTGGATTGTGGTACTTGTTAATATTTGAATGACATTGATTGTGTTTCAGTGGCTTCTTGACTTTTCTCTCCACTTAGCCACATCGATGTGACCAGTGCCCCCAAACCTTTAATGTTGAGTTCAACTTGACACTTCACAAATGTACCCACAATGGGGAGGACCCTACCTGTCCCGTGTGTAACAAGAAATTCTCCAGAGTGGCTAGTCTCAAAGCGCATGTTATGCTGCATGAGAAGGAAGAGGTAATTATTTTGGCCTATACTTTGTTAACTGATTTTTAAAATGCATCTAATCCTTAGGGGGATTTTAGGTATAAACTAGTTTTAAAAAGCCTTTCATGTAGGTTTCAAGGAATCATTTATCATTAAATTTGTCTTAGCTGGTCTCCAGGTCACTAGTAAAGCATTTTATTTTCTGGCCATGTTAGCACCTCAGGGCAGAGACGTTTTAATGTGCAGTATATTTGGGGGATCATAGTATGTCCGCATTGGCTGATAGAGGTTCCCCTCAACCCCTGCCTTTTTTCTTTTCAACAGAAATTAACTTTTTTTAAAAACTGAAGTACAGTTGGTTTACAATGTTGTGTTAATTTCCAGTGTACAGAATAGTGATTCATTTATATATGTGTGTATATACACACACACACACATATATACGTATATACATATGTGTGTGTGTGTGTGTGTGTATTAATAAACTCTTGGAGGATTCGGAGTGGCCAGAAGTGAATTTTCTGCCTCTAAAGATGGTAGAATTTCCTTGCTTGGCTTCTGGATCTGCTGACATGTGGGAATTTGGGAGAAGAAAATGAATTCATGATGACCTAAAGCAGTTGATGCACCAAAGTGAACAGTCCTGAAAAGGCCACAGGCATAGTCTTGGGGCAGGGTTAAGGATGGCAGGGCTCACTGCTGAGGAGTAAGGCCTGCCTGTTGCTGGAGCAGGTCAGCCCATTCTGACGTGTAAATGACTGTTGCTTTAAAATATTACCCCCACATTGTTATTGTAGAAAATTAGGAAAATGAAAACGTAGAAAGGAGACAAAAGAGTCACCTCTAATTCGACCATCCAGAGATAATTACAGGTAACTATTTGGTATATTTTCCCTCTGAGGCAGAAAAACATGTAGTATTTAAATTGCGTATATAAAACTTGCATCTTCACAATTGAGTTTATACTTTGCATATAGGTTTGTGTTCTCTTTTTATATATGTCTTGGATTTTTAAGTATAAAATAATTTATGTTTATCTTTTAGAGTTTTATTATATAAGTAATACATGTTTATTTTGGAAAAAGTTAGAAACTAAAGATTAACAAAAGTACCATAAAAGAACCAATAATCACACTAGTTGAAAAGAATGTGTACGCAGTGTACCCTTGAACATCATGGATCTGAAATGTGCAGGTCCACTTTGACGCAGTTTTTTCAGTAAATGCGGGCTGCAGTGCTGCACGGCCTGAAGTCGGTTGCGTCTGAGGGTGCGGAACTGTGACGCAGTGGGGCTGCTGTGCAGGGGTTCGTGCCCCCAAATCTCCTTTTATTCAAGGGTCAACTGTGTAGTTTTTTAGCCTTTTTTTTGGCTATACATGCTTTCCATAAGGAAAAGAAAGTATATTCTCATAAATTTAAGAGTAGTTTTTTAATGCAAATATAGTTATGTGCTATTTCGTAACCTGCTCTTTTCCTTTAGTATGTTGTAAGTACATCTTTCCGCCTTTCGCTTACCATGAGTGTTTTCCCCATGTTCCTGTTTTAATTACTAAAGTCGTCAGTCTGGACATAGCATCATGGATTTAATCATTTCCTTTGCCATTTGCCATTTAAGTTGTTTATACTTTTCAGTATTATGAATAATACATCTCTGTGTGTATCTTTAATTGTTTCATTAAGATAGTCCTCCAGGTGGATTTACTGAACTAACAAGACTTTTCCAAGCACTTTATGGAACACCACGTTGTGTTCTAGAAAGCGTGTGCTGCTCAGTGCCTTTTCAAGACTGTAGGCCTGCCTGTCTCACTCAGTGTAGCGATGTCCAGAAGTGACCGTTGCCTTCTTTTTAAAAAGCAGAAAGTGTTTAATATGGTATATTAAAGTGTCGTGAAACAAGTTCTGCATGCACATAGAAAGAATCAAACAGTAGAGAAGGTTTGGAGAGTGAGGAGTTAAGTCTCCATCCACCTCTGACTTTGGGTTCTCCTCCCTCATGGGCACCGGTGCACAGACAGGCCTCTGCCCCCCACCAGCGCGCCTGCGTTATTCGCACTTGTGTTTTCAGTAGGCTGTGTCCTGGGTGTCGTAAATAGCCGCGTGTTGCATGTGTGCGTGTGTACGCCTGTGTCACAGCAGGGCTCTGTCTTGGCGGCTCTGCGCTTGTGCACAGAGCTGCCTTGAGCCCTCTGTTCATCCACAGGTTCTGGTTCCTGTGATTTGCTTAGAACCACGTTCCAAGTGCCAAATTACTGTTTTAGAAAAATCCCACTGTGTCTTCTGGGGCAGGTCCACACTGTGCAGGGCACACATACTCCAGAGAGCACAGGTTCACTCCTCACGGGGTGATGAGGTTGTTTTATTTTGTTTTCATCTAGCACATGGGGGCTTTAAAGTAACCATATCTCTCCCCTCCCACCACCACCACTTTTGAACGGTTTTAAAATAGTTGCAGACATCATGTCATTACTTCACCTCTAATTACTTCAGTTATATCCCCTAAAAACAAAGACACTTTTCCTATCACAAAACAATGATCACTCAAGAATTTAACATCTCTCTAACAGTCCGTCTTCAGGCGCCCTGTTGGGAGGGGCAAGGAGTGACTTATGAGAGCTGAGGAGATGCTCTTCCTTTGGCCTTAGAAGCAGCAGCTGAGGCAGGCTCCTAAGGAGGCAGGTGTGCAGGTGGAGGTGGAGGCCCGGGGTGAGGCCGCTCCCG
Source organism: Camelus ferus (assembly GCF_009834535.1). Lineage (NCBI taxonomy): Eukaryota > Metazoa > Chordata > Mammalia > Artiodactyla > Camelidae > Camelus > Camelus ferus. The sequence continues at coordinate 2,953,442 of NC_045725.1, read as the reverse complement.
AGGTGTCAGAGCAGGCTCCCTCCTCTGGCCACAGCCTTCTTAGACTCTGTCTCAGTAAGTTATCACTGAGGCCAGAAACTGAGTTCTTTTTATTGAGTAACTAAATCTAAGCAGTTTAGTAAGTATTGTCTTAAATAACTTAGTGGTCATTTGAAAAATTACCATATATAAATTGGGTGCTGCCTAGCTTTTTAAACCCCGGCATTTCCTGTTTCACATTGATTTTCGCTCACTCCCTGCTTTTTAACCACAGCAACTACCGACCCCAGCTTCACAAAGTTGTGATGTTCCTGAAACTGAGCTGTATGGAGCTAGTTGTCCGTGTGATGTTGCACAGTTGTTGAGGTTCCTTGGAGAGTGTCCGCTGTCCCCTGGCCCCCATGAGGTTGTCACACCCTACTACCCCCTCTCAGGCTGGGGCTTTGGCTGGGTAGCCTCATGGTTCTCTGAGATGGGGACATTGCCTTGTCTGCACAGAGAAACGAGGTGCTGGGGGATGGGGATGGGAAGCTGGTTTTGGGGCCATGGGAGCAGAGCCTGAGCAGGAACTAGTACATGGACAGTGTCCGCAGATTGTATCTCAGGGACACACACATCATTGCTGTGAATCCTTCTGGGCGTGATTGGGTAGGGGTGGGACTGTGTGGCTTCCTCACAGTGCCCATGAGCCCGGGTGCGAGTGCAGGTGGGTGTTTGCATCAAGGTTGGGATTTATGAAGCACATGTGATGGAGTAACAAAGGAGTCAGGGTGTTGGCAAGAGAGTTGAAATGACATAACGTGATCTAGGCAGATGAGCGAAGGGGTGAAACACGTTTGCGAGTGCGTTTGCGTGTGCGTGTGCGTGTGTGTGTGTGTGTGTGTGTGTGTGTGTATGAGAGAATCCTCCAGTGGGATTTCAGGGCTGGTGGAGGTGGGGTGGCAGTCCACCTGTACTGGAATTCTTGTCGGCCCGCTCTCGGGTGACAGCGGGAGCCGGAGCTGCTGCCCTTCCTCTGATCCCACACCCCCTGCGCCGGCCACCAGGACAGCGAGGCGTACTGTGCTCCATCCTGACGTTTCTTCAGATACGCTCTTTAAGTGTCTCTCGCCTCCTCCATAGCTGGAGAGAGGAACAACGGTAATTTGTCATTTCCAGATGCTCTTAGCTTTTTATGCATTATTTTCAAAATCTTCCCTTCATTGTATTTTCCCTTCCACACACTTTGTCCGGATTCTTTTCTAGGCTGTTCCACAGGATGGTGTTCACGGTTCTTCCACCTCTGGTCACTGCCCGCTGTGTGCTCACTTGCTTATGTCAGGTTTTCACCATTGCTGTTTAGCATCGTTCTGACGTAAGCTACTGCAGCGGGAGCGCGTCCTGTGCGGGCAGCTGGGTGGGAGCTTGTGCAGGCTGGTCTCCTCTGCACCCTTTGTTTCAGAGCAAAACACCAGCTGTCTTAGTCTGTTGCTGTTGAGGTTGTAGGAACGTAAACAGTTCATAGTTTCTGACTCTCCATTTTTTTTTTCAAAAGGCCTCTGAGAAATGCCTAGTTTCTGAAACCAGTTGACTTTACATTTCTATTACTACCAACCTGTCTTCTGTTTCCTCTCTTCAAATGTAACAGGTTCTCTCTTAGATCAGTAAATAATCATAGGAGAAGAAAAGGGTGGAATAGTCAGGACAGAGGCTTCTACAGCTGTGCCCTGGAGCTGGGGGAAAGCTTCTCCCTTGTCGTTGGGCTGCCAGGAGAGGGGCCCTGAGAGTGGGCAGTGATACTCAGTAACCTGACCTCAGCGACCCCTGCCGAACAGGAATTCAGGACTAGTGAGTTCACAGTAACTGAATGGCAAAAAAGGCTTTGCTATGTGAAGATGTATTGGCAATATGTAAAAAATTGGGTGTTCTTTTTAACACAGTGGTTGTATTAGGGTAGAAGTTCAGAGTTTTCCTCTGTCACCTGGCATTCTGGTGTCTGCAGTACAGACCTGGGGTGCATTTGAGACTGCCCAACATCCCCCTTGCTCTGTTCTCCCCAAGTGTCACCTGTACACATGGTTTACAGTGAGAAGACGGAGGAAGAGGGGGCGCACCTGCTCCATGAAGCATGACCCATGGCTGAGTGTTTGTGCTGCTGGTGCCCCAGTGGGAGAACCGCGTCATCACCGGGCCATCAGTGCTTAGGAAGGTGGGGAAACCGAGTTTTAGTCATATGCCCAGCCAAGAGGTCTGTGCTTGCAGCAGAGAAGAGCAGGTTCTGGGACAGTCATCAGTCTTTTCCGTACGTGTTAGTAGTACATTTTAGCTACCTTTGCCTCTTGTGTGTGCTTTTATTTCTCAGTTAATTGGTTTGAATATGATATATTAGTAATAGCTGCAGGAATAATTCCTTATCTTTAGTCCCATTTAAAAGTCACCTGTAAGAATCCAGCTAAGATGGATGCAGCAAATTGTGTTTTCTTTCTGTTTTTCTTTCTGTTTAGATACTTCTTTATTTTTGACAGTTTCCTAGAAAGAATTTTCTTTGTTGTCAGTGAGTTACTCAGAGTCTAGTAGTTCACTGATCCCTTAAATTATTATATAATAATACTTATTCAGAGTTGGTTAAGTTGAAGTCATTATTGGGTTGCTCAGAGTGCCCATCCATCCTCGTCTTTTCTGCAGAGGATGCTCTGAGTAGCAGCAGCGAACAGCCTCACCTTAATGCAGGTTTTATACCTCCATGCGGCTGATCACAGTGATCAGGAGAAGTCTGCTGGGAAGAAATAGCTACGTGTTTTGTTGTTTGGAAATAACAGTGATGCTCACTGACAGGTTACACTCATTCTTTTCCATGTCTGGATAGTTCATTTTGAGGATCATTTAAGTAAGTAATTGTATTATGGGACTTCGAGTGAGTAAACTAACTGAACTTTGTACTAAGTCGGCAGTCCTTACTGACCCAAGCCATTCTGAGTACGTCCTGTGTGCTGTGCACTTGTCCGCCTCTTACATGCATCCTTTTATTTAACTTTATGACAGCCCTGTGCGGCAGGTACTGCTGGCATCACCATTTCACGGGCTTGGAGTGGTCAGCTCACCTGAATGCACACAGATGGTGACTGGCAGCCTTTGTGTGAACTAGGACCCCACCCCAGCACGTCTGGGCCAGTGTTATCGTAATTAAAATAGGAGTGGCTTAAAATTTATAGTGGCTGTATTTTAAAAAGTTAAAAGAAAATGTGAAATAAAATTTGTTTTAATATATTTTACTTATGAAAATAAATCCAAAATATTATAATTGCTAATATAATTAATTCATAATATAATTTCATGAAGTCTTTGAAATCTTGTGTGTGTTTTACACTTATTCCACAGCTCTGTTCAGTCTGTACCTATTTCAGGTGCTCAGCAAGCCACTTCTGGGCAGAGTCCCAGATTTTTCTGTAATTGACTGATAGGCGTTTTCATTTAAAAATCTACCAGCTGTCATTTTCGTTAAAGGTAGTCCATTAAACTATTATCTTAATTTGAATTCTGTCCTGATTCTTTTGTGTTGAAGTCACTCTGCTTCTCTTTGACGTTTTCACAGAGTAGATGGACAAAATGCCATTGACCCAACAGCCAGTTTGAAACAGTTCACTTTGCTTAAAAATTGTATTGTTTTCTCATCCTTTTCCCTGTGTTTCTATCAGGAAAGAAATGATTTTTATTTATTCCTATTAGGATAGAATGATATATTTTTTGAGAGGCAAAAATATGTGAGTGTTTGTTCCAAAGGAAAGTGCAGTTCATGCCCAGCTGTTGACAGCACGAGTGTTTTTGGGAAGCCGTGCTCTGGAGTGCTTGCTCCGCTCACAGGCGCTCTCCGTCCGCAGAACCTCATCTGCGCCGAGTGTGGGGACGAGTTCGCGCTGCAGAGCCAGCTGGCCGTGCACATGGAGGAGCACCGCCAGGAGCTGGCTGGGCGCCGCGCACGCACCTGCAAGGCCTGCGGGAAGGACTTCGAGACGTCCTCACAGCTGAAGGAGCACATGAAGACCCACTATAAGATCAGGTATGAGCCTGTGCTTGGGCTACACAATTATGTGGTATGGTAAAAATCTGCATACTTTGCTGTGATTGGTTAAAAATCTTGGCTACTTTAGAAACGAGCACACAGCAACTGATCAGGTGTGGTGTCAGGGTGTCTGTTACAATCTGGTTATCACGTGTCATGTCTACAGTAGGAAAGGTAAGATTGAAAATTAAAAATAGGTGTCAGGCTGCATGGGTAAGAATGTTTAGCTCTTTGATAATGTTAAAAGCTGTAGAGCTAGGAATTGGCAGTACATTTTTATGGGCAGGTAATGAGGTGTACAGGGCCAGATTAGCACCCTTTTTATTGACCTGGTTTATTTATACTGCCTGTTTAGAACTTACATGTGCCTGACACTGTACTTAGTGTGTATATAAATATGTAAACACAACTTCATTTAATCATTACAAACAGCCATTCAGGCCTGGATACTTTTCTGTCCCCATTTTGCAGGTGAGAAAACCTAGATTCCAGAAGTCAAGTGACTTTCACAAGGTTTTACAGCTCTTAGGTCAAGTGTTAGGGATTTAAACCCCAGGAGTCTCATTTTAGAGCTCGTGATATTAGCAACCCTGCCTGTATTTAAAACATATGGATTTATTCCTAGTATACCTTAACACGTTTCTCAAAATTTTGTAGTTGACCTAGTCCTGATTGTATAGTTTTTCTGATATTTCCTTTTCTTAATAAAATGAAATACAAAGTTCTTCTGGCCCTTTGTGCTCAAGTTAGCAGATGGTGACAATCAGTAGTCACACTCATTGAACTAATCTCTACAGCAAACTGTAAAAGCCAGCATTAATTAACGTTTTCACTGTAATATCAGTTTAACTTGCCACCATTCCAAATTTCAGTATTTAGGAAATACCTATACTTTTTAACAACCACCATCACCAAGTAACAAAGTTTATAAAATGCTGGAACACTTTGTGGTATTTATTTACCATTTTAGGCATTGTGTTTTAGAAATGTGATGACCCCCAGTGGTCCGCATTCTCTCCTCTCTCCCACCTGCTTCACTTGTTGGTGACCACTGTGGTTCCCGCCAAATACTTCGTGATGTCAGTAATTTTTAAACCCCTCCAATGCAATGCGTGTGCTCTGTCACACCAGGTTTTTATTTTGATGAAGTTTTATCACAGGCACTTTGTGTCCCTGAAGGTTTTGGAGAGATGATTGGGGATATTTTAGGGGCCACCATGCACTAGACCACACTGGCTCTGAGTCTTTGGGAGCCAGCAGGCCATCTGACTCAGGGAGCTGTCATTTTATCCAGGCAGACACAGTGACGGAGTGGAGGGAGGGTCAGTGCGCAGCCTCAGAGAGTGGTGGGTAGGGAGGGATGTGGGACTGGACTCCCTGGGGCAATACTCCGGGGTGGGGCCATGTGGTGAGAGGCCTGTTTGTGTAGCTTTTCCCAGCAGGAGCACTGCCAGTGGGCCTAGGGGAGGAGGGTCCTACAGGCCTGGGTGGCTGGGGCTTCCAGGTGAGGGAGAGCAGTCGCCGCCATCTCAGTAGCTATGGGCATTCTGCGCTTGACCAGAGAGGAGCCTGTGACAGAGGGGAGCCTGCTGGGGCTGAGTGTGAGGGTGGCAGGCCCAGGGGCTGAGGGTACCTGAGGCCATCCCGGGAATGAGGATTTTATCTCAGGCGCAGTGGGGGAGCTGGAGGGTTTTACACAGGCAGGGCCTGCCCAGCCTTCGTGGTATGGCGTGGCTGCTGGGTGGTGGCCCGGTGGTCAGGGCAACGGGAGGATGCTGTTGTAAGACGTGGTGGCTGCAGAGTTTAGAGACAGGAGCATCCTGGGGGCTGTCTGGGGTGAGACCAGCAGCTTTTGGAGGTGGGCTTGATGTCAGGAGTGAGGGAGAGGGAAGAACCCAGGGTGACATCAAAGGTTGAGGTTGCCCAACTGGGAGTTTCCTGTCATAAGAGGAGCAGGCCGAGAGTCAGGCGAGAGTTACGTTTGTCACTTGGTAGATTTGAGCGCCGATCGGCCTTTCAGATGTTAGGTGTATGGGGCTGGTGCTCCCCGGAGGGATCAGACTTGTTGGAGGCGGGACTTGGAATCCTCAGCACCTGGGAGACTGGAAGAGGGAGCATGGGCTTGAGTCTGTGTGGAAACTATACCTGCCCGGTCTTTGCATTTGGCCATCACAGGTAAAGCGCTGTCTCGAGAGACGTTCCGACCTTTCCCCCTCCAAGAATGGGTTTATGATACTGGATACACGTGTGTGTGTGTGCTGGACACTTGCACTTGTATGTGGTTAATTTCTCATTAAAGTGCTCACGACCAGTCGGCTGGATGTTGGGGTAGGACTTAGCTGGGAAGGGATCCTGTATGGGAGGGGGAGGCTTTCTGAGTGCCCCACTCTGCGTCTACCAGGGTGTCCGGCACGAGGCCCTACAATCGGAACATCGACAGGAGCGGGTTCACGTACTCCTGCCCCCACTGCGGGAAGACGTTCCAGAAGCCGAGTCAGCTCACTCGGCACATCAGGATACACACAGGTACGAGGATTTAGGACGGGGCCTGGGGGAGGGATGGGCCTCAGCCTGCTGACCTGGGATTTAATCCGACCTTTCTGTGTTTGCTGCTGTGCCCGTGGTGCTAGTCCTGAGGTTTTGAGTTGGCCCCGGGGTGCAGTCCGGGAGGTGTGCTGCCGGGGAGGGTCTTGAGTCTGGGTAACGTATATACGTATTTCTCTCTTAATCCATCAGATGCCCACACAACACGGGGTTACATTTGGACCGTTTTTCTTCCCCTAGGTGAAAGGCCGTTTAAATGCAGTGAGTGTGGTAAAGCTTTTAACCAGAAGGGGGCGCTGCAGACCCACATGATTAAGCACACGGGTGAGAAGCCCCACGCCTGCGCCTTCTGCCCCGCTGCCTTTTCTCAGAAGGGGAACCTCCAGTCGCACGTGCAGAGAGTTCACTCAGAGGTACGGCGCCCTGGGGCGCACTCAGAGGTGCACAGCGCGTCCAGGCCACGCGCTGGCTCCTGCCTTAATGAGCGGGCCAGAGAAGTTCTGCTTTAAAATGCAGATGAAGTGTCTGTGCAGAACAGACCCTGTGTAAAAATATAAAAATAATATATATACGTACGTATGTATGTATACACACACGTACATGCACCTATATCTATATACATGTGAACCTTTTTGGCTTATACATGGGAGAAATTTAAAATACTGTTTTTCATCTTTTTACTAATAATATTATAGCTTTGATGAAGAACTATTTGAAAATAATCATAATTTTAAAAAATTTATTTATTTTACAATGCCATAGTTTTTAAATTGAAGTATAGTTGGTGTACAATATTATACGTTACAGCTGTATGATGTAATGATTCACAAGTTTTTAAAGGTTAGACTCCATTTGTAGTTACTATAAGCTATTGTCTCTCTTCCCCGTGTTGCACATCCTTGTAGCTTATCTTACACCTGATAGTTTGTACCTCTTAATCCTCCACCTCCATTTTGCTCCTCCCTCTCCCCATCCTCGCTGGTAACCACTAGTTCCTTCTCTACATCTGTGCGTCTGTTTCTTTTCTGTTATATTCGCTTGTCTGTGGTACTTTTTAGATTCCACATGTCAGTGATCTCTTACAGTATTTGTCTTGCTCTGGCTGACTTACTTCACTCAGCATAATGCCCTCCAGGTCCATCCATGCTGTGCACCAGAAGCTAACACAACATTTTAAATCAACTGTACTTCAATTAAAAAGCAAACAAACAACACATTTAAGATACGGGCAAAAGAACCGAACATTCTTTGAGAAGAGGAAATGCGATGGCCAACAGGAGCAGGAAAAGCTGCTCAGCATCACTAATACCAGGGGAATGCAAATCAAAGTCACAGTGAGACACCGTCTCACACCTGTTCGGAATGGCCATCATCAAAAAGAACACAAATAACAAATTTTGGCAAGGATGTGGAGAAAAGGGAACCCTGGTACACTGTTGGTGGGAACGCAGATTGGTGCAGCCACTGTGGAAAAGAATAAATATGGAGGTTTCTCAAAAACCCAAAACCAGAACCACCACATGGCCCAGCAATTCCAGCCCTGGGCACATACCCAAGAATAATACCTTTGTCGGTCACAGCCCATCAGTCTGAATGTTAATGTATTTCATCCCGTTAGCAAACCTGAAGCACAGACATCGTCAAGTGTAAGGACTTGAAAGACAAGAAGTAAAATTTGGGAAGAAAGTATTTTTCCCATTGCTAGTATTGCCACCCTTACGTACAGCTCCATTCACATTGTCTATCAAACAGAGTTCTGGTCGGCTGATTTCCCTCCCTGTTGCGTGTTAACTGTTTCAGTGAAACTGATGTTCCCACTTTCTTGTCTCCAGATAATACTGATTTGTAAACCTCTGGAAATACTTCTCTTGAGCCGGTTAACCTTTGCTCTTATTAATTGTCATGATTTGGTCCTACTTAGTCTAACTGTAGATTATGAAGAAATCTTTAAGCAAGACAAATATTTTATCATGGATTATTCATTTTATATAGCTGTCTTGGAGAATGAAAAGTACGTTCCTAAAAGCAAATGTGTATCGTTTTATTTTCTCCTGGGAGTGAATCCTTCAGTAACACTAAGATGAAGAAATCCCTGCATACGTCATAGAGTTTGTAAGCAGATTCAGAATTTCAAATGCAGTGAGTTACTTTTGAAAACTAAGTTTTATCATCCAAGACCAGAGACACGGGGACGAGCTGTAAACGTCAGGTTGCCGCTGGCTCTCAGGGGAGTAAATTTGGCCGCGTGGCTTACCCTTGAGGAGCTGCCCTGCATGAAGACGGCGGCTGAGCAGCGGTAGTGTGTCTGTGCAGCACCAGGAATCTAGGTGGACTCAGAACAGCCCTGGGATGTGCCCGCAGGTGCGCCCGTGTTTGGGAAACTCTTCTGGGGGGCTGGGCACCCTCCTGTCCCCCGGCCTAGAGACCCCATGGGACCTGTGGTGGGACAGATCACTGTTCCAGAAACGACCTATGCAGATTCATTTGTGTATCTTACCTAATCCTTGATGAAGCTAAAGCAGTAAATTTGGTTCTGAACAAGGTGCTGGACAGAGTGGAGGCCTCATCCAGGTTCACAGGGCCGATCACTTGTCAACCAGCCGTCGTAACTGACGCACACACGCTGCTCTTGAGCGGCAGGGAGTATGTTCTAGATGCTCTCTCTGTGTCTGGATGTCCCGTTCGTCCTACTGCTCCCTCTAGTCCACTTTCAGGTCTATCGTGGTTTTAAAAAGCAGTCAGTGATGTGGACTGTCGGAGCTGGTGATGGGAAATTTATGTATTGTGTCACCATCATTCCTAACGTGTGTGTTTAAGGATTGGTCAGAGTCGTATTTATATCTGACTGTCACACCTGGGTTATTGAGCATTGTACTTTTAACCGGTTAAGAAATTGAGAACACGTCAGACTTTTTTTTTTCAACCAGGTCACAATAACTGAAAACTATGATTTTTTTCACTCCTGAACCAGTTCAAATTTTTGGAAAAGACTGAAACTTCAATTAATCTCATACTGGCAGTGTTGACTAAAGATTGGGTCATTGATTCTAGAGCTGTTTAACTTAAGAGAGAAAGTGTGATAAAGGGTTAGATTATTTCTGTCATTTTTAATTGAATGATAAATTATGATTTGTCACAAGTTAAATATTTTAATCTAACAATTAATTGTAAAAAATCACTTTTTTTTAATTCTTTAAGGTCAAGAATGGCCCTACTTATAACTGTACGGAATGTAGTTGTGTGTTTAAAAGCTTGGGCAGCCTGAACACGCACATCAGCAAGATGCACATGGGCGGGCCGCAGAGCGCCGCCGGCGCCGCGGAGGCAGCCCACGTGCTGACGGTGAGTGGAATGTGTTCTCTCCCCGAAGTCGGCCGTCTTAGTTGTGACCGACCTTTAACACTGACTGTTATATAGGTTATGATTTAGTACCATAAAGGTGCTATAAAGTTTCCCGTATGGACGTATGGTGCTACTTTGTTTAGTGAAAGAAAATCAATTTTTAAAAATAATTTAGAAGAATAGTACATGATTCCAAATTTCTGGACTGTCATCTCAACCAAGTTAAAAATAAGACAGAATCATTACTTTTTGAAATTGTGATTCTTAACAGTGTTGTTGATGATTATTATCGAATGTCCTTTTTCCTTATGTTTTAATTTAACAGTCACTTCTCTTTTTAAGGTAATAGTTCTCCGTCTCTAATGTGACAGTGGTATTTTTTACTGAGACTTTGGGCTTTTGGGAAACGAAATTGTATTTTCCAGCACATGTATTTAAAACTGTGACTTGAAACACACGCACTTTATTCTTTTTCTGTGGCTCAGCCTCGCCCTGCTGCCTCCGCTGCCCTCGTGGCTGAGAAGGCAGCTCTCACCTGCCACCCGGGGCGCTGAGTGTGGCGTCCCGGCAGCCCTCGGCCGGACGGACGTGCCCAGCGTCGGTGCAGCTCAGGAGTGCAGTTGGTTGGTAGTTTGTGTTAAGTCAACAGCTGCCTCTGACCAGAATAGAAAATAGGCCTCGTTTGCTTTTAGTTCCCAGGCATGAGGTTCATTTAGTGTTTGTTTTTCCCTTTCTTTTCTCACAATACTTGTAGCTTGGGATGGTTCCTCAGCTTACTCTCGATCAGGGAGAATTCTGTGAAGAAGTTCTAATGCTGGGGAATAATTAGAGTATGATAATTCTACTTAGAGTCTTAAATTCTACTTAGGATTGAGTATTTTTTAAATAAAATTTTCAGTGTATAAATCAAGCGGATACTAGAGTTTTCACCATTTCCTTTGGCAATATGCAAATCAAATACGTAGCTGTAGAGAATTACCTGGCATGATAATTCAGATTATTTAAAAATTTTATGTTCTCAGTAAAACCAGCAGATGTTGTACAGGGGCTTGGAAACTAGTAAGCTACCCCGCCTTTCCCCTGGTTCGTGTGTGTTCTGCCTCAGGATGCACAGACTGCCCCCAGGACTACCTAGGAATCCATTCAGCCGCCTAAACACTGCCTCTTATGTTGCCTCTCCCATTTTGACTCTTGGCCTTTTTGCTTTACTTTTGAGAGTTTTTTTCAACTTTATCTTATGACTCTTCATTGAATTTTTTTTAAGCTAGTAAGGTTTTTAATTTCTGAGATCTGTCCTTCGTGATCTTACTGTTTCTTTTTCAAGATACTCTTTTCTGGTTTGATGCACTTTCCTTTGAGATCTAAATAGCATTTCTTTTAAAAGTTCTCTTCTTCTCCTTGAGTACCTGTCTTGGTCATCTCCTCGCCCCTCCCTCTTCAGATACCTTGTGATGATCAGTTGCCTGTGTTAAAGACGAGGCGGCCATAAACCCGCCTCTGAGCTTTTTGTGCGTGAGCAGAGCTGGTTGATCACCAGGGTTACTTTACATGTGATTGGCCAGGGAGCCAGCTCTTAAACTTGGGGTCCCCGGTGGCAGAAGGCAGAAGACTATTTTGTTTAATCAGGGGACTAAGGATACAGAAGGTGGCAATCCCCTATTTCTCTGCCTGAAGGTAGGTCCCTCACTGCCTTCTGTTCTGTGGAGGAAGACAGGCCAAAGTAATTTTCCACCGTCTTTTATTCCTTTAATTAATAGACTTTCTTTCTTTTTTTCTTTCTTTTTACTTTATTTTAGTTGAAGTATAGTCAGTTTACAATGTGATGTTTATTTTTTAGAGCAGTTGTAGGCATATAGTAAAGCTGAGCGGAAAGCACAGAGAACTGGCGAAGACTCCCCTGCACCGACACCCGTGGTTACCCTCGTCCTGACTGCAGGCAGGGGACGGCGCAGTGGTCACCACCGATGGGCGAACACTGGTGTGTCGTGATAGAGGGGCTGGGCAGGCTTGGCTGGTGTGACGTCGGCTGTCCCCCAGCCCAGCGCCACGCGGGGTGGGCTCTGCCTGCCGTCTCTGGGTGCAGCCGTTCAGATTCCTGGGTCTCTGAGGAATCGGATTGGCTCTCTCCTCAGATATCCTGGCTATAGCTTTTCAGGACATTTATTCCTCCAGTGCCACTGTTTTTCAGGAATTTTTGGAGTATTTTAGACCAAAGTGATTCCTTTTTTATTTTCTGCAGTTTGTGACTGTTTTATTCCTTCATTTTGATGGGCTAAAGGGAGGTGAGGTTTGTGTGCTCAGTCCCTCACCTGGTAGTCATAGTTTCTGTTGCCACTTAAGACTTTAGGAAACTGTAGTAGAAGAATTCATTGAATATGTTCCTCTAAGAGCCAGTTCTGTGTCTTAACTTGAAAATCCGTGAGACATTTTATTTAAAATTTATGTTTGGAATATTGTGATATTTTAATGCTCACAAGGAAGATATGCTAGTTTCTTTCCTTGTTTTCTTTAAGTGGATATACAAATTACTGTAATTGTTTACCTTAATGAAACTGTTGCTGTGTTTCAGGCCACGCTGTTTCAGGCTTTACCTCTTCAGCAGACGGACGTCCAAGTCACGTCCGCGTCGAGCCAGCAGGGCTCGCAGGCAGTGACGGACGTCATCCAGCAGCTGCTGGAGCTGTCAGAGCCGGGGCCGGGGGAGGCCAGCCAGCCCCCTCAGGCTGGCCAGCAGCTCAGCATCACCGTGGGGATCAGCCAGGACATCTTACAGGTGAGACGCACCTGCCTGCTCTCGTCCGGGTTTCAGTGCTGACAGATGGTCAGGGCTTGTCGGAGTAAAGGGATCTTCATTAAAAATGTGTCCTAATTGAAAAATTACATTGAAACAAAATATACCTATTTAATTACTTACGGACAGTGCAGGATTTGAAATGATTTATTAATCCCTAAGTTACAAAAAGTATAAAACCCTAATTTTTTCTCTGTAAGTGAATTTTACTTGAAAAGAGTAGGCTTCTCAGAACTTTCTTGTATCTGTCCCTGTTGACAGACGGGTACGAGATGTGTCGTTCTTCCGGCTGTGGCTCCCCTGTAACTCCTTCCAGACAGTCCCTCCTCCCCCGCACCAGGGGACCCAGGAAGAGGGTGGGGGGAGGGGGAGGGAGCAGAGTGCTCTTCTGAATCTCGCTGTTAGTCACAGTCTTCATTTCCAAACATAGAGGCCCGGTTGTGAAAGCTCTCAGGATGTCCTGAAGGTCATGAGGGCGAGCCCAGTATAATTTAAAACAGTGATCCCCAAATCGGCTACAGACAACCGAAGTTGTCTGAGGTAAAATTTCTAACAGTTGAATTAATTCATTTTAATTCCCTTTAATTTAGAAATGTAAATGCTTGGCATGCTGAATTTTGGGTGGAGGTGAGATGTCAGATATGAAAAGGGACACTTCAGCCCTGGGGTTTGGAGCTTCACCTGTGGGAGTGGAGGCTATCCCTGCAGCGGGGCAGGGTTAGGATTCCACAGGCCGAGCTTTCTGGCGTCTTGGTGGTTGATTTTGACAGGTAGGTCTGGGCCGTCATGTCTCCTAACCTCCTAGTTTTGTTCTGTCTCAGCAAGCCTTAGAAAACAGTGGGCTGTCTTCAATTCCAGTTGCAGCGCCTCCTAGCGAGCCCAGCCACGCCAAGACCTCGGCGGCACAGGGGCAGAATCCTGCCGCCCCCGACGTTTCATGTGAGCCGACGGACCCTGTGGACACAGAGCAAGGAAAAGAGCAGGAAAGCACAGAGAAGTTGGAAAAGAAGGAAAAAAAGATTCTGAAGAAGAAATCACCATTTCTACCTGGTAATTTTAACGTACTTTAAGGTATAGACATTTTGGGTGGTTTATATTTAAGTTAGGTTTTTTTTTTGAGTATAAAATCTTACTGAGTCTTTTTTTTTAATGGAAGTCGAGTCAGTTTACAATGTTGTGTCAGTTTCTGGTGCACAGCAGACAGTTCAGTCATACACGTGAAACGTGCCCTCCTTTTTCTTCTGAAAGTAATACGTTTGTTGAAGCTTCTGATGATATCTCCCTAATAGCATTTATTTGTCATAAAGTTTGTTTAGCTTCTCTCTTTCCCATGGGCTGCCTTTGTCCCCCACTAGGGCCCCTCTGGACCTGTCCCTGTCCTGGCGAGGTCTGACTCCTCTCCCCTGCTGTCAGGCCCTGCCTTCCTGCCAGGCCTTCTTCTCATGGCTGAGCTGCCTCCTTTGTACCCAGTGCTGCCACGTGTGGCCTCTAAGGTGCAGCTTCTCTGCTGAAGCCCTGCGGCTCCCGTCACCCCCGGCTCCCCGTCTGCCTTAGAGCCCCGCGTCCTACCCCAGCCTGCGTCCAGTCTCTCCCCTCCCCTGTTGCTGGCTTCTGTTACGGTGACGATGGATTCCTGACATCTTCTGAACATTGTCACGTGTTCTGAATGCCACATATTTCCACAGGCTTTTCTGCAGCACAGATGTCTTCTTCCCGCCCCTCCTGTTCTCTGTCAAAATGCGGGCAGTCATCCGAGTTCAGCCCTGCAGCCTCTGGTGGGAACACCCGGGGCACACTCTGCTCCTCTCGGCCAGCAGCAGAATTGTCCTGGCTCCTGCCTGTGGGCTCCCGGAACACAGCCCGCAGCCCCCACACCCCGTAGTGCTCGGTGCGGCAGGTGCATGGGGCAAGTGCTGCTGAGTCTGACTTGGCTAAAATAGATTCCTCCCTTCTGGGCAAAAGGGCTTCTATAAAAATACCTTGTTTTCTACCCCTCCCAAGTGTCTTGGGAACAAGTGCTTTCTTGCTGCAAAGTATGGAAAACACTGTCACCTCTGTTAACACTTCTCTCTGAGAAGCATTTTTTCATTGTTAACTTGTGCTTGTGAACTCCTTGTTTCTCAGCCCACAAAACGTTGTGGTTCTGTTTTCCTTTTTCTCTTGATCTGACCCGTCCTCCCCTAGTGAAAAATAGTATGATGGAATCCAAGCAGTTTATCGCCTGGGTCTTCCTGGGAGCTAGGGAGGCAAGGAGGAGGAAGAGGGCCACTCCACATACTTCCAGTACCCGAATGGGAGCGTGTAGGTTGCAGGTTAGCTGAGCATCCTTGAGTGTCTCCTTTACACGCACCTGGTGACTGAGGGAAAGCCACGGTCCGTGTGGAAGCTTTCACGTGAGTTTTTGCTGCCTGCCGTCCGGCTGCCGCGCTGAGCCTGTGAGGACGCTCTGTCGTGGTGCCACACTCCTCCAGGCAAAGGGCTGCACCTGGCTTCCCGAAAACGCTGGGCAGCAGTGGCTTCCTAAACTGAGGGAGTGGGACTTCGTTCCTGGTCATTGCATATCTTTAGGTGTTAGAAACAGCTTTCTTTTTTGTACTGACTAAGCATTAGATGGAGATTTCAGAATGGAATTGCAGTTAACCTTATTATGCATTATTTTAATGTGGAGTGTTGTGCTTGTAAAGATTACGTACATTAATTTTTGAAATATTTGAATGAGTTAGATACTTAGAGTACTGAACAAGTTTATGTAGTTCTAGTAAATTTTAGATTAAACGTGATCCTTTATACAAATTGGAGCCAGCTCTTCTTTTTCCCCTTATTGGAAGTCCTGAGGGTTGAACTCAGGACCTCGTGCCAAGCACGTGCTCTAACCACTGAGCTGTACCTCCAGCCCCAGCTTTTTGTTTTGTTTTAATCATCTCTCTCATATTGTAATGAGAAAATTATTGGGGACATGTTTCTATATAGAGATACTCCTTTCGATTAAAACTTTTTAGGGACCAGCATACTTTTAATGTAATGATTATTTCTGAAAATACCCCTGCGAGGATAGTTGAATACCATTTGATACACTAACAAGGCCATGAGCAAATTATTCCGTCCATAAGTCATAACATTTTCTTAACAGTTTACAATTAACCTTAAATATATTTCCAAATTGAACATACTCTGCCATCTAAAGCTATCGCTATTTGATTTATTCAGTTTTGTGAGAGTGAATGTTTTTAGTAGAATTTGCTTTGTTATTATAAGAGGTGTTTTGTGTACGAATAAAACATTTAACAAACGCTTTTATATTTATCGTGAAACTTGTGACATATAAATTATTGTGACGTTTTAATAAAGTTTGAAATTTATCATTGTAGTAAAATACTGGCTGTGTAGAAATCACAGTGAGAGGTGTTTTGGAAAGCCAGCGACTTACTCCCTTAGCGCAGTGGCGGTGTGACTGTTTTGTGAGGAAACCTTTGTGAAGACCAGAGGGATGTCACCTCTTAGGCCAGAGCACGCCCTCGGTGGCGTGGCTCCTCATGGGCTTGGGCTTACTCTGTGAGCTCCGAGGGGCGACACCCGTGGCCGGTAGGGGTGCACGGCTCCAGGATGCCATGGGCTTTAGCTTCATCTGCTGTTTAAAAATACATTTTTATCCCCTGCATGCTGTTTTCAATTCCTGGTAACAGCCTTTCCTCTGCTTTCTTATTTTGCTGCTTGTAATCTGCTAAGTGCTTGGAGATCTGATAAACTATGACTTATATAATTTACATAAAAACTAAGTATAAATTGATTCTTGGTGAGAACCTTTGCAACCTTTGTGATTTTTCTTAAAATAACATGCATGAACATCTTGGATTTTTATTTATATCTACTTCAGATAATTCAAGATGCCAACCTATTTTGTACTCCTGCTTTTCTTTTTTTTAGGGAGGTCTGTGTTGTAAGTGAAGATGATTTCTCCCTATTCATGGTTCAGATAAATTACTTGTTATTCTGTGTTATTTTATACATTTTTTATATTGCAGTTTAGAAAAACTAAAAAATTCTTACTCATTTTGGTTATACTTGAATTTAGTTTGAAAATTCCATGATTTATCTGATTTGTGTAGAATTCTTTGAAACTAAGACATTCAGAATTTACGAGATTTTCTTTAGGTTCTTCTTGGAATTATTTGTCATTTACAATTCAGTGTGAGTATTGTATTTACGTGAGACGTTTAACTTTTGGTGATGGTGCTCTGGTTTGAACTGCGCACACAGTCTTTCCTGACAACACAGCAGGCTGTGTTGGGACCAGCATTCACGAGCCAGCCACCTGCTGGCATTCGCAGTGCAGTCTATCATTGCAGAGTTGACACAGAGCAACAGAAAACGGTTTGTAGGTTACCGAGTCTTGTTGTCCAGCGATGGTCAGTTATGGAAGTGCCCTGAGTTGGGAGACAAGAGAAATCAGGGGGCCACGGTGAGAAGGGAAAAGCTTTACTGAGTTGGAAGGAAGAGAACCAATGAATGGAAATGGGTGAAGCAATTTAAGTCAGATTCAGGTGAGGCAGGGGAACACTCTGCTCTGAGGTTCATTTTAACAATTTCATTTGAGATATTTTTCCATATTAAAAATTATCCAAAAGTTTTGTAGCATTAAAACCTGTTGATATTTAACTAACATTTTATGCAAATCAAGCATTTAGATAGGAGTGTGTTTGGTTGTAGTCATACATATAGAAAAAATTGCTGCACAGGTCATGAGAGTAAAATTACAACTATAGTCTGTTACCCAGTTTTAAAGCTTAGAAAGGACTGGAAAAGTCACTTACATCTCTCCACACAGATCCTACCTTTTTCTGTTGGACTGTTTTGTATTGATTTGTTGGTGTTCTTTAGATGATCTGGATTTTATTCCTTTGTTGTTCATATGTGTTTCAAATACATTAGAAATATCTTTTCTTTCCACTCTCTATAAGATGTATTTTGATCTTGATGAAGAGGGATAGAATTCTTACCTCTAGTGCAGTTATGTTGATCAATCTTTTTATTTACAGTTTGTGCATTCTGTGTTTCACTTAAGAAACCTCTCACTTACCTGTGTTGAGTTTTCCCATGTGTTCTAACAAAAGTACTAACGTTTTGCCGTTTGCATTTAATTCATTAACTTGACCTGCACTTTAATGAAGAGATGCAGGACTGAAGTGTCATTCACCCCTGTGTGATGACTGGCCTGCACCGTGTACCGGGAGGTCTCCCTTCTGATACGTAGTGCAGGTCTCGTTCCAGATCTCCTGACACTTCCGTGTGCATCCAGTCCTCCTCTGCCCTCTGTCTCCGTCAGCATCAGTACCACGCTGTCTCCATGGCTTCATAATAACTCTTGAAGCCCGGAAGATGGCTCTCATCTTTTATCCTCTTCAGGATTATCTTCGTTTTTAGTTTTAAGAAAATTAGTATCTTCAAAAAATACGATGTCTTCTGTTTGCGCGCACGTTTCTCTTCTGTTGGGGTCTTTTGTGATTTATGAAACCATTCTCTTCCGTAGACTACACGTTGTTGAAGCAGCTTAAAGAAATGCAATTGCTATCTACAGAAAATTAGTTTTGATTATTATATTTTCTCCATACTTTGTGTCTGTACACATAAAATAAAATAAAATTTTTCAAACATCTTATATTCAGCAATTTAAAAAAAAGTGATTCTCCACAGCTGTGGTCTTTGTAAAGGACTTGATTTAAGTTTCAAGTTAAAAAAAAAATTTAAGATTCTAGGATAACTACTCTGTGTTCCAACAGCAGTTTTACACAGACCAGCGTCATTTGCCTCTTACTGTCACTTATCTGTATTTAGGGAAAATTACACCCATTTTACAGAAAAATTCCAACACATATACTGCAGTCAGCTCAAAGCAGTCTTTGTAAAGACCAGTGTGAACGGCACAGGAAGATTGCTTCTCTGTGGGTTACTAACTGGAGTCACTGATGGTGGGGGTGGGCACCAGTCCTGATGGCTCTGCTCTCTGAGGAGCACCTTCCAGTCATTTTTAAGACTTCAGCACAGGCTGCTGGTGCGCTTGCCAGAACTCCTGAGTTATTTCCGGATCTGCTTGCAAGGAGGCAGGTGCTGTTGAAGACACTGAGCACATTTGGGCGCCTTTCAGGGAGGACTGTTTCCAGCGTCCCTGCACGTGAGGGCAAGTCTGAGCCTTATGCGTCTGCCAGATCGGAGGCTTGCTCTGCAGTCCCTGGGAAACGTACGGAGGCTGCGTGCCTCCAGCAAAGTCAGCCCATCGCAGTGGTCCATCTCTTCCTCGGGCTTTGAGAGGACGCTGGGCATGCCCTCTGTGCTCCTTGCTTTCTGGTTTTATCTGTAGATACGAAGGATGTTGATTTTCATGTATTAAAACATGGACCTCTTTCTAAGTTTTAGTTTTTTAGGGTTATATTCGTATCACATGTAAACAATGGTTCTGCCTTTTCCTTTATAGGTGATACTGTGAATTTCTTTATCTTATCTGATTTCATCGCCTGGTATCTCTCGAACATGATGAAATAATAGCAGTGTGGTAGTGGACTTTTTCCTGACTGTGAAGGATTGCTTTTAGTGTTTTTCTGTTAGGTCAAGCAGAGCATTATTGTTGTATTGATTGTTTGTTGTATTGATATGTTTTATTCACCTCCTGTTTTTAGGCAGTTTTTTAAAAAATTAATGCCAGATGTTCTATTTCAGTAAATGCCTTTTCATCTTGAAGATAATTATAACATGTATTTTTTTCTTTTTAATTTTATTAATGTGTTTGAAGATAAAAGCGGGTTGCCCAGCGCTAGGAAGGATTGCCATGTGGGAGTACAGAACTGGTTTTCCAGATCTTTTAGTCTGTCAAAGGGTCAGAAATCTGGGTTCAATTTGCTTTTTCTGACACAGCCTGGGCCAAGCAAAATATATGCAGGCCAGGTTTGGAGACAGTCAGGGCTGCTAGTTTGCATCTGTGTTCCAGTCTATTCCCAGAAATAATTAGAACCTCGTGACAGTTTTATGTCATCTTACATAATTAAAGATGTATTTTCGTTTTTGCTTGGAAAAAAATCTCATTTGAGAGGATGAGTTCTTAATTTTTAGCTAATAGATGTTATAGTTCTCTCTCATCTTGTTGTATCTTGCTTTTCTGATTTGTCATGATAAGACCTTTAGGTAATTACTGCACATTTCTAAGTTAATTTTTACCTATTAGTTTTAAGCAATCTCAAGTTTTAGACTTCCTTAATAAAAGCAATGTCACCATAGAATACACGTCTGTCACTTTAAAACTCGTGTCCCTCATGGTTTGTGTGTGTTCCTCTCTTTGTCCTTGTAGGAAAGTGTTACTTTCCATTCTTTTACTTAACCTCCTTCCCTGTGGTTAGTCTTACAGAGAGTATTGTATTCAGGAACAGATTCACTTGCACATAAGGAAAAGTCCTGTATTTACTGATGATACAGGAAAAAAGAGCTTTTCTTTTTCCCTAATAAAATTACATCTGTGCAGACATAGTTAAATAGGAGTTAACATTTTCTGATGAATTTCAGTAACATGGCCAAAATCTTTTTGATTTCAAGTGGA
The DNA here is from genome assembly GCF_009834535.1 of Camelus ferus. Taxonomy (NCBI): domain Eukaryota; kingdom Metazoa; phylum Chordata; class Mammalia; order Artiodactyla; family Camelidae; genus Camelus; species Camelus ferus. The sequence goes on along the minus strand of NC_045725.1, from coordinate 2,933,165 downwards.
TTCTTTACCTTATTGTAGGTATCTTATTTAATTTCTGATGAATAAATCTAATTGAAATTTTTTAAAAAAGTAATTCTGCCAAATTTTGTTTTTAAAAATTTCAGAAATTATTTTACTTATATTTCCATAAATTCTAGTTGTGATTTTTCTTCTGATAGGAATAGTTTGAATAATTCAAGGTTGAATAATAGTATTTAGACTTACAAAAGAAACTTTTTCAGTTGATCATGAACTTGTTCATGTCATATATACTATTTCTTTGTTTTAACTATCAGTTCCTTTTTATAGCATAAGAACTTACAGTTTCCTAATTTTTTTTATTTGTGCTATTATTTTTCATTGGTTTTAACGGGCTCAAACAATACTTTTTGCAATTTCATTCTTTCTCTTCGTGTTCTTTGAGTTAATTTTGGAGTCACTTGACCACATCTGCTTTTATTTGCATTGATGGTGGACTGAGTCCGCACTGCTGACTCTTGATTTGTATCATGTTACGGACCTAGGAGGCGCTATCTCTTAGGCTATGATTTGTGGGACTGGTAGGATTTTCTGCAAGATTAGATCACAGTCCTCAATAATTTCCATTATTATGGACATTTTAACTTTTTCCATAACTGATCATACATCTTCTGTTGCGGCAAAAAGTGCGTAGCTTTTTGTAGGTCTTTTATGCTGTTAGTCTCGCCCTAGAAGGACATTGAAGTGTGGTGACATTTGGCATCAGACTGTTTCTGGGCCAGGCTGGACTGCTTTTGTTGTCGTTTCTCCAGGCTCCATCCGTGAGGAGAACGGCGTCCGATGGCATGTGTGTCCCTACTGTGCCAAGGAGTTCCGCAAGCCCAGTGACCTGGTGCGCCACATCCGCATCCACACCCACGAGAAGCCCTTCAAGTGCCCACAGTGCTTCCGAGCCTTTGCCGTGAAGAGCACCCTGACCGCCCACATCAAGACCCACACAGGCATCAAGGCGTTCAAGTGCCAGTACTGTATGAAGAGCTTCTCCACCTCGGGAAGCCTCAAAGTGCACATCCGCCTGCACACAGGTACCAGCCGGCCTCCCTCCTGTAGCGCCGTGGGGCCCACCTGGCCCGCCGAGGACCCCGGCCCCTCCCCTGCCGACCGCCGGCCTTCCTGCAGCAGGCCTGGGGCTGGCACCGTTGTCCCTCGCAGGTGACAGATGCTGCGAGAGAGAGCAGTCTTACCTGGTAGTGTGCTTAAGACTGCTAGTTGTTTTTGAGCATCCGTTTTACATTTTAGGCCTTCTCCTGAAAATCGTAAAGGCTCGCTCTTAACTTAAGATACTCTTTATTACATGCCTTAGCATCTGTAATGTGCACTGTGTGCACACCGAGGAAAATAACTAATTTATAATAGCCATGAAATTATATATATATGTATGTATATATATATGTGTATATATATAACATGAAATGAGAAACTGACTGTTCATTCAGTATTGAATTACTAGAATTTTATGTTGGCATTAACTGAGATGTAGTTCCTTCCAATAACTCCACATTGTACTTTTATTTTTATTAGGAGTCAGACCCTTTGCTTGTCCTCACTGTGACAAGAAGTTTCGAACCTCAGGACACAGGAAGACTCACATTGCTTCCCACTTTAAGCACACGGAGTTAAGGAAGATGAGGCACCAGCGGAAGCCTGCCAAGGTTCGCGTGGGCAAGGCCAGCGTCCCGGTCCCCGACATTCCCTTGCAGGAGCCGATTCTCATAACAGACGTAGGTAAGAGGCTCTTCCCTTTGGTGCCTTACAGAGGGAGTGTGCATGTCCTGGTGTAAGTGGTTAACTCGTCGTGTCAGTGATGTTAATGGAGCTGTTGTTACGCAGTGCTTTGTTTTATGGGCCAGTATGTTCCACAATCAAATTGAAATCATACTTCTTTGACAGCTTCTGCTCAGAGTATGTTCTCAGCTAAGAGAAATGGTGTGTGAGCAAAGGTATCAGTGTGTAAGCCCTCCCTGAGGAAGACTCTGTGTCTCGGTGGAGCTGTCAGAGATGGACGGCGCTGTGTGTGTGCAGCCCCCGGGGCACGTCACTGTTTACATCCTAATCCCTGCGTGGTGTGTAACAGGCTGCTGCTCGGGCTGCTTTAACCTTTGGATTAAAAACAAAAACTGCCAGCTTGTAAATTCTTTTTAAGCTCAGTGTTATAGCCGAGGTAAATTATGATTTTGTTAACTAACTAAAAAGAAAACGCTGCTTATGAGAATCTTCAGAAAATGATTTTTGTAGGTCCTAGAACAAAATTAAAGAAAACTCATTCAATTCTGTGCAAGAAAATTCTTTATGCAGTTCCCTGTATTTCATCATTGTCTTAGGCAACATAATGTCATTTGTGAACAAGTTAATAGCAAACAAATTATAATTTAATATAAATGAAGCTTAAATGATATAAAGAGATATTTTAGATAAATGTCAATTATAGTCCACTAATAAGGTGATCAGTAGTCATGGACCTTCTCATGTATCCAAGAGAGCATAGCATGAAAATAGCTAAACCAGAAACAGAAAAAAGGAGAAATACTCAAATACTGAAGTATAATAAGGGGTTTGCAGTTAGATCAGCTTGTGAAAATTAAATTAATAGAAAATAGCTGTCTAAAATTTCGTCATATAGAAAAGGAAGACTCAAAATTACAATCACATACTACAAATGGGAACGTTTTATGAACAGATTGGATGAAAACTATCATCAGAAAAATTAAGACTTTGAAGAAGTGTTTCTTACTAAAAAATAGTGAAAATAAATAAAATATATCACTCAACAAGCTAGAAAAGTGAAAAGAAAGTAGCAACAAGGAATTACTAAGTATAAAAATTTTAGAAGACAGTTCTAGTGAACATAATTTTAGTGTTTTAAAGTGAACAGTTAGATAGATAACCTGCCATGTCTGGTAAAGGCTGAGGAAACATCCATAATGTTAGGGAGGAAAACAAGCTGTAAGCGCAGACACAAATGAGATAAAAATTGTGGCAACTCGGCAGCTTCCTACTAACAAATTTGAAGCTTAGATGAAATGAATTTTTTCTAGAATAATGTACTTACCAGCATTGACTCCAGAAGAAAGGGAAAACCCCCAAAAGATGCAAATTTAAGTTCATCCTCCCCCAAATACCAGTCTCCAGTGATTTTATGTGTAAGTTCCCCTGAGCTTCCCAGGAACTGTGATTCTGAGGGTGTCATTGTTTAGGATGTACAGGCTGGTCGCAGCCCCATGGTAGGTTGGAATTCTTCCCTGTGCTTGTGCGGTCCCGCTAGCTCACAAAAGTAAACAACAGACCAGCTTCACTTAATGTGTGTTCAGTCTTCGCCCCAGTGTCTAGGTTCTCAGTGATTTGTGTTATTCCTAAAATGGGAAAGAATCTCTAATTCAGGACAGATGAAACATTTATTTAGTAGCCTTGGAATTACCTTCACCTTGAGGGGCCCTTCAAATCACCAGTTTCCTCAGGTTGCTGTGAGTCAGGTATACCCTATGGATTTCCTGCCATTAAGTCTACAAATCCTTAGTTGAGTTGAACTGGAGTCTTGATTCCCCAGCTTTTGCCAAGATTAAAATGGGGAACATTTTTCTTTTGGCTTCACAGACGCCTGTGTCTTAGACCAGATTTGTGGAGGCAGAATTCTCCTTTGTTCTAAGCTGAGTGAGACACGTGGGGGAAAGATGATTCATGGAGCTGACTCCACATTGTAAAATGTGAAACACTGTAAATGTTTATTTCCCCCTGTCATTGTTACTTATGTTTGTGTCTGTCTCTTCCCTCGGACTCTGAGCTCTTTGGGGTCTACATAGAAAACATAGGACTGGTGACTGTAATAATCTTTGGGGGGCAGATCTTGATAACAGCATGACAGAGAGGGTTTACATTGGTTAGTCACAATTACCTGACGTAATTGGTAGATGAGGAGTTCCAGCTCAGTCTAGTCACTTAAAACACACTCCCTTTTACACCAGGACTGTCATGTGGGAAAGTGTTAGAAGGCGCTGAATCTTGCTACGCTGGGTGCTTTAGTCTCTGCCTGGAAGGGAGCGTCATTGAAGGGAGGAGTCCCATATAGTCATAGAATTTTTAAAACCTTCACACGGGAACTAAAAAATAATCTTCCCAGAGCTTCTCCACACTCACCACTGTTCATTTTTGCGGATGCAGAAACCGGGCCCCTGAGAGGGCCCCCCAGCCAGCACTTGCGGTGGAGGTAGAGCCTGGGCCCCTGGCGCCGGCATCAGGGTGTGGCCGGTGAAGCTCGCTCACCTCATGCCTGTTCCCGTCGCGCCCGGGCACAGAGGTGGCGGGGCCGTGAATCCTGGGTGTCCTGTGTCCACTGGCATCAGGCAGTGGTCGCCTTGACCGACTGCACTTCAGGGACGTGTCTCACTAGACACGCCATCTGCTGCGCTCTGAGTGCTCTCCCTCCTACTCGAGCACTGAACTTCAGGTGACGTAATGCTGGACTGGGGAAGCACTGGAGTCAAGGGGACTGTCGTGTTGTCATCCGCAGCTGCTCCTGGATTTTCAAATCATGTGTGTATATGACATGTCTGGTTTTCTTCTAAAATCACTATTTTCCTCATATATAGATCACCATTGTGTGTGTGTATCACCATTTTTCCATTTTTGTGGAGGAGCACAGATGTTTGAAATATATTTTCTTGGAAATGAGCCACTTTGGTTACCTGTTACTTTAAACCTCAGGGCTGTGGTGATTGACCCTCCAGTTTATATCCATGTTTTAACCATATTGATATTAGTGCATTGATCTTGCTTTGTCTTCAACATGCTTGTCTAACCTAGTACACCAGGTTCCTCTTCTGTGTTATTTATGTTTAGTATATCATCATTTTGTTATTTTGCAGTATGTGAAAGCTCTTGTAAGACTAAGTTGTATTCTTCCCAAACAAGATAAAGCTTTTTCTTTTAGTATAGAAGGAATTTAGGAAGCTTTGAGGACGTTCCAATTTTTTTTTTGAGGCGTATTAACTCACTGAAATTTATTCATGCCTTTCTTTGAGATTAGTAGTTTTCTTTAAGAAAAAAAATATGTATGTATAAGAGGAGTAAGAGTCTATTGAAATGGCATAATGAGACAAGCCCCTAGGACTTACACGTATGTTGAGTTCACCTTTTTTTTTTTCCTTCAAATATTGAGACCTTACAGTTAGCCTAACTTTTTAACAGAACTTTGTGTTTGTAAAATTATCGGAGGTGACAAAAGAAGCCTGTTATTTCACTTCCTTAATAGCTCAAAGTGGGACCCCCCCAACTCTGACCCCTGAAAGGCCTCAAACTCATCTGGGGCTCTGTTTAAAAATACGTGTGCCTGGTACCGCCCCAGAGATTGTAATCTTACACCTGGGGGGGGGGTGGTCACAAGGCAGTGGTTGTATTACTAGATAGTTCAGGCAGCATTGTGAATAGTGTGCAGTTAGAAACAATCAAAATATCCATCAAAAGGGTACTGAGAGAACTGGGTACATTGGAACAGTGGGTTTTCTGGCCAACATCCCAAGAATGATGGGGGTGGTGTCATGGAAGGTTAAATGTGTATGTGAAGTGTGAACAGTAATTGCAGAAGAATGTGTATGGTGGGTCCCACTTATGTTTTTGTGTTACAGGCTGTTTTGTTAGAGTTTATGCTAAACTGTTAATTATGGTTTTCTCTTGAGAGGTTTAACGGGCAGGTTCTGTTTTTCTTTATGATCTTGTGAATTACTGAGACGAGGCCAGAAGACTTGCAGGTTGCACAGGGTGGACTGGCAAGAGATGGGATAAAGATGTTTGGCTCATGGAGGGCAGGCAGGTCTGGTGGGAGGGAGGTCAGACGGGGAGACAGAAGACGGGCTTAGACTGGAGGCCAGGGCTCCTCAGACTTGAATGGGCCCTCAGGAACGGGCGCGTCGAGGGGAGCCGTTCAACCAGAGACCTACTGTTACGGAAGGGAAATGAGTAACTAAACATTGTTTATGGGGCCTGCTCAGGGTGGAGAACTTGTTTGTCTTGGAATGTAGGTTCCAGAAGCCACAGGAGAAAAGAGCTGGGAGAACAGTGGGGCGGGAGGGGGCCCTGCACCAGCACGGGGTGACACAGAGAGAAGGGACACCTGTGGGCCTCGGAAGGGCCCCTAGCTTCGAGGCCTGGTGCAGATAGCTGGTCTGAAGTCTCTGGTTGAGGTTCTGGAGTCGGGCTGCTCCAGCGAAGGCTAGACGCCAGGGGCTGATGGTGCAGACAGTGGTTCTCTTCCTGGAGGTGCTAAGTCAGGTGCAGCCTCGAGCGCGGAGGAGGTCCCGGCCTGGCTACTCTGACGAAACCACGTGGTCCTGCCGTCTAGTGAGCTTGGTGTCTGCATTGCAGAGCCCCGGGGAGAAACTCTCTGGGAACCCTCCTTTTATTAACTGGCTTCAGGTCTGACGAATAGGCAAGCTTTTGAGCCCCATTCCCTCCCGACACCCAATAAGGTGTATATTTTTTTTGGTGTGGGATATGGCAAAAGCAATAATGTATTTTCTTATTTGCAAAATATCTTGCTTTTTCCCTGTGAGACAGACGTAAGACAGCTGTTGGAGGGCTTTTTTGTTTTTTCATTGTGAATTTTATTTATTTTATCTGCTTCTGTGAATTTTTATCATTTATATAACTACTTGCTTAACATTTCACTTTCTTGTCTTTTTAATGAGTATCTTGTCTGGCAAATTATAGAAAATTAATTTCTCACATTTGTGTATTTGTACAGTTCACTTTAATTGTGGGAGGAGAGATCTACACATTTTTAGTTGGTGTTTTGCTTAGAAATCATTCCATTAAGTTCAACAATGAACAAGGAAGTAGCTTATCAGATATTACATGGAGTTAGAGTCACTTGTGTTTTGAGTTTGTTACAGCACTCAGGTTACACTCTTCATACTGAACAAGGGACTTAAAATCCTGATTAACCTAAATTTTGATATATTTATGTTAGATTCCATGCCAGCAAATGCTCATATAGGAAGAAAATGCAGAAATCCATTAAAAATTGGCTCTAGAGCCAAGAAAAGTAACTGTGACAATAGAGATTTTCCGTAAGTTGGAAAAAAAAATCTATCTTACGTTAACTTTGTAAGTATTTCCTGCTAGGTATTCTTTAAATAGCCAGTTTCTAACATAATTAAAATGCATTTAGTTGCAACATTGAAATCCGTGCTCTTAATTCCTCAGGATTTTTATCTTGTGGGTAAAGCAGATGCCTTTTGACATTTAACTTTTTTAGTAGTATTGACAGTGATTTATTCCTGATTTTCTTTTGGTTTATAGGTCTTATCCAGCCCATTCCAAGAAACCAGTTTTTTCAAAGTTATTTTAATAATAATTTTGTAAATGAAGCAGATAGACCGTACAAGTGTTTTTACTGTCATCGTGCATATAAAAAATCATGCCATCTTAAACAACACATCAGGTAAGGTGACATAGATTCAGAGATGGAATTTAGTGTAATTACAGTGATTTATGATCTGGCAACTTGTAGAAATAATACAAATAGTAGTGTTAGCTTTTGGTATTTACAATGTCACTTTTGACCCCAAAGTACTTATTGGTAATTGATATTTTCATTCTTTCGTGTCTTGACTAAAAGGTTTTACCCAGATTACCACTGAATTTTATTTACACTCTTACTGTATTTCAGTGTTTGCAGTTGCCAGGACATCAAAGACGTTTTTGGTTTGTGTCTTTGGGATTATCCTGACAGCTCTGCAGGTGTATCCTCAGAGTTTAGGGTAACTCTTGGTGTGAGAAGCAGGGAAGAGGAAGTAGAAGCCCCATCAGGAGGGACAGATGTCGCGAGGAGCGCAGAGCGTGGAGGGCGGCGGGGTCCGGCTCTGTCGGTTGTGCACGAGCTCGGGGCGTAGCGAGGTTGCCTGGGCGCCGAGTCCCGGGGGTCCCGCTGGTAGAACGGAGAGCGGGTCGTGGCTGCTTAGCTCAGAGAAGTGGCGGTCAGGAGAGAGAAGGCGACGCACGAGCCGCTCGCTCGCTCGCTCCTCACAATTGTCGTTCCGTTCAGGTCACACACAGGTGAGAAGCCCTTTAAGTGTTCCCAGTGTGGAAGAGGCTTTGTTTCTGCCGGCGTGCTCAAGGCACATGTCCGCACGCACAGCGGCCTCAAGTCGTTCAAGTGTCTGGTGTGCAACGGCGCGTTCAGCACGGGCGGCAGCCTGCGGCGGCACATGGGCATCCACAGCGACCTGCGGCCCTACATGTGCCCCTACTGCCAGAAGACCTTCAAGACCGCGCTCAACTGCAAGAAGCACATGAAGACCCACAGGTGCGTGGGCCAGGCGGCCCGGCCGACTGTCTTCACGGCCCGCGGTGCCGGCCAAGAGTGGTTTGAAGAAGTGCTTGTCTTTGTTTCCTGTATTATCCTAGCTTGATGTGTTTGGACAAAGAAGCTTCTAAATCAGTGTTTAAGGATTTATGGAGAGCCACAGACTAAAGCATGAACGTTTTAACTTTTACTGTGATGTTGAGGTAGTCTGTATTGGGCTAAATGCTTTGTAAACTCTCTTAAAACTGACCGTCAGTACTAGATGAAACGCTAGACAGACAATGGCTGCTATAATGAGGTGGTGAAGAGTCCAAGAAAGGAAATCCTGGTCAAGCCGTGGCTTCTGGGCGCGTCATCAGTGTGACTTGGGTGGCAATTGTTCTGTGTCACTAACCTGAAAAGCATGTGGGTTTCAGCTGTGGAACAGATTCCTCACTAAAGCTCACATGTTTTGCTTGGTCAGAGGGCTGCCCCGTCTCGCTGGAGCTGACCCCCCTAGCCGTTGCAGAGACGCACTTCTGACTGTGTCTCACCTCGACAGTGGGTGTGTCTGTGAAGCCAGAGTCCTGGGCTGTGATGGGAAGCCTGGGCAAGGGGCCGCGTCCTAGTGAAGTGAGACGCCAGGCTTGCCGTAAAGGAGTGTTAGCCTTCTGCCCTAGAGCGCTTACTGACAGGCAGCGTTTTACCCTAGATGCCTCCGTCTGGGCATGACGTACAGAACGGAACTCCAGTGGTTAGAATAAGGAAGCTGTGAGGGACCCGGTTCTGGTTTGCCTCGGCACACTGGGCAGAAGCGATGTCCTTGATTTTGGCACAGCTGACGACATAGCCAAGTTCAACTGCTTCTTGAGACCATCTAGGGAACATGATGGTGTGGGATCAGGGGCCTCTGGCCGGTTATGTATCCAGTTACTACACTTCAGTGCATTTTACGGAGTAAATTCACGTGCTTCACATGTGTTCAGGAACTGGGGATTCGTGAGTGCATGGATGTTCGGGGTGCTGTGTTCCCGCCCTCTGGGGCAGGACGCTCAGGAGGGCTACCCAGCTCAGAGAGGTGGGGCGTGGGCACAGCCCGCCTAGCGCGTAGTGAGCAGTGTCTTTGTCTGTCAGGAAGTGGCCTTGACCGTGCACCTAGTGGTGGCGGGAGGACAGGTTAAGGCCTTGTTGATGGGCCCGAGAGCCAGGGGAGTGATTTCTGGGCAGAGGGCCAGCTGTTTTCAGCTGGGTCACCTCTGTCTGTTGAGTGTTGCCTTGGCCACTGCTCGTCAGGGGTTACGCTGAGGGACATACGCTACAGTTACTCCAGGAGTATGACTTTGAGGTGACAGTGCCATGGCAGAGCCGGGTGTTTATCTTACAGACTGTGTGTTCTTGGAAGCTGCCTGCAGGCAGAGAGTGGCTCTGGTGTGTCAGCCCTTTGTTTGAAGTCTTGGGGATTCCTCAGATACCGTATACACTTGCAGTAAAGACGGTATAAAAAGTTACTAGAGTAAAAGCTATGGAAACACCCAAGCAAACAAACAGGAAACAAAGCTCCCACAGTGACCACAGAGGGGGACCCACGTTGACCCGTGCCACCGCTGTGCAGCGACCCAGTGGTAGTGGTGTCACAGGGCGTGTTCTTTTCTTCCATACTTTTTAGTACATTTCTGTTCCCCCTTCCTTGGTAAAAGTAGTCAAGAAGTGACCATTTTTGATACCAGAAATGAAGAGGAAAGATTGTGTTTGGGACTAGGAGTGGAGTTCTGAGTTGGCAGATTCAGACGATTCTGGAATCCACGGCACCTTAGAATGCGGATTAGCCCCTTCATAGCTTAGATACTGTTGGATAGCCTCACTGAATTCATTGTTCATCTTTCTCTTTGATAGAGAAATTGTTGACCTTGGGAAGATATGCTGGGTGGATTTTGTATAGATAAAAGTAACGTCGACATGAGTAACGGTCTTGCAGGAAGTCAGTGCAGTTCCACGTCCCGTGCTCCGTGCTCTGAGGCGCGGTGACCGGTGGTCCGAGGAGGCGTGCGTGGCCCCGGCAGTCGCAGGACAGCCCCGGCCCCCACGCTGTTGTAGCACTGAAGGCGAGGCCCTGTGGCGTGCCTCTCCTCTTCTGAGTGCTCTGGCTCAGTGCAGAGTTTGAGCTGGGAGAGTTCTACTGTGAAACAGGTGGCATCTTTTTTATGTTTTTAAACTTGAAGAAAGTGCTTGTTGCCTTCAGGTCCCTATCATCAGTGACAGACAAGGGATCTGCAGACAAGGGAGCGTGATTTTTCTTTCAGAACTATTAATACTTAGTTTTCAACTGGACTGCCACCGACGTCAGAGTGCGGCAGTTTAACATGAAAGCCGTTGTTGCAGCCGGTGCAGGTGTGTCACAGCCCGCTGTTGACTCTTTGAAGGTATGAGCTCGCCCAGCAGCTGCAGCAGCACCAGGAAGCCGCCGCGGTGGATGACAGCCCCTTGGACCAGCAGGGCACGCCTGTCCCCACCCAGATGCAGGTGGAGATCGAGGGCTCCGCGCTGCAGCCGAGCGCCGGGGCCGTGGCAGCCGCGCCCGCCGCCCTGCTGGACCTGGAGCCGCCCCACGTTGTGGTGGAGGAGGCGGGGCTCGGCCAGCAGATAACAGGCCAGCCCTTGGAGGCGGATGAAGGTGAGTGTTTCAGGAGTTTCAGCTTTTAAAAGTTTGCAGCCCGCCATACTCCAGTCCACGTTATCCTCTCACCCTGGCTTTTTACATCACAGTTGGTGCTGTGCGTGCGAGAGTTGGGTGCGCAGCTCGAATTGTGGCAGTAGGGCTTCCCAGAGTGTATGTTTATAACCCGTTTTCACACCTTAATGCACTGAAAATGCCCTTGGTTTGCACTGAGTGGACGTCCGCGCGACCATGCGCATCCCGCTCGGGGCACTTGGAGTCTGGTCCTGGGGCAGGTGAGCCCGTGGACCGCTTGTGTTTGTATCTGGTCCAAGAGAAGGACTCTGCACTTCCTAGCCTCTGTGTTGCCTGGAACAGCGCACATCCAGAAAGGTTTTAAATACTTGTTGAAGGAAATCACATTGGGGTATCATGTCATAGAAGAATGCCTAAGTTTTAGGGTAAACTGAAGTGATACTCTGGAAGTACAAAGATAATGCCTTAACTGCATTTTATGTGTATATAACCTACTGTCTCTTCACAGTAAGGGGGCTGATTTATAAAAACTCAGTGAAGTGTCCTTCTGGACAGATGGTAGGTTTGAAATAACTCCCAAGTTTGTGAATCCCCCCTCCTTGTGTTCTTGTCTTCAGATGGGTTTGTGGCCCCGCAGGGCCCCCTGCAGGGGCACGTGGAGCAGTTTGACGAGCAGGCGCCCCCTCAGCCATCCTTCCAGCCGGCGGGCTTGTCACAGGGTCAGTGCGGGGCCGTACATGTGGATTTTTCAGTGAGCTGTGTTTGGGTTGGGTTTAACTGGACAAAAAACCTTGTTCTTTTAATGCCGTCCTGAAATTTATGGTTTCAAACCAAGTAACTTTCTGCGTGGATTTTACCTGTGTGTATGTGTGTGTGCACACTCGCTGCTTTTCAGTCTGTTCAGATTTTGCAGAAAGCGACCTTCGCAACCATTCTACACGTGGTTTCCAGCCAAGAAACTGTCACTGAGTAGAAGTTGGGACTTAGGGGTGACAGTATTTCTGGCTGGTCTGTAACTTGCACTGAAGGACCTGAGCTGAGTGCAGCCTCCTGCCTGCAAGCAGATGATTTTAGAGCCTGCTGATAAAGACTAATCCTGATTCTAATTCAGAAAGGAGAACTGTTCCTTTAAACATCTTTATTTATGAAACCAACTTTTTGGGGATTTTTTTGGCATAACTCATATTTTCTAATTTATTTCAGGTTTTACAGTGACCGATACATATAATCAGCAGACTGCGTTCCCACCCGTCCAGCAGCTGCAGGACTCCAGCACGCTAGAGTCTCAGGCCCTCTCCACGAGTTTCCACCAGCAGAACTTACTTCAGGTCCCCAGCTCTGATACGATTAACGTAGTGAGTATCACTGAATTGTCATCATTTAGCACATTCTATTTTATTCTTCACTGTAGTTGTTTAAAATTTTACTTACTTAGGAGGGCATGTTAACTTTTTCAGCTTTAAAGGTTATTGCATCACCTGTGAAAATTTAACTGTTTAGTACATAAGGCTTTCTTTTCCCTTAAAACATTTCCATTTAACTTTTAAGATTTCATTCCCATGATGTGGCTTTACCTTTTTGGCTAGAAGTCAGGAAAGTCAGTAGAGTGTGACTGACTTCAGTGACATCTGAAGGGTATTATGTTACTTTAGTGACAAAACCTAAACATTTAAATGGCGTAATATTAAAAGAAATATGTTAGAATGAAAATATAATGAGTGTAGACATACTAAAAATAAATATTTAAATGCATCATTTAAAATTTTTCTCTCCCAGTCAAGTTGGAGGCACTTAAGTTTTTGTTTTTGTTTTGATTTTGCCATTTTTGGAAATCTTTCATTAGTGATGAAAATGATTGGCCAGTCAGTTGTTTTCTTTCTCTAAAAGCCACTACTGGTAGCTTTCCCAAGTGGTGGGCCTGGACCCTGCAGTGACAATCTCGGAGCCTCTTCTCCCTGCTCAGAAGCTGTAATTGACAGCGGATGCTGCCTGTGGGTGGTGGAGGGCCAGCCTCCCCTACTGCGGGGCCTCTGTGTCACACAGCACCCTGCTCACTCGGGGCACAGTGGGGTCGTCCGCATGGGTCCTGGAGGTCGGGGATGAGTACACACAAGTGGGTTCTCCACTGCTAGGGCCTGTCCCGTGCCGGCTCCGCACGTCCCGAAGGTCAGCCTGTCCTCTGTCCACGGAGCACGCTGTTTCCTGCAGGGTTGGAAGTCACTGAGCAGGTCTCCGCTCGCTTCCCGGCGCTGGCTGCCTGGGCTGCAGCTCCTGTGCAGGAAGGGGCGGGGTCTGCTCTCTTGCTCTCCTGTGACTGTGTGATGAGCGAGGAGACTTAACATTTTAAGCAAGTAGGACCTTTTATTCACTCTCAGAGCAGATGAAAGAGTGTTCTCTTAAGAGACATAAAAAGTACAGAAAGATCAGTCTCGTGCTCGAGTAAACTTTGTATTAAAGCAAGTTATTAGAAGATAAATATAAAAATAAGTACTTCTTCAATAAAATTGGTATAAATGATTTTTATTATTAACCTGGCCCAAATGATTACAGTGAACCACTTGGGGTTTCTCCCTTTTAAATCTGCATTTATGCGTTTTTTTATCCTTAGTTGTTAGTTGTTTTGTATTTATTCATAGATACTCAAGTAGTCTGCCTTATACTTCTACTGAATTTTAGACAACTCGTTTGATTCAAGAGTCATCGCAGGAGGAGCTGGACCTGCAGACCCCACGCCCCCAGTTCCTGGAGGAGAGCGAGGAGCAGAGCCGGCGCTCCTACAGGTACATGTCCGCAGGCGCGCGGCGCCGAACGTGGGCCCCTGCACTCCCGCTCAGGAGCTCTGTGTCGCAGGGTCCGTTGTCGCCCCACTTTGTAAAGGAAGTATCTGGGATGAAAGAGACTAACTTGTGGAAATTTCTACGGCTAGCAAGCAACACGGCCCAGGTTTGGATGCAGCCACCCGCACGTTTACCCTTCTCACGGCAGCGTCCTGTCACCCCTGGGCCTTCGTTACCTTGTTTTCAGAAGTAGCTTCACACTGTGCCTTTTGTCCGAGGCTCTGTGTGTGCTTTGTGTGCACAGCCTGCATGACTACGAAGACAGGGTTAAACGAGCCCACTTGCTGGGTGCCCCCAGGCGCCGGGTGCGGTCTGGGTGCGGGGAGAAGAGCGGAGGCCCCGCCCAGCTCATACGAGGACGCAGGCGTTTACCTGGGTTTCTTTAAAATTAAATATGGGTACATACGCAATAAAAAGGGGAAAATGAATATTGTCTTTATAGAGGTGGTCTTGGCTTGATAATATTTTGCTGATTTTATTGTTTACTTCAAATACTTTATAAACTCTGATGACTTTTTCCAGAGCCATTCAACAAAAAACGTGTCTCATTAGTTACTCTTAAGAAATGGTGATCTACCTTAACTCAGATGAGTGGTCGTAATGATGAGTTTTGAAAATGGATAAGTCTTGTTAATATTGTTAAGCAGGAAACCTTTGAGAGGCCAGGTTCCATTTTCACAGGATTTGTGTTTCATACCTTATGCCTGGGCTTACATGTTAGATTCTGTCCCTTCAGAAGCGGGTCACCCTGAGGTCTTCATCAGTTTGCAGCTTCAGAACTGCTGGAGCGCTGGCTCTTACCTGCGACTCGTGGACTCTGAGCAGGTGCGCATAGCCAGCCTTAGTGCCTCTCTGACCCCTGATGTCTCACACTTCCATTTACTCAGCAGGTGTCTGCTGATGCTTAAGTTTGGATTTTGCGTCAGTACTTCTAAGTGAGATTAGTCTGATTTTTTTGTATGTGATTCCTTTGTGACATCTGCTCGGGCACTTTTAGATTTCTGGCTACTCAGACGCCAGTCACTCACTCAATCACCATTCATTCATTCAGTCACCATCCACTCAGTCATTCACCATTCACTCAGCCATTCACTCGTTCACCATCCATTCATTCACTCATTTGTTAGTTCAGTGTTTGTGAAGAACTTGCCGTGTGCGGAGCACCAGGGCTGTATCATTGAGCAGAAGAGACGAGAACCTCAGTCCTCATGGAGCTGACGTTCCAGTGGGAAGAGATAATAGGGCAGAATAACCGGTGGCCCCACCGTAGGTCAGTGTTGTGGTGGTGGAGAAAGTGATAGCGGGCGGGGAGGCCCTGGGGGAGTGGGTAGAGGTGAGCTCGGCCTGCTGGGTGGTGACAGGAGCAGACGTGAGAGAAGGAGAAGGGTTAGGGCTGACTTCTAGGACTGTGACCTGAGCCACTGGAAGATGAAATTACTGCTCCTGGAAAGGGAGATCCTGGGGGAGGGCAGGTGTTGGTGTCAAGACTGAGGCTTGGTTTTGAATCATTAGGATTGAATATTTGAGAAGGAATGTCATGTAGGCAGTTCCGTAAACCAGATTGGAATTAAGGGAGAGGCCAGGGTGGACATGCGCACCTGGGAGTTTTCAGTGTGCATGTTAAAGCCGCAGGGGCGATGTCTGTGGGCAAAGGAGGGGCTCAGAGGTTGCGCCCTGGGCGCTCTGCCCAGGGGGATGTGTGCGGGCAGTGTGTGTGCAGATACGGGGTGGGGGTGGGGTCTTTCATCGGCTCAGATGAGAGAGAGCAGGGATCCCCGCCCAGAATGTGAGGAAGCATGGAACCGGGTCCTCTGAGTTTTATTGTAGTGTTACCTTTTGTCCCGTAAGTGACAAAAGTGGAGAGCAGCAGAGCTGCCGGGAGTTGTGAACCCTGGGCAGGGCCCCCTTCAGAGGAGCTGTTTCCGTGAGCAGCTGCACTGCCCACATCTCCTCCTGGAGCTGCGCTGGGTGAGCCGGGTGCAGCCGTGGGAGAGGTCCCATCGCCAGGGGGTGGGGCTGGGCGTGCAGGTCTGGTTCTCACGCTGCCCTCTGGGGTGGCTGTTTCTCTGTGGTCTGTGGCCACCTTTAATGAGTAGATGTGACCATTTTGACAAGTTTGGGTCTCTTACTAGGAAACCTTTCTCAGCAAACATCAAATCAGTTAGGGGTGCTTAGCTCCGGAAACGGGTATTTTTTTCTACTGACATTCAGACTAGAATCAATCCCGACTTCGTCTGCAGAATTGTTTCTCTGGAACTGGTTGGTGACCGTTGTTTGCTTGCTTTTCTGTTGTTACTGGGTGACCTCACTAAACCAGACTCGTCCACTGGGGCAATGCTCCCAGGGGGTTTACGAGAGTCAGTCTTCAGTTCAGCTGCGGCGTCCGCGGAGGCTTAGCTGCGTACGCGCGCGCGTCCTGCCTTCGGAGGTGATGGTTTAGAATTTCAGACTTCCCACCACAGATTAAAACTTGGAAATGGAAAAAATAGGGGAATAAGTTGAAATAAGCTTTCTAAATCTTTTTTTTAGCTTTTAATAATACATGAATAGAAGTTTTAAAATTATTTCATCCTTAAAGTAATTTTAGTATATTCTATAACAACTGAGAGGAACACAACACTATATTATTTATGTATTATTCAAAAGGGTTCTAGTAACATCTGTTTTGTAAAGTATTTTACCAACGAAAGAGTAAATGAACTGACATTTCCAAGCGTCTGGACTGTAAGTGATTCTGAGCCTGCAGTGTGTAAAGGTTCACGATGTCTTACGACTTAGAAAAGAAAACAGCACGCAGTGGACGTACTGTCTGTAAAAGGAGTAGTTTCCTATTAATCAGATACTGTTTCTGCTGGAGGACTGCCATAGATTTTACTAAGTTTGAAATAATAAAATATGTTTAAAGCTACAGACACTCGAGCAGAATCTGGTCTAACGCGTGACTATTGCTAGCATTCTGTAAGTGTTAAGCATTGAGGACACACTTAGTTTCTGTGACAGTTACGCCTGATTGTTTATTGGTTGTTGGTGAAGAGTATTTGCTTTTCTTCCATTCTCAAGTGTCACATTTGTAATCATGCTGTGAACTAACGTGCTTTGTTGTGTTCTAGGTGTGACTATTGCCACAAAGGCTTTAAGAAGTCCAGCCACTTGAAGCAGCATGTCCGCTCACACACTGGGGAGAAGCCGTACAAGTGCAAGCTCTGTGGACGTGGCTGCGTCTCCTCTGGGGTCCTCAAGTCCCACGAGAAGACACACACAGGTCAGTATCTGCCTTGCACTGGGTGTGGTGCAGCCGTTACCACTGTCTCGTTCTAGAACATTCCATCACACCCAGAAGGAGCTGCTCATCCCCCCCAGTTCCCCCAGCCCCAGGCGAGCACTGGTCTGTCTTCTGTCTCTGTGGCTTTGCCTGTTCTGCATGTTTGCTGTAATGGGACCGAATCACCTGTGACCTTCTGTCACCGGCTTCTCTCACCCAGCACGTGTTCCAGGCTCACCGGTGTTACAGCACGTGCCCTTCATTCATTTTTATAGCCGAATAATATTCCACTGTGTGGACAGGCCACGTTCTGTTCATCTGCTCTTTGGTTGTTGGACATCAGAGTTTCATTTTTTGGCAATGAGGAGTAATCTTGAATGTTTGCACATACATTTTTGTGGACGTATGTCTTCACAACTCCATTTAGGAGTGGGCTGGCTTGGTCCTATGATAATTCTGTTTAAACCTTCGATTTTACCGTTTTCTTGTCCACCAGCAGTGTGAGGGCTCCAGTTTCATATCCTTGCCAGCACTTCCTGTCTGTCTGCTTCATTGGGAACGTCCTTACGACATGGCTTCCATCTTCTTAAAGTAACGCTTCTTGAGAGACCCTCAATTCCTAAACATAGGAGACCTCAGTGAATAGATGGTCTTTAATCGGTGGCATGTTGAGCGCACTTCTGTTTGCTTTGGTTACTTATGCTTTGGGGTAATGAGTGCCTTCTCTCCTCGTCTCTCTGTCCCAGGCGTGAAGGCCTTCAGCTGCAGCGTCTGCAGTGCTTCCTTCACCACCAACGGCAGCCTCACCCGGCACATGGCGACGCACACGAGCATGAAGCCGTACAAGTGCCCGTTCTGCGAGCAGGGCTTCCGGACCACGGTGCACTGCAAGAAGCACATGAAGAGGCACCAGGTGGCCCCCTCTGCGGGCTCAGCGTCCGGAGAGGGCGAAGGAGCAGGTGTGTCCCTTTGTGGGGTCAAGCTTACTGGCCAGAGGCTCACTTAGTGATTAATTAATATGCAGATCACCTTTAAAATGAGTTAATTTCATTTTCTGCTTATGAAAGCGATACGTGCTTTTTGAAAGAAAGACTCAGAGAGGCGCAGAGAGGAGACGTCCATGGGCGTCCAGGTACTATTTCTAGAGCTCTGTAGTTTGGAGAGTGTTAGCTAATCAGCAGATGCACATAGTTTCTAAGTCTAAGTACGCATCCTTCCCATTGGCTAGTAAGCACCTGATGCCTTTACCTCAGCCTGCCAGATTGATTGGAAGCTCTTCACAGCCTCAGCATGTGCTGCCTGCAGGTTTAGCTGCACCATTGCACGTCTTGGTGTCTTCCAGAATCTTCTGGGCCACTGAGAAGAGACTCGACGTGAGCTTTGCTGTGGGTGGGAGAAGGGTCACCTGCAGACTGACCTTTCTTCAGCCGTTCCTGGTCTTACCACGGCTGCCGTGCCGGGAGGGGGTGTGCTGGGCGCCACACCTGCACGCGGTGTCCCTGGTCCTGGCTCCGTTTCACTGTCCTGCCTGCCTTTAGTGACTCTGCCCTAATCCTCGTGCTCTCTTGCCGACATTTCCTCATCAGTGTTGGTGGGGCCACCGTCCCTGACCTGCTGCCCCCAGACCTTCCCACATTGTGTTGACACTGATGTGGAAGTTTGTATTTCCTTTTCTGCAATTACCCCTGCGTGGCTCCAGCCTCCCTGGGCCCCTCCTCTCACCCTCCTCCCTGCACCTCTGCCTTTCTCCTCCTCCCATCCAACTTTTTTCTCTTTCTTCCAAGAGGATCATCCAGTTAGGTTTTAATTCACAAATTTGGTTTTGGTCACTGTCCATTTTGCTATTTAGTGTTTCTGTCACTTACAAAAATTTCTTAGCTATCTGTGCAATAATGACGTCGCCCTCCCAGCCAGATCTCCTTTCCTTGTCCATTACAGCTCACCCTCTCATTCTAGTTTTTGGTCAGTGTAAATGTATCCCCGTGTTTCCCTGAGAGAATACTTCTATATGGTATGTATGTATGTAGTGTTTTTTTCAGTTCAATAAGTCTTTTTAGTTGGGAGCTATTTGCTATCTTACCTCTTTGGTCTCTTCTTTGGGCTGCTGCTTTTCTTTACCTTATGGGACTTCGCTTCCCCCCGTATTAATCAGCAAATGCCTGTCTGTCTGGGCACTGCTAACCCGTCAGGTGCGGGCACTGACGCGCTCGCCACTCACTGTTGGCTGGGCAGCAGGGGCGGAAGGCGGTCTTCGATCACAGCATCTTTCTGGGGTCAGTGGTGCCTCCCTTGAGGCACATCCTTCCGGTGCTGCTCTCTTTCCTGCGCTCCTGCGTAGTTTCTCAGTGCAGCAGTGGTGCGGAAAGCTCTTCCCCGTCCCAAGTGCAGCTTCATTGAGTTACAATTTTAACCTCACGTACTTAAGCTGAATATTTAGTGTTGGTTTACTTACTCTCTTAAAACTTAGTTTTTCATTAGGATTTCATCCCTTTTCTTATATTTTGTTTAGAGATGGGTCTGGAGGAAGAGGAAGAAAATTCCGAAAGAAATGGGTCTAGAAAGGCTCGTCCCGAGGTCATCACCTTCACAGAGGAGGAGACGGCGCAGTTAGCCAGAATTCGGCCACAGGAGAGCGCCACGGTATCCGAGCAGGTGCTGGTGCAGTCGGCCGCCGAGAAGGACCGCATCAGCGAGATGAAGGACAGGCAGGCGGAGCTGGAGGCCGAGCCCAAACACGCCAACTGCTGCTCCTACTGCCCCAAGAGCTTCAAGAAGCCCAGCGACTTGGTCAGGTGCGGCCCGGCCCCCGCCCCCGGCTGCCTGCTCCGCTCACTCTCTCTGCAGCGAGGGAGGCCGGTGTTGAACCCGGTGCCTCCTGGGGCCTGTTACTTTCTCGAGTTGTGGTTTCAAGTCTGCACGTTTTGAGGATGGGAGGTCCTGTGGGTGGGGCGGAGGGCCTGGAAACGCCCTGTGGGCATCCACACCCCACTTTAAAGGCCTGCAGGGTGTGGCCTGGGGGTGGCGCTGCTGAGTAGCCAAGAAGGACAGGCCATGAGACAGGGAGGCAGGACCCTGACATCTGCACCACAGAGGAGGCGGTGAGGGCAGTTACCCCGGAAACAGGAGCGCGGCGCAGCCGGGCAGCTCTCAGCTTTCTTCTTGTTCTGTCCTTCCCTTAATAGTCATTTGAGGCTTGGTCTCTCCCATCATGTATTGGACAAATATGGTGGAGCAAAACAAAACAAAAAAACAGCACAGGAGGCTGTAAAGTAAAAAAATCCTCTCCTCAGAGACAGCCACGCTTGGCAGTAATGTGCTTTTTTCGGAAATGTCCACATGTATGTCAGCATTAAGTTCTGCACCTGTTTTTGGTTTAATTTTTACATGTTGTTGAGTCTCAGACAACTTTCTTTCTTGGTACCTGCAACCTTCTTCGTTCTCAGTGGTGACCTCGCGTCCTGTTGCGTGGGCGTCCTGGAGCTTGTCTCACCAGATCTCGCTGATGGATGTTGAGTTTTCAGCATTTAATCACCAGCAGCGCTGTCCTGTGTGCTGCGTGCACCTGTGTGGGGTCCAGGGTCAGTGCTGGTGGATACACACACCCTCCGCTGGCCTCCCAGTCGAACCAGCCGACGGGGTCATCACCAGGCTGATGGGGAAAGGGGCATCTTGTCATCCGAACTTGCTGCCTTTAGAGTCTGCGTGTGGGGGAGCTCCTTTCACATGGCTTTTTGCTGTTTGTGTTTGTTCTCCAAGCTGCCTGTGTGTTGCCTGTTTTTCTGCTGTGGTATTTCTTGTCTTATCAATGATTTGTAAGAACTCTTTGTTGTTTAAGAACGTTAGTCCTGTTTTCATTGGTCTCGTAGATTTTTTTTTTACTTTTTGGTGTTTTGTATACAGTGAGGCATGAAAGTTATATTTGGCCAAATTTATTCAGTACATAGTCACACATTTTTGTTTATTTGGGTGGCTACAAATTTAAAATCACGAAGTTGTTAGCAAATGTGTATAAAATTAAAAAGAAAAACACTCAATAATTGCAAATGTTTTCTGGCTAGGCATGTTCGAATCCACACTGGAGAAAAGCCATATAAATGCGATGAGTGTGGGAAGAGCTTCACTGTTAAGTCTACGCTGGATTGCCACGTGAAGACCCACACAGGTGCGTCGGAAGGTGCCTTTCATGTATGTGTGTGCCTGTGTCTGGTGTGCACATAGACACTTTTACAATTAGAGCTTAAAAACGAGGAACCATAAGGAAATGGGTATCAAAGACATGTGATTCCTGACACGGAGAAAATGATCCATATAGTGTTGAAGGAAAGGGTCTAGGTCTGAAATGGTGAGTTGTAAGTGGTCTCATGGTCTTACTCAGACTTAAACACCTGTGTTAGGAAGATTGCCTCTTAGTCTTTGGGCCAGAGATTCAGTTTGTTGAGGTTTGTGAAAACGGGATTTTGCAACTCTGATTACAGGTACCAGGTAGTAATTCTTTTTATGTGAGGGGAACAACTGTCACGGCCATTCTCTTTTCCCCACCTGATTTGAGGAGCTGCAGGTTGGCTGTCCTAGCTAGGACGTCTTAAGCCTCTGCTTCTGGCTTCTGTGCTGTGCGTCCCGGGGGCAGGAAGCCGGACTCTGCACATCTGCCTGGTGTGTGTCCTGTACTCACTTATCAGCCTCTTCTCTGAGCCTCCAGTTCCTCATGTGGAAAATGGGGCTGATGCCAGTATCCCTCCCACTAGGCCAGGAAGTGCCACGTGGTAAACAGTTGAGTAAATGTCAGGGTTGTTGCTGTGATTCGTAGGCTTATGATTATCAAAGTAATCTATATTCTTAATTTTTGGTTATAAATAGCAGAATTGACCAAAAGAGTACAAGTGGAATGTCACATACAGCTGTGAACCCTGTGGTTCTTTTCTGATAGGCGAATATCTGGAATTGAACATACGTGAACTCAGCCTGCCTCTTCGGTGGATGGTTTTTCTGTTGTTCCATTCGGGTCTGTGTTTGTCCCTCTTGCGCTGCACTGGGGACTGCTGAGGTCAAGAGAGCTCACTCACCTGTGTTCCTAGCAGGGCCAGTGTGGCCATGTTCACACGGGGTGCCAGCATGTGCCCCCGACTGTGTGGGCTCCGGGCATGAGGACTAGCAGGAGAGTCTGTGGAAGCCCCTCTCAGGGCCTTTGTCCTTGGCATCGTCAGGTGGCCCGTGAGTCCTGAGCAGGGCTGGCAGAGCAGCCTCACTGGTCATGGGTGAGTCTCGGTCCTCCAGGAGCCGCCCCTCTTCTCCCAGAGCCTCTGCAGGGCGGCCATGCGTTCAGAGAGCTGGTGTCACGGGAGCCGACCTGGATGGAGCCTGGAATGCACCTCAGGTGCTTTCTTCTGGAGCTGCTTTGGGTGCCCCTTTGTCAGCAAAAGGGGGCGATGCTCGTTGCTGCCCTTGGGGAAGCAGCTCTGGCCCCGCCCCATCTGGGCTCAGTGTGACGCTGTGGCACCGAGTATCATGTTGGGAGAGGACTGAGCACAAGTGGTGAACTTCTCGGGCAATTGTGCAGCCACCCTGGGTCCTCGCCACGTGTCCTGCAGGAGGAGGGCTCTCGGGAGCGCATCTGCATCCCACGGTGCCTGCGCTGCGTGGGAGCAAGTGTCGCCCATCCGTCCGTCCGTCCGTCCCCTGATCCACTCTGTTTTTCCACAGGTCAGAAGCTCTTCAGCTGTCATGTGTGCAGCAACGCCTTTTCCACGAAGGGCAGCCTGAAGGTCCACATGCGCCTGCACACGGGCGCCAAGCCCTTCAAGTGTCCGCACTGTGAGCTGCGCTTCCGCACATCTGGGCGGAGAAAGACGCACATGCAGTTTCATTACAAACCCGACCCGAAGAAAGGCAGGAAGCCCGTGACCCGGAGCTCATCGGAGGGCCTGCAGCCCGCGAGCGCCCTGCAGGCGTCCTCCTCGGACCCCAGTGTGTTCATCATGAACAACTCTGTTCTGGCAGGACAGCTGGACCAGGGTTTGCTGCAGCCCGGGCTGGTGGGCCAGGCCGTTCTGCCCGCCTCCGTGTCAGGTGAACTGGTCGCCGGGGGACCGGGAAGGGGGGTCAGTGAGGTCCCTGGTGGACAGACACACACTTGTCTGTCCACGACTTGCAGCCCAGAGCACAGCTTTCCCACACGAGGCAGTTGGAAAACTGAAGTTTCACCTTTCAGACTCAGCCACTTTCCTGACCCCGCTCTCGGGGCAGCACCATGCCCGCTTCTCAGCCCGGCACCTTGTTTAGCTTTTGTCCCCGCGGGGCCAGTCCTGTCTCTTCCTGGTTAGCGCGCTCACAAATGAAACAGGGAGCTACCCACAAACGAACCTTGTTTTATCCTGTGGAGTTACCTGAGTGCTGGGAAAGCACTACGCTTGAGCCAGCTGGGTTCTCTGTGTTCTCGCAGGTAGCACGGTGACCGCGGGCAGCTGGCAGACTCCTCTCGTGACTTCCTTCCTGTTGTGTGGCTGTGGCAGGATTACAGCCTAAGGAACAACAGTATTAGTGTTGTTTCACATCTTTCACAGGGTCTGCTTGTGGCGATGAGATTAGACAGGGATGTGTCTGACGTACAGTAGGTAGCAATGTGCCTTAACTAGCCCGTATGGATGCATAGCGCTTAGGTGGCAACAATCCCTGTATGAGAATGAGTTTTCCTGTTTAAGGTTTCCTGATACCCATTCACTCCTATTCTTTCTCTGCAGCTGGTGGTGACTGGACCGTGTCTTTGACAGACGGAAGCCTGGCCACCCTGGAAGGCATCCAGTTACAGCTGGCGGCTAACCTGGTTGGGCCAAATGTTCAAATTTCTGGAATTGAGGCCTCCAGCATTAATAACATCACACTGCAGGTATGACAGCCACCAGGGCTTTCTGGGCTTCAATGTGGTCTGAGTCACGATCTACCCCAGCGTTGTCATCCGAGTGTCTGTCACTTTCAGATTGACCCAGGCATCCTGCAGCAGACCTTACAGCAGGGCAGCTTGCTTGCTCAGCAGCTGACGGGCGAGCCCGGGCTGGCCCCACAGAGCAGCTCTCTCCAGACGCCAGACAGTACGGTCCCAGCCAGTGTTGTCATCCAGCCCATCTCAGGCCTGTCCTTACAGCCCACGGTGACGTCTGCCAACTTGACCATAGGCCCCCTGTCGGAGCAGGACTCCGTGCTGACCACCAGCAGCAGTGGTGAGAGCTGTGTTTTTGTTGGTGGGGACTCTGGGGTTTCAGCTTCTTGCTCAGTCACATGTCTGATTTTAGGACGTAGGATGCTGTTTCCTGCTCTCTGTAAAGCTCAGCAAGTAGTTGAATATTCTGAGAATAAAGTTTTTCTTGGGATGAATGACATTTAGTCAACATATGCACATAGGTTATTGCATTCATAAAACTGGCTTCCTGTGTCGTCACAAAGCCTTTTTGGGTCATTTTGGATGAAGGAATTAGAGACGACTGGTATTTTATTTTGAATCATTCTCTTTTCAAAGCAACAGTTTCACAAAAATATTCTTCACGTAAAAAGAGAAAATTCTTCTTCTTCTTCTAAGCCCGGCTGTGTTCTCTTTTGTCGTGATGACCAGGGACGCAAGACCTCTCTCAGGTGATGGCGCCACCGGGCCTGGTGTCCACCTCCAGTGGCCCCCACGAGATCACCCTGACCATCAACAACTCAAGTCTGAGCCAGGTCTTGGCGCAGGCTGCCGGGCCCGGCTCGGGGGCGTCCTCGGGGTCCCCGCAGGAAATCACCCTGACCATCTCTGGTTAGTCTTAAAACGTTTAAAATCCTTCACCTGCAATTTAAGTGAATCCTGTATTTATTTTTTTCCTGTAAGACTGAGCTTTGCATAAATCCAGTACTTCAGGAAGTGTGTGTAATTTATGTGAGAAACTCCAGTCTCGTGAAGAGGACACTACACTTCACACCTGATCCCGGAAACTGCGGCCCTTGGCACGTCCAGCTTGAGTCAGTTTTGTCACAGGTTTTTTGTTCAGTAAAGAGCAGACCGGCTTTGTAATTCCTACTCCCGCCCCTTTAAACGAAGGGAGCATATTGGTGTGAATCGTAGATATTGGGACGTTTAAGTCTTATAAAAGCAATCTTTTATTGGTTGTTGTTAAAAAAAAAAAATGCTGGGAGTCAGAACCACCTCCCTGGAGATACAGACTTAGGGCAGGAAGCATCACATTTTCCCTTAAAACAGAAGGACCGTCGGCCAGCGTAGCATTCCCTCTGTTGCACGAGATTTCTGCGGAAATGGTGGTTGGCGCAGAGAGCGTGGCCACGTGGAGTCCAAGCGCTGCCTTTATTCCCTTCAGTTTGTGTGAGAAATTCGAGGAACTATTCTTAGATGGAGCTTTGCTTTTAAATGACATACAGTGATTTTTAGATGCTAATCGCCAGCAAAAATCAACTTTTGAATTTAAGCTAATTCAGTAACTTCCTCTTTTTGTTAAATATGCCTGGATTTTACTGTTGGAAACATAGAAGTTGTTTTAAGAAAGCTATTTTGTTGATCAAAGTCCCTCAGTATATAAGGTACTGTGCTAGTCCTATACAAAAAAAAAACAAAACGTAATTTTTGCTCATAATTCAGGAAATGTGTTATTTTGTTTGTGGATTGTGCTTCTGTTTCTCCTGTATTTTCTTATTATTGATAATTTAGGTATTTTATTGCTTTTTAGTGTATCCAAAAGAATAGATGAATATAATTGTAGTTTATTTTAAAAATTGGCTAAAAAGGTTTATCCCAGGGGAAGTCTTTAAATCACTTGATGAAATGAGGTTTGCCCAAACCTTGAGCATAAGATCTCCTGTTTCCTCACTTTTCCTCATTGCGTGTGGTGAGAACTGGCTGTAGTGACTCGTATGTCAGCAGCTCGTCCCACTCCGTGTCTTGCTGATGCTCAGCTCGACAGCAGGGTTTAAAAAGCAGGTTGTCTTTGTCGGGTCTTTGGAAGTGTTCAGTGTGGCTCCACTGGGACGTCAGCAGGGTTTTGCCTTTCGCGTCCATCTGTTTCCGCGTGTCTGATCACACTGTCAGATTCCAGTGGCCGATGGGGCTGGCAGAGGCCCGGGTCTTCGTGGGAGTCCTGACGGTGTGTGAGCGTGCGGGGCGTCCCGGCGCTTTGGGGCAGGGCCCTTCTGCATGGGCGGCCCTCCTGTTGCCCTGGGGTCTGGCCCTGCGAGCCTTCTCAGCACACCTTTGCTACACCCGGTGGTCCCACATTTGGTAATAATTTTCGTATCAGGCTAAGTTTTGTTCAACAAAGTGTGTGACTTTAAGTGCCCAAACCCTGAGTTGAAGTAAAGCTCTTCAGCTCCCAGAACCTCAGGGCCCAAACAGTGTGAGCAAGGACTTCCGTTTAGGGAAATTCGTTTTCCTGTAAATACTATTCAAAGTGGGGGAGCTTTCATTTTTAGCAGGATGTTACGTATGTTCAGCACACACCTGCCAGGATGCAAATGAGCATGCTGCTTCCAAGTATCACAGTATTAGTTTCCGTTTAGGTCAAGACCTTATTCAGCACAATTCTAACGGAAGCAGCGAGCTGAACGGAAGCATCAGACTGTCAGCGCCTGCCGTCAGTCATCCGTCTACAGGCGCCACCCTGACGATCAGCAACGAGCAGCTTCTCTCTCAGAGCGCAGCGCTGGCCTCTTCAGGTATGCCGCTGGAGCCTTGGCCGCTGAGGACCTCACGGGGTGTCCTGGTTAGAGGGCCGGGCACCTGGTCAGCGGAGAGCAGGCAGCGGCCTTGGCGTGGTGCACGTGTGAGCTGCGTGTTCTGGTATGTCTGCTGTGTTTCCGGGACAACAGGTGGCTGATGTGTAATTCTAGGACACACAGCGCGCTCTCTCTCGAGTTACTAACCTTTTAAGGTTGTTTATACCTTTTAAAGAATAAAGGTAAATCATTTTATTCAGATATGCGAAGCATCGTGTGTCCGCACGTCAGCACTGCTGAGCCCATGCAGAGCGGGTCCTGTCTCTTCTGAGCAGGGAGTTTCTCTGGCTCCTCGCTTTCTGCCCTGCAGTGTGAGTGTTCTGGCACCAGCTGACTGGGGGATGACAAGGTTAGAAGGAGGTGTTTTTCTAAGGTTTTGAAGAACAGACTTAATAAAAAGTAAAAGTAAGTGAGCTCCAGGGAAATAAATCACAGCGTCGTAAGTCACCGTCACCAGTGTAGGGTGACATGCATGTTTTTTTCTCTTGTAGAGATTTCAGTAGTTTCTTAGCCCTCTTATTTTCCAACCCTGTATATCATTTTTTTGAGAAAAAAATTAAATCTTCAGATATAGTTGTACCCACAGCTAAAACTTCTTTTCATGTTTATTTGAAATGCTTTCTTATTCAGTAAGCCTTTTGTTCAGCAAAAGATTGTAGTGGGATGGGAGTAAATCTGGGTATGGGATGTTGAGTGAGGCAGACATGGTCCCCTTGCGTTTTGGACCCTAGAAATGAACAGAGCACAGGCAAGTATTAACGAATCCGTAAGTCAGTGGAGAATTACAGTAGTAATGATCCGTAAAGGAGAGAGAAGGGTGTCCAGAGAGCGAGTCGGGGCCAGCCTCCCCAGGCACGCGGGGCCGGGGAGCCTTTCTCCCTGTGAGCTGTGGGGCGCGGGGACTTGCCGGACTGAAGAAGGCTGGTGAGCCGAGGGAGGCAGCGCGTAGCAAGATTCCACTCGGGACCCTCGAGGGGCTTTCCGTCCGCCCCTCCCCATTGCTCCGGGGTAAACTGACCCGGAGGGTAAGAACCCGTCTGCGTCCCGTGTTGGCAGCTCTGGGCAGATCCGGAGCCTGGCCTCCTGGCCGCTGTCCTCGGCCTTCTTGTTTCATTCTCACTGTTTCTCAGTCGTCAGGGTGCTTGTCTCACTTGGGGCTCTAAACACCGAACCATAGAGCTTGATTCTTTACGGACTATTGTGAAATGAGAGGCTTTCAGTTCTGTTTCGTGCTCTAATTGGCCGTGAAAGCTGCACTGTCAGGTCGTAGTCGGTCTGTAATAGGGCGTCTCTATTCAGGTTGCACGGCCAGCTTTTCTCTACAGCTTTCCCCCAGACGTCAGTCTGCGTCACTTCTAAAGCCTGGACAGCGTGCTCTTCCTCACGGTCTCCAGTGTCCCGTTGTCTCCCGCCCTGTGTGCTGGCGCTGCGACGGGGGCACATGTCTTGTGCCCTTGGCCAGAGGGAGGTGTGTCGCGCTGTGAGCTGGGGGCTCAGGCTCCCCCACCTGCCTCCCTGGGGCATAGGCTGGCCCTGGGGTGGAGTCTCTGTTGTCCCCAGAAGCTCTGCTTGATGTCTTCCAGGAGTCCGTGGTGAGTCAGTGGAAAGACAGTGGAGTTTTGGATGTTCCAATTTACACGGAGTGGGTTTTGTGTGTGTTCTGTCTGGTAAGCCTGCGTGTTTGCTGGTGCAGCAGATTTCTTGCCTTGAAGTTGGTGATGTTCTGATCAGGAGGGAGGAGGGGACAGAGGGGAATCCACGAACGCTGAGGGCTCGGTTCTGGCCACCAGTGCTGCTTTAAAACGCTGCCCCTGGTACCTTAGACACTGGGGCTTTCCCCTTCTACGCCCGCACCCGCAGCTGCCGGCGCCGGCCCCATGGGTGGGGAGGCGTCTGCGTGCTCACCTGCAGCGCGGCCCGCGGTGCTGGGCTGTGGGCTGGCTCCCGTGTGTTGTGCACTGCTGCTGCTTTAAAAACAGCAAGCACGCTCCCTTCTCCTGATCTGATTTTTTCTTTTCCTTTAGACTTACTGTTGTAGAGCCAGCTGAGAACACTTCTCTCTTTTTCTTTTCTTTCTTTTTTTTATTTTTAAAGAATTTTTTTAAATGAAGGTACCGGGGTTAGAACCCAGGACCTCCCACCTGCTAAGCATGCGCTTTACCACTGAGCTATACCCCTCTCTTTTTGATGACACTTTAGCTTAATTTGGTGTCTTAGTTAAAAAAATTTTTTTTCAAAGATTTGATGATATTATAAAATAAAAGATGAGCTCATGATTGAAGAACATTTGTTTACTAATGAGTTATAAGCTATTACATATACAGCATTAGTTTTATGTGAGCAAGTCATTTATATTTGACTTCAGATAACTTAACGTCTTTGAATAATTCTGAATATAGGAGAAGAGTCTTCATGGGTTGAACCACTCGCTCCTTAGTATGAAGCAGATGTTTGTAGCGAGGTTTACATATTCCACTGGTGCCAGTTAGCAGTGAAGTGGCTGACCTCATCTGTGCTGTGTCGTCAAGAGGCTGCGTCTTAATGGGCAACATTTATCTTAGAATCAGTCACTCCCAGACCAAGCTTCAGGCCACACCAGGAAGACTGCAATTTAAATGACTCCGAGATGAAACATGCGCCTTCTAAGATGAACACTAGGACGCAGACTCTCAGTGTCACCCTGCAGACTTCATGCTGAAGTCCTCTGTCAGCGCGACGGGCGGGCACGTGCTGCTCGGTAGAGCTCCCTGCGAACAAAACGTGGCTGGGACTTACCAGCTGGGGCTCCTTGCATCAAAAGAAGGCTGTTTGGGAATTTTCAGTAAATTGAACAGCTTCAGTCAGTGCAGCCGTAGGTCAGAGTTGCATACCCAGAACAGAAGCACATGCTTTTGTTCAGATGTGTGGCAGGAGGGCGGAAGGCCATTTTGAAGTTGGACCCTGATGACACCCATGACGAATGGTTTTCCTTGAAAACAGCCAAGTAGGTCGTGAGTACCCTTTCAGAAGCAGAAGGTGTTACTAGTAGAGGCATGAAATTTGCAGTTTTTTAAGGAATTTATCTTAAATTGATACTGTCTTTTTAATGTACGTTAGTCCATTTTTAAGATAATTTTGATGGGTAAATTGAGTTCTGCTTTCCATGAGAGAAAAGATCCATTTCTTGTTTACTAGTTCCTTGTGAGGTTATTTTAGCCCCCGTTTCTCCTGGATTTGAGGACGCTTACTTAGTTCCCAATAGCTCAGACATGTTAACATCCCTCATTTGTGGATGCTTTAAAATGACGTCTTTCCCACTCTGTCCTGGGGGTGAACAGCACCCCACCTCCTCTTACTGCGTTTTTGTTAATCTCAAGAGAAACCTGATTTCACATCTTGTAAACTTCTAACAAAACCTTCCAAAATTAAGTCTTTTTAGAGACTGAAAGCTTATCCCAACAAAGATTTAAGACAGTACTGGGTTTGATGAAAATACAGAATTTATTCCTTCTTTAAAGATTACTCTTTTTGAGTTAGAATCTTAAAATGAAGTACTGCTTACTTAGATGATGATGTTACATCCTAGAGAAATAGTGGTTTTAGAAAAAAGTAAGTGAGAACTAAGGTTAAGTGTCTACAGTCTTCAGTGTTGAACCTTAACTTTCCTGTTTCAGAGTATTGATTTGAATTTTAAAATTGTGGTGTCTAGAGCTCAAACAAGTACTTTTGCACAACTAAGAGCTACGTATTAAACACATGTAATTACCTCTTTCATTATGTAGTCGCATGCTTAAAATTTCAGTGTTTAGTCATCATGTGTTCTTCTCAACAGTACTGAGGCCAGTCCTACTTGAACTGGTCTCATCCTTCTTATGGGAAGTCTCTTAAATTAAGAACATTAGTAAAGCTTCATTCACCACCCTTGTTGAGTTGAGCTGTCAACTCTGGCGTTATCAAATTATTCAGTCTTTCTCCTGAGCTTTTTGTCAGGGTTCACTTTAGTTAATGAGCTTGCAGGCTTCTGTTTTGTCTTTGCATTTCCTGTGCTGCACAGTCCTGGAAGCTTCCACCATGGTAACAATCATCAGAAAGTCAGAATTATTTTACTGGTGGGAAGGCGAGGACCTCCTGGGTTCCTTTATTTCAGGAGCTGGGGCGAGGTCTGAAGTCCCAGCTGTCTAAGCTGAGATGAGGCGCCGGCTTTCGGTTTTGCTCTTTGTTGACGAGCCCCCCTCAGCTGGGCGCTCTGAGGGCCCGAGCCCGCCCTCTCCTCCGTGGTGTTGTTCCAGCCACGCCGTGGTCTGCAGGAGCCTCCTCTCTTATCCTGGTCCCTCTCTACAAAATTGCCCCTGTGTGCGGGGTTGCAGGAGTTAGGGTGCATGGAGGTGACGTCAGGATCTCGAGGCGGCCACGGTACTGCCCTCCACACATCCACACTCCTCCTCCTGCCCCAGCGGGCCCTGGGCGTGCGCCCTGTGCAGACGCGGGGCAAGGCGGGGGGTCTGATGAGGTCCTCGGGAGCGCGTGGCTGCTTCAGAGCAGAGACTCCCAGCCTCCTAATGGTTGTACTGCTTTTGAAGGTTCCAGGTCTGTGCAGCACAGTGTGGGACTCCGGGAGTGTGGATCTGTGGAGGACGCCAGTTACAAGTAAGTAACCTGGTTCCCTGCGGTCCCGCCCAGAGCCCGCCCTGTCTTAGCAGAGCATCTGCAGGAGTCGCCTTTTGTCTTGTGCTCAAACCTCAACAGGAAATAGTGTTTGGAACTTGCGCTTTAGTTTTCATCTCGGTGTCTCTGGCACCTGGCACAGGCTGGTGCAGGTGGACGATAAATCATGTCTGTCAGCTGAATGGACGGGGCCGCCCATGAGAACAGTGTGCGTGTGTGTGCACGTGTGTGTACACGTGCATGTGCATGTGTGTTATGCTTACAAATAAAAACTTAAAAAATTGTTTTTTGTTGGTGCCCCCACCAAGACTTTGATAATCCCATGCCGAGCCCCCCTCGTTTGCCAGTAGGTGCATGAGTTTCTGTTTTGTAGGAGAGGAGGCCTTTCCTTGCCCGATTGGTCCCAGGTATCTTCCTCTTATATCATTGGCTATGAGGGGAAAATATTACAATGTTTTGTTTTCTAAAGCAAAGTTCTATGTCATACAGGATAAGTGAATATTTAAAGGATTGCTTGAGGTTTATTTGGACCTTCCGTGTTTGAGAGTAGGCACACGTAAAGGGCGGTGAGCCTGGGGACGGAAGCGGAGGTGGGCAGTGTTGCACTCCGGAATGGGGCATCACTCAGCGGTCACATTCTGTCTCTCTGTTAGGCTGGGGTCTGGCCCTGGATGGGGCAGTGCCCTGGAACTCTTGTCTTGGTCACCTGCACTGGCAGCAGTGACTGGGACTGTAGGTCACGATTTTACTCTTCTTTTAGTGTTTTTTCTCTATATTATACTTAAGGAGCAGAGTATACTTACATATAAAGATAACTGGTTTTTTGCAAAAGCCTTGCCACACCTTTGGGATCAGAGTCAGTGATTTCCTTGATGCAGTTTCAGAAGCTTAGGCGGTGTAAGTGCTGATTATGACAGGCACATGCCTGTGTGAAAACCGCCTTCCCATGCCACTGGAATTGGACTTGCCTACGTTTCTATTGATCTGCTTCTTTTGCCTTGTTTTGTAGAACTTAACACTGCAACTGGAAGCCTTCCTTCGACCACACCGATGTCCCCATCCTCCATATCTGCTCAGAACCTGGTCATGTCCTCCTCGGGAGTTGGGGGAGAGGCCAGCGTCACCCTGACTCTGGCTGACACTCAGGGCTTGCTCTCCGGGGGGCTGGACACGGTCACGCTCAACATCGCTTCTCAGGTGAGTACGCTGCAGTCCCCTGGGCAGGGCGACAGCCCGACTCGGGGTCGTCCTGGGAAGCTTTGTCTGTTCTTCCCAAAGTAGGTATTCTGAACACTATTTCAAAACTGGAGTGGTTTTTTTTTTAATAATTAAAAAAGAAAGTAATATGTTAAATGCAAAATGAGGAAGACAGAATCCAGAGAAAACAGAAAAGCATTTTTTAAAAAATCCACCACCGAGATGGAGCCACACTGAACATCTGAGTGTACGTCTCCTCTGAACCTGGGCCTGCGCACATGCAGGTGCACAGCGTTCAACTTTCAGAGGAGTGGTGGTGGTGTAAACTCCCCCTTCTGATCACACCGTGACTGTCTTCTGATCGGTGATTTTAGCAGCGCACACATTTCTACCGGCTGCACAGCGCTTCGTCGTGGGGATGAGTTTGTCGGGGCAGCACTGCGTTCTGGGACTCGTTGTAGCTGGGCGCCCGCCTGCTCTTTGTCACTTCTGTTCTCAGATGAGTCCCTGCAGTAAGCGTGGGGATCGAAGGTGTGTACTGCATGCTTCATAAAGCACACTGAGCTTAGGTGCTGAAGAACCTTTCAGGGTTTAATCAGAAAAATCATGATCAACCGCGAGTCATAAGGATGAGGAATGACTGGAGAGAGCTGGGGCTGAGTTTCAACAGTTGACCCATGACAGCCCTGTCTCCCCAAGCCCGGCTGCAGAGGGGGAGAGGCGCATGTGGTGCGCGTGTCCCTGCCGCCTCGTTCCCCCTTTAAGGGTCCCTGTGCGGAGGAAACAGTTAGGGCTGCGGCTCCGGCATGAGGTGGGTTCTGACCCTGCCACCGCCCCGCTGCTGGCTCTGGGAAAATGACTTGGCTCTTCGAGGGGCTAGTTCTTTCCACTCACCCCTGCCTACCCCTGGATCCGGGTCGGCAGTTTCCATCAACACCACAGGTTGTGATGGTTGTGAAACAGTCATGGGACACCCCCCACCCCCAACTCCCCCGTCTGGCCATTTCCTGAGGTGGCGCAGCCTCGGCAGCCTGCCCGAGAGTCAGTGTTGTGTTTTGTTCAATTGCCTCCCTTCCCCAAGGCCAAACATCACCTCTGCCACAGAAGGAAAGAAGTGTCTTCTTGAGTTTTACATAGTGAGTGAGTGTTGTTTACATGTTCTAACATTTACTTGTCCTTATTTGTTACTCCACACCTACTTGTCACGACATTATCGTCAACCTTCTAACTCCTGGAAGTTAGTATATTTTAAAACGATAGTTGCGGCCAAAGTAGTCATCTTAAGGTGTAAGTGACTTGTATGTTTCTCTGGACACAGGTTGCAGGAAGCTTAACTGCTCTGTGGTAGTTTGCTCTGTTTTTCCCACCCGTGATTCTGGCCACTCTGTCCCAGGGCCAGGTTCTCATCACCTGTGGTCAGGCTCACTGGGCCAGGCAGCTGGGGCCAGGGAGGCCTGACGAAAGGGAGCTTTTACTTACTTACCATCCAGAGAACACAGTTCCAGTCTAGGGACGTGATTCTGTAAACTAACTTAGTTAATTCATCTTTTCCACCTTCCTGTCTGCTGTGGGGTTCATCTGGGGGACAGTACCTGTGCATGTAACCTGCATTCCAGCCACCAGTTACCCCGCGTCCCCCTGCGGGGCCAGCAGGGCCCAGGTCTCCGTGTGCTGAATGTGACTGTCGTATGGTCCTGTTTTTCTCCTGGTGCACTTTTAACTGCAGTAAAGAAGTAGTCATGAAGTATATAAGTGATTCAAAATATAAATTTTAATGAAACTTAATCCTTTGAATAACTTTCAGGGGATATGGTGGAGTTTGATCAGGAAAAGCCAGAAGTCCACTGATTTTTATGCTATGAGTTTATTTTCTTTTTTCTTTTTTTTTGACATTTTTTATTGACTTATTATCATTTTACAATGTTGTGTCAAGTTCCAGTGTAGAGCACAATTTTTCAGTTATACGTGAACATATACATACATTCATTGTCACATTTTTCTGTGAGCTACCATAAGATCTTGTATATATTTCCCTGTGCTATACAGTATAATCTTGTTTATCTGTTCTACATTTTGAAATCCCGTCTATCCCTTCCCACCCCCTGCCCCCTTGGCAACCACAAGTTTGTATTCTATGTCTAAGTCTATTTCTATTTCGTATTTATGCTTTGTTTGTTTGTTTTTTTGCTTTTAATTTTAGATTCCACATATGAGCGATCTCATATGATCTTTTTCTTTTTCTTTCTGGCTTACTTCACTTAGAATGACATTCTCCAGGAGCATCCATGTTGCTGCAAATGGCGTTATGTTGTCAGGTTTTATGGCTGAGTAGTATTCCATTGTATAAATATACCACATCTTCTTTATCCAGTCATCCACTGATGGACATTTAGGCTGTTTCCATGTCTTGGCTATTGTAAATAGTGCTGCTATGAACATTGGGGTGCAAGTGTCATCCTGAAGTAGGGTTCCTTCTGGATATAAGCCCAGGAGTGGGATTCCTGGGTCATACAGTAAGTCTATTCCTAGTCTTTTGAGGAATCTCCATACTGTTTTCCACAGTGGCTGCACCAAACTGCATTCCCACCAGCAGTGAAGGAGGGTTCCCCTTTCTCCACAGCCTCTCCAGCATTTGTCATTTGTGGACTTTTGAATGATGGCCATTCTGACTGGTGTGAGGTGATACCTCGTCATAGTTTTGATTTGCATTTCTCTGATAATTAGTGATACTGAGAATTTTTTCATGTGTCTATTGATCATTTGTATGTCTTCCTTGGAGAATTGCTTGTTTAGGTCTTTGGCCCATTTTTGGATTGGGTTGTTTGGTTGTTTCTTATTAAGTCATATGAGCTGCTTATATATTCTGGAGATCAAGCCTTTGTCGGTTTCACTTGCAAAAATTTTCTCCCATTCCGTAGGTTGTCTTTTTTGTTTTACTTATGGTTTCCTTTGCTGTGCAGAAGCTTGTAAGTTTCATTAGGTCTCATTTGTTTATTCTTACTTTTGTTTCTGTTGCTTGAATAGACTGTTCTATGAGTCTATGAGTTTATTTTCTGTATGTTAAATTATGTCACTTTCATTTACTTTGAATTACTCACTTTAAGTAGGTAGTTTTCTATATTGGCTACGTTACATTTTTAAAGTCTGTATATATTTGCTGGGGACGTTTGGTGCTTTTCCTATGGACCGTGTGGCTACCGGGTCTGCCAGTCCTGCCCCCACGTCAGCCCCCAGGAGCCTTGCGAGTCAGGCACTGGGATTGGGCCAAGCAGGTTGGTGCTGCCCAAGAAGGTTCTCCAAAAAGGGCTTTAGGGTGAAGCCCTGGACGTGGCCATGCCAACACTGAGAAGGGAAGGCGGCTGCATCCGGGGGAGTGTGGGGCTGGGGTGGGTTGGGGCCCTCACTCCACCCCGCCTGGCTCCACAGCCATCCCCCCATGTTTGCCAGATCCCACCAGCCATGTCTGCACGCCCTGCTCCTGCTGCGTTTAGTGCCCTCTTGGGTTCCCCATCACCTTGGGACAGAGCCCAGATTTCTCTGCTTGGCATGCATGAATGCTGGCCCAAATGGAATCACACTTCTGTTGTCAGGAGGTTAATGAATGTACTAGAAAACGTCTGCAGGTGTGTAAATTTCATCTGAAACTCAAAAAGTGGTCATGAGAAATCGACCAGTGTCTGTCAATTGTTGTTCAATACGGGTGAGAGTGATTCACTAAGAGGTAAATGTTGAATGGTTGAAATTACTCCCAACATGTGCTCCTTGAATTTAGTGAGGACACAGGAGTGCTGAAAGGAGGTCAGATGTAAAGAAAACAGATGATTCCACATTGTTCTATGGTTGAAATTCATGCAAAACACATGAAAAGATCAGGGTCTCCCCACAGGTACTAAAGGAAACAGTAATGTGAACATTTAAATTATAAATTTTAAAAAGACATGAAAAAAATAGTATATAATTACTATGTATGTTTTTTGGTTTTTTGTTTGTTTAAGAAGTCCATGAAAGAAAATGGTTCTAAAAACAAAGAAAGGTGGTCTTAAATAGTTTACTTAAATAATATGTCTAAGTGTCAAATCTGAGTCCAGAATCACAAAATATTTGAAAAAAATACATTGTTGTTCGTCCATAATTAATCATAATTTAAAACTTGAAAATAGCCTAACTACAGAAGAATATTATATGGGACAAACGTTCATTCTGACACAGAAAATTAATTTATTTAAAAATACAATCTATTGAAATAAAAATTGAAATACAATGATGTGGAAGATACCTGCATTAAATTAATAACTCTGTAGGGAAATTTTAAAAATTATCAGTGAGTTATAAAGGCTTATTTCTTGAGTTTTTCTTTCCGAACTTTGGAATCAGGCCTGCTGACAGCTGTGTGTTGGCCCTTATCCTGTTAATCTGATAATTTTGTAAGGAAATTGCAAGCACGCACTTTAAAACCTGTTGAAGAAAGCAAAGTGATTCTTCAGGTCTTGTTCTGAAAACAAAAAGAAGTAATTGACGTATTCTTGAAGAGAATTTTATTTTATATGAATTCTTAAAGGTTTTTTTAATGCTGTTAGTACAGATAATTAGCTGGGGTAAAACATTTAAAATTTGGTATTTAGACATATAAGTGGTTTTTTTGGGCTTAATAAAAAGTCAAAATATGATTGTGGGGGAAGCCAAAAGTGGACAAGTCTCAGTAAAGATTCTCAGTGTGGAAAGAGGCCAGTTCTAAAGTAACAGCGTGACTTCACGTACAGTAACCAGAGCTGTCTTTGGCCAGGCTGAGCGGTTTACAGCTTTCTTAGTTCTGTGCCCTGCCTGGCTTTCATTTTCCTACAGTTTTCTCATGTTGACTCTTACTGGTTCTCAGTCTCCTGGCACAGGTTTTATTTCAGTTTATTAGGGGAGGGCAGTAAAATTCTGAGCTGCTAAGAAACGTATTTCTGGTGAAATGGTCGTTCTCGTGCATGGTTAAGTGGGTTGGTTTACAAGCATTTGGAAGCAGGTCAGATCTGTGGCCATACCAGTGCGGCCACCCCTTGGCCAGGTTTACTTAGGGTTTCCCAGACTTGGCTGCATGTCGTAGTTGTGGGTCTCAGGGTCCAAGGCTGAAGCAGTGGCGGGGGTTGGGGCTGGCGTCTGTGTTCCTGACCCCGCCCCCCAGGTGACTGACTCTGAAGCCAGGGCCCCATCCAGTGCCCAGGTGCAGAATTCATGTGCACCTGGGGAATGAGAATTCCTGTAATTTCCACCTCAGTGTAGACCAAATATAGCAAAGAAATAAATAGACTCAAGTGATAATGAAAACCCAAAATAAATGACTTTTAGACGATCACCATTTGGGCAGATTCAGGCCACCACTTCCATGAAGATAGTGAATTGTTGAGCATTTATTTTATTAGGCCCTTGATTTTTGTGCATTGAGGTGCTTAATATTAGCAATTGAAACACCAAAAATTAGTAAATTACATTGTATTCATAGTTTTTTTTTAACTTAGCTTTTTTATTTTGAGGTAATTGTGGATTTACAGGCAGTTGTACGAAAAAACACAGATCCCGTGGCCCCTTTACCCATTTCCCCTCCGTGGTAGCATCGTGCAGAACTCTGCACAACACCCACCAGGTATCATCACTGGCACAGTTGGGACACGGAACATGTCTGTCCCCATAGGGACAGCTCAGGTCCAGAGCCAGCTGCTTTCATTTCAGCAGTTCAGGCTGTATACTAAGTTATCTATATAGATTCAGCATTTCCAGTCCAAAGTTGGTTCCTGAGTTAAACTTCCTGTCTGCACCACCCCCACCACTTCCGCTCTCTCTGTCCCAGATTCACGTCGGTGAGTAAAGGTGCTGGAGCACACGAGGTGCTCTTCTGTAGTAGAGCAAAATTGGATGTGCATTTTAAACAGATGCTCCTTATATATTTTTCAGAAGCTTATTGAGATTTAAGTTATATACTGTAAAGTTCACCCATTTATTTAAAATGTGCAGTGTAATGATCTGTAGTCTGTTTCCAGAGTTGTACCACCATCACCAGTTCTGATTATAGAGCAGAACTTAGCAGTCACTCCCAGGTCCCCCAGCCTCCCCTGCTGGCCTCCCTAGCCCCGGCACCGCTCATCTGCTTCCTGTCTTTGCAGATTTGCCTGTTCTGGACATTTCCCATAAATGAGATCATACGTGTAGTCTTTTGAGACTGGTGGCTTTTGCTCGGCAGGCACACGCTGTGGCCGGTGTCTCCCTCCATTCTGTTCTACTGGGGAGTGCTGTTCCACTATACAGACGTGAACCACATCCTGCTTGTCCCGTCATCAGTTAGCGGGTTCTGGAGCTCTTGCCCCTTCCCGGCTGTTGTGAGTGGTGCTGCTGTGAACATCTGTGTACAAGGCTTCAGGTGGACGTAGGTTTTCATTCCTCTTGGGCAGATGCCTACGAGTGGAATTGCTCAGCCACGTAGTGATACTGTGGTTAACTTTTGAGGATCTGCCAGCTTGTTTTCCAAAGTGACTGCACCATAAAAGATCTTCCAAATTT
Organism: Camelus ferus; assembly: GCF_009834535.1. Lineage (NCBI taxonomy): Eukaryota > Metazoa > Chordata > Mammalia > Artiodactyla > Camelidae > Camelus > Camelus ferus. Next base: position 2,893,959 of record NC_045725.1, on the reverse strand, counting down.
TACCTTTGCCAGGGGCAGCAGTTCCCAGCCTTACTGACGGAGCCCTCTCTGTCAGGCCCTGGGGGAGCAGGCTCGCCCCAGGTCATCCTCGTGAGCCATACCCCACAGCCACCATCTGCCACCTGTGAGGAGGTCGCCTACCAGGTACAGCACACACTTTATTCAGTTTTGTGGTTTTCAGAAGAGGTGGATTCTGAGGGGTCGGGGTGGGAGGTCCTGGGGAGTGAGCATGGGAGGCTGGGGCTTCAAGGACAGCGTCTCCCGAGCGAACAGGGCGTGCCGAGCTGGGGGACTGGTACCGGGTCTCATTCGTTCCCTGCTTTGCTTTTCAGTGGGGTCAGAATGAGATGTGGTACCAGTACTAAAGTCCAGTTTTCAGTTTATCGGCATCTTGATCAGATTTCACGTGGCCGTTTACTTGCATTTAGCTCTTTCTGTAGGTTTTCCTGTCGTACTTCTGCTGGTTCTTTCAAGTCCTGCTGTACTTTTTCATACACACATACACGTGTATACGTGGCCTAGTTGTCACTTGACTAGTCTTTTTTCTTAAAATGCCTTTTTAGAAGGGGACAAAACACTTAGTAAATAATAGTTTTAAATATAGATGAGTCTAAAAACTGTTTCCTTAAAACTTTTCAGGGAAGTTAAGTACAGGTAGTAAATAACCTCTGAGTTCAGCAAGTGAGTTTGAAGATAATTACTCACTGGTCTTTCATGGAGCAAGGACTTTTTTTGTAAATAAATTAGACGTGAACAACCCTGGGTATTTTTCCTGTCTGGCCTGAGTAGCCAGAGCCTGTGTAGCCAAATTTCACTTTATACAACTTGAACACGTTGTCTCGGGGTGCCCAGGACCACCCTCGAGCTCAGGGATGTGCTGGCAAGAGTCACAGGACCCAGAAAGGCCCGTCGTCCTCTGGTTCCAGCGGAAGGACACGTGTGCTGAGCGCTTGCTCCTTGTGAGCGAGATGTCAGATTCTGCGTGTGCTTTAGTTCCCGGGGCTGTTGGTGAGGGTGTGAGTGGAGAAGGGCAGCGCCGGTGACCCCGGCTCCGCGTCCGTGTGTCTGTGCGTGGGCTCGGCTGCCTGGGCAGGCCGGCGCTGCCTGCCGCTGCAGGAGCCTTGAGTGCCGGCTGTGCCTGCCCTGTGGTGCTGTCTTCACTCTTCTCACCTTTTCTGTTTTATTGCTTTTTTTCCCGTTTTATTCTTTTTTTTTTTTTAAACTACACAGATTAATGAGAGCGATTTTTAGAAATCTTTCGTTATTTAGGTATTTTTTCCAAACTGTATTTATTTTTATGTATTTTAATATTATGGAAAAGTTTGATAAACTGGAAATACTAAAAATGTTGACAAATCCTGTCAATTTTCTTTATAATTGTTTATAATTTTCTTTTACCAATTCATCACATATGAATTTTTATCTGCAAAACTCTGTTATTTACAAAAGCCGAGTAGTGAACTCGTCCTGTTCTTCTTACTCGTTGTGGGGTATTGCGGCGCCCCCTCAGAATGTGATTTGAAAACCAAATTTGGTTGAGATCCAGGGTTTTGGGGAAATGCTCTAATCTACTCAAAAGCTGTAAAACTACTTCTGATACCAAGATTAGTTACAGTCCAGTTTGCTGGGAAAGATCTTCAGCCAGAGCAATAGTATTTTTTAGCAATGTCATTTATACGTGACTAAGCTGAAACTCCTGCCCTGAGAAGCATTTACTGAGCACGCTTTGCTGCTCTCGGCACCTGTGTATGTCCCCTCATGTAGCCGCCACCCACCTCTGGTAGGTAGCTGGTGTTACCGCATTGTTTCTCAGATGAGGGAACAGACCCCCGGTGGTTGGGGACGTGGCTCGCTGTGGCCACGACGGGAGCGCTGGAGCTGGACCTGCAGCTGGGCGGTTGCAGCAGTTGTCTGGGCCGGGTGTTCCTGTGTCAGGGGTCTGTTGTCCTCGCACTGGTCAAATAAAGTCGGGATTTCTGGCCTGTCCAGGTCACGGACGTCTCTGCCAGCCTGGCCGGGGGCGGCCCACCCGAGAAGGAGGGCCGGCTGCACCAGTGCCTGGAGTGCGGCCGCAGCTTCGCGTCGGCCAGCACGCTGCTGCAGCACAGCAAGGAGGCTCACGGCCGCGAGCGCATCCACGTGTGCCCCGCCTGCAGCAAGGCCTTCAAGCGCGCCACGCACCTCAAGGTAGGCGCCCCACCAGCCGTGCCAGAGCAGAGGCCCCGAAGGGTCTGCGACCTGGGGAGTTGGGTCCTCCCAGTGAGTCACAGACTGCCCATCTGTTTGAGGAAAAGGTCAGCTGAGGTGAATGTATTGAGATGACCCCGAGATGCAGTTTAATCAGACTGGCAGCTGTTGCAAGGTCTGTCCCCACCTGTCCTGTTAGCAGGGCTGTGGGGGAGCAGACCTCTGCGGGGGGCTGGCGAGGCTGCACCCTGGGAGCCGGCCCAGAGGCCTGTGTGCCCACGGTTGCTCGTGGCGGCCTTGATAGGGGCCACCTGAGTGTGCACGTGGGAGAGGGCTTAGACCCACCGTGGGCGTCCACACAATAGAGGAAAGAATGAGTTCAGGCATGTGGAGTGACTTCCAGGACCGCCCGTCAGGGAGGTGCCCATCTGGGCAAGTGTGCCTGGTCCTCTGACCTGTAGGCCAGAGCTCCTCACTGCACCCCCTTAGGTACCAGAAGCATCATGATCTGATGACCACTTAAGACACAGCGGATCCCAGACTTCCTTTCTCAAGGCCTTCTGAGGAGTCACTCCGTAAACCTGGTTTCTGTTCTCCACACCTGCTGCTAGCCAGTGCTTCCCTGCTCTTTCTGCTGTGTTTTCTGAGATGAGATGCTTCCCACCGAGGGGTCCCCACCCGGTCCCACCTGTTCGAATCTGACCCTCTCACTTAGACTCTCCGGGCTGTTGCTCGGGAACTGTAACATCTACAGCTTCAGTTTCTTAACTTAAAAAATGAGGATACTGATACTTGCAGTTGATGGTTATGTTGAGGAATATAAAGCACCTGGCACTTTACTTTGCTCAGAGCGGAGAGTACAGAAATGACAGTGCAGTGGTTTTACAGCCCGACGGAGAAGAGGCCCTTTCAAAGAGGCAAAAGAGTAAAGACGGGTAGAGAGAGTTCAAGGTTTTAAAGTTGCACATATTACTGTACGTAAGGCATGACTTTTCCATGAGCACTCTGAAGGGGTGGTGCACAGTCTCAAAGAGCCGGTCTGGCATTTTAATACCTAGTTATTGCCTCTTGGTAACCTTCAGAAATTTGGAATTTTTTTAAAAAAATGATACAAATGAACTTACTTAAGAACCAGAAATAGACTCCCAGACCTAGAAAACAAACTATGGTTACCAAAGGGGAGAGGCGGGGAGGGAAGGATAAATGAGGTTGGGACTAGCAGACCCACGTGACTCTGAATAAAGTAGATGAGCAACCAGGGCCCACTGTAGAGCCCAGGGACCTAGATTCAGTGTGTTGTAATAAGCTGCGTTGCGGAAGAACCTGGAAAAGAGGAGGGAGGGTAGAGCTCAGTGGTAGAGCACGTGCTTGCCCTGCACGAGGTGCTGGGCTCCAGCCTTAGCACCGCCACTAACGTGTATGTGACCGAGCCGCTGCTGTACGCCTGGAAGAAACACAGCACTGTCAGCTGCGCTGCAATTAAAAAACAGTTTGGCGTTAAAAAAGAAATACATTGCGGCAGAAACTAAGGACGTGCTCATCGCACACGCGCGCATGCACACAGATGGCGTTTGAGGGGCTGTGTCAGAGGGACACGGGCGACTGAACGAGTCCAGGGCCGAAGCTGGAATAGCTGGAGCGAGACCGTAAGGCAGGCTGGGGTTATGACCACAGTACACAGTGCTCGGTCCTCGCTGACAGAAATCTGGTTGATTGTGTTAATAAATGAGGAAGCAGCCACAGCTCCCGTGTGGAAGAGTCCCTGGGAGCGCGTGTGGACGCCGTCCTCAGGAGGGCCGCACACCCCTCTGGCTCTGCCCCGGGAGCGGCCACGGGAGTCTTCCCGCCGCCCGGCGTCTCTGCGGAGGCTCCTCCCGTCCTGTTTCGGGCCTGCCCGCTCCTGCTGTGCTCTTCACCTGCGTGTCTGTCCGTCTTCGCTAGGAGCACATGCAGACGCATCAGGCCGGTCCTTCTTTGAGCTCTCAGAAGCCGAGAGTGTTTAAATGTGACACTTGTGAAAAGGCGTTTGCCAAACCGAGCCAGCTGGAGCGCCACAGCCGCATCCACACAGGTGAGGACGGGTGGGGGCCGCTTGGGGTCTTGGACGCAGAGCGCGAGCTGGTGCGGAGTTAAGGTGCTGTGGCACGTGGCTGCCCGTCCGCGGTGTATAACCCATTGTTTACGGAGTAAGGTCTGCGTGTTCGGCTTCTTCCTAATTTTCATCAGTTTATCATGCTCGCTTTTTCCATTAAAAGCTTTTAGTGTTTACATGGTGAGCACAGAAAATGGAAGCCATCAGGCGAGCACCCGTTGTGGTCCCAGAACCCTGACCACAGCAGCACCGTTCCTGCCCTGCCCTCCAGGGTCCATCTCTTTCTCTCACGTCTTCAGACTCTTCTTTACTGACTGTTCTCGCCACCACCTAAATCCGCTCAAGTTCATCTTAGAGAAAAAAACAAAACAAAGGAACGAACTCCCATCTCTCTCTGCCCCTTGGCCCACATCTGTGGCAACCCAGCTCAACTCTGTCCTCGCTGACCGTTCGGGCCGCCGTCTCATGGCCCCTCCGTTCCCAGGGACACGAGGTCATCCTGGACTCAGGCCCTTCCTCCCAGTCACATCCCTCTGGACCGCGGAGCTGGCCTCTGTCCTGCATGCTCTGTGTTCAAGTCACAGCCAGACCAGAGCCCTCGGAGGCCCGGCTGCCGTCTGGGCTCAGGGTGGAGGCTGGGAGGGCTTCCCAGTCTGTGTCCCCTCCACGCACCGGTCTCAGGCCCTCCGGTCTGCCTGCCTGTGGGCCTGACCTCACGGCTCCTCTCTGGCTGGTCGTCTTCCCACCCCTCTGCCCTCCTGGCGCCTGGCTGCCTCCGCCCCGAGCTGCCCCGTGCCCCGCTGTCCCCAGCTGCGCTGTCAGCAGCAGCCCTCGCAGCTCCCCAGCCGTGGCTCCTGCCTTCTCAGAGGTGCCCTTGCTCGTCCGCGTGGATCCCGGCACCACCAGGTAGCCCGCAGGTAGCCAGCAGATAGCTTCTGAGTGAAAAACAACCACCTGCCTCTTCACAGTGCGTTTATTCAGAAACACAATTTTAAGAGAGAGTAGTGACTGTTTGCCCTTTTAAATCACATAGACGCACATGAAGGGTTTGGAGACGGCCACCCAGCACACACTCCGGGGTGCCTTGCTGGCTGCCACCGGGGCCACCCCCCTTACCACGTGGGCACTCTGTCTTACAGCGGCCAAGGCCTTCCCGCTTCTCACTCTGCACACTCCCCTAGTCTGCAGAGACCTCTGCCTTGGCGGGCCGTGTGCTCTGAGCACGGGCCCGCAGGACAGGCTCCCTTCTTGTCGCCTGACTAGGACCTGGTGTGTCTTTTCCTGGGGCGTGATGTTGTCAGAGCCACAGCCCCAGGGATGAGGGCAGGACACCTTGGAGGCCACTTTTAGGACTCTGCCTGCCTTAGGCGCGTCTTAGTAAGACCTCCTTTGTCGTGGCCGCTGGAGGGGAGAAGGGAGGAGGGACACTTGTGAAGACAGGTGCCTCCAGAGCAGCCTCGTGGTGCTGGTGTGTGATGCAGGAGGCCTTGTGCAGACGTGACCAGACGTCCAACCAGAGCATGTGAGAAAGACCTTCCAGGCCGGGAGGAAAGGCTTGTGCTGAGCCCTGGGACAGGACGGGACCTGGGCCCTGGGGGCTGGGAAGTGGGTGACAGCGAGGGCCAGCACCAGGGCCCCGGCAGGGGTGAGAGCAGGGAGGGCTGCCCGCGGTGTGGCTGTGCAGCGGGTGTCGCTGGGCAGGTGTCCTCCAGGGCAGGCTCCCAGCAGAAGTCACGCTTGGCAACTTTTCCTTCAGTTTTCAGTTTCTGTATGAACTTGAAAGCAATTAATTGACATTTAAAAAAATACTATATGAATCATACCTTTAACCAAGTGGATTTGATATTCTCATGTCCTTAATGTCTTTTGCTCTTCTGCCCAATCTGTACGAGAAACATTGTGTTTAAACCACACGTGCTCTCCCGTTACTTCTGGGTGCTGCCAGGACTCCGCCTCTCCCTGGGGTGGCCTCGCTGCGGTCCCGGGGGTCAGCAGTCGGAGCGGCACAGCGGGAGGGGCCCGGCCGCCTCCTCCAGCCTCACTGGTTCCCGTGAGTCACTGACCATGCTTTTCCCCCAGGGGAGCGGCCGTTCCACTGCACCCTGTGCGAGAAGGCCTTCAACCAGAAGAGCGCCCTGCAGGTGCACATGAAGAAGCACACGGGCGAGAGGCCCTACAAGTGCGACTACTGCGTCATGGGCTTCACGCAGAAGAGCAACATGAAGCTGCACATGAGGCGGGCCCACAGCTGCGCGGGTGAGACGCCCGGCTGCGTCCGCGGCGGGGCTGGGGGCGGGGCGGGGGCCTCTGGGGTGGCCCCGGCAGCCGAGCAGCAGCTTCTGAGGGTGGCGCCCACTGGGTCCTTCCCGTTCGCCCCGCACAGCCTGGGAACGCCACCAGCCTTCTGGGAGACAGGAGCGACTGCAGCTGGCCCGAAGGCGGTGCGGGGGTGGGCGCAGCTGTGCGAGGGGGCATGAGCCGGAGTGGGGCCCGGTGTCTCGGGCAGGTGCTGGGGACCCCTCTTAGAGCCCGGTCTTGAGCTTGTCTTGGCTGGTGTGGGTGCCGGGGGCGGTGGCACCCAGGGGCCTCGGGAGCCACAGGCGGCGGGACATTTCACGCTGCGCAGTTTTCAGGGAGAGAAAAGTTTGCTCTGACATCGACACTCCAGTGCTTCCTGCTCCCCCTTCTGTTAGAAGAGTCATGCATGTCGTTGCCAGTCGTGTTAGTTACTAGTCGCTCGTCACTGACGTCACGTTAATGCGGCTGTGTGCGGCGAGCATGTGGCACGAGTGCTCCGAGCACTTGTGTTCAAGCAACAGGCGTCATCACCGACGAGTTACTACACCTGCAGCTCAAATCAGTCTTTTTTCACTGGGGTGGAAAGCAGATCAGTTTAGACGTTTCTTGTCTCTTTTAAGTTGCGTTTATTTAAACGTGGAAACTGTGTGCTGAGTGCCTGAGACTCTTCCTTGGTCAACACTGCAGGGACCTTGCAGGAGCCTGCCGGCCCGCAGGAGCACGGAGCAGAGGCACTGAGCCGCGCCCTCCACCTGGACGAGGTGGTGCAGGAGCCCGCGAGCGAGTGGCAGGCCCTGGCCAACGTGTTCTGATGCAGCAGCGGCCCCAGGATGTGTCCAGGGAGAGTGTGGAGAGCAGCAGAGCACTGGGGTTTCTGTTCTGAAACTTCAAGTGTTAAAAATGTTACCACAATAGCTTTTTTAGGTATAAAATTATCTACAGAATCACTGACTTTCAGAGACTTGTAGGAAAAGCTGGGAAAGATGGAAGCACGTCGTGCCTGTTTGTTGGCAGATCCCTGAACTCAGGTCCCGCAGCAGCGTCACCCCCTCCGCGGCCAGTGCGTCTGGTTAAAGAGAAATTAACTGGATCTCACTTACACTGTGGTTTCTCGTGTTAGCAGAGATGGACGTTAACGTGGAAAAAACAAGATAGGGTTTCCTTCATGCTTTCTGCTGTAAGAAGCATAGCTCGTAACACAATCTTAAGGTAGGTGCATGAAGTTCAGAAAAAATGTTAGGACACAGGGAAGCTTTTTCCATTTTTTTCCTCTGTGAACTTTGAAATTAGTAGAAATTGACTCCTTGTAGTCTACCGTAAGTTAATATAACCAATACCTTGAGAGGCGGCGGGACCAGTTCTCTCCACGGCAAACGTCTAATCAGTAGTTGCAAGAACGCGGTGTCTGGGGCGTGAGCCGAGGAACAGAGCGCGCCTGACACACAGACAGGGATCAGACTGTCCGCAGGGTGAGGCTGCACTGGCTGCACGCGTCGCCGGTCGGGCTCGCGGGCTGAGTCACTGCAGGAAGCACAGCCCGGCGCTGCACACAGGAAGCCGGAGCTGTCCCCGGAGCAGAGTGGCTGTGGCCCTGTCCCCCAGCCCCTGAGAAGCAGGCTTGTGCTTCAAGGAGGAGGCCCCGCACCAGCACTGCGCGCTCTCGGCGTGCATAAGCAGGTGTGTTTCTATTTCAGGGAATAGTCTTCAGTGTCATCAATGGTGCCACGTTCAACACGTCCCAAACCAAATCCTCCCCCGTGCGGGGCGGAGGGCGCCGTTCCCACAGCATTCCAAAGACGGAAAGTTCTCTACTTCACGTGAATCTCTCCTTTGAAATTATTTATATGTTCTATATATAAATACATATGTACATATACAGATATATGGGCCTCTGTGTGGCTGAACAGTATATTTTGTAAATAAGCACTAGTCCCCGTTACAGAGAGCGCAGCAGAGTTTTTACCTCCCAGCGAGCACTTGAGATCAGTATTATATTCATTTTACTCATAAATGGGGGTCCTTGTCATTGTGACATGGAGCTGGGGTTGGGTTTTGGTTTTGTTTTTGTTTTTTCTGGAAAATAATTGCCTTTATTTCCTCTCTCGGCCTCACTGATTTCAGAGGAGAGCAGTTTTATTATAAACATTGTATGGACCTTGTATATTAAGAGAGGGGCTCATTTTAGATTCCTGAAGAAAAACCCACTTCACTGTCACTTTCTGAAGGGGCATCTCTCGATTTTTTTTGTTGTCCACACTTCTGGGGTATGTATATAAGTAATATCGATGGTGATATAAAAACTTTTGTTATGTGAAGATATTTAAGTCAGAAAACTGTTAAATAATATTCCTTTTTTTTTCAAACTGCTTTGTGTATTGTATATTTTTTTAAGGAAAAAAAAGCCTTATTTGACTTATTCTTGTGATACTGGACTTATATCCTGAGGCTTTCCTTGAATGTCAGTGTGTATACCTGGCTATAGTCAGTGTATTCAGAATAATTGTAATTGTGCCAGAGTTTTAAAGGTTTGGCTTTTAATGCACTTTTCTTTTATAATTTTGTATTAAAATATTTTAGAAATGTTTATTAATTTTGGTGAACAGATATCTCCAAAGTTGAAATTATTGAAATTTAAAAAATTTTGTTCTTGCTAGGTTATTTATTTTGGTTTTAGCATTAAATGTCATCTCAGGACAGTCTCTAAAAGGGGTTTGTTCAATTCCTGATGATGTAGAAAGCGTAGCTCAGCGAGCTGTACTGTTGGTGCCCTGCCTGCCTATGTGAGGCCTTACCCGGTGAATCTAAAGCCTGCTTTTATTTTGGTTAAAGAAAAAAAAAAATCTATCAATAATCCATTTTGTGAGTTTTCCGAATTTATTATCAGGCAAACACAAGACCTTAATGTATTATTTTTATTTACTTCCTAATTATAAAAGCTGCTTCTTTGCAAAACATTCCTTGAAAAATAAGGTTTTGTAAAGACACACTTTCACTTGAACTCTCGGTGGAGTGGGGCGCAGGCGTATATGTGTGTGTTTTACTGGTTGGTAACACAGTCTTCTGACAGGAGGCTTCTGGCCTCCTGCATAACCAGGGTTTTGAGGATAGATAATTGTATTTTTTAAACTATTTCATCATAGCTTTGGAATAATAATAAATAAAAAAATGGAAGTTAGGAAATGTGATTTTTTTTCTTTTAAAATATTTTATATTAAACAGTTTGGCACATGAGTTCATTTCCAGGTCAGATCCTGTTCACAGAGCACTTCAGTGATGCTTTCCTTCCCTCCATGAGGAGCAGGTGGTGAGCGCTGCCCCTTGCAGGGCCTCCTTGAAGAGCTTCAGGACATGGTGTGATGGCAGTCAGCCGCAGGGTCACTGCTGTCCTCTGCACTGTCCCCGTCAGCCACACTCAGCAGTGCCCTGGTCATGGGTACGGTACCTTAGAAGTGCACGGCTGTCTGACCCACTCCCTTGGTGAGGTCACTGCCATGCTGTCAGTAAGCGGGGAGCACGAGTTACCTTTCACAGCATCTGAGCTGGGCCAGGGCCCTGCTGCCCTGGAGCCGAGGGGGAGTGTGGCCTCCCACTGCCGCACGGTGCAGAGGTGGCCCTGTCATGACAGGGCTGTCGGGGAGAGTGAAGACCTCCTTTTCCACACTGGACGCCCCGCCCCACGAGGTGCCATGGTGCAAGGACAGCGCTTCCAGGGGACAGCCTGCGAGCACGGTGCCCACCGTGGCCATCAGCTCGGCGGGGAGCCTGTCACACATGGCCAGTCACTCTCGGGGCGGGAAATCCACCCGAGTTGGTCATTCCCACGTTCCCTCGCATTTCTGCGTCATCCCGTCTCAGCGCTTAACTAGCCAGCATTTCTTTAGAACAGTATTTTGTAACTGTTTTTAAGGAGATGCGGACTTGAGTTTAACAGTGATACCCAGTGTCCTCTGACTTCTGAGCTCACACGTGCAGTGTTTACATGCGGGAGACGTGTGCCTGGTACCCGGACCAGGTTTCAGGAAGGAGGTGGGCTTCTGCCCTTCCACGGCTTTCCTCTTCGCAGAAGCGTGTTCATAACTCACAAAGATAGGTCAACGTGTTTAACACTAAACGATCATCACTCAGGGTTATGTAAATAACACGATTTTAAGGAAATGTATGTGATACATAGAACTGCTTTCTGGTGGTTATTTTTGGAAGTCTCATGCCTGCTGTTTGCATCGTCTTTCTCAGAAGTTTATTTCAAAGTACTGTTCCCCTGGCTCCACCCCCAATCCCTGCCCCAAAAGAGTTCGTGCAGGGCCACCCACCGCTGATCTACCCTCTTGGTGACCTCTGCTCTGCGAAGTGCGGTGGGGCGGAGGCACCAGCTGAGGCACCTACACTTCCCTCTTTGCCGCTTGGTCTCTATTCATGGAATGTAGGCATTTTGGCGTTTACAGAAAAAAGTTTCAAAAGTGTTTCCATACACATCTGGGGCCTCTGTACCTTTACTGAATTCCAGTGAAAATTAGCATTTAAACATCTAGCTGCAGCATTCATACACCGGCTCACACGTGGCTATGCGAGCTTCCTGCCCGGCCCTGCCCACACGGCCCCGCCACACCCTGCTCCCCAGACACCTGCTGCCCCTGGCGGGAGGCGCCCCAGCCGTTTCAGAACGTGAGTGATTAGGTCCTGAAAGCACCAAGAGTTAAAAAGCAAGTGGCAGGAGCAGGAGGCAGTAATCATGAAATACTTTGCTATTTAGTCTCTTTTACGTGTAACACTTCACAGCACGAAGGCTTTTGTATTAAGATTTGTAATCTACTTGATAAATTCAGAAGTGACAGTGATTCATTCTTGAGTCACCATTAAAAGACATTTTTAAAGTTAATTTTTTTCAATTTATGGAAGAATCCTTTTTTATCTTTAAAATTGTTTCATGGTCTGTTTATACATTGGATGGTATTTATTTAATCCAGTTTTGTACTAGAGATGGATAGATAGCTATGCCAAAAGCCACTGTACTGGCTTTAAGAATAATAAAGAGAGTTTTTGTATTATTTTAAAACTCCTGGGTATTTACTTATTTGGGCTCTGGGTGAGTCGCAGCATTTAAAGGTGGACGTTTTCCCTTGTCCCCTTGTCAGCGTGGGTTCACCTAGTACAATGCTGAGTTTGGGCTAAATTCAGACCTGTGGGGGCTGAGTGGTCTGAGGATGCCTTGTCTTCCTGGCCTTGAGGGTATTTTTCACTTTATCTTGTTTGTAAAGTGTTTAAAGGAGGCTTGAAATGACATGAAAATCAATCATAATTGTCAGGGGACCTGTTCATGCGTCACGGGATACTGGACTGTCCCAGAAATGCCAATGGAGTTAGTTTATATATGAAGTTTATGGTTCACAGAGTCATTGTCCTGTTGAAGTAACAAATTAAGGACATCTTTTTCCTAGTTGGCCGTATTCCTAGGACGGAGGAGGGACTCCGCACGGTTCTGGACTGAGGTGGTGGCTCCTGTCTCCCGCTGGTACTCAGACTGCTGTCTGAGAACCCGCCCCTCGCAGGTGCTGGCTGGCAGCTCTGCGCCGCGCCCGGGAGGCAGCTGCGTGTGGCGGCTCCGAGACACGCTTCCCGCTTTCCCCCGATCCACAGACCAGGGTAAAAGCCAAATGAGACAGCTGTGCAAGTATCATTAAAAGTGTATTATTTTATTTCGATATTCGAGAACAGGGCACACTTCCCACAAGACCCAGCGCCAGAGCTCTTGCCGCCTGGCGGGTGCTGCGAGCTGAGATCATTCGGTGGTCAGCTCAAGGTGCAGTGTGTGTGTCGAGCGATTTGGAGGTTTTGTTTCTGAAATTTTACTTTTTTTTTTTTTTCTTACCCTCTCATCATGGAGGCTTTGTATTAATAGACATTCTGTTAAACCCACACTAAACTGGGAATTAGAACGGATTAGAGACGCGTCTGGGCTTTATGTCGACTGTTCCCCGACTTCGTTCTAGGGAGGGTGACGTCGGTGCGGGGGCTCTTTGGAAAGTTCAGAGGAGAGATGCTAAAATCAAAAGGCAGGAATCAGTGTGTTATGGAGGGGGAGCAAGGGGGATGTCAGCTAGAGTTAGAAGAGTGCGGTTCACAGGGGCCCGACCTCGCCCCGCCTGGTCGGCCGCGCCCACGCTCCAGGTCAGTGATGCGGGGAAGGTAAGTGTGTTCGTAGGGTGACTTCAAGGGGGCAGGAGGGCGAGACGGTTATCCCCCACGGAGGTTAGTATTCGCCACGTGCACTGCCGCGCTGAGCATGCCACCTGTCACCTTCACACTCCACAGTGACCCGCGTGCCACCGCGAGGCCACCCGGAGACTCCTGCGTCCGCCCTGAGCCGTGCCTCTCCCGCCCCTCCGGCCGGGCCGGCCAGGAAACACATCTTCGCAGAGGCCACTCCAAGGCCCGCCGCTGTCACCCGCTTCCCAGGGAGACCCTGTCTCCCGATCGAGGCCGCTGCCCGGTCCGAGTCCGCCCACGTCCCCTCTCCGCCACGCACGAGTCTGGCCACTACGTGGGACTCTCCCAGCTGCCCGCCCGCCTGTCACATACCAAAGCCCCCGCCGCGAAGCCGCTCCGATGCCCGACCCTGTTAGGAAGATTAAGTCCTTGCGGAGGTGAGAGGAGGCAGGAAAAGAAGCCAAAGGAAGCTCGGAGCTGCTCGGCCTCCGCACCCGGGCGGGGTCCCCACGGCTGCGCCCGGAGCCAGTCCCAGGGCTGGGGTGATGGTGGGGGCCCTGGATGCTCAGGGGCATGGCCAGGGGTGTTCCCGAGGACACTAATCTTCAGCCGTAAGGGGACAGGGGAGCCGTCTTCTGCAGGCGTTAGGGGTCATCTGCTACACTAGGGACTGATGCAAACGTGGTTAACATCTCAGGCAGTTGTATTAAGAAGCCGAGGACAGGATTCTGGGAGAGGGAGGCCGAGCTTCAACGTCTCGCCATGGGGGATCCGGACCGGCTGTCTCGTCCTCCCTGAGAGAAGGAAACAGAGTGTCAGGGGACGAGAGCCTCCCGCCACCTGGGCCGTCCTATGTCACTTGTCACAAGGCACTGGGCCTCTCTCAGTGCGTCTGCTGCTAAATGACGCCCACAGAGCTGATCTGTGGTTCTGGCCTCACAACCGCCCACAGCGCATCCAACACCCAAGTGCAAGGGGTGAACGGGCCACAGCGCGGATGTGCGCCTGGGGACGTGGCATTTCAGGGGCAGGGACGCTCAGCCGCTGCATGGCTCTGCCTTGAACAGGGCTTTGCTCCTCGGCGAGATTCCAGGAACCAAGCGGAGCTGTCCATGAACCATGACCGGGAAGACGTCCTCTGGGGGAAGTCTGGGTGCCCACGAGCACACCCTGGCTTGTCCCCCAGCAGGAGCCACCCTCTTGCTGGCCTCCCCGAGGACAGTCCTGTCCCCTCCTGTGAGCCTTCTTCCGTGGCACTGAGAAATCCAGCCTCCTGGTGGTGTTCAGGGGCCTTAAAAACCCACGAATGGACGTGTTTTCTGGGCAAATACAATTTGAAGTTAAACAGAGAAGAGAGCTGGCAGCAGGGCAGGTGACCCGGCTGTGCAGGGGCACAGGGACGTGGGGTGGGCGGCGGCTCCAAGAGGTGGCACAGTCGCTCCAGGTGCCACTGAGATTAGCTTGGAGGAGGGCACTTGCTTGCTTTTTTCACTTTCAGATTTTCTTTCAAATTTTTGTCTTTCTTTTTGGATTTCCCTTTTTCCTTAGGTTATGAATGAAAACCTGATCTCGCAAAGATTCCCTTTAGATTGTGAGCCCCCAGAAAGCAGGTTAGATACGAAACAAGCCCTTTACCAGACGACACACGGCCTGATTCCCTGACCTGCTCTCGCCTCCGTCCCCCGTGCCAAGCAGGAGAGCCCCAGTGCCTTATGACTCAGCCGCCAGGAGCGGGCTCAGTCCCAGCGTCAGCCCCACTGCAGCCCCTGCCTTCTCCAGTACCGACGGGGCACCTGGGCCTGCCCGCCATGGCGCCCAGGTCTCCTCTGTCCTGGGAGGCGGGTCCTGGCTCCAAGCCCTTCTGTCTCCGGGACGTTCACTTTCCTTCCAGGTGAGCCTGGCCTCAGTCAGAAGCAGCCCCTGGGCCGTGGGCGCTCACCGCCCCCCATGTCACCTCGTTTCTTTCCAGGAAAGACCTGCCCCGCTGTGGCTTCCAGGAGGGAGGGACTGAGAGACCGTCACCTCGGAGATCAGAGTGTGGGAGGAGCCCCTACGGGGTCTGGGGAGTCAGGGGGTGTCTGCTCCTCTCTGAGCCTGGAACCTCTCCGCCTCCCACTTCAGCTCAGGCCAGGGTGACGTGCGGCCCCGTCACTACTCAGCCGGTCTGAGATCTGAGGGTTTTGCGAGCGACGCTGTCTGGCCCTGAGCAGTGACGGCCTGTTTCGTGGGTGACCGGGCAGGGCGCCTCACAGGTGTCCTTGTACCCCCTCCACCGTCACAGGGGCTTCTGCCCAGATGTCACCCCATCTTACGAAGGAGAAACTAAGGGAGATTGGGGCCAAGGTAACTCAGCGAACGGACGGAGGACCTGGGTCTGCATGTTACCCGACAGGACGGACACCTCGGTCCCCGGGGTCTCTCACCCTCCGTTCACCCAGGCTCCCGCTGGCTCCCTCGGGGACAGAGGGCTGCTGCCCCGGCCAGGAAGCCACCTGACCTTCCGGAGGTGTTGATGCCTTCCAGCCCCATCCCGAGGCCCGGCTGTAACCTCTGTCACCCCTTGTCCTCAAGCTCCCCTAGGGCCCTGGGCCCTGAAGAAGCGCCTGCCCCATGGATGGACATGCAGGGGGACTTCTGAGCAGCCGCAGCCCCTGGCCCCTCCCCAGGGCCTCCCCACATCCAGAAGGTACGTTACCAGCTTGAAGATTTTGGAAAGCGTGCCCTGGGCGTCGTGGGCCCCCTTGAGTCCCTTGTGAGCCGATTTGTAGTCGGAAGCTCTGCCTCCGTAGCCAAATCCTGGCTTCTGGCCCTCAGAACCCTGCAAGAGAAGGTGCCACCTGCTGGTTCCCGGGGACAGTCCAGGCCCCAGCGAGGCCCCGTGTCCATCTGCGCTGGCTCTGCCTGGGACATGCCCAGGGCCACCCTTGGAATGATCCCCCCTTTTCTATGACAGTGGATCCCCGTCTCCACGCTGCGTGCTTTTCAAGAGCAGATCAGCCAGCGTCAAGCAGAACAGGGTCAGCAGCCTTTGCCCGTGTGTCTGGAGGGAGGGGCACCAAGGCCACGTCCCCAGGCAGAGCCCCCGGCGGCCATTCGCCCAGCCCAGTTCTGGTCGTGCACACAAACTGCTCACATCTGCTGCCCTGGAGGCACCAACAGCCTTCGGACCTTGTGAAAGGTTGGAGCGCACACCCTTCTAACATGCAAAGACAAAATTCCTAATCCTTCGGCCTGGAGGAGCCTCTCCGGGGAGTGACCAGCACCAGCTCTCTGGGCCCCAGCGTGGATGCCCCGAGCACGGACGGTGACCTGGGACCAGGGCTCTTCCTGGGGCTCTGGGCTCAGAGCCGCTCACCGGAGGGAAGAGGGCAGGTCTGGGGTGGGGAGCCAGGTCCTCCGGCATGTGCACCAGGGCACAGCCCCAGGGCCGGCAGCCAGGACGGGTCTCGGCCACTCCCTGGCTCTGCAACCTTAGGCAAGTGTCGGAACCCCTGTGAACCTGTTTCCTCCTCTTCTATAAAATGGGGGTTATGGATGCTCTGCTTTGAGAACCGAGCCTGTAGCTCTGAACTTTCAGGTTCCCCCGCCCCTCAGGCAGAACAGGCAGCCTCCACCCTGGCCTCCAACTGCCCCCAAAGCCCTCTCTCACTCTGGGGAAGAGGAAGAAGGTGGCCAAACGGTTACTGAGATGTAAGGGTATCTGTGTCTCTAGGGCTGGTCTGCAGGCTCATACGCTCTCGTTTCAAAGGGAACGGCCCTGTAAGTTCCGGGTGCTCAGAATGTTAGCGCTCGCGGTAAAGGGTGTGCCAGCCCTGGGTCCCTCGGGGCGGCCCAGGCCGCTCAGCGCCTCTGCACAGGACCCGCCCGCCTCACGGCCCCTGTGCGCCCAACCTGAGACGCCACTTTTTATTTTGCCAACGGGAAACGGGAGACTCTCTCTATGGACTTCTCCTAAGAATTCTATAAACAAAATAAAACCATCTCCTGTTCAGAACCCCAGAACCCTTCGTCTCTGTCTACAGTCCGTTTCCGTTTCACGAGAGGGTTGTAGGGCTGAGGGGAGCTCGGGAGCCCATCCCTCTAGTTTAGCGGTGCTGGAGCCCGGCTCCGGAAGGCTCGCGGCTCCTCCAGCCGCCCGCCTCGCGTCTGGACTGGAGCTGGGCCAGGGCCGTCTGTCCACCGCCCCTCGCCCTCAGCTGCCAGAATCCACGCCGTCCTTCCCCTTCAGCCGCACTTGGGAACAGATGCTGGCCACGCAGAAGCGAGGCAGCCGCTTTTACGTGAAGGTTTGCACACAAGGGTTCTCAGGTGTGAACAGATGGAGGCGGTGGAAGCCGAGGCCGCTCCCAAGGGGAGCCCAGCGCTGCCCACGGACACGGTCTCTCCCCCACGACGGCGGAGGGGGACCACGCCCAGGGCCCGGCGTGGGCGGGAGCCGCAGAAAACCACGCGCTCCCGGGCAAGGACGAAATCATTCTCCAGCTCTGCCGTTCCCTCCAAAAATAAAAGAGCTCCTGGGAATCAAATTCAAGGACTGGTTTTCCACTTAAGAACCTGCTTAATTTTTCTCTTTTCATATTCTCGGCCACTTATCTCTTTGGACCTCCTGGAAGTCACCAGAAAACATACAACACAGTTTAGCAAATTGGCGGGACTTTCAGAAAGTCCAAGCAGGAAGACAGTCCGGTGGCTTCAGGAAACAGACAAACTGGCTCACAGAATAAACAGAGAAGGATTTCGCTCTGGGAACAAGAGGAATTTAGCAGACATTGCTGGGACCAGAAACGGAGAAGTGGAGAGGCGCGCCATGCTGTTAGCCGCTGGGTCGAGGTGGAAGGAAGACGGTCCTTTCACCCTCCCCTCGCTCCACAGTCAGCGATGCCCTTGCCTGACGCCCTGGGGCCATGCCTAGGAGGTCAAGAGACAGGCTAAGTGGTTACTGAGGTCAGATTTCCGGATCAGACATGGGTTTCATCCTTCAGCGTCACCTCTGTCTCCTGCGGGCGCAGAAAGTCAGTCGTTAGTTGGCTGTGAGTGCTGGCCCACGTCAGTGTCCTTCTTATTCTCATAATTTTGCAAATTCATTGTGTCAGGAAAAGCTCAGGTGTATTCATATAAAGTGTCCCAGCAAACAGCTCAGAATTCAGTGCAATGATGCAGTTCAGGAGCTTTGTGGAAAATTTCCTCTGCCGTTTCTCTGCGGGGCTCCCCTCCCCCACTTCCTCCCTCCCTTTCTTTCTCTCTTTTTTCCTTTTCCTTTCTAAATGCAACGATGCTTATTAACTGAGCATCAGCAGAGGTAGGATGTGCACCAGGGAACAGGACATTTTGTCACCAAGACGCACGGAATCCCTGGCCTGTGGGTTAGAGGTTGTTTTACTCTGGAAATTGTCACTTTCATAGAGTAAGAACTGTATCTCGTATTCACTAGTAAACTGCGGTCCACGCATTTGGTTAGAACATGTGGACAGGCATTTTAAGTTGGCTCAGACACCGAATTTTATGAGAAAGTGAACAAGTCGGGCATTTAAAATCTTCACGGACACTTTGTTCTCAGACAGTCCTAAACACAGTTTTCCTGGGTAGCCTGGCTGCTAAGCTTTAGTTACGACTACGCCAAAACCCCAGTCTTCTGGGTTACTTAGGTTACTGCAAACTGAATAACTGAATTTAGCATCTTTCCTTCTTGTTAGCAGGATCACTGTCTCTCAACAGAATGTCGACATCTGGGGAGGGCTGGCTGCTTAGTGGGCCCGCACGCCGACACCTGGGACTTGCTTTTCTCATCTGTCGTTTGGGAAGGAAATCAGGGCTTTTCTCAGATGTGGAGTTGCTCCTCCTCCGGGAAGGAGCCCGGTGGGATCTCCTCGGGGCCGTTTGGTGCCTGGTCCCCGGGGCCTGAGTGGTGCTGGAAGGAAGGGGCAGGCGGGGCCGGGTGGGAGAGGAGGTGGACCGCGCAGCTGAATCGCAGGGATAGCCGGCTGAGTGGCCGTGAGGCCTGGGGGGGGGGGTGGTGGGGAGGCGGGAGGCAGCAGGACAGACGTGTGCTTGTCACCTACCCAGCTAAATCTGCTGAGGGACAGTCCTCGCCCCTGCGTGAGGAAGAGAAAGAGACAGTGACATTCTGATCAGTGTGGGAGAAACTTTCTTTCAATAAAACAGGAAACAAAACCAATACAACACAGCACATGGATTTTGTCCCATGCGCAGGATGCCCGTGGTTGGTGTGGCCACCTGGAGTGGCCCCGGGAGGGTTTCAGATCAGGGTTTCCAGGGCAGGGGAGCTGGGTGCTGGCTGCACGGTTGTCGGGGCGGGGACGCCGGGCACTTCTCAGCCTGCCCTCCAGGGGATCCACTGGGCAGAACATTTGGGGATGAGGTCAGGTAGCTGTGAGTCCAGCCCGCTGTTTGGTCCATTTAGGGATTTCAGGGGACAGTCTATAAATAGACTGATGGTGACTCAAAACATCCAGAGGTCTTACCTTTCCTTGTGAAGGAGGAGGTGTGCGAGGTGTCACCTGCAAGGACAGGAGAACGGTGAGCTGGGTGGGGGGGGGGTGTCCATCCTGCAGAGCAGCCCTGACACTCCTTGAGGGAGCCCACGTTGTCACCTCATTGTCACCGCCTGCTGTCACCTAGGTTGCTGCTAATTCGCAGCCAGATCCTGTTGCCTGCGAGGGTCTAGTTTCTGTCAGGTGTAAAAAGCCACCCACTCAGACTCTGCCTGGCGCCCCTCTTTCTGTCCTACTTGAGTGGGAAATGCAGTGTTTGAGAATTTGAAAGTGTCCATTGCTACCCAGAGCTTCCAGAACACTCAGGAAGTGCCTGAGAGGGTGGGAAGCACACCCAGGGCTCTGTGACAAGGCAGCGTGTGCTCCGGTGACACACCCGCCCGCACCGAAGGAGGTGGTGAATGTCACCAGGATCCTTTCTGGGGCTGGCAGTAAAGTGTCCCTGAAACTGAGCCTCAGAAGGAACGCCCTAGTGTCTGTGACTCCAGAACTCACCATCAGCACGAAGCTGTCATCTGAAACGTCTGCCGCATGGAAAGCTTATCATTAGAGCCTGTGGTTTGGCTTTTGTTTTTAAGACGCTATTTTTTAGTGCAGTTTTAGGTTTTTAGGGAAATTGCACAGCAGTTGCAGAGAGTTCTCCTTGCCCCTCTGTCCTGAGCACAGCTCCCTGCTAGGACCCCTGGCTTCGGTGTGGCCCTTCTGTTACAGCGATGAGCCGGGGTTGACCCGTTACCTCTGAAGTCCATGGTTTGCATCAGGGCTCACTGTGCTGTGCAGCCCAAGCATGCTGACGACATGTGGGGGCACCTGCCATTGGTGTTGTCACAGCAGGCTCCCCGCCCCACCCCCCCCCCCCGAGCCCCTGGTCCCTGAGTCCCTCCTGCCCCCAATCTCCTGACCTTTCTGCTGTCTCCTCAGCTGCGCAAAGCTTGTATTTTTAAACTAAGGACCTCATAGCAGTTTACAATCAAAACGACTGAGTTCTTTGGTAGGACACAGAGTTCAGTGAGAGGCAGGTGCAGCTGGGACCTGGAGCTAGGCCCGAGCTCCTGAGGCCAGTCTCACCCTGAGGACGAGGGAGTTGTCACCTGGGATATACTGAGACCCTCTTGGGTCAGAGCTCAGGGTCACCTGGGGGATACACTCAGACCCTCGTGGGTCAGGAGCTCGGGGCACCTGGGGGATATACTCAGACCCTCTGGGTCAGGAGTTCAGGGTCACCTGGGGGATATGCTCAGACCTTTGGCCAGGCGCCCCCTCATCCTTGTAATCTCCTCTCCCCCCACCCCGTCAGGTGCAGCGGGACGGGCGCACTTACAATGTTCTTGAAGAACTGCACTACAGGGTTTTCGTCTTGCGGCCGGCCGTGCTGCGACTTCTGGGGCAGGGAGCCGTAGTGCGTGGTTCTCGCCGCGTGATGTCCATCCTGAAAGATAGGATGCGGGGATCTCAGGACAGCCCGTCCCTCGGTCTTGTCCCTTTTCTGTGGACCCAGATTCTTTTTCAATCAGGACTTACGCTGGGAGGCTGCACATGCACCCTGAGACGCAGCCCTGGCGGGAGGGAGGACCCCACCGCAGGCCAGCGCGAGGCACTGGCCTGGGTAGTAGTGACAGGGGTCGTAGAAGGGGCAGAGGGTGATGAAGGTCACCTAAGGGCGATTCCAGCTACCATGGGGAGGAAGAGCGCCTTTCCCCCGGCTCCTGTTTTGGGTAAAGGAAAACACTCAGGAATGGCACATGAAACAGCCGTAGCAGCACATCATAGCTGCGCGTGTGAACTGCCACCTGCCTCTCACAGTCAGCGCCAGGGTCACAGAGGCCCCTCCGTCCGCCCAGCCCTGGGCCACCGCTCCCTGGCCAGAGCGAGCAGGGCAGGACTGTTGGGCACTGTGCCCAGGCCCAGCCACCGTCCATGGAACCAGAACTTTCTGGGTCAGTGACTGGTGCAGAGGAGACAGCAGTGGTGAGCATCGCTGGGCCGGGCAGCAACTCGCTTCCCGCGGCCTCGCGGCCCCCTTGGCTGGCTGGCCGCTGCCTGTGCCCCCGCAGGAGCCCGCCCGCCCTGGGGAGAGGCCCGGGGGGAAGGTGCGGACAGGGCGCCCTCTGCAGAGGCGCTAACAGGGCCTCCCAGCTGCTTCTCGTGCTCAGAAGGAGGGGGCCAGAGTCCGTCGTCAGGAGAATTTCATTAAAGCCAGTCGGTGAAATGTGCCGAAGCCTCGTGAACACGTCCCTCCATTTCCCGCTTGGTGCGTGCGGCTCAGAAGGCCGTCGTCGCACGCAGGAGACACTGCTGCCACCAAGCCTAAAAAGTGCTTCTCGAGAATTTAGTGTGTTTCATGGGCTTAGTTTCACAGGTGAGACTTGCACCCCCGACCGGACTGTCCTTGGAGTTACGGGTGCACTGTCCCCACACCAGCTGCAGACATGCTGTCCTTGGTACCAGATACAGGCCCGCTGTACTGGCGCTCAGTACAGGTGTGTTGTCCTTGGCGCCAGTTCCAGGCGTGCTGCCCACACACTAGTTACCGCTCACGTCTCTGACTCCCCAGCTGATGGCCTTCCCACACCCCCCGCGAGGTCTGAAACCCTGCCGTCCCCCTGGACTCTGCTCCACCTCCCCTATTAGCTCAGCTAACAAACCTTGCAGGTTTTGCTTTAAAACACTCCTGGCACGTGTGCCCTCCCCGACATCGGCACTGAAGCGAAGGCCGGGGTGGCCCTCCTCCGGTTCCTCCCGTTCCAGCCCGTGCGGCTTTGCGAAGGACGCTGCCTCCCTCCTTCCCCTCCACAACCTCTCCCTGCGCCTGCTTCTCTCAGTTCAGCCTCTTCCTTTCTCGCTGGCCTGGAAGGCCCCCTCGGGGTCCGACACTGGACCATGTGCCCAGGTTTTCCTCTATTTTCTGAGAACTGTCTTGGCCCTGAGTGGACCGGCCCCCTCTCTGTCCTTTAAACAAGGTGTCCACGAGCCCCCCCAGGCCCCCACTGCCCTGCTGGCCAGCCTTACACACACTTCTCCAGTGAAGAGAGTGTAAAATTAAGAATTAAAAAGGGAACAAATGAGCTAGGTGACTGTGTAAACTACTTCCTGAGAAAAAGCGACCTTTAAGGTCTAGCGTCTCTGCCGAGTGGGGTTATTTACTAGGTGCCGTCCTAATGGCTGAAAAGAATGAAAACAACTCAAAATTTAGTACAACTTACGCTTACTTTGGTGTTTATATACCGTTTTTTTCTGCATGATGTGTTAGATTTTGAGTCATGGAAACACCATGCACTTTAATTCACACATTCTTGATTCAACTAGAAAAATTTCTTACATTTTATAAATGAATGTTCAGGTAGAATATGTGCATTTCATATTATTAAAACTCATCTCTGCTGTGAGACAGTTAATGGAGCACTGGGTTGCTAATAATATTTCACGTGACAATCACGCATACCAGCTTTGAACGCTGAAAGCGGAACTATATATTTTGGTGAGTTTTATTACAAATACATTGGTCACCAGTCTTTTGAGGGAAAAATAACTTAAATCCTTTAAGGAACACATGAAGTTGGTAAATTGTATTCCAGTTCTTGGAATCTGGGGTCAGAACCGTTCATGAAAAAGGCAATTGCTGCTCTACGGCCCTCAGCACAGAGCTACGCATCCCATAAGCATTAACTGCTTGTCAAATTAACACGGCGACTGGATCACTTTTAATACAGAGCTGAACACATGGAACAGACGTTAAGTAAGAGCAGCCATCATGAAACCTCACGATTATTTTGTTACATATGCTTTGGAGAGTGACTGGACGAGGCCTTGGACTCAGACTCTGTCCAGGAGGCTCTGCCGTAGTCACGTGGTTGCAGCAGCATTGCTATGTTGCAGCTGCAATGGTCTGTTACTGACAGGACAGTTAGTCATGTTTTCATACATTAGTTAAAAAATTCTGAATTTAAAGCCACTACTGTATGTAATAGCACCTGAGAAACAAATATTACTTATAAATTTAGCAAAGCATGTATAGGATCTTTATGCAAAAACCAGAAAATGCTGGTGGAAGAAATCAAAGAAGACAAACAAGTGGAGAGACATACTATATTCACGGATCAGAAGATTCAGTGTGGCAAAGATACCAGTTCTCCCCAAACTGACCTACAGGTTTAATGCACAGATTTATCTGTGTTCACGAAGGACCGAAAGCCAGACTTGTTAACACTTTATGATTATTTGCCACGCCTGGTGTCTCTGGGTTCACGTCTATCCTGTTCCAAGTCCCTCATTTACTTTGCAGGTGATTAAAAGGCACAGGAGGAATTCGAAGATCAGTCTTCCTGTAGAGTAAGAACCGGGCAGGAGGGAGTGGCCATCACCCTGACGTTGGGCGATCAGAGAAGATGGGACCCGAGATGCGGACCCCACCCCACGCCCACCCGTCTACACTTGCGGTCAGGACATTAACATGGGGACTCCGAAACACACACGGCTGAGTATCTCGATAGACGAAACTAGAAAAAAAAATTGTCCAATTAAAAAAAATGAAAACCTCTCAGTCGTTCAGAAAAATAATATTACGTGAAGATTTGGAACAAACTCATTCGTGGAAGAAACCCCACAGATGAAGGAAGACCTTGGCTCATGCTCTCATGCCCACGTGCAGACCCGGCTTCCGGCAGGTGGGAGGGAGCCCCCGAGATGTGGACGTGACCACAGCGACACGGTGGCACATGCACTGACATGTTACCCTTTTCTGTGTCATGATTAACAAAACAACAATAAACGTTGTGATGGCCTATGAAATAACATTGTGCTAAAAAACTTACACACTATGGGAGGAAGGCCACGGGATAAAGGACCGCTATGCCATTGATTTTTAACATGAATTGCTTTCCGTTGGCCTGTTTCACTCACTGCTGTTTTTGAAAAATGACTGTGTTCCCTCCACTTGTGTTAATGTCCTTTGCCAGCGGGAGGAGCTCGTGCACTTGGCTTCTGGGCGGCTTTCGCGCACCCCCCCCCCATGGCCCCCCTCACCCCAGACACCAGGGAGGATTTTTAACTGTTTTCCAATTTGCTGGAGAGCTGGGAGTTCTTAAACTGGCGAATAATAACGGGAGATTAGTTTTCGCCTGATGCATCTGAAGATGGATGGTCTTCAGATGGGGGAGAGATCCATTCCATGAGTGAGCGGCTGTTTTATGGAAACAGGGACAAGGCGTTTGTCTGCGCCATCATTTGTGTTTGGATTTGATTGGAGCAAATTGATGGAGTTATTCCCGCTCAGAGGAAAATGCTGTTATCTTGAAAAAAAAAATGAATATTCACTGTGCCTGCGGCTTTGTGCTTCGGGGAAAAGAGAGTTCTAGTTCTTAATTTGTTTCTTGTCTGAGGGAGGAATTTAAAGTCTTCCCTGAATCCACCATCAGAATGCCAACGACCCTAATCATAGCAAGCGCGCGGTTCTGGGACGTGTCCCCACTCTGTGTTCACACTCGCGGGCCCTGTGCCCTCCCTGTTGGGCCCCAGGAGACCGGACCCCCTCCCCTCCCTCTGCCAAGCATTAATGTCCTTGCCTCTCTCTTCTGGAAGAATGACTCGGATGAGGACAAAGGAGGCAAGAGAACAGTAATAAATCATCAGCTACCCAGGCACAAATAACGCAGCCGGAGGGCTCGCGGTGGTCGCGCTGGCACCCCCGGCCCGTCAGGACCAGCTCTCATTCTGGTGCTTTAAAACCCAAGCTCCAAAATCCTGCCTGTCTCTTGCGTCGGCCCCTAATGACAAAGTGTCCATGATGATGTGATGCCCCAGGTGCGGGGCAAGGTGAGGGGCACCAAATGCCCGCAGGTCACAGGTGTCACCCAGAGGACGCTTTGTCCCTCCACGCTGACTCCGGCTTGTCACCCGCCAGTTTGGGGGGAACTGGTCCTGCAAACACAATGCGTACCTGACAAGGAGTGTTGGTAACACGAGCTCCATCTTTTCCACGTGATGTGAACAGAGCTGAGCTCCGCGCGGAGCGGCTGTTTGGAAACCTCTGCCCTCTTAAAACTCAGAGTCGAGCGTCTTCCTGGAGGTCGCCGATGCAGGTGCCCTCACCCCGGGCTGTCTCCAGCTCAGCCCGCCGACGGCCCTGGGTCTGTTAGTGAGGCGGAAGCCCCATAAAAAGACCGGCAGGACCCCGAGGCAGGGCCGCTGCTCTCCTCCCAGCACCGTCTGGTTCCCTGGCCCAGAGGCTCTATCTCACTTTTTGTCTCTAAAGCGGCTAACTTACACCTAGGATTCTATTGGTTCCCTGAGCTCACTTCTGATTGGTTATTTCCTTCACTCCTGACTGGTTATTAATCTCACTTCTGATTGGTCCAGCTCCCTAACTTCTGATTGGTCCATTTGTAGTACTTCATTTGCATGGAGCTCACTCCTGATTAGTCTATTTCTACAAAGCTTGTTCCTCGTTGGTCAACTTCTGTTACCTTATTTACATACGATGTTGCAAAGTGTAAACTGGCAGCCTATAAAAGGCCTGTGTAAACCTACAGAGAGGGTCCACACCTTGAAGTGTTAACGTTCTCTGGGCCTGCTGGCGTAGTAAACTTGAGTTCTCCAACTGTCTGTGTGCTGCTTGGTCTTTCTCCGGGATCTAGGTTGCTGTCACAACTGAGCTGTAACGCGAGCTGGAACCCATTCTTCTGCAACATATCTACAGATGCAGATGGTTCCTGAACAGCCATCAGACTTCAGCGGACACCTAACTCCTGACGGGAAATCTGCCGAGGCCCCGGGCAGCTGTCCGGCTTAGCGATGGGCACTGATGCCAGGGCAGAGCTTGGCCCACAGTGGCCTCTCTGTGGATCTGTCTCGGATGGGTCCCGTCATCTGGTGGGTCAGAGCAGTGACAAGTTCCTTCCAGGCACTTTCTGAGTCAAGTCAGTCACACAAGTTCTAGGAATGCATGGTTCTCCTTATGTCCCCAGAAGAATCTAGTGTGAAAAAGGAGCAAAGACAGCGATGCCACCTGCCTTTAAACCCTGGGGTGGACACATCAGTGTTTTCACCCTTGTGGGTCTTGGACCAAAAGTGCTGCTCACGGCCACCCCTCATCCTCCGGCTGTGGATGGTGTTCTCAGAGAGGTTGAGGGAAGAGCTTGCCGGGTCTGCTCCCTTCCAGTCCGGCTCCCAGCGTTCGGCAGCCCCGCCAGGTGAGATCCCCACGGAGCCCATGCGGATGGGAGGAGATGCTCCCAACCCACAGGTCCCAGCAGGTGAGAAAGCACGGGGCAGCCACGTGAGCAAAGGGAGGTAACAGAGAAGGATGGACTTCCACAAAGTCGTGTTCATTTCTTTCAAAGTTTGTAGGTAGACTTAACACCCGGTGAAGGTGGGATGAGCTGGAAGTAAAAATGTGCTCGGAGAGAAGAAAAAGAAAGCGTCATGGTGGCGTCGGTTAGAGACGGCGGATACCAGCCGGAGAACTGGGGAGTGTGGTCGCCACTCTTTGCTGCAGAATGAGCCCTGGTCTCCTAGCAAACGCTGGGGGTTGGATGCAGCAGTCGCAAGTCTAGTTAGAGAGATGAGATTTTTCAGGTTTGCTGTTTTTTAAAGGATGAAACCTGGGGGCCGGTCAGCTCCCGCATTCAGTGGAAAAGTAATGCCTCAACCCAAGCGAGCAGAACTGAACTGTCTGCCGCCTTCTGCTTTGTCTGGTTGATTGGAAGCACCCCACCCACCAACTGCCCCCAAATGCACGGCTTTGCCGCTTGTCCTGTCATGCTACGGGCCGAAGAGGCAGAACCGTGCGCGCACCCACAAAGAGCCACTGAGGACACGTGCCTTCACGAGGTGGTCTCCCTGAGGGTCCAGAGACAGGGAGGAAAGGGATTTGCATTTCACTTCCCCCACCCCATAGAGGAACTTTTGATTCCGCGGGACTCAAGAAACTCAGATCCAGGCAGCTGAGCGGTTCGTCTTGTTAACCTGTTTGGAACCGCAATCACAGTGTCGCTGTTTTTCCCAACTGCCCATGACAAGGAAGGACAATAGAGCAAGACCTGGGGTCACAAAGTGATTTCTTTACTTGTGACAGTGGTGACAAAGCCAAATAATGCTTCTCCCGGATTCTTTTCTTCGCTCTTTGAGAGGCGTGCAATGTAGCTCACCGTGAGGCAGACGCACTTCCGCCCACTTTCTCTGGCTTCGCTTCTGTGGCTTATGCTAACCCTTGACACCTTTCAGGAGCCTGCTGAAGTGGTGTCCCGTCCTCAGGCAGCCCTCACGGGGCAGCAGGCTCAGTGGCTTCTGTTGAGCAGCTCCACTGAATGGCTCTCCTCCATGCTCGCTGGCCTTGCTGACTTCCCACCGTGTCGCTGGTGAGAGGTGACAGGGTCTGTCCACCCGGCCACCTCTTTGTAGCCCTTTGGAAGGAAGGAAGGAGCAGTTTCAAGTCCCCCCAGGGCAATGGGCCAGATGCTGAGCTGGGGGGCCTGTGAAATAACTATGAGAGACCAGAGCGCGTGGTACCAAGGGCACAAGCTTGCAGAAGACGCGGCCCATCTGCACGGAAGCCGCACGCGTGCTGATGTTGCTCCCTTTCTGGGACAGTGCTGTGGCGTGGCCTGTTCCCTCCGTGCTCCCCGGCCCGCGGCGCTTTGGCCTGTCCCGCAGGTCGCTGGGCCCTAAGCCCCCCCCCCCCCCAGCCTCTCAGCCACACTCGTCGATTTGTTTTCAGAGGCGGCAGTTGCTCCGCTCCCGCTCAGACGGCGCCCAGCGTGCCCGGGACAGAGTCAGGTTTCCCCCGCGAGGGTGAGGCGCTTAGGCTTTGCGTTCCGGACAGAACTCCCTTCTGTCTGAATGACCTCGTGGGTCGCCCTGTGGTTCGGCCCTTGGTGAGTTCGAGTGTGTTTGTTCCCGAATCCCTAACTCGGTGTGTTTGAGACCATGGGCTTGTCCTTCACGGTGTTGGCCGCAGGCAGCTCGGTCACTGGGCAGACTCAGGGGCAGACGGAAAATTTCGGTGACCCGGCGACCATTCTGATGACACATTTCTTCTCAGACGCTGGGACCGAGGTGGCTGGCGGGGCGTAGGGCCGGCTGGTGAGGGCGGCCCGTGTGTCCCTGAAGCTCCGCTCGGTGGGGCGGTCGCTCAGCTGTGACTAGAGGGACCGGTTTGGTTTCCAAGCTGGAGACTCCGTGCTCCTGGCGGAATGTGAAGCTGAACGCCGGGGGCAGGGGTGCAATGGCTTCTTTCTCTCTGAAATGAGGGAACAGAAGCCCCCGGCCTCCTCGGGACCAAGGGTTTTGCCTCCGGGGACGCCGCCCAAGGGCTGGAGTCACGGGCCTCTGGGTGGTGACAGAGCAAGACTCCATGAGCCACGGGAGTGAGGTCACCCCAGGCACAGAAGCACCGCAAGTCGGCATCACAGTCAGCGCGCTCTGCTGGCTCAGCGGACGCTGCGGGGACGGAGCATTTTCTGCATTTTCTGATGGAGGTTTAACCTTAGGCGGGCACCTCCGCGGCCAGTTTCCAGCTCTCGGCCCAGTGAGTGGATGTGATGGAGGAGGAGGCCGTGGAGGTGGATGGGGCCCCGGCTGGAGTGGGACGCTGCTGTCAGGTGGGTCCCATCTTGTCCGGTCTGATGCGCAGCTGCCCGGGGCCTCCCTGCCAGGAGCGTTGCTTGATGCATGGGACGGCCCTTCCATCTCGTCTGGGAAGCCTGGGGAGCTTGCGGCCGGAGGAACGGGCTCCTCCTCCCCTGCAGGGAAGGCTCCCCGCTGTTCACCCCCTCAGGGCAGCAGAGCTGGTGCTGAGAGCGAAGTTCTTGAATGTGGAATCTGGGGGGCTTCCTTGGGTCTCCTTCCAAGATGGTGGGAGGCAGGGATGGATGATGGCTGTAACCGCTCCGACCTTTTCCCTTTGCTCCCAGGCACCCATTAAAGGCCTCTGTGTGTGTACAGCATGTAGAAGGCTTTCCAGCATAAATATCAAGGTAACATCTCAGTAGAGGCAGAAACCAGTCACTCAGGATGCCTTTTCTTGGCTTGGAATTCAACCTGTTCCCTCGCACAAGATGACAGCCAGCAGTTTACAGGCCGCAGAGTCTGGAAGACTTATTCTGGAAGGAAAAGCCAAGTTGCAACAGGCCTTCCAGCAAGTGAAGGCTACGGCTGGGTGCGGCTGCGCTGGGGGGGCAGCCCCTGAGGCGGGGGGCGGACTAGACCACCGGCCCCGCTCTGGGAGACATGAGGTCCAAGGACAGCCAGCCGGCCTGCCCACCCGCGTCAGCACGGTCCCCGAGGAATTTGATCTGCTCTGGGTCCCCACGGCCAGACCTCCAGGCCCATCCAGACCACCCAGCTCTGGTCAGAGCCACACACTTGGAAATTATGAAGAAATCCAATTCAGAAAACTGGAAGACTGAGTAGGAGGGGAGTCTCGGGGTGGCCTTCCTGTGGGAGGGATGCCCAGGGACCGAGGCTGTGTTTTCTCTGAGCAGAACAAGACCCCACAAGCCTGAGGCACGTGATGTCGCCCTGGGCACTCAAGGGAGAGAGGTGCACTGTCACTCAGCTGAGGAAGTCCCTGGAGGCTTGAGGAAAGGGCTGCTGGCGCCTTCGTCTTCAAAGAAATGTCCTCCATTGTCGCTTGACGCCTGTATCTTTTGGTGAGGAAACCGAGGTCTGAGAGCAGAAACCCAAAGGCCGAGGGCCAGAGCTGGTGGGGTGGGGACGCGGCCTCGCAGGGGCTGTGCTCAGTGGCTCCGGCCCCTGCGGGAGGCAGGCTGACGCCGGTCTTTCCCAGCACGAGGAGTGGGGGTTCTCTTTCTCTGCATCAGCACAGGCCCCCAGCGGCAGGACAGTCATTTTTGATACGGTTGCCACTTTCCAGGCCAGAAAAGGCAGCTCAGAGCAGACATACGAGGCTGAGCCCAGGAATCAGACCTGCAACCCAGCGCCGATTCTCACTCTGCACTTCTCCAGGTACCGAGAGTCTAACTCCTTCACCCCCGAGTGCCCTGGGGATGGTTGGCTGTGGGTTCAGAGCCAGGCAGGCGACTCTGGGTGCACCCCACGACCGGGTGGCTGGACAGGGACAGTGTCCTCTCCAGGCTGGCGAGGACCAGCTCCCAGGGGCCGCGGGACGGAGGCAGAGGGACTTCAAGGGGAACCAGTCAGAGCAGCCGAGGGGCAGGAGCTGCGTGCGGCTGTCCCCTGCTCTCCGGCATCTCCAGGGCCCGGACAAGCTGGCACAGGGGGGACTGGGGGTGCGGGGCCAGGCATTTGTTCCCTGCTGCCCGCTCAGGGCGCCCTTCCAGCGCCTTCCACCCACAGGCACCAGGCGCTCTGCGTTATGCGCTCTGGGAGGCCCAGCCACGCGGGGCCGGGGTGGCCCGATGAGGGAGCGGAAGGAAGAGGCTCTGCTGCCTTCACCCGGCGCCGACGTCCCCGCTGTGTGTTCTCCTCCTCGTCTCCACCTCGGAATCATGCTTTCCCAGCTTGCTTCGGGGGCCTCAGGTACAAGTTCGTGTCCTGGGGCTCCCCTCCCTTCCCACAGGCACGTTATAGCCCCGGGAGTGTCAGCCCCCACATCAGACTGAGACAAGGCTGAAATCCCCTGGATTCGAGTCCCCAGTGGGGTGGGGGCGGGGCGGCCAGTTCCTGAAGAAGTCGGCTGCTCCCCAGTGTAGTACATGGACTCGTGGCCGCTGGGCCTTCTCTCCCTTTCTGGGGGTTTGTACACAGAGATACATGGACAGAGGGAAGGAGGGGAGTGCTGGGATGCGTGGGCCCCGCGCGTCCGCCTGACGTCGTGCGTCCGCTGTGAGCTCCTGGAGCTCAGGGGAAGGGGGGGTTTTGGTTCCTGGCCCGGGGCCCCCTCGAGGCGGTGCTCAGCCGTGGCTTCACCCAGCGTCTCCGGCTCCTCCGAGAACCTATTTCAAAGGCCTTGGTCGTGGGATCTCAGGACAAGTGGATTTTAAAGCCATTTAGGGTGGCCTGATCCTTCAGTCCTTTACCCATGGCTGGTGCCATTAACTCCTCCCTCCGATAAAGAAAAAAAAAAACCAAAATGGTTTCTTGAACTAATAAAGATGCCAACATGCTGGAGGAGGACGCTGAAAATAGCTGCCAGCCCTCTCCCAGAGAGCGGACAGTGGCCTAGTGTTTACTCGGTGGGGGAGCAGGTGGGGGGGCGTGAGAGCTGCGAGGCTCCACCTGCGGGAGGGAAGCTGGTGCCGAGATGCCCCCCTGGAACCTGCACGCACAGCCGGGACCTGCGGGGGCTGCTGAGAGGACACGGCCGTGACGGGGGGGCTTTGTGTCAACCCCTGCTCCACCTCGTCTTCCTGTCCCTGAATCCACGTGTGAGCCCCGCCCCCAGACACGCACATGGCCGCCTAGTCCGTCCACACCTTCCGGGCTCTTCCAGTGTGTTCCCTCAAGCCCACCTGGACCCCGTGAGGACCGGGGGGACCGTGAGAGGACAGATGACAAAGGCGAAGGCCTGTGACTGAAGGCCCGCAGGCGCCCCGCCCCTCACGCTGCGTCCGCAGCCCAGAGCGGGAGCCACGTGGCGCTGCTATGGGAGCTCCCATATGTCTTTGGCCGGGTTTGTAAGTGGAGGCGCAGTGGTCTGTCCAGGGTGAAGACATGGGGGCCAGGGCTGCAGCTTTTCCCCGCAAAGAGAAGTCAGCATTCTGTCGAGCAGTCTAAACATCCACTCAACACCGAAGTCCTAGCCCCCGCCCTCCTGCTCTGCGCCCGGGACTGGTGGTGAAGTGGGGCCTCTGGGTGGAGCCGCTCTGCTTTCTGATGGTGGAGGAGAGAAGGGGGCTCTGGGTGGCTTCAGGGTGAAGGGAACATGTGGGTCTCTTTTTGGGGACATCTGCCCTCCCCGGACCCTGTCCCCCACCGTGTTACAGGGTGACAGTGAGCCTGGGAACCCTGGGCCTTCCCAGGAGGGCCATCCGGCTCGGCTTCCTCATGGCCAAGTCCAAATCAAGCCGAAGCCCAAGGGCCCCAGAGATTATGGGCCCCCAGGGGGCGGGCCCTCAGCGCCTTCCTCGGGGTGGGGTGCGTGCTTTAAGGGGAAGCCACAGGAAAAGAGCCCCCTGCGCAGTGAGCATGAGGAACAGCAGAAGCACAACTAGTGGGGGCGGCGGCCCCCCAACCCCCTGCAGCCATCCAGGTGCGGACTCATCCCCGCTGCCCGGTGGCCTGACGGACAAGCCCCTCCCATGCAGCCAGCAGCCCCGTCACTGCTGTGTCCGGGGTGATGATGGCGCAGGGTCCTGAGCGCCGGCCTCCTGCCGCCCTGCCTGGGAGCCCGGCGAGCCCCCTGGCCTTCGTAGAGCTGCTCGCCCCCTGGATCAGCTGGGGTTGGGCATCCTGCAGCCCCTGCAGTCATACCATCACGTGGGGGTGGTGACAGCTGCCCCTCCCCTCCAGAGGTCTGTGGACGCCTCTCTGGCCTGTCTTCATCCCTTCTCCCAGCCCCTCCTCTGATGCCTTTAAAGAGGAATGATCCACCATCAGGATTCCGTGGGCCCCACTGCTCAGCCCTGGGGCTGCATCAAGGGCCAGAAGCCGCCCTCCTGTTTCGTGTTACAGCACGTGCTTTCAACCTTGTTCTCAGGTTAAGAAGGCAGGTGGGGCACAGGCCGGCTGTGCTGGGACAGCAGGCGCCCAGACCTCGGAGTCCCCATGGGGCTGTGCCCCCTGCCCTGCATGACCAGAGTCTGACCCAGGCTTGATCCCATGCTTCTCCTAGGGGTGTTTTGCCCCTGCTGTCCACGCGATCACCCCACAGTCCCTATGGGCTTGGAAGACCAGTGGGAGGGGGGCAGGTCCCAGGGCTCGCCCTCCACCCCAGGGCACTTGGGGGACGCGGCCCGAGAGCCAGCTCCTCTTGGACTTGCTGAGCGCTCCGTGTCTGCCCGGTGCTGGCTTTCCCAGGAGATGGGGCAGCGGGTCAAGGCTCACTCCCAGGGCTCGTCCTCGTAGGACCCACCCTGAATCAAGAGAGGATGTCTTCCTCCGCGGCCGCAAGTTGCCACCACGCATGGGCGGGGGACGCTCACCTTACCTGGTACATGTTGCACAGCCCGGGCGGCCGGCGGGCAGGAGCGGACGGCGGGCTCCTGCTCTGCGTGAGCCACGGGACCTGCCGGGCAGGGGGGACAGAGTGGCCAGTTGAGTCCACGTGGGTGCCGTGGGTGGAGCCCCTGGGCCTCCTGCAGGTGTGCCCGTGACCTGCTGGCCAGACCCCGGCAGGTGCGGACGGTGAGTGGGGAATGAGGGTGTGTGACCACGATGGAAGATGGACCCGCGAGAGCCTGCAGAATCGGGGGACCCGGGGAAGGCGGCAGGGGACAACCCCCAGGGATGCTGGGAAGGAAGGATGGCAGGAAAAAAGGAGCAAGAAGGAAGGTTTCAGAAACGATCCCTTTAGAGTCTATTCTGTTGCTAATTATGTGACCAAAGTTTCTTAAAAACGTAGCTGGCACCAGTCATGGAAGATTTCCAAGACGGCAAGTCCAGCAGGCCTCTGCCAGGCCACCTGACGGGTGCAAAGGCTTTCTGAAGCCTGTCTGGAGTAACTTTTACACTGTTTTATTTGTGGAGTTATTTTTTCCTTTTAGAGCAAGTGCGTTCGCATCTGCCCTGGACTTAACAAATGGAAATCATTCCTGCTCTGGGGTGGGGGGTCGTCTGCGGGGTGTCACTGTGGGCCCTCCGTGTACTTCAGGGTAAAATGAACTCATTTAAGAGCAACGCAGGGCTCAGAAGTCACTCCAGCAGACCCCTGGGGCTCCACGTCCTCCTGGACGGTCTTCCTCGTGCTTGGTGGCATTCAGGAGCAAGTATTAATAGGAGTTTATACTCCTTCACGTGACATCTGCGTTAACCTGCGCTCTGTTGTTACACAGCTTCCTAAAGAGTGGCCCTAACTGACTGCGTTTTCCCTGCCCCATCGGCTGTGAGACAGCACCTGCTGTGCCAGCCAAGTCTGAGCGATGCGGGGGGTGAATATTATCGCAGGACCAAGGTAAGTGGCCTGCAGGGAGGTCCTCTCGACTGTCCACAGCGGATACCAAGAAGAAAGATGGAGAGAGAGAGAGAGAAGCAGCCTTACAGGGTCAAGAGATGAAGTCAGTGTCACAGGTTTCAAGAGACGCCTTCGACTGGCTACAGATGAAGTGGATTTTTAAAAAATAGGTGAACGGCTAGTTATACATAGAACTAAGCAGCAGTTGTGACACAGAAAAATATTAAGGCGTTCTAGAAATGCTACTGTGAAGGGAACACACTACAGAGTATTTAAAAGTGTGTCTCAGTGGATAAAGCTGTGGAGTCTCTGCCCTGATGAGGCCTGGTTGCCCCCCCCGGGGGTGAAGCCCCTCAGAGGTGGCACACCTGGGCAAGTCCCTGCTGCACTGGGTCAAAAGACTTTTCTAGTTACTTGTCCTCTATTTCAGACAACGTCCTTTCTAAATGAAGAGGCATCTCTTGGTGACATTTTTAGGCAGCTCTGGGGGCGGGTGTTCAGCCCCCTCTACTGCCACCCTGGCTTCCTGGGCGCTGGCGGTGCAGCCCGGGGTGGGGACGGAGCCCACGGCTCTGAGACAGGGCGCCCCCCACCACCAGTGATTGACTGGCTTTCTGGACCCCTCCCTGGAAGCCTGCCCCTTGGGAAGCGGTGGGAGGAGGGGGACCAGCCCTCTGTGTCTGTGGGCAAGCACACGTGTCCAGGTGTGCTCAGGACCAGAGAGGGAGGGCACCTGGGGAGGAGGCGTGAGGAGGCCCCCGCCAGGGCTCGGGGGAGGCAGGAGGAGCCCCTCCCGGAAACCATGTGTCCAGCTTACAGAAGAGCTCATTTTAATTCCTCTCTCACCCTGCTTTTTACTAATTTCCAGCGAAGTCAGATGACTTCCGAGCATCTCGGAATGTGGCGATGTACATAATGGAAAAATTCTAGGATAACTTGTGAAACCAGAGTGGGAGGAGATACCTCTCCAGTTCCGAAGGCTAAATCCATACCTCAGTGATTCCCACGTGAGGTCTGGCGAGCGTGTTTTTCCCTAATGCTGAGATATCCCCTAAGATGTCAGGCTAAGCTCTCCATCACCTGAAGGATTGCCTGTTCCTTTTACCAAAAGGAAAATCAATGATGATGGAAAGAAATGACATAAAGTGGAAATGACTTTAGAAGGAGGCCAGTTACAACCAGGGTCTGCTGGCAGGATGCGCGGTCCAGACGAATGGAAGGAAATCACGTCTCTGCTCCTTTTTCTAGTTCACCAACAACCCCAAGCTTGCCCTCGACCGCAGACCCTCCCTGGCACCCTTGAAGGAGCCAGTCTGCCTCTCCCTTTAGGTTCATCCTGGAGTGCTGCTTCGCCCCCTCGTTGTCCCCTCCCAGGGAGCACAGTCACTCAATAAATGCTGCTGAGAAGTCCTGTGCCCCCGACACACAAGAGAACGGTCACTTCCCCCGACAGGTGCAGGGCTGTGCTCTGAGAGGAACACTAGAAACATCAGGCAGAACGAGGACAGCCATACCAGGAAGGCCAGGGCGCCACACTCTTCATGGAGAAGAAAGAATGAAACGTCTGAGTGTAAAGGCAGATGCGTGAGAACCGTCCGCGTGTGCAGCCGTGGCGGGTGCCCCGGCCCCAGACTCACCTGTTGGCAGCTGTGCCAGGGAAATGCCAGTCACACACTGTGCTTAGTAAGGGAGGGACACCAAAAAAAAGCAACTTAAAAAAAACTCACATGCAATTAGTACACCATCCTCAGGCTGTTAGAATGTTTAATAAATGCACAAAAGGAAGAAATATATAAAAAGCAGAAGTTCATCACAAAATCAAATTGGGATATAATCGCCAGAAGGCAGTCACCATTAAATACATCAACGTACTTTACAAATGTTTCACTCAGCACAGAGAACGCGGCAAAGTCACCCACGAAGCGGGGACGACACATCCCAATTTTAACTCTCGCCTGTTTAAAAACGGTGTGGAGACCGCAGGAGGACACGGCAAAGCGCTGGGAGCTGAGCCGGGGAAATCACTGATCAATAATCCGTCAGGGTAATGACGCTGCAAAGGAATTCCTGCAGGAACGTGTATGGGTGCAGAAATAAACATGCCCAGAGCCTCTGGAGTTTCTCCAGGACGACCTCTGGCCAAGTCCGTGGCACATGTATGTGCTGCACGGCCGGGTCCTTGCCACCGACACTCACGCTGAGACCCACGTTGGTTCTGCGAGCATCACTGCTCCTCTGTGAGCGGAAACACGCTGAACCAAGATGCGTGAGTGCCGTTCCACTGGCTTTGGGGCTGGACCCACTCGGGGCGGGGCGCCCTACTCAGGCCCTGCGTGCTGTGTCCTCCAGGCCATCTGCCGTTGTCACCCTCCCCCGGGGGTTACAGAGCACAGCTACAGAATTCGGGTATCGTGTTAACAGTGAGGAGGTAAGTTACCACAGAACTAAAATGTGTTAAGTGAAATTAAAATGCAATGGGAAAAAGTAAGGAGACAGAACGTGGTGATTAGTTCACAAGCCTGATTCTACCCCAGAGCACTGAAGGGCAGAAACAGTTTCTATCCCACACACCCAAAACCACAGGAAGTCGTACTGCACGCTGAGGACGGGGCACGGAGACTGGCGGGTGATAAACGCAGCTTCGACCACAAAGTAAACGGAGAAAGGCAGGGGCTGCCACCGGCCTGCAGACTTGCTGCGCGACACCTCCAGGAACGCAGGCTGGTGCGGAGGGAGGAGACGCAGGCCTACCCTGCCCCTTTCCTAACAGGTCACGTCCTGTCTGGGTGTCACATCTGTGTCCACCTGAGTCACTTTCCAAGCTAATGTGTCACGGTTTTGGTGTCCAGCCTGAGGATTCGGTGTCGGTCCAGGGACAAGCTGGCAGGGGGGTCTGATGGGTGGGAGGGGGGACGAGGGCAGCTTGGGAGACCCCTCCTCCTGAACCCGAGCCAAGGCAGCGTGATCTCCGTGCCAACCGCCACCCATTCCTCACCAGGCGGCACATTCCGGGGCCTTGGAAACCTGGTTCTTAAGCAACAACCCCGTCGTTCTCTGGCGACAAAGACTCGTCGTCTCTATGAATTCACTTGTCATTTCTGGCTCTCAAAACATTATGCCTCCTCAAGGCTCTCCCTGAATGTCAACTCCCGGCCACACGGAGGGCGGGTGCGCTGGCGCATTCCGAGGACTGGGGGGCGCCGCTAACCCCAGGGGAGGGGGGAACAAGCAGCCCCATGTCCCTGGGCTCCATTCGGCCTCACATGACTCTACCCTAAAGGCCTACTCTGTGCAGCTGAGCAGAGTGACTGCTCCCCCAGACACAGGCCAGCGGAGCCAGGCCGCCGCTCCAGGCTGGGGTGCCCTGAGCGTCCGGTGCCCCTTAGATGGTTATCTTAGGAGCAGAAAATGGGGAAATGGGCTTTTACAATCATCAAGCCTTCGGATTCACATCTTTTCTCAGACTTTCATCCGAAGGACCTTTCCAGCTTGTGAGAAAACAAGGGCTCTCCTGACTTACAAAGACAGCAAAGCGAACAATGAGCCACACTAATAAGCACCCCGACCTCGCAGCCCTGTGGCTGTGCCGCTGGGGGGAGCGTGTTTACACGCACGCCTCCAGGGTTTAAAAGCAAAGAACCCACAATGGAAGAGGTGACCTGAACGAACACTGCCAGGAACCCCCCCCCCCCCGCTGGTGCATTTGCAGCAAAGTGACTCAGCAGGCCCGTGAGCCTGGCCTGTGTCTGTGATGAGCAGCTGGTCTGTGACACACGGGACTTGAATGGGGTTCTGTGGCATCAAACGGTAAGGCTGTGCAGTTTTAAATCTTTATTCAACATCCAGTCGTGAACAGAATGGACACTTCGAAAGTGCAAAAACAAGTCTTTAAATGTTGTTTTTAGTTTTTTAAAATCCTGCGGAAATGTTTTGATTTCTCTGGACCCTCGATGATCCAGCAAGACGATTTTGCAAAGTGGAGGCCCACTTCGGAGACTGGGGTCTTTCCTTTGGGAATGTCGAAGACGAGACTAAATGCAATGAAGCCCGTACATTTACATAAAGGAAGGGAAACAGGGACGCAGACCAGGGGCTCAGTCTGAGAGGAGGGCACAGGGGCCGGCCGCGCGCTCACAGCCGCCCCGCGGCGGGGCTGCCCTGTAGCGCACGCCGCGGCTACTGCGCCCTGCCGCGCGGGCTGGGTGGGCTCTTCCTGCGCCTGGCGGGAAGCAGGGCAGTGTAAGGTCTCGGGACGGGAGGGGTCGCACGCGTGCCAGGTGTTTGCACAACAGCGAGGTTTGCTTTGACAGCTGTGCTTGAAATTAGCATTAGACCCGCATTTCAGGGTGAGGGGAGACAGCCCCGTGTCCAGGACACCCGAGGAACCCATCAGAGAATGAGTTCTGTCAGCACGTCAGGCACCTCGAGCGCCACTCACGCGAGGTCCTGCCAAGCGTCAAGTGACAGGTCTCAGCTCTGAGCAGGTGCCAGAGAGGCTGGCCGGGCCCAGAACCTTGACGCCTTAATACAAAAGGCGGAGCGACACCTGAGATTGTCTCCAACCGTTTCAGATCGTCAGTCACTTTAAGACTTAAAGGCGGAGACTAAAGCAAATTCGAGAAGCGCCTCCACTCCCGGCGCCCCCATGTTGACCACGTTCCGTTAGGATGCCGGGGGCCTCTGCTCCAGAGCCTCGGACGTTCCCTTTCAGGCCTTTCAGCTGAAGCACAGGGCACGGCCGGAAGCCTGGCTGCATCTCAGGTGCTTGGTGAGCACACCCGATAAACCGAGTTTGCAGCAAAACCTCACTCCTCCCAAAATGGCCCACCTGTATGACACCCTAAGAAGTCGGGGGCCATGAATGCCATGTGTTTGCCATCCGATGCCCCTCAGGGATTACCTCTGCAGTGAGACACCAGCCACAGACGACCTCCTCCCCACCCAGCCCAGAAGCCAGCGTCGCAAACCGACCACAATAGGAGCATTTTTCTCTTGTGACACATTTTTATCTGCAGAACACTTAAAGAGACTTCACAAATGCTATACTCAAACTAATGGAATACCGAAATAATACAGTTTTGATTCACAGACACGTTCATCTATTCCCCCACACAACTCACTCAGGCAGAAAAGAATATCCACTCAAGGTGAATTTAAATTTCGAGTTTGTTCAAAAGTCCTCAATCAACATGAAGCTAGCAGCACTGAGTCCAAAAAAACAAAAACAAAAACAAAAAACTGGCTGACGTCAAAGTGAAGCCCCAGAATGTGGGCAGAGCCAGCAGAACAGCCACAAAGCCCCCAGGCATGAGACACAAAAGCCCCCAGAATGCGATGGTTTTTCTGCAACGCCCACAGGCACGCCCACCCCAGAGACGAGGTTCACAGCGCTCTCCAATCCAGAGCCACGTCCCGACCGCAGCCCTCAGGAGCAGGGGCAGAAGCGTGGGCTATGGGGAAATATGAGAAGCAGAGACCCAGGCCCCCCCTCCCCCCGCTGCGGACCTGATAGCATCTCCAGCGAGGACCACTGACCCCCGACAGCACAGAGGCTGGCCCACGTCCCCTCTGAGGGCTGAGCTCGCCTGCGGCCCCTTCCTTTCCGTCTACACCACAGCGGCCGCACGCACTCCGGGCTCCTCTCTCTACTCCTCAGAGCTCACCTTGCCTGAGCCCCGCTTGGGCGCGCCCCTGTCGGCGCCAAAGAAGCGGCCGAGGGAGTCGAGGATGCCCGTGTCTCTGTGCCTGGGGAGGAAGGCGTGCCTGGCGTGGTCCATGGTGCTCGCCGAGGCCAGGTACTTGGATCCGTGCCTCTGGGAGGGTCTCTTCTGTGTGGCCATCACATCCAGGCCCTCCGGAGCAGCGGCACTGTCTTCTTGGATGGTCTGAAGCTCGTCTGACTCTGAAGGCCTGTCTTTGAAGGTGTTGTCCTCCCTCCCCGGG
This sequence comes from Camelus ferus, assembly GCF_009834535.1. Classification (NCBI taxonomy): domain Eukaryota; kingdom Metazoa; phylum Chordata; class Mammalia; order Artiodactyla; family Camelidae; genus Camelus; species Camelus ferus. The sequence goes on along the minus strand of NC_045725.1, from coordinate 2,853,695 downwards.
GCATCTCGGGAAAAGAGGCGGATTAAGTGGGGGCGGCCCCCGGGGTCAGATGGGTTGGCGTCAGGCCAGGCATTCTTTGGGTCCGCTGTGCGCTTGGAGTCTGTCACCGCTGTGTCCTGCGAGGGGGTCCCATTGTTCTGGTCCGCATCTGCCTCGCCTGCAAACAACAGTGAGATGTGAATACGGCCGTGCAAAGCAGGGTGCGGACAATGCAGCTTTCTTCCCGGGCTGGTGGACCCGCCGTCCCCTACAAAATCCACAGGATGCGCGGAGCGCCCTGAAGCTCCAGGCGGCCCCTGACCGCCTCGGGCAGACCTGGCCTGAGCACCCTGCTTGCAGCCCTGTGTCTCAGAGGCCCTGGGAATGGCCTCAGGTGCTCCAGGTTTGGCACCAGGCCTTCCCAAAAAACTGGCCGGAGCCAACCCAGCAAAGGCACACACTCTCCCCTGGGTACTGTCATCGCTGCGGGGAGACGCCGGGACTGCAGGCACATTTATGGGACGTTTACCGTCTAAACGGCCACTGTGCATAAGCTAAGCGTGTTGCGAGCAGGCATTCGACAAAAGGTATTTTTAGTGTCCTTGCTAAAAATGGAACCTCCCACATCTTTGGCAATTCACGCCTTACAGAAATGGGGCATTTAGAATTTTTTAGTTTCCAGATTCCACAAGACGCCTTTTGCAAGAGAGAATTGCTTATTCAGGACATTTTGAGTTGGCTTCTCTTCTGTAAGTGGTGACAGTCAGAGAGCTGATGTGGGAATGGGAGGTTTCAGGTTGCAGACCACTGCCCCTCAGCTTCCCGCAGAAATAGCCTTTCTCTCAAGACTGAGGTGGGCGTAAATGAACGTCGTTTAGCTGGTTTCCCTTCCAAAGTTTATTGTTTATCCACAGAAAATGTGGTTTACTCACACTTTCCTGTAATACCATCCAGCCATCGAACCTCCCGACAACCTGTTCACTGATGTTTACCAACATCACCCAGCCCTCCATCCCCCCAGCCCCCCACCTAATCACCATCAGCCCCCACCATCACTCATACCACCCCCAACCACTATCACCAGCCCTCATCAGCCTCCCATCACTACCAGACCTCATCCCAAGCCCCTCCACTCATCCACCCAGCCCTCCATCCCCCAGCCCCACCCACCATCCACATCCACCCAGCCTCTCCATCATCCCCAGCCCCAGCCTCCCACCATCCAATCATCCACCCAGCCCTCCATCCCCCCCAGCCTCCCACCCATCCACTCATCCACCCAGCCCCCCATACCCCAGCCTCCCAACCCATCCAACTCATCCACCCCAGCCCTCCATCCCCCCAGCCCCCCACCCATCCACTCATCCACCCAGCCCTCCATCCCCCCAGCCCCCCACCCATCCACCCAGCCCTCCATCCCCCCAGCCTCCCACCCATCAACTCATCCACCACCCCTCCATCTCCCAGCACCCCACCCAATCCACTTGTCCACTCACCCATCCACTTACCCGCTTATCCATCCCCAGCCACCGTCTATCCACCCATCCATCCATCCACCCTTCCATCCTTACTCAGTGCTAGCAAGTGTCATGGACCACACCAGATGAACAAGATGTGGTCCCTGTTGCACAGACACAGATGACAATGCATGCTGTGAGCTGAGTGTCCCCTCTGATGGTGTGCCCACACCCGGACCCCCAAGACCTGTGAATGTGAACTTATTTGGAAATAGGGTCTTTTGCAGAGTCATCAAGTCAAGATGGGGTTACACTGAAGAGGGGGCCCTGACCCAATGACTGCTGTCCCTCTAAGGAGAGGGGGGTGGGATGCAGACACAGACACTGAGAAGCGGGCATGCGACCACGGGAGCAGACGCTGGCCTGAGGTGTCTACAGGACACCTGGGACAGAGCGTCTCCAGAGCCTCGGGAGAGCATGGCCCTGCCACACCTGGCCGCAGACTTGGCCTCCGGACTGTGAGGGAAGACGCTCCTGCTGCCCCAAGCCACCCGCTCTGGGCCCTTTTCTGTGGTGACCCCGGGAAGCAGGCATGATGTGTAACTCCGTGTCAGGTAAGGCACTTAAGGGAAGAGCCAAATAGGGGGCCTCAGGGAGGCTGCTTGAGGAACGTCTGGGTGAATGAGATGTGCCGTCTGCGGAGCAGGATGCCCCGGGCAGGGCTCCTCAGGAACGAGCTGGGCTGGTCCCGGAGGGAGAAGCAGAGAGGCCTGGAGCTGGGGGTGTCCTGTGCAAGGCCTGAGGTGAGAGGGAGCTGGCCAGCGGAGGGTGGGGAGGGGGAGGGGAGAGGGTGGGGGCAGGGGGGAAGGGGTTGTTTGAGACAGATCACCAGGCGGTGCAGGACTTCCAGGGTTGAGGTGAAGTGATGACATCTTCTAGGAAAGCACCCAGAGACAGCCAAGGAACGGGGTGCGGGTGGGGCCAGATGTCAAGGGAGGCGAAGCTTCAGCCCAGCCTGCAGGTGAGCCCGGGTGCAGGTGAGCTAGGCTGCAGGTGAGGGGTGCAGGTGAGCACAGGTGGGAGTGGCTACGGTCCAAGGGAGAGGGAGGGTGCAGGGCCAAGGTTGTGTCCTGCGGTGGCAAGAAGCTTCGGCCAACCTGGGGGATGATGGCAAGGGGCGTGGTTTCCTTTCGTTACAAATACCTGGAAGCTTTTATATCCACAACACACACTTCAGAGATACATAAATTACAAAAGCCAAATGACTCCACACTCTGCCAGCAAAGTCGCAGGGGTCAAGAGGCTGTCCCATGAATGACACTCACCATGAAGTCAGTAGACTGACCCACGTTTTCAAAGCAGAGAAACTTACTCCCCAGGGATATCGAAAACGTTTGCTGGGGTCCCAGAGCAAGGCCAGCAGCCAGACCCCGGGATCCTGCTGCCGTCTTGCTCCTGCTCCTGGGGTGGGTGCGCACAGCTCTCAGCTGTGCCTAATGCCAGCCATGCCACCAGCCTCAGAAACACACCACTAAGAATATGGCACGTCTTCCACGGCCACGGATAAATTCAGCCACAGAGAACACCAATGTTTATCTCCCATCTAACCCCTCCCTGCCTCGCAGCAGCACGAAGCAGCGACTGGAAGCTGCCGTGGCCGGCACGGAGCTGCGGGCTTCTGCAGGGCCGCGGTGCGCATCTACAGGTGCCCACAGAAGGAGCCTGATTTTGTCGCTGGGCTTCAGCTTGCGTGGCTGATATAAGTTAACACAAATGCAGAGAGTCGGCAATGGCTGCATTGTACGTGATTCAATGCATTAATGAAACCCGAGCGCATCTGAATACTAACGTTTTCACTACAGTGAGCCTTTGTGTCTCTGAATATGGCTGTTTGTGAGGCACAGAAGGGCATTTGTGTCCCGAGAGTAGCTTCTCCCGGCACACAAGGGGCACCGGGAGAAGTGAAAATCTGTGGATCTGCAGCATTTTGGGGAAGGACAAGTGCAGTTTGAATTTGTCAATTAATAACAGCTTTACTCAAATTAAAGCCCGGTGCGGAGTTTTCATCCAGACTCGAGTCACGGGGCGGAGCACTTGCTGCACGACCGGAGAGGCCTGCATGCGGCTTTCCCAGAACGTGCACGTGTGAGGCGCTCTCTCGGTGTTCAGATTCTGTAGGAAACTGCAAGAAAACTTCTTTAAGAAGCCCACCTCATCTCTCCACTAAAATGACCCCAGAAAACTGGGGAGCGCAGGAAATGCAGTGGACTTTTGAGGATGGTGACGCGAAAGTCAGGGCACGGCTTCCCGGACCGTCTCTGAGACACAGTGGAGAGGGGTTTCTGGGCCACAGAGACACCTGGCAGGACAGGGCGGAGCTAGTGGAGCAGCGTCTACTGTCCAGAGAGACCACAGGTGTCACCACCTGAGGGACGCTCCCACCCAGAGTCTCGGGTACCCCTGAGGCCCGTGCGTCGCGGGCTCCCCTCCTGCCGCATCCCAGCAGGCAGGCGCCCTGGGTCCGCAGCATCGCCTCCGCCTGCCACACCGCTGACCGCGGCTGCCTTTTGCCGCCTTAGCTGGGTCTGCTGCAAGGTCTCCGCTGAGCCCCTGTGTCTCATGGCGTGCGGGGTGCCCCCCGCACAGCGCTCTGGCGTGACCGTGATGATCTCCAGCCCGCGGCTCCCCTGCCTCGGGCCCTGACAGGCCCGACAGGCCCTGTCCCAGCGCACGCGCCCCTCTCCCTATCCTTGGCCTCTGTCGTCCTGACAAGGCCGCTGGGCCTGCCCCGCGTCCCACCCTGACCCTGACCTGACCTGCCTGGGAGGCCCGCCCTGTTGGAACCAGGGGCTCCTCGCGTGTCCACGGCCCATCTTGCCCAGGAGGCCACCGGCAGGGCTGGGCCCTCGCTGCTGCTCAGGGTGGAGCGAGTGGGCAGCTGCAGTCTCTGGGCCAGAGGATCCACAGCTTTTGATTCTGGGACACTCAAGAATCCAGCAGACTCCCTGGCCTGTGAAAGTTCTGGCCCCAAGAACGACACTGACTTCAGCCCGAACTCTCAGCTCCCACTCTGCTTCCTGCCTCCCGCCTCCAGCACCGACCGCAGAGGGGCTTTTGCACATATAACACTTCCTACACACTCACTTCCCCCCACAGGACATCCATCAGATATTTTGATAGATAACAAAATTTGTTTATTCATTTTGAGGGCTTTTACCTACGTTTTAACCTTGGCTTTATGAAACAACTATTTTTGGTGGCAGATCTTACTAGGTTTACAGCCCAGATTTCAATTTTAGTTGTTTGGAAGATTTTCAGTTCTTATTAAATTACAGGGAAAAAAAAAAAAAAAAAAACCAAACCCTAAAACCAAAGTCAGCAGGAGGGGAGGGCGCTGCAGTTCAGGGGTAGAGTCGTGCTTAGCACGCACGCGGCCCTGGTTCAATCCCTGGTACCGCTGCTAAAGCAATCAACAAATCTAATCACCGCCCCAGACAAACGCTAAAGCCAAAGTCAAAAATCATCTGATTAGCTAGGTCTGCCCCATCACAGGGACTTCTCCTGACTCAAAGCCACGGGTTCCCAGTTCACTGTGCCCCACACTTCTTCCTGGAGGGCCTGATGGAGACGATCTCCTGAGATGCCCCGTAGACGCCAACCCCAAACCACATCCTGGTCCTCTCTGACAGGGCCTGGAGTGCGGAGGACAAGCTGGGGTTTGCCCTGTTGACACAGATGCCCAGGCAGTGGTCAGGAGGTCCACCCAGGTCATCGGGGGCCCTGCCATCCAGCCTTTATTTTTCACTTTCCCTGCTGCAGTGTCGTTGGGTGCCCGAGGCAGAAACCGCTCAGAGACAAGCCCGCAGCAACCTGGCCTGGGAGGCTCTGTAGAGGGCGGTCTCCTCCTGGGCTGGGAGGACCTTTGCACCAGGATGGGGACGCGGGCGCCGGGGCCCTCGGGAATGTCCCTCTAAATACACAGAGCTCGGAGCAGCTGTGAGCCCCCTGTCCTGGCGCACTGAGCAGCTGTCTCCTGAAGTGACTCACACTCTGGTTTCCCAGCTCACGGTCCCCTTAGGAGCTGTTAACCCAAAACACATCCATACGTCCAGAGGCACCAAAATGGCTACTTCCCCAGCTGTTGAGATTGAGCCCTTCTAACTTGAAGCAGCGGCGAAGAACAGATGCAAGGCGCCGTCACTGTGGAAGCCACAAAACGCAGGAAAGCTTTAGTCATTTGGTATTCGATTTGCTGTTTTTCAACTCACGGTTTTTAACTTATATTTTTAACTTACTTTTTTTAAACTCATATACTTTTTGCATCAAGCAGTATCTTACAGATGACTGAGACCGTAGAAGGCACCGCACAACGCAGGTGACCACAGCTGACACTGTCTCAGGCCCTGTCTCTCCGGGGCAAGTCAATGTGGCAAAGTAAGGATGCCTGGACCCAGGGCAAGTCCTTTCAGGGAGGGCGACCTGGATCAGAAGAGGAGAGGAAATCTGAAGTCACGTCCGTCACAGTCAAGGAAGCCGTAAGGGGTACAGAGGCGGTGGTACGAACTACGGAGACGTTATCCAATGCTCCAGCCCATTGCAGAAGGGACCCTGTTTCTGAAAAACCAAGAGAAGGCGATGCTGTTTCCAAAAGCCCAGAAAAAACGATGCAGGAGCTCGGCCCCCAAACTGAAATACACAGCACAGCTTTCCTCGAGTGGTCTTCGTAGGTTGTGGTTCTCTTCTGGTGGGAAGATGGTTTGGGTCTGCAGTGGTGGAACTTTTACCCGGGGAAGCTTTGCGGATAAGCAGTAACTCCAGACAAGGAACCCCGCCGGCCTTGACTGTCCCCTCCCAGCCCATCGGGCACCACTCAGAACCTCCGCTTCCTTCTGCAGAATATGCTCCAGTTCCCCTCCAAGCAGAGGTGCCAGGGAAGCTGGAGAAAAAGGAGCAGACACTGGTACATCAGGTCGACCTGAGCCCTGGCCAGAGTCTCATTTTCGGTTGATGGTATGAAATTGGTCGTTGACTATCTGAGCGAAATTTCCATTTCTACTTTCTTGACATAGGGCGTGCTGATGTATGTTATCCGACAGGAGAACGCCTTGTCCCATCTCACATGATAACGCACACAAGACAGCAACACACCTGTTCCGTCTGTGGACCGTCAACCCCTCTCCATCTGGGTCGGGGCTGGAGGTGCTGCACTGGTTGCCCGGTGTGCGGTCTGCTGGGCTCCGATCAAACACAGATCCGGCATCTCTCCTCCCTGAAGCGGCCTCGACGGAAGAGCCAGGCTTTGGCTGCAAAGAGCAGCTTGTACTAGGGACGGCCAGGCTGGGGACCAGAGCTCCTGTCTGTCAAGTGAAGACAGGGGGCCCCATCCTGCAAGGGGGCTGCCTTACACTGACAGCCACAAACCAGGCTGTGAGCTCAGTGCCTTAGGCAGAACCTCAGGTTTAAAGCACGGGGCCAGGCGTGCAGGCTGGCAGGCGGAAGGGCGAGAGGGAGCCATCCTTCCCAGCTCACACTGCACTTGGCTGGATGCCCCATCTGAGCCAGAGGGGCGCGGGGCACCTGTGTGTCTCTGATGCAGCCAGGCCACTCTCTGCAGAGGAGCTGGCCATGCTCCTGGGCCCGTGGCACTGTGGAATTTGCCAGTGTGGGCCAGGGCTAAGAGGACCCTTCTTGTTTGTGGAATACTTTTGGCCCTGGCTCGCTGCTCCTGGGGTCACCAGAGAGGGCCAAGAAACAAAGAGGCCCATGGTTGTGGCCCGTGGATTTGCTACGGCAGAAATTCTGCATCTATGAGAGGCATGCAGCCGCCCGCAGGCGACCCGCGGAGATTTCTTTAAAACTTCTCCACCAACGAATCCTATCAACCCACCCATCTCACACGAATGCCTCCTTTGTGCACCCAGAACATATAGTTTTTATTTGCTCGAAATAGCTCGCACCTTGACCCCTCCCACAGCAGGGATGGGGTCACGGGAGAGGCAGCCCTGGGGCTCCACGGGGAGCCTGCTCCTCAGGGGCCCGGTTTCTCCATCACACAACCAGCGTGACAGGCCACGGGCCCAGCTTCCCAAACACAGTCGGCATCCAGACACTGAGATTCCCAGGAGCCCGAGACCCATGCGGCTCTGCTCCTTGTGCCGCCTCTGGGGGTTCTCCCGGTGACTCTGTGCTGACCGGGGGCAGGCCCGAGAGGGTGCGGAATTCCCCCAAGAAAGTGGCATCACAGGTGCCACTAAGAACTGCTTTTCAGGGGAGGGGAAATAAGCTGAAAAATGTACTCCCACCCCCAAGGCCAATTTTACACCCTGGTGCTAAGCAAATGACAGTAGAGTTAAACTGAATTTGGCCTGCAAGGCTGGAGTCCGCTGGGGTCAAACCCAGTGGACTTTGATTCTTGGTTCTACCATCTATGATGTGACTTTGAGCACCTGATTTAACCTCTACGCCTCAGGTGCCTCCTCGTGTCATTGTTCTGACGAGCCCCTGTGGGACGCGTGACAGCATGTTCTGAGCACTGACGCCAGTAAGTGCTCAGCGGGGGCTTTTGTCATTACTGTTGCTATTATTATGATAGTTATAAAACTAGTCTGGGAATTCCTTGTGTAAATTCCCATACATTTCCCACCCACCCACCCATCCACCTCTCCATTTATGCACCCACCCGCTCACCCAGCCATCACTCATCCACCCCATCTACCCACTCACCACCTACCCATCCACCCACCCATCCATCCATCTAGCCAACGTTCATTTCATGCCTCTGTAGGTAGAATTCTAAGAATGGGCGCCCATAACCCTCACCCCTGTACATTGTCATGTCATACGGCAAAAGGAGGTTATCTGGGACTGTTGAACCAACCACGGGAGCCTTTGGAAGACAGAGTTTGCTCCGGCTGGTGACAGGAGCTGGTCAGGGAGATTGCCACCCAAGCATGAGAAGGATGGGGAGCATCGCTGCCGGCTTAAGAACAGGAAGGACCATGGGTAGGGTCGAGAGAGTGGCCTCTAGGACCTGAGGGTGACCCCAGCTGACAGCCAGCAAGGAAACGGGGACCGCACCCCTGAAACGACTCAGGGCTGAATTCTGCCAGCAACCTGTGTGCGCCTGGAGGTGGACTTCCCCCAGACTGCAGGTGAGGGCTGACCTGGCCGGCACCTTGATGGCAGTAGGGTGACAGAGACAATCTCATCAGTGGGAGGGCCTCGGGCGGGGCACGGCCCTGGCTGTGGGGTGAGAAGGAATTAGCCAGACGGGAGGGGCTGGGGCTTTGGGCAGAGCTGGGGGTGGCGGCGGGTGGCAGGCCGAGCGTGGGCTCGCTGGCTGCTGAAGGCCACGAAAAGGGTTTGTTCTTTGTTCCAAAAGTGTGCAGTGCTACGGGGGGCTCTTCAAACTCAGAAGCAGCATAATCAAATTGACATTTTCAGAAAGTCCCTCTGGCTCTGCTGAGAAGAGTGGGCACCTGAGAACAGCAGAGACATCACGGGGCAGCCCAGGCGAGGGAGGTCGGCCTCCTGGGCGGGGTCTGGGGACGGGGCAGGGGCCCAGTGCGGATCCCTGAGAGCTTTAGGGGATAAACATTAGGACTGGGGACAGAGGGAGAGAGAGGGTGTCATGAGAGGTCAACACCCGGGAGCCAGAAGTGCCTGTTCCGTGGCCCCCATGCCCGACCCACAGATGAGAAACTGGGGGGCGAGGGCAGTGTCTGTGAACAGCCATCCAGGGGACTCGGAACACAGAGCACCTGCCAGCTTTCCATGTAATGTTTCTCAAGTGCAGGACATTTTATGACAAGCAGGGCTTTTCCTTTGCATTCTGTACTGAGCAGGAATCAACGGATTCGCCGGCAGCTGGCCTCCACGCCAACGAAGCAGAAGGTGTCACACACGACTCCCTAGACCCAATCTGGGCCACCTGTGGTGTCACAGCCCCGGGGCTGAGAATGTGCTTTCCTTCTTAAATGGTTAAAAAGGAAAAAAAAAAAAAATAGGATTTCACAACACATAAATAAAGTTTCACTGGCACACAGCCTCACTTGTGTGCTGACAAAATCATCTTTGGCTACTTCTGGGCTCCCAGGGCAGAGCAGAGTCAGCAATGATGGGGACCGTGGGGTCCGCAGAGCCTGCAACGTCGACCACCTGCCCCTTTACAGAAGACGTCTGCTGACCTCCTTGGGCTACAATGTAGATCTAAGTTCTAAGAACAGGAGAAACCGGAGGAACAGGGGTCAGTGTAACAGTAACAGGAGTTACAGGGGCCAGTGTAACAGTAACAGGGGAACAGGGGGAACAGGAGTTACAGGAGGAACGGGAGCCAGTGCAGCCTTACCAGGAGACCTGAGGATTAACGCCACGCAGCGTCAGGAGAAGCAGAGTCTGAGAGCCTACCGCGCAGGAAAGAACTCACTTTTTGTGCCTACAGTGCAAGTGACTACAGTAAGATGTTCTCTGTACCACTGAAGCTTTGGACTTGACATGGAAGGTGGTTTTAAAAAGCACACTTAGTTTTAATTTCATGAATGAAACTAATGACAGCTGTTTTCAAACGAGAAGATGGATGTGCCAAAGGGAACCCAGCCCCCGGGATACGGTACAGTCGGTCACACCCGGGCCACCCGGGAACCTCCGCGGGGACCCAGGGGGTGGGGCGCAAGGGCCCGGACTCACAAGGTGATGGGGAACGGGTGAACGGCGTGGCCTAATCTGACTGGACGGCTGCGAGGGCAGAGCCGTCTCTTAGAGATGTGCAGATCAGGTAGCGGCGGCGAAGCCTCCACCCCTGAGCAGCTGGAGCAAGGAAAGGGCCAGAAGGAGACTCGGAGGCGAAGCTGCACCTTCCCGGCCACCAGAGTAAACGCCTTACAGGTGACCCTGTCAGACCCAGGACATCCGAGTTCAGAGAACGCCCGTCACGCGCGATCACTTGTCTGAGCCTGTGCGACCTTGTCTCGCACTTGACTTTCATTCCCCTTCCAACAGGTAAAGGCTCTGATCCTTGAGGAAGCTGTTCATTTATACAGAAGGCACACACACGCGGTAAAGCCCAGCTCCCTGTATGCATGTGCACCTAACTCGCCTCACACTGCCCTGCACTCCTCAAGAAGCGAAAGCTGGAGTCGTCTCATATTATCTTTCTTCCTCCCTTGCAATTCTGAGGTTTGTTTGCTAAATAATCAGGTGCTATTAGACTCTTTTGGAAGAATTACCGATTACAGACATGCAGAAAACCAAACAGATCAGGGCCGCAGATCCTGCATTATTAATTGGCAACCAGTGAACACTGTGAAATTTCTAGTAGCCGTGGAATCACCAAAAGTCAGCCTGGAGTTCGGCCCTGCGGAGACGCAGACACGCCGCTGGTTCACAAGGAAACGGGCATGCCCGTCGCTTTCTGTGACCTCCCTGGGCTTTTTGTGGAATGTGTGAATATTCAGTATTGCTTGCAATTGTTGAAAAGTAAAGAAAGGTGAGGGATGTGTGCAGAAAGTGGTGTGCTTTGTGATCCTCTCAGCCAAGGGCACAGATGCCAGAAGCCGTGTCCTTGGTCTTTAGAAAAACGTGACCTTTGGTCTCAGTTGCTTTTCTTTCCTCAAAGGAAGAGGGTCCGCGATTACCTGGCTTTGGCGGGCGTCCTTCCTCTGAGCTCAAACAGAACCTCATGTTTAACCAACACACACTCCTAAAGACATTTATCCCATTTCATGAGTATTTGGAGGATGCTCTGACATTTGTTACTGGAAAAACTAGTCAGAAGCGTTCGCCTTTTCAACTGACTCTCTTTTGGCGGGACCGGCGTAGTTGACGGCTCACAGTGGGGAAAACGATCGATACATTTCTACCGGGCGTTTCCGTAAGCGGGAGCGTTATTTTTAGAGCTGCTCCGGGGACAGTTGCAGATCTGTCCTGCACACTTTCTGTCCCTGGAAGCGGCAGAAACAATGGTGTCAAATGTCTAGAGCAGGATGGGCTTCTCACACAATGCCTGCTTTTCACAAGCGGCCTCCCAGCTCCGAGGAAGGGCCAGCCCCGTACCAGCCAGTGTTAGCTGCTGCCCTTTTTAGGGATAAAAATAACTTGAAGACTCTGCAAGTGAAGAAATATTCAGTGAAAGACGTAAAAAAGACCCTCAGCTGATAAAACATGATTTTTCAGATGAAGAAAAGGTGATGTTTTAATTAGATTAACAGAAAAAAGGAAATGTTCCAAGATACCAGCTATAAAGACAGCTGCTGGGAAGCTCTTCGCTGGCTGCGCTACCTGTTTTAGTAAAGTGCATGCTAACATGTTAATGGCTTTTCAGCTTATGTTCTTGTTTAGAAATCGTTTTGAGGCAGTTTATCAAGATCATATATAATCAGACACAGCTCACATTTTATTGGGTATTTGACTAAAGAAATGGAAAATATTCCATGTTTACTCATGCAGTGGGGTTGACTCTTTAAAAGATTTATTCATGAAAATTCTAACTTAATCACAATGGGTGCTCATAACGTTTTTATGTTTTGTTGCATGAACCTTGAATAAATTGATAATTTCATAAGGAAATTATCCCAACCAGAAAGTCAACATTTGCACATCATGGAAATAAATCCACACACACAGATACTGATGTGTGCATATTACAAAGTTCTCCAAAGCTGAAGAAAAATTGATCTCCTTGAATCTCACTGTGACATTTTAAATTTTCATCACAAGACAATTAGGGCTCATTTCCTACAAGTTCTGGGTTATTTCCGACGGGTCCTGGTTACTGAAGACGCTGAAGGACACAGCCGCATGATGTCACCTTCCGGGTGCAGGCGCAGGCCCTCGGGCACCTAGGTGGTGCGGCTGCCTCGCTCACCGGCGATCACCAAGCCTGCATCCCTCACAGGCGGGCTGGAGGGGGCTGCAACATCCCTTCTGGCCTGAATCTCTACAAACGTCTAAATGCAGCACGCGAAGTGCCATCCGTAGAGGGTGCTGACTGAGGATAAAGCCTTTAATCTCCAGGCATACTCTGCACACTGTGATGCGCTGAGCTAGTGCTTGGTGCTTGGGATGTGAGGGCTATCGGTTGACCCCAGTGCTTTCCAAGAGGACTCTGAGCAGAGTGAGAAGGGACGCAGACCTCGGGGAGGCTGCTCTGGCCTACAGCTGTCTAGAGCCCGTGTCAGTGTGCCCACCCTTAGCCCAAACGTTTGGGGGCCAGAATCTCACACGTCAACCGGCCCGGTCCCCACGGTCCCCTGGATCCTGCCCCAGCAGCCCCACCCGACCTTCCCTGGGCCCGACTCCTGCTCACGCCACGTGCACCCCGACTTCCGCATTCTCGACTCCGCTGCCCCCATCCGCCCTTTGGGGCGTGCAAGTCCCCCCTCCTTCAGGGAGTGAATCCGCTCCCTGGATGCTGGTGGTCTCGGCCCGTGTTTAAATGCTGAGTCCTTACTACACTGCCCAGTTTCAAGTCCCGGGGACGGACGTGGTTCACGGGGCTAACCTTGACCACTGCTTGTGACCACCTTGGGACAGGGAGGGCCCCAGGGCCCCGTGGATGCTGCAGAACTCAGCACCTCGCCGAAAGCCCATGCATGCAGACAGGCTGCTGGGCTGGTGAGTGCAGCGTTGTGAGGGAGGGAAGGTCGGGACGGCGGTTCTGTGTGACCTGGGAGCATCGTGGGAGTGGCTGCGACCCGGGGAAACGTTTGGAAAGGCAAGTGCCAGGAGCCAGGCTGACCTGGCAATCACGGCTCCTTTGCATCTGCGGCCACTGCATGGACTCTGGCTCTGCAGCCTCGTCCTGGACGGGCTGCTCCCCCGAGGTCCTGTCCTCGCAGACCCTCCAGGTCAGAGGCTCCATCGGCCATGCTCAGGACCCTGGGTTCTGCCCACTGCTGATGGGCAAAGACCAAACTAACATCGCAATCAAACTCCGCCTTTGACTGCTCTCTGAGTGTCAGGTCCACCCTGCCTTCCTACAGCTCTGCCGCCACGGCACAGCGTCCACCCCCAGCCCCCTGCCAAGGGCCCTGGCCTCCTGCCACAGGGCTGCTCCGTGGGGACACAGCCGCACTTGTCTGGCATCCCAGGGTCAGCTCAGAGGCCATGTCCCCCGAGGCCTTCCAGAGGCTCTGGACTCTGCCCCTGCTCAGCACTGTCCCCCAGAGGGCCTCTCGGGGGCCTCGACGCACTGAGTGCCCCACTGCTGGGCTGTGTTCACCGCCCCCGCCTGCAGCAGCCCCACCAAGATGGTGCTTGCCCCTTAGGGCACCCAGGGATTCTCCTGTGTGCACAGACAAAATCAGATCAAGTTAAACTTAACTTGTAAAAGGGGAAGAAAAACATCCATTAAAAAGAGTTGTAATTTGTTTTTCTTTTAAAAGAAATTTGAGGGGTGGGGAGTATAGCTCAGTGGTAGAGTGCATGCTTGGTGTGCACGAGGTCCTGGGTTCAATCCCCAGTGCTTCTGTTAAGGGGAAAAAAATTTAAAAACACATTTAAAAGCCATAAAAATGGGATCAAGGCCACGTGTGACATGTCCAGTCAGCAAATCCACAGACCGAACGCAGCTCAGTGAGAAAAGACGCCGACCGTCACGGTTAGAACGAAAGCTCTAACAGGCGTCTCTTCTCTCTGCACTTGGAAGGGTGATCCTTCCTGCAACTTCCCTGCCCCCGTGGGGGACTCGCTCCCTTGACAAGACGCTGATGGAGCTGCACCCTGCGCTCCTCCCGCTTCACAGCTTCACGGCGCCGCTCACCTGCGCTCCGGCCTCCGTACGGCCGGGGGTGCCAGCAGTGAAGGCCAGGCAGGGACAGGGTCCTCGGAGCTGACTTACGGTTAAGGAAGTGGGGGTGGGGCACGGGGCTCCACGCCGAGAAGAAGGAAAGGAAGAGAGCCGAGCTTCCTCCTTGCAGACCCCTGTGTGAGTCTCACTCGCACCTGCCCCCGGCCCCCCAGGTCCCCGCGTCGCAGGCACCCCCATGCCCGGTTCACAGGTGTCAGCACCAGGACTCAGCGGGGTCAGACCGAAAAGCACACGCTTGTTAAGCAGCAGAGTCAGGACTGGGACCCAGGTCAGAGGTCATGTCCACGCGGCAGGCCTTTCTGTTTCGTTCACTGCTGCCCTTCTCCGCTGAGACACGTGCCTGGGGCATAGAAATCGCTCGGCCAACACCTGCAGGATGAGTAATCCTCATTTCAAAATAATAAAACAATCCCTGTGCGAGGCATTACGAGGATGGAGAGCTTAACAGTCTGGTCTCTGTTTCAACCCTGCCGACGCAAAGGCTGGTTTTGTTTTCTGTCTCCTGAAGTTCCTGCAAGGTTAGAGTAAAAGCTGCCTGAAGGCCCTTCGATCGGCTAGTGACGTATCAGAAGCACGCGCCACTGGATGACTAGGGGCCGAGGGAGGCCGGCTTCTGTAGCCACGGAAACAAGGGCTGGTCCCCTCCCCTGCTAAGAGCTGAGCAGCCGCCGCTGAGGGTCTTATCAGACTGATGCCAGGAGCAGCCAGCCACCAGGCTTCCCTGCGCTACGCTGTTCTGGCGTTACTGCCCCTCTCCTGACTTCGAGGAGCCACCTGCCCTCAAAGCACGACTCTTCCCTGGAGACATCTCCAGACTTGGAGCCACAGAGTCACGGGGACAAACCCAGCGGAGAAAATGCCTCTGCCGCCTCCAGGGCTGCGCTGAAGAGAGAGGCAGTTGCAAAAACAAAACAGATTTGAAAACTGCAGATAGTTTTTTATAATTTTGAAGACACTAACATTCTGAAACACAGAAGTAGCATTCTATTTATATTTTTTTTAATTAAAAAATTTTGTTTCTTTTAAAAATTTTTTCTTTATGTTTCTTAAAAATATTTTCAACGGCAGTGAGGTAATTTTAGGTTTATTTGTTTATTTTTTTAAAAACAGAGGGACTGGGGATTGACCCCAGGACCTCGTGCACGCTAGGCACGCGCTCCACCCTGCCCCGCTTTATTTACGTTTTCCGTGTCAGCTCGCTGACCCCTCCACCTCCGTGCTTCGCGGGGCCCACAGCCGGCTGCAGCGTTGCTCTGCGCACAAGGCAGCTCTCTCTTGGCGCTGCGCCCCAGCTGCACAGACCCCTCCGGCTCCGGCTGAACATAAGCCTCTATCTGAATGGCTTGGAAGGCCCCGCGGGTGAGGGGCTGACGGCAGTTTCGTACAGGATTTCAAGGAGTATCGCTCTACAAGTGAGTCAAAGTGCAGCTGGTCCCTCCAGGCGTCTAAACGTCTGCAGAGCGGGTGTGGAACCCCAGGAACGGGGGCAAAGTGCTCCTGGTGTCGGGTCCCGCTCTTTGCGGCCCATGTGCCTGGGACGGCCTTGGAACCGGCAGCCGAGGCAGACCCGCACCCTCCCTCCCGGCTGCGGGGCAGCTAATGCTTTTGAAACTTTTCTCTCTGTCCTTCCACTGTCCCCAACCTGAGGGCAGCCTGAGAGGGTCCCTCCCTCTCACCATCTCAGGTGTCTTCTTTAATTCAGTGTCAGTGAAGATGAGTGAGAACGACGTTGAGGACTGGACAGCATCCCAAAGCCCGAGGCAACCCCCTGGGTACCCGAGAAGCCTGACTGTGCAGCCCAAGAGGGCGGTGCTGGGGGTCTCCCCAGCCCTTTCCAGGGATCCCAGCCCAGCAGTGGCAGTACACGCCCCTGGGCCCCCCTCAGAGATGGCTCTCCTTCTGCTCCTCCTGAGACCACCACCGCCCTCTCATCTTCAGTTATGGGCAAACAACTGGTGGCAAAGAAACTTCCAGAAATCTCCTGCCAACGACACAGCTGGCACAGCTGTGGGTGGCTGTCCTCGCTCACAAATGAAGCCCAGGGGTCCCGTGGTTCCCACCAGCTGGGCCTGCAGACCGGCAGAAGGCTCCCCCGGGGTGGGGACGTGGCGTGTCCCCTCCCCACCCCGTCCTGCCTGGCTCTGTGTGTGGCTGCGTGAGTGTGCATATGGCATGTTGGAGTGCGTGAGTGTGTCAGCGTGTGTGTGCGTAGGTGAATGAGTGTGTGTGTGTGTGTGTGTGTGTGTATGGGTGTGTGAGTCAAAGTCCATTTCTCTGGGGCTGGAGCAGCATGTGTTTTCATAAAGATGGACGGAACGTTCACTGGGATTCCCCCGGGACCTCAAGGCATCGGAGTAGTTGCTGCGTGAACACTAGGACTGGTGTCGTCACCTGGATGGAAGGCCCGTCCCCCTGCCCCCACATCTGCAGCAAATCACATGTCAACACAGCGTCACCTTCCAGTGATGGGACCCCTGGTTATGACATTGGTCCACAGCATCTTTGATTCTTTATAAAGATTTTAGAAAAAGAAGGAAGACATTAAGACATACTTTTTGTTTTAAAGCAGTTTAGATACAAATTTTCAGCTAGAGGTAAATTTTCAAACTAATTAAGACAGCATATAAAATTCAACCATCCAGGAAGAGTCCTTGCTGCTAAGAGACAGGAACAAAGGCGGGAGGAGGGCCTTCTCGTGTGAATTTTACGTGACCTGGAAAATGACTGGATTGTAGCCCTGAAATTAAAATGTTTAACACAACAGTCCAAGGGTAGGACTCCTCAGTGACGCGGATTCACATCGGGCCCACCTGCTGGGAGCGACGCGGACACCGCCCGCTGCCTGCCACCTCTCTAGTGAGAAATTAAGTCGGCCAGCACTGTGTCTCACCCACGAGCCACTGCCGTCACAGCTCAGGGGCTGCGAGGTCGCCCACAGGAACCGATGCGGGGCTGGGAGCGCGTGCCTGCCCGGCTCTGCCCAGGGCGCGGCCGCCGGCGAGGGCCCTCGGGCTCGGGGGCCACAGGCGGGGGGGACTGAGGACGAGGCAGGGCCTGGCCTCACGGCCAGTTCAGGCCAGCCTGAGGTGGAAGCTGGGAATGGGGACTCTTCCTGATGGAAACCAAAGCTGGGGACCCCAGAGGCTCACTGACCCCGAGGATGGCAGCGGTTGGGGGGGGGTCCGGAGAGGGGCGAGGGGGACTCTGCGTCCCCGGGCCTCAGCGGGCACACAGGGCTGCCCGCTGACCAACCCCACGCAGCTGCTGCTTGTGCCCATGTGCGGCCTGCATTCCCCTTTTGTTCTGGGAACCGTTCAGTTGTCCTATTGTGACTCTGTTGGCCTCAAGTGACTCTCAGCAGCTCATTCTAATCTGAGGGCCGGGGCCGGCGGGGGTGGGGTAAACGCGTGGGCGGCCAGCAGGAGGCCTCAGCGACTCGGCCTCACCAGGGCCGGCCCTGCTGGTGCCCCAGCCAGCTCACCAGGGGCATCGCTCCCCGGAGGAGCCTTCGCTGGACCGCAGCCCTCATCCCGGTCGGTCTCGGAATTGCGGGTGCCCAGGCGCCCCCCACTCTGCCCCCAGCTCCTCCCACGTGTGCACCCTGTGCTCAGCAGCGGCCCAGGTGCAGAACTTCTCGGGAGTAAAGAGCTCAGGCTTAGGACCCTGGGGGGCATTTCTGGGGGAAATCAGCAGTTTGCAAAGGTGTCTTAGGGGGAGGAGGGGACGGGGCCGCAGGGGGAGGCGGCTCCGTCACTGGCAGATGCTGACTAAGCTCGTTCGAGGGCCAGGCCGGGCCCCGCCCCAACGCAAGCTTTATAAAATAACCCCCGCCACACACACACGTTTCTACCTACTTAAATATATATGACAACGTGTATTACTTATATATTATTAACACAATATATTATATTTTATATGTTATACATATTATACTCATGTTTTTAATATGAACAGTTTCCCTGAACATTAAACACAGACAATTCTCTCTCCTTTATCTGGGCGATGAATCGGCGATTCCTCGTGGGATTCTGCCCTGTACCTGCAACGAGCACGTGGCTTAGCCCCGCAAGGCGCCGTGACTGAAGCAGTGAGGGACGCGCTCACGACCCCCGTGGCCCTGCAGAGCGGCACCAGCGTCCACCTCACGCTGCGGTACTCTCGTCCTGTCTCTCTGGCTCTGGAGACGTGGGTCGCGTCTGGAAGGAGCCACCGTGGCTCTGGGAAGAGCAGGGGTGCCCTCTTCTGGAGACGTCTTCGTCGGTGTGACTGGGGCAACCTCAGGCTTCCCCTCTCCGCAGCCGAGTTCCCTGCATCTCTTTCACCCTGGGACTGGTGAGCTCGCGCGGGTGGGCGTCCCCGTCCTTCCTGCCTGGATTTCAGATGACGAAGACAGCCTGTGCCATGTGTGTGGGTGTGAGGTTCCAAAAAACCCCAGTAACTGTCCCACCGCCAAACACTCTGGTTCCCAAAGCTCGGACAGCCCATGGTTCTGTAGGCTCGCGAGCCCTGAAACGTTTTTAGGTGACCAGGCAAACCTGGAGTGTCACCACCCTCGGTCAGAGAGAAATTACTGAGAAATTTACCAGTGTGCTCTAGTGAGTTATTCACTTAGATCCAAACACTTCGGGGAAAGTTTCCCTTGAGATGAAAAAGTAAATAAAACTCCTACATGCACTGCTGAGTCAGTGACGGGCTCTGCCTTCCCCGGTTCCGAGGAAGTTCTCCCGCGCCCCCGGTTCTTCCAACACGCAGACGAAATGAGTAACCAGGAGCCCCAAGAGCATCAGCAAACGGCTGCTGGTGACTCAGATGTTTCCTAGAGCATCACGAAGGTGTGGTTTCCCGATCACACGCAGGGAATTCCTGTCTTGTCAGGAGGAGACCTCTCTGTAAGTCGGGAGGGACCTGCTGACTCTCCCCTGGAGTGACAGGTGTCAACCCTTCAGAACTGAAAAAGAATTCTCAGATTTCCTCCAAGACAGTACGGTCAGGATTGACAGCCAAGATTATTTTAGCTTTGTTTCTCCTCATTGTTCCGCACCTTCAGGCTGGGGCAGCTTTGGACCCCAGAGGAGCACTGGGAGGGTGAGACGATCCAGTTCAAAAGCAGACGCCGGCCAGCTGGGCAGGGCCCCTCGTCTGCGTGACTCAGGATTGCAGAGCATGGAACAGCGGGACCCAGGAGGCGCCCTGGGCCACCCTGACTCGTGGTCACACGTTCCCCTCCGCTGTGACTCAGTGGTGTCAGCTGTTCATGCCGTGAAGGTGACAATCAGTGACTGCTCCCCGTCACTCTGAGGGCTGAGAGCTTGGCACGTCAGAAGCACGTTCACTCAGTGGGTATTCAAGCCTCTCGGTGTTCAAGGCCCTGCGAAGTCACCGAGGACAAGACGCAGCTTGGCTTG
Organism: Camelus ferus; assembly: GCF_009834535.1. Taxonomy (NCBI): domain Eukaryota; kingdom Metazoa; phylum Chordata; class Mammalia; order Artiodactyla; family Camelidae; genus Camelus; species Camelus ferus. The sequence goes on along the minus strand of NC_045725.1, from coordinate 2,834,049 downwards.
TGGCATTTTTCTTCCCAGTAAAACACAAGTCTAACTTTGTGACGGGAGTGAAACCGCCACACTTCGGCTGGTTTTCACATCGACTCTGGATAATAAAAGAATTCTCCAGACTGAGTATCTCACTGAGAAGATGAAAGAGGGCTGCCTTTGAAAGAACTTCGGGGAATTACACCATGTCTGTAATTTACGGAAAAGGCCTATAATAGGTCATTTCCGTGTTACGTCACACAGTGCTGCGCACAGGCGTGTATAACCGTGTGCGCACGCATGCGGGTGTGTCTGACGGAGAAAGAGTGGCTGACACTGTTACGGCTCATCCTAAGGGCAGTGACCCTGGGCAGCAGTGACACACAGGATGCCTGCGTTAAAAAGAAGCAACCGTGGCCCCCAAATTCTAAAATTTACTCTTCTTCATAGACAGAGCCTAAATACGGACATTTCTTTTTTGTCATTTCCTTTTTTGTACTTATCTACGTGTGTCGTTGGACACAGGACCAAAGACCTGTATCTGAGAGGTTTACAGGCAGACTTAGTATTACAGCCATCGGCCCTCAGACATGCGGTTCCAGTTTGCAGTCAGAGCCCCTCCCCGTATCCTAAGACCACACGCTGTCCTCCGAGACGGTGCTCCCTCTTCCGCTCTTTCCTCTGCCCCTGAGGAGCGGGCACCCCACGACCTAGAGGCACTGGGCCGGGTTCAGGCCCCAAGGAAACCCCTGCGGAGACGGGCACAAAGCAGGTGGAAACCAGGAGAGAGCAACGGTTCCTTTCACAGTCTGACGTCCATTCCGCTAATCCGCTGCGTTTCGTCTCCGTCTTGGGTTACACTGATTTTCATGGAAGCTTAATTAAGATACTGAAAAAGTGGGCAGGGGTCCTTCTGTTATGATGTGGGCTTGCTCCAGAAGGATGGGATTAGAGAAAAGGAAAAGGTTTTTGAAACAGAGCGTGTAAATCAGGAACAAAAAATATCGGGGTGGATTATCTTGCCTGACACGTGAAGGATAAAGAAACGCTTTCCAGGAATCAGCAGGGGCCGGGCCAGGCACACGGCGGGGGGCCTTTCCTGGGTGTCAGCCCCGCGGGGCGGGCTGGCCATGGTGAGAGCTCATCTCAGTAGCTGGGAAACCGGTCCCTCCTCCGCTGATAACCAGCCAGACCGGGCCCCGGGCCTGAGGCCTCAGCGCTCCAGGATCGCGTGCAGAAGGGGAAAGGACAGACCCGCGCGAGGCCCCGCGTAGCCTGCGGCCGTGGCAGGTCGCCCAGGGTCACTGCCACCCGGCAAAGGTGGGCCCGACAGCGGTAATGCAAGAGTCAGTGGGGGCCGGTGCCCTCCCCGCGGCGGGGGCGGCAACTTCCATTCCTAGGGCGACGGAAGAGTGACCTTCTATGGAAAGCACTTCTCCCCCGACACCCCGACTCGCCCTTTGGAGTTCAGATAAACGCCCTGGTGCCCACGCTCCGCGGCTCCCGCCCAGCCCCACCGCTTACTTTCACGGGCATGCTGGGCCTCTGGACTCTGCACCCAAGGGATTGAGCAGATGGTTCGAGAAACATCTCCTAGCTAGGACAGCTCTGGGAACTCGCCCGTGTCAGTGTGCAGAAAGGCACGCGGAACGAAAACAAGGTGGGGCCGGACGGCGGGGTTCCCCAGGGCGGCCACGTCGGGGCAGGAGGGAGCACGCTCTCAGCCCCCACGTTCCGTGGAGTCTGCGCTTCAGTCACGAGAACAGACTCACAGGTCCCTCACGTAATGGAGAAAACCAAGACCTTCCCCAAACAAGAGTGTGTGGCTCACAACAATCGTATGAAATCATCGTCTGATTTTTATGGGACGTACCGAACACATCGCTGTCTTCCGAGGTCTCCCGGGGCAGGTGACGGCGGTTTCTCCTTTTTTCAGATTCTTCTCTGTTAGTTTCACCCTCCTGGAAAAAACAACACAAAACAAACCCTTCCTTAGGATGCAGTGTGCGATTCAGCAAGACACTTTGGCGCGTTTCTCTCCTGCTGGCAAATCACACCCTCACATCCATCCTGCTCGGAGGTGGAATCTGGTTCAGGGTGGGTTTTCTGCGGGGGAGTCTGAATTCTGGCTTGTCTTTTCCGCCTGGGCATGCAAGCATCCTCTCGTTCCAGAGGATGTGTTTTTCGTACAAAAGAAATGCAAATTGTTCAAAGAATGAGCTGGACACCATTCCATGTATTTCCAGGGCGCACCTGCCCGTGTCAGGAAGGCCCTGTTTCTTGTTCTTAGTGAGGAGCTGGTTCCATTAGAGTCTAAAGAAATCTAATTAGGTCAAACCGAAGTTTCCCAGACTGGACATAAAACTGCCTTGGGGAGAGTTTTTGTTTTTTAAACAAAATTCCTTCATCCCCTGTGGCCTTTGTCACCTGATTGGGTGACTTTACCAAGTGGTTGAGCAGAGTGTGGATAAACACTCCTTACTCCCCAATTGCCTTAAAATCCACAGTTCAACACCAAACTTCACTCCCTGTGTTCATTTGCCTCCCTTAAAAAACACATGCACAGCCTGACCCTTGGTACCTGGGAATGCTGACTTTATTTGGAAATTAGGGTCAGGGCAGAGGGAACTAGCCAAGACGAGGTCACTGGGGTAGGGTGGGCCCGCCATCCAATGATGACTGTATGGCCCTCCTTTCTTAGAAGAGGAAATTCAGACACAGACAAGGACATACAAGAGGCCATGTGATGATGGAGCAGATGGAGTGAGGTAGCCACAGGCCAGGGAGGCCAGGGATGCTGGGCACTCCAGATTCTAGGATAAGTCTAGACAGACTCAGAACCTTCAGAAGGACCCAACCCTGCCGGCCCCCAGGGCTCTGCGCAGCCGTGTGTATGGTGGTGTGGGCACGTGGGGAGGAGACCAGGATGCTAACCAGCCAGTGCCTAGCTTTTGGGGACACTCTGTGACTTCTAGGAAAACTGTGGCATCTCTCTAAGGGAAACTCTCTCTTTGGGTTTTAAGAAGCAAAACATTCTTTTCACACTGAGAATAAATTCAGGCCCTGTATGGGCCGGCTGTGTACATGTTCAGTTTAAATTCTGAGAGCACCACTCTCCAATCAAATCTCAGGGACCTCAAGTACCACCCAAACAGGAAGGGAAGCAACGCAACACTCTGACCAAGCAGATGGCCCGCTCCAGAGCTGCCAGGATCCAGCTTCCACGTGGGTGAGGAGGTCCTTCCGTGTGTTCCTGGTGTTTAAACCTGGTGACGCTGCTGACGGGAATGTAGTTTGGTGCAGCCATTATGGAAAACAATATGGAGATTCCTCAAAAAACCAAAAACAGAACTATCATATATCCATGAATCCCACTCCAGGGCATATATGTGGAGGGAATGCTAATTTGAAAACACACCTGTGCCTCAATGTTCACAACAGCACTATTTACAACAGCCAAGACATGGACACAACCTAAATGTCCACCGACAGATGACTGGATAAAGAAAATGTGGTATATGTATACAATGGAATACTACTCAGCCATAAAAAAGAATAAAATAATGCCATTTGCAGCAACATGGATGGATGTGGAGATCATCATTCTAAGTGAAGTGAGTCAGAGAAAGAAAAATGCCATATGATATCACTTACATGTGGAATCTTCTTAAAAAAAAAAAAAGAAGAAGAAAAGACACAAATGAACTTATTTACAAAACAGACTCACAGATATAGAATAAAACTTACGGTTACCAGGAAGGGAAGGAGGTGGGAAGGGATAAATTGGCATTTGGGATCTGCAGATACTAACTACTAGATATAAAATAGATAAACAACAAGTTCATATTGTAGAGCACAGGGAGCTATATTCAGTACCTCGTAGTAACCTATAATGAAAAAGAATATGGAAACAAATATATGTATATATATGTATGACTGAAATGTGACGCTGTGCACTAGAAACTCACACATTGTAACTGACTCTACTTCAATTAAAAATAAATAAATAGATAGATAAATCTGATGATAAACAGTGCGTGGAACCAGGGGAGCTCAGGGGTAGAGCACCGGCTTAGCATGCACGAAGTCATGGGTTCAATCCCCAGTCCCTCCCTTAAATAAATAAATAATAAATAAATAAATTACCTAATGACCTCCCCCAGAAGGAAAGCTTTTTTTTTAAAAAAATGGGTGGATTGTGTGGTATGTGAATCACATCTTAATAAAGATGTTTAAAAAAACCCATAGTGCTCGGTTCGCATGGAGTTCACATGAAAACATTGCGGGGGGTTTAAAACAACCTGTCTGAGGTCCTCGTGACGCCATCGTGGTGAGACGCTGCTCTCACGGGTGGGCTGTAAAGCTGCGCTCTCTGGAAGCCCGGCCCGTGGTGCGATTAGGACGCAGCACTCTTTAAACAACAAGCGCAACGGAAGAGGCTCGGGACTTTATCTAAACATTGGCTTCTGGGAGTCACAGCACAGTAAGCGTTAACTGGTGTCGCAGTCAGACGGTTTATCGGGGCCCGTTACGCAGCCGGACACGCTGGCGCCTACTCTAGGAACTCCAGGGTCCTGCTGCGTGCCCCGGGAGGCCGCCGCTTCCTCAGCTGGCTGAGGAGGGGAAGAGGGTGCTCAGGAAGGAAGGACTGGGGTCGGGGGAGGCAGCGAGACGGGCCTTGCGCAGCGCAGCTCTTTTACTTAAGAGTTCGACGGTCCAGTGAGCCGAGAATTTGTTAAAAGTGCACTTAAGCTAATTCACACCAGGGCATCTGTTCAGATCAGAAGGGTTTTCTACATTATTGGGAACAGAATAAGGCAACGGGAAACTCGCATCCTTTTCATTTGCAAGTGAACACACTTCCTTCAGTTTGATGTAATAAAACCGACCTAATTTCCCTGAACACGTCACCTGCACCTGCACTCGTGTATTTAACCGCCTCCTGTGATGCAGGCAGGCAGAGGGCAAAAGGTCTAATATTTGAAGACACAGCTTTGCCTAAAGGGCGAACACTTTGAAAGAGCAGAGTCCAACCACTTTTCTGAATACATGGTCAGCGCTGCCCGCCTCTGCGGCCTCCTGAGCTGTCTCCTTCATCGTAAATGGACGTAATCATATCGTCCATCTCATGGGGTCACTGCGGACACTCTATGAGTCCAGACGTGCAGAGATCAGAGATTGTGATGCTCTCTGGCCTACAGCCGCCCACGCAGTGCTGGCCACCGTCGCGCTGGAGTGTCCGGGACACTCTGCTTCTCCACACCCTGTTAGTAAGGGAGTTCCCTGGTTCTGGAGGCCCAGGCATGCCAGAAAAAGAAGTGCGGTGGGCTGTGCCTCCGTGTTAATGAGTGGGCTCCTGGAGGCTTCCTACTTCCATGCATTCAGAGGAGGCAATTTGAGGGGATGTTCTGAAGAAGCTGTCTCCTTCCCGGCAGGTATCTCCAGGAGAAGTAACCAGCCCTGCACGGTTTGGAGATCACCACCGAGACCAACGTGGAGACCATGCGCTGAGTAGACGCCACAAGGTGACATCATTTGACTCTGGGGTGATGGCACCCGCTCAGCCGCTGGCTGTGACAGTGCCGAGGGCCCAGCACGGCTCTTCAGGGTCCTGGGTGGGGGGCCACAAGTGGGAGAGCCCCTGTTCTCAGAGGTGTGCATGTCGGGGTGGGGAGGCAAAGCCAGCCAGAGAAAGAAGATGAACCCGATGGTCTGGGTGGGACGTCGGCTCGAGGGGAGAAAGGCAGGGAAGCTGCAAGAGAGGGGCTGGGAGGGCAGCGGGGAGAGAGAGCCGGGCAGCAGATGCAGGTGGCAGGGGCCTCAGGGTGGAGGCCAGGCCCTGCGGGCGGGGCAGACGGGCCGCTGTGCTCGCGAGGACATTCCTCTGACCGCTCTCCGAAAGAGGCCAATTCCTGCCAGCACATCCCAACGTTTCAGCTCGCCTTTTACCTTTAAATTTCAAGACGCCGGTATTTTGTCAAGTGACTTAACGCAGCTACGAGACAGCAGCGTGTGGACGCACACACATCTGTAAATAACCTGCGCTGTAGTCACGCTAACTCACGTGTGTCATTAACGCTATTACCCACTCGCCTTGTCTGTCCACTGACGACCTGTGTCTGGCTCCAGGGCTTGTGCTCAAGCACGATTTAGGGTGTGTGAAATGACAGAGTCTGTTTTGCAAGGACCCAAAGCCACAGAAACAATGATGCCTTTTACTTGGGCTTCAGCTTAACTGTATGATAATTAAATTAACGTAGACACCAAATCTCAGATGGGAGAGTGACTTGCCAGAATAACCCAAGTACAGAGGTTGGGCTGAGCCTGGGAGCGTGTTCTCACAGCTGCCAGTTGGCATGTTACAGTGTTGGAATCCAGGGGGCAAGAAAGATGTCATGCACGCACACACGAACGCACACACACAAACACACACACCCTCACAAACACATACACATACACACACATACACCCTAAAAACACAGGAAGATCAATTTTCGCAGATGTCTTCCAGCCGACAAAAATCCCTCGCTTCCAAATTTAAACGTTGAAAACCGCACCACTGAAGTAACGGCTGAGAAGGGACAGGAAGCATCGTTTTTAAAAGTGGATTTTTAAGTTTCATTTAAAACCTTCTAAGAGGGTTTTATCAAATATAAAAAAGTTCTTAATAACAAAACAAGCACAGTGTTTGTGCGAAAGGGCACGCTTTTCACTGTCAGAGTCTGAAATAGACTTGTTCTTGCAGATAAAATTACATGGTGGCCTTTCTGAAATTACCTGGCAGTGGGTGAAATGGCAGCTCAAGGAGCCTTCTGCGGGCACACGGAGCAGTGAGCCCGGTGGGGAGGCGGCCTCCCACCCAACCCCGCCCCCAGCCCGGGGAGTGGGACCACCCACGGGAGGACACTCAACACACTTCGCACTCCCAGGGACTCCGATGCGCCCACCCTCTGCAAAGGAGAGTTTCCGCCTGGGCACCTCTGCTCAAGCTCCTAAGAATTGATGAGTGAATATCTGGGTATCAACCTTGGAATCAGGTTCCCAATAAAATGTGAATCCAAAACCACGCCTGAAAACTACTTCACGTCAAGTGTGCCCTGCACAAGCTCAGATATTTTCCCAACTTAAAAAAAACAAACCCAGAAAACGATTCAATGAAATAAGGCCACCTCTACCTGCTGGGTCTGCGTTTTTGAGAGACTGCCAACATCTCTGACCTCCCTCCCGGCCGTCCTGTCGGCCCTCGTTAAGTGATGAAGTGTGACAGACGCAGGGCCGGGAGGAGTCTGGGGCTTCCACAGGGTGAAGGAAGGCACGTTGGAATCCAGCTGAAAACAAGATGACAAGCAGCTCCCTTCTGAGGCACGGGGCTCCTGACTCCACGCGGTCAGCTGCCCGGGACCCAAGAGCAGGACTGCGGGGAGGGAGGGCTTGTCCGTGGGCGGCGGGATCTCCAGAGCGCACCCTCCTGCAGCTGCGGTTTTACACGGAGTCTTTCTAGTCAACGACCAGTGTTTAATGCATCACTTATGCTGAACCACTTTTGGTCCCAAGTCAGCGGCCTGCAAATGCGGTCACTGTTTCTGATAAAAGTTAAGTTTGCAAACTCACTCTTAACCCTAATAAACCCTATAATGGGCTGAAAGAACACAGAACACGTGCATCTCCTGGGAATCTGATGCCCCCGGGTCTTCAAGCCCTAAACCCTAAGCTTGAGGCCCCAAGGGCCCTGGAAACTGACTCCTGGGGTCCTTCCCGTACTCAGCCTGAACCCTAAGATCTTGAGGCCTCGGCTTGGCTGTCCCCGAGTGGGAAGGAAACAGGTTTGAGTCAGGAAGGGGCCCTGGACAGGGGTCAAAGTGGCCACCCCTAAGAGGGGGCTGGACCTGGGGCCTGGGACGGGCACAGGGAAGCCGGGCGAGTTCATAAACCACGTGCTGCTGGCTTTCTGTTGCCTGGGGCACCACGCCACCATCACCCCGTTATTTTTATTAAGGGTTGTTGAGGGGGTGGTTCGCTTGCTAATTACACCTGATGTCCTTAGTAACCACATCTGTGTTTGTGACGCCTGTGGCTGCCCCGCCTGGCAAAGGTGTGAGTGTTCAGTCTGCCAGAGGAAACAGCACACCCACCTACGTTCCAGAAAAATCAGAGTCAGCCTTGGGGTCAGGCTTTCGGCACAGACTGCAGACGAGAGAGCTTCTCTTTAGTCCCTTCCAAGAGCAAAAACATCGCTGCCTTGACACGTTCGAGAACCTGCTGTAAAGCAACGCCGCGCCACTGAGGCAGCGAAACCCTGCACTTAACACGGATCTGCCGACACCGCCCCGTGGGGAGCAGGTGGGAGCTGCTCTCTGAGCTCTTACGTATGAACGCAGTTTTCCAAACCAACCTGCAATGAGACGGTTCTCTTTGTACTTCCTTGTGGCTCGTTTCCAGGTCAGATTCAGAGCCCACATTCAGGTTCCCGCAGCGGTCGCCGGAAACTGACGATTGACAACTGGCAGTCAGTCGCTGATGAGTCCCGGGCCCTGGAGGGCCTCTTCGGAAGGATGCATGCTCTGCTCCGTTTCTGGCTCTAGGAGCTCGCTGGAGGTCCTCGGACCCACTCAGCGCGTCAGGCGGGCGGGCTTCCGTGTGTGCGGGGACGTCAGAGCCAGTCCCACTGACCGGACGCCGCAGCTGGCAGCACTGGCCGGAGGGCGCCGCTCGCAGCACCGCTGGGAGGTGGGCATGGCGGGCACCCCCCCAGCGCTGTCCTCGGTGGTGGACATGTGCTTCCAGAGGACCTGACCTTCTGAGCTCAGTGTTGCATGGAATCCGATGATTTTGCGAAAGACTCTGATTTTTGTCATCAACAGGAAGGAGCTGCTGCCGACCTGTAGGGCCCGGAACCCTGAGAACCGAGGCGACGCGTCCTGTCGGATGCACTGCCCCTGCTCACAGGCAGCTCTTGCATTTTTAAAACTATTTTCTTAAGAATTCTTTTTTTTAACTTTATTACTTTCTTTTGGTAGGGGGAGGTAATTAGGTTGGTTTATTTGTTTGTTTGTTTGTTTTTAATGGAGGGGCTGGGGATTGAACCCCGGACCTCATGCGTGCTGAGCACACGCTCGACCACTGAGCTGTACCCTCGCCTGGGCAGCTCTTTAAATCCAAATTACTTAAAAATAAATCAGGCTAAAAATGTGGCTCTTCAGTTGGACCAACCACATTTCCCAGGCTTCTTAGCCACGTGTGTCTTGTGACCAGCCTGAGGGACGGCACAGGGACAGGGCAGAGGGCCCACGGCACGGTGCTGTGGGGGGCATCTGCAGGGCGGGCACTGGTACCGGCAGCCATGGGTGTAGCTGGGCCATCCGCCTGGAAGGAGAGTTCAGTGTTCCACCGTCGGGGCGAAGAGGAATTCTTTATGGGTGTGTGTGTGCAACACACACAGAGAGAGAGACAGAGACAGAGCAGTGGGGGACTGGGGCTGCTGAAGACAAGTACGGGGAGCAATCTGCCAGCTCCTCGTGTCTAAGACTTTACCAGACGTGGCCTCGGGCTTTCTGGGTAGCTAAGGCTCAGACTGGACTGGCAGGTCTCTGTAGGGAAGTGCCTTCCACTTTTCAGCCCCCTAAGCTGTTAAATATGTAGTATTTGGTTAACTTAAGAGCTACCTGAGTTCTCAAAAAAACACCTATTTACAAGACTTGCCTATGAAAACAGAACTACGTGTGGATGGGTCTAACAGTCACCAACACATGGCCACCAAATCAGAAAGGGACAATTCTCAGGTGAATTTCCGGCTCAGGGCACTGCAGCCCCATCCTGGGAGGCTCCGGGCCAGAGCCTGGGTGACTGGACGGAAGTGAGTTTCTTAATAAATCTGTTCCCCATCATGTGCAATAGCCCTGGGGTAAGTGGTTGGTTCCAACAAGGAACTGCAGAGAGAAGAGGCACACGATGTAGGGGAGCCATGCTGGGTAGGGTTTTGAAGGGCTCACTGGACGGGCAGGCAGCAGGGATGACACCCTGCCCTGGGCTGGGGCCTGCAGGTGAAGCCGGCCAGCAGCCACCAGTCCTGGGCTGGCAGTCTGGGGGCACGCTGGGCCCCCAGACAGGCTGTGCAGGCAGCCCCACCTCTGCAGCAGCTCTGGTGGGGCACACCCAGGAGCAGAGCCGACGGAAGTCAGGCCCCCGCTGCACTTAACTTCCGAGCAGAGAGGGGAGGTGATGGCCTGGAGCCCGCGGGCTGACGGTGGTTTAAAGCAGAGTGGCGGCTCCTTCCCGAGGCCGGTGTGACGAGAACCGAGCGTCCCGAGCAGGTGGGACCACCTGCCACCTCGGGATGAGGCGACGCAGGACTATGTAGAGGAATAAAGGCGAGGAATGAGACCCTGGGTGGAAAGAGCCAGCCTACCCCACAGCTGGGGTGTCAGTCCTGTGAAGGAAAGGTCTTCTGCAGCCCAGTCGACCTCTTCCAGCTCCACGCCCATAGAAAGAGCTGATCTGCTTCATGACCCTTTGTATATTTGCAGACGAAACGTCTCACTTCTCAGAGTGCCATCCGCACGCTGTCCCAGAGTCTCAGCAGACAGTGGGGTTTCGATAATGGTTAAACACGAGGACGGCGTCTCCAGGGGCGTGACTATCCCTGGAGAGGCACTGGGCACGCACTGGGCTTTGAAGAGGCCACTTAAATAAGTAGTCAGTCTAACGGGATCCATGCAACAGGCTAACACGTTGCTCCCGACTGTAAAACTCAGGTGTGAGGCTGGATTCTGCAAAAGCCCTCAGACCTTGCTCTGCAGTGTGGCATCATTTCTGTTAAGCTGCTTCAAGAGAAACCTCCAGAAACATGGTTGGCACCTGTGGAGAAGCTCTGTGAGCCAGATACCGCCGCTAGGAAGAGTACAGAGATGAGCTTGTCCTGCACCACCAGCAGGTTTTCAAAATTACTATTGCCCAGAGCTGTGCAGGCGCTGATGTCAGCATCCACTGCAGCTGCCATGGCCGTCGGCGGGTCTAACGCGGAGTCACCAGGAAACTCCAAAGAGTAAACCCACAGATCAAAGACTGACAGCAGTCAGAGCAGCGCGGAGCGAGAGGAAGGGCCAGCACCTGAGTAACGGGACGGAGCCCAGTGCATCAGCTGGGCCAGGACCACTCTCTCCTGGGGACGGGCTGGTCCAGCTCCTGGCCCGTGCTGACCGCAGGGAACAGGCTCTTTCCTCCAGGAGCCACTGAGGCCAAGCGTCTTGTCTGCCTGCTCACATGCTACCCGATCCACAACCTCCGGGGTGGGGGAGGGGGGCAGGGGCTGTATTTTTAGCCTGTGGAACCGGTTTTCCTCCCCAGCCTCTGTGGGTGGGGCCGCTGAGAAACATGTGTCTGGGTTCCCCAGGCACCTGGGGTGTGTCCTTCCTGCTCCTGCCAAGTGACCGTGGTGAAGAGGCACCGACCGACCAAGAGCTGGTGAACTGGTGGGAAACCAAATTGCAGCAGGACTCCTAGAAAAACAGGGATTTCTTCATTCCTGAGAATGAGAACGGTTCCCCGAAGCGTCCGCTGGACCCTGGGGGCCTCCCTTCTGTCCACCAGCTGCATGCGGCCCACAGGGCCCTGAGCGCGGGCTCTCAGCCATGCGGCTGCCGGGTGCGAGTCCCACTTGACCTTGACATGCTAACATGTGAGGCTGGAAGGGGAGCCCGTTTTTGCTCTGATCAGAGAAATTCCACAGTCATCCCCTCCATCATGTGGTCTCTCCTCCAGCCTGGCGTGCCTTCTTCAGGACAGAGACTCCAGTGAAAGAACAGGGGGGAGTCACCGGAGGGGGTCCCTGAGAGCTGGCGGCTGTGAATTCCTGGTGGGGAGCCAGCATCTCTGCCTCCTTCCCCAGTGCTGGCCAGAGGGCGGGCAGAGCAGGGAGTCACGACACAGGACCTCTGGGGTCTACACCCGCCGCAGGGCGGCGGGCCAGGGGCGTGAGGACGTGGGGCTGAGTGGTGGGGGGATGCGAGTCAGGGGCAGGGGGAGCCTGGCTCTCTGGGCAGCAGCTCCCACAAGAGGCCAGAGGTGGGGGGGGTGAGTGGGTGACCTCTCCCCATGGGTTCCCTCCCTATTAACAGGTCAGCAGCCAGCTCCCTGGAACAGGCAGCTTTCCATCGACTCTCTCCTAAGTGACAAAAAAGCCTCCCAGAATTACTGCAGAAACACACCAGGCAGTAAACAGCAGGTCACGAGCTCACGCGATTTTTTTTTTTCCCTTCTGGTTTAAGTTTAAAGGCTACATGACATGCCAGAGCACTCCCTCTAAAAGACCTCAAATATTTTCAATCCAGTTACAAAAAAGAAAAGAAAGGAGCCCTTACATGTGGCAACTACCTACAGGAACCACTGGTCTTAAACTCCCGATTCTTCTTGGTTTTAAATCATCAGATTAGGCTTCAGAAAACAAACGCGTAGGCGTGGGCTCGCCTGTTGCTCAACAATCTGACTTCGGTAAAATTAAACAGAGAAAGATGTTTTGGTGTTTTCAGCGTCAGTGACAGGAAAGAGACTGCCAGCCACGGAGAGGTTTTTTAGAAGCAAGTTGCAAATCAGTCGCTCTGTGCCTTAAAAAGCCGCCCGTTGACAGGACGGAGCTTTCTGAGAAGGGCTGTTTTTCCGCTTTCACTTTCTGCCAAGACCACACCGTCCTGGTGCAGACGCTGCCCACACCCATGGTCTTCAGTCACCGAACACCCCCTCGGCTCAGAGCCACTGTTATCTTAACAAGGTGATTATCGATAACGCAGTTCACACCCCAGTTGCAGAAAATAACAGGGGATCCCCACTCAAGACTGACTAGAACCAGTCCCACGTGTGTAAGACCTTCCAACAGAGAGGGGGGAACTCCAAATCAATGGTAACGCTGTGAAAATGCCGATCCCCCCGCTTCACCTGGGGACTGAAATCACTAGGAGAAAAACTGCATCACATTGTTTGAGATAAAACCATGTTTTGTCTTAGGTGTTTAAACACTTGAAGCTAAGATATGAACACAAACAGCATGCAATCACTTATTGACTTTACACCGATGGCTTGAGAGAAAATTATGGAAAATTACCCACGTGGCTGACACAGAAATGAAGGCCAAGTTCAGATCAGAGGAGGACCTGCTGTTGCCAAGTCCACTGTTACTAACAAAGCCTGCACATGGAACCTCGGCTGCGGGTCGTGGGCTGCAGTTTAACGTGGTTCAACCCAGCGGATGTTTATGAAGCTCTTCTGTGCGTGAGTGTGAGGTGGGGGGCCCACATGACATTCTGATGAACCGTCACCTGCCTCGAGTTCAAGGACAGAAGAAGTGGAGTGGGTAACCTCTCCCCCTGTAGACTCGGTGGGGCCACGGTCCTGCACACACCGTCGGGCCCGTCTCCTCATCTGAACTGTGTCTTCAGTGGGCAGAGAGGAAGCCGTCAGATGCCCGGTGACGGTGCTGTGACTGTCACCTGTTTGCACAGCTCGGGGAGGGGCAGGGAGGACTGAGGACCACGGTCCCTGACCATCGTCAAACAGAGGACACTGGTGAATAAGGTGGAAGACTGCGAGCTTGAGGCTAGAGGCACACAGACGCCATTCTGAGCGGTTTTTACTGGCATTTCTCCCCTTTGCTCTCCCATATTTCCAAACGCCCTACAGTGGCGGTGCGGAGAGGGGCCAGTCACAGTAAGGCCGGGGTGCATCTGCAGTCCTGGCCCAGGATTCGGGTTTGAGCTGTGTGCTCAGGGCCAGCGGTCCAAGCCCTGCAGCTTTCTAAAGGAGGAGGGTAAATGAGCTGACAGTCAGGGCGGAAGCCCTGGCGGCCACGGGGTGTAAGCACGGAGGACTCGCAGGTTGGAAGGCCTTTGAGCCAATTCCCTTTTACCTTATTTCCCTTTTCGGCACTTAAGTCTCGCTTCCCGGAGTGGTTCCCCATCCTGAGCCGACGAGGTCTTCAGATGCTGAAAGAAACAGAGGGGCCGTTAGCCGGAAACCTGGCATTTTCAGAGTGTCCGACATCATTTCTCACTCACAACAACAATCCCATTTGACGTGCTGTGCCCGTTTCTGAGAAAAGGAAATGAAAGCCCCCAAACTCAAGAGGCGCCCCAAGGCTCATGGCTGAGCCCCAAGGTCTTCTGATCCCTGGAAAAAGCTAGAAAGCAGGACCTCTGCCCAAACCTGAATTCTGTCCAGTGACAACACGGTTCAGGTGTTTCGTCACCGATACAGAAAACCAGCCCATCTCCGAGGCCTCGGGGACAGACACACGCGGGAGGGGCGCCTCACAGTCAGGTGTCACAGCGAAATGGGCAGAGGCGCAGAAAAGTGCTGACACTCGGAATGATGAAAACCAGAAGCTCGCTGCTTCGGGGACCGTGTGGGCGCAGAAACAGCAGGACCCAACCGAGGACTGCTGATCACACCAGCATCCTAAGAATCTGCAGAGTTCGTGGGGCAAATAAAGTTGGATTTCAAAAAAGCGTGCATCCCTCATTTGTATTTTCTATCCCAAACCATAGCAGCAAATTTATTATTTTTTCCCCAGTAAGGCACGAAACTGAAGACTTTAGCCAAGCCCATCCACACAGACCCCTCATCCCACCCACATCCCTGGACCTGAACAAGCCACAGGGCCACTTGCACACCACCTTAAGCCCGTCACCTGGCCGCAGGTGACAGTCTTTAAGGACAGCTGCAAAGTGGAGTCATCCATGATGTATTCTTTTCAAAGAATGTGTGAGCACCAGCTCCCTGCCGAACAAGGAAAGGTAACAAAATGAATCAGCTCCTAAACATGGGAGAGATTTCTGAAATATTACAAATTCCTGAACTAAAGGCAAGTTCTGTTCCCCGAAGTCACTTCTTTAGAAAAGAGGGAATTACCCAGCATCGGAATTTCCCCAAAGTCCCCCACATCACTGGGCAGGGGCCCTCTGCCGCGGGCTGGGAGAAGGGAATCCAGGGTGTCTTGCAGCCTCCCCTCCCGGCGCCCGGCCGTGGGCAGCCCTGACCCGGTGGGGACCCAGACAGCCCGGCGCCTGTGGAGTGGAGACCCTTCCCGCCGTCATATTTGTAAATGGGAACCGGGGCAGCAGTGAGTTTCCAGTCAGGGCCCCACGCAGAAGGAGAGCCCATAAAGAGCTGCCTTTCCAACAGATGCCAGTGGGGGTGACGCGCTGGTAAATCAAAGCCACGGCTCTAGCCGCAACAAGACCCCTCCTGATGCTGAAGCGTCACCACAGGAGCGGGAAGGAAACAGGATTCAGAATGCAAGCGTTTAAAAAGGCAAGTCGGCCTTTGCAGATGATCTCAGTATTCGATGTCCCAACTTATTCACACGGGACGCCCCCAAACACCCCATAGGGTAATCTTGTGGGGAGGATGGAGGTTTGGGACGCACAGAGGGGATACCTGGTAAGAAAAGCACAGCAAGGAAAGCCAGGCCTCGTCTGTGTCCGCCCGGGGTCTGAAGTGCAGTCAGAGGACAGGATGCAGGACACTGGTCTGAGCGCGGAGAGCAGAGCAGGGGTCCCTGGAAGTCCCGCCCATGACCCCGCGGAAAGTCTGAGCAAGCACTGTGTGCCTAACACAGAACGGCAGGGCATCGAACGTTTATGGTTCCACCTCCCTCTTTAAGAAATAAGAACTGGTGCATTTGAAACTAAACGCAGGCAAAAATAGTTAGCTTCCTTTCAAGTTGACAGCTTGGACTTTTGAGGGTTTTTCCAGTCCAGGCATAAAGAGCCACGTGGGAGCATCTTCATTCTCATCTGGGCGGTAGCGTCTCAGACCCAGGGACCTCCAGCCTGGGGGCCCCTGCCGCCTCCTGTCTCCTCCCCTCCCCTCCTCAGTCATCTCCACCCCCTCCATCTCCCCTCCCCTCCTAAGTCATCTCCCCCCCAGTCATCTCCCCCCATCTCCCCTCCCCTCCACAGTCATCCCCCGGTCTCCATCTCCCCTCCCCTCCGCAGTCATCCCCCCTAGTCTCCATCTCCCCTCCTCCCCCCCGTCTCCATCTCCCCTCCCCTCTCCTCCTTCTAGTTATTACCCCAGCATAATGCTCCTTCCTTCCAGAAAACGAATCTCTGCGGATTTACCCTAAACCCTCCGAAGAGTGTGGGACGTGTAACCATCTGGGGGGCTGCTTGTGGACGAGAGGAGAGCCGGTTTTGGACCAAGGACTTGGAAGCACAGCTGAGGGCACCGCGAGCTGCCCGCACTGCTCCTGGGACGGAGGGCGCGCTCCCTCCCAGCCAGCGCGCCTGTTCAGAGCTTTATCAGACGCAAAGCCGAACTTCAGGTCACACTTGGGAGGAGTGTTTGTGAAATAGTTTAGAAACCAGTATTTAGAAAACGCAAGACTAGAACACAGAAGAGATCAAAATAACGAAAGTCCGGGTCAGACTTCTGTGTGCGCGCAAGCTAGTGAGACTGCCCTGCGGGCTCAGATGAGCAGAAAGAGAGTTTATTTTACAAGTATCGTTTTGAGTTGGCAGATCCCAGCCTCAAAGGCACATCTACACACTGGCAGGAAAAGGAAGACAAGAAAAACGCAGCGACTAGTCTCCGATTAGGGCCCTGTCCCAGAGCAGCCCTGTTCTGAGCGTCGGTGCTGGAGGTGCGCGGGGCCGCGGGGCGGCGGGAGTGGCGCGGAGGACGTGGCCCAGCGCGGCCCTGCGCAGCCCCGCCGTGGGCGGCCCCCCAGCTGCGCTCCGTCACGTGCGGCAGCGAGCCGTCTGCGGACGGCGGAGCTGGAGTTTGGACGTCGCCTGCGTTTCATTTCATTCTTGCAGTCAGTCCAGTTGAGAGAGCGAGGGGACGCCTCGGTAAACGCGCGGAAGGTGCCGGGAGAGCAGGAGGACCCCGGAGGGCCCCGGGCAGCTGTGCCGCCCTCTGCGAGATGCTGAAGGAGGACCGCGGAGGGAGGGGCGTGGGGGCCGGGCGGGGAGCAGCGAGGGCTGCAGGCGCACCTGCCGCGCGCTCCTTGGGCGGGAGTCCGCGCCCTCGGGAGGTTCCTGAACAGCCACCGGGGTAGCGAGTGTTTCCGCCGCGTCCTCATGGCCGTCCGAACTTCGTGTCGTCAAGGGGGTGAAAATGAAAGTCAGCAAGCGAGATTCGCCGGGGAGAACCGGCTCAACCGGCGCGCCACCACTTTCAGCGACACGCCCCCGCGGCAGCGGGGCCGGCACGTGGTGCCCCGGCGGGGGCGCGCGGGGCTTGCAGCCGGAGGCCGCACGGATGGAGGCGCTGCCCGACGCGGAAGTGCGGGCCGTGGCTTCCAGGCGTTTTGACCCGCTGCCGCCCACGAGAGGTCCTAACTGCCAGAGAGCAGCGTGGCGGATGAGCCAGGCCCTCATCCGGGCTCCTGCTGGTGGCCCGGGGCGAGTTACTCCACCTCTCCGAACCTCAGTTTCCCGTAAAGTGGGAGGAATGAAAGTCCCTCACTGTGCTGTGGTCAGCATGAAATAGGGGCTGCTCGGGGTTGGGGTCAGGGTTAGGGTCAAGGTTAGGGTCAGGGTCGGGGTCTCGGATGGAGGCCTTCTCTATCCCACAGTAAATCTACTGAGACAAAAATCTCACGATGATCCCATTGTCAGTAAAAACGCACGTGAAAGTACCTCAGAAGGAGCCAGCTGAGCATTTCAGTGTCCGCAGCCGTGCGCGAAGTGCGGGGCTGAGTCTGCGTCCCCGCCTCTCGTCTCTCCGCGCACCGCCCGCGTGGTCTCGTCCAGAAGCCGCAAGGGTCGCGGCGCCCCCTGTGCCGGGGCGGCAGGGCTGGGCGGGGGCTTGCTGCTCGCAGGGCCGGGGCGGCGAGGCGAGCTCACAGGCGCACCCTGGAGCGCTCACCGTGCCATCTGCGCGCCGCTGCATTCGGGCCCCTTGGGAGCCGCTGTCCGGCTGCGTTTACGTCCACGTTCCGGGAGACAGTCTCATCCTCACAGGCTTGCGGTTCTTTTGGCTTTGGCATCGTCAGATTTTGTTGATTGTACAAGTTTTTTCCCCTTGGGGTCCACGTCCCAGAAAGCAGTCCTAAAGTTAATGTTTCCACAGGGACACAGGGCTAATTTTACAGGGATTTGCTTTATCCCTTAAGTCGTGGAATTACAGGAATAACCCTGAAAGCTTTAGTCCCGCTGTTCAGTTGAGAAAGGAAAGTTGGAAAGACTCAGCTGCAACGATGCCTCTAGGAATATACCTGAGTTAAAAAGGAGGATAAGCTGGGTGTTAT
Organism: Camelus ferus; assembly: GCF_009834535.1. Taxonomy (NCBI): domain Eukaryota; kingdom Metazoa; phylum Chordata; class Mammalia; order Artiodactyla; family Camelidae; genus Camelus; species Camelus ferus. The sequence goes on along the minus strand of NC_045725.1, from coordinate 2,815,841 downwards.
TTACACTATGAGTATGTCCTGTGTGGAAAGAAGTGTGCCCCGTAGGTCTGGGGCATTGCGCATCTCTAGATGATTAGCAGCGCGAGGAAGGGAAGACGCTGACGGGTAGCCTTGAGAAGATAACTGAATGATGGCAACTTGTTCTTTATAAACACCTGCACGTAGATGCACAAGTTAACAAGGAAGATGGCAGTGACTTTCGGAATTTCCTACCTAACATCTTGCAGTAACCACTGGTGAGAAGTGAACACAAGGAACTGTGTGGGTTTTAGTTCCATGCCTGCCAGTAATTATCTACTGCAGAGCTTAGCAGATTTAATTCTCTGAGTTTCTGATTTCTCAGTTGTAAAAACAGAGACCATGACACCTGCAGTGCGGCTTAGAGGCCTCAAGAGAGTCATAGACTCGAACCCGCAGCCCCTGACAGCACAACCGCACGGCCACTGCGCCCTCCCTTCCCGGGAGGACGGCTCGCACGTTACACGGGGCGCCGACCACCGGAGGAGACCAGTAAGGAGTTAGTCATGACCACATACACCTCATCTGCCCAAGTTCACCCTTCCTGCCATAAGGACATTCAGCTAATACACTGCTTCACAGTCAGTGGTGAACCGGGGGTGGGGGGGTCTAGCTTCTCATCCAGCATGGGTGCAATTATTCATGGACAATAGATCAGAGTGATTGTTTCCTCTGTCCTGCTGGAACTTGGGCAAGTGTGAGCACTGACAGAGAGGCCCTCGTGGGATGTCATCCGTGGGGAGGGGCAGAGAAGGGCCCGGGGCTGAGGTCTCCCCAGCTCACAGGGGTGGGTCAAGTGAGGGACCCCACAGCGAGCGTTCAGGGATCTACCCATTGGACTCTGGGCAGCACCTTCCCAGCTGAGAGGGAAGACCACAACCACAGTCAGGGGCTGGATGCGGGCAGCTGATTGCCTCCCCTGCCAACGAGGGATGGAGGGATGCGAAGCTGGGCACTGACCGTGGGGGGCATCCAGCAGGGGGTGGTTCCTTTTCAAGGAAAGTGGAAAAGAAGGTCCTGAGGGAAGGGAAGGGTACTGGAACATCCATTCCTGGGCAGGACCGTAAGGCCGGCCCTGGGGCTCCAACCACGAGCCAAAGACACTGCCTCCACGAGCCACGGGAAATCTCACAACCTGCCCGATAAGGACGGCTTTCAAACAATTTTAAATTTAAGTAATTCAGGCAGTACATAATGGAGACGTGAAGTCAGCGTTATGGACAGAGGTGTCGGCAGGGGGACCGTCCCAGGGAGGGTGGAGGGGGCGGGCGCAGCCTGAGCTTACCCTGAATTTCTGACTCCACACGTCAGCCTCAGGGTGGTCCGTGGGCTTTCCTTCCCCTCCCTCTGTAGGTAGCACATTCCCACCATCTAAGGGAAGCTCCTCAGGGGCCCAGACCCTCTCCCACTTCCTCCCTGGCTGATGACTCACTCGTGTCTGCGAGACAAATCAGACCCCTCACCTGCCCCCCCAGCCCCCCACCCACCACGCAGATGCCGCCCCTGCTGCCCCCAGGAGGGGCACTCAGATGTCCTCCCTCACTTCACGTTCAGATCTGGGGGCAGCGACAGTCAGAGAGCCCACAGTCTGCGCACAGAAGGCCATTTTTAAGGTTCTTTTTCTCAGTATCTTAGAAGCAACATAGAAAACACACTACAATAATGGTGACAGTTTTATAAAGCTTTCCATCTGCCTTTCCTCAATATAGATTGTACAAAATCTTTATTGATGGCCTATTCTTGGTCCAAACAAATATGCTGTTTTCATTGCATTTGGTGTCAAATACAGGAGATGAACCAGAACACACATTTCAAAGGCAGTGTAGTAACTCCGTGCTGGGAGAGGGCATGCTACCCGACCCTGGAGGCCAGGACGCCCTTCCCAGGGTGTGGTGCACTGCGCTGTGTCCCCTGAAAAGATAGGACCACGTCCTAATCCCCAGGATGTGTGACTGTGACCTTATTAGGGCAGAGGATCTTTGCAAATGGAATCCAGTTAAGAGGAGGCTGTACTGGGTTGGGGTGGACCCCATCCAAAGACTGGTGTCCTTGGAGGAGAAAGGGGTGGGGGACAGACACAGAGGAGCTGGGGAGAAATGCCACGTGGTGACAGAGGCAGAGACCAGAGAGACGTGTCTACAAGGAGACGGATGCCACGGCCTGTGGGCAGTGTCAGAACCTGGAAGGGCTAAGAGGCCCCCTGGAGCCCTCAGAGGGTGCCTGGCCCTGAGAAGCCTTGGGTTTGGAATTCCGGCCTCCAGAGCTGTGAGTGAAGACACTTCCATTTTGAGCCAAAGTGTCAGTGGTCTTCGGTTACAGGAGCCACGGGAAACTCATGCTGGGTGAGAGTGGCATGTGGACGGAGGCCGACGGGGTGAGCAGAAGGGGCAGGTAGAGATGCTGTGGGAAGCAGGGGGAGAGCCTGGGTGGAGGGCATGGCATGTACAAAGGCCCTGAGGTAGGAGAAACCATGGGTGTGACAGGGAAGTGCCTGAGCATTGGGAATCCACGGAGGAACAGGACCCTCCAGGTGGCACCACTACAGTCTTCCCTGCGGGAGACGTGTGGTGCCCCTTCACCCACTTTTGGGAGGAATCCAGTCCTGCTGGGAGGAGCAAGCCCCCCCAGTGCCGTGGTCCCTGGACAAAGAGCTCCCGGAACCCTGTGCTACAGACCGAATGCCTGTGTCCTCCCCAAATCCATGCCCCCAGATGATGGCATCCAGAGGGGGGCCTTCGGAGCTGCATAGGTCTGAGGACAGAACCGGCACGGATGGGGTCAGGGCCCCAGTAAAGGAGATCCCACAAAGCTCCCACTGCTGCTCCACGTGAGGACACAGAGCGGAGATGCCGTGTGTGAGCCAGGAATCCAGTCCTCACCAGACACCGAATCTGCTGGCCCCTGCATCTTGGATTTGTAGCCTCCAGACAGTGAGAAATGAACGTCTGTTGTTTACAAGCCCCCGGTCTGTGGTGTCCTGTCACAGCTGCCCGCGTGGACCGAGACAGCCCATCAGCTCGGAGAACAGGGTAGAGGTTCATCTCAGAAGCCCCCGCCCGTCTGGAACAAGGTTCTCCCAGACAGCGAGCTGCGATCTGCCTCCCACCCGTCCTCAAGGACCCCCTGCCCGGCTGGTGGCACTTCAGACAGCCCCAGACACCCAACCTGGACTCACATAAGAAGCGCCTGAGAGGAAACCAGCTCTCAGATTTGGGGGCTGGGAATTTCTGCACTGGGTGATCACGGAATGTTCACAAGCCAGTTGCCACCATCCTTTGTTTGCTCAGGCTTATCAGAGTCACATCGCAGAGGAGCACTGCCTTAAAGTTATCAAAAACCACTTTAAAAAGACAATGACAGGATTGCAGAAGGATGGAGCTTGATGGAGGCTGACTGGTCCCTCGAGCCTGGTGCCCAGGGTGTCGGCTGACTTGGCAGATTGAGCCGTTGCAGAACGGGCAGCCAAGGACGTCTGGGTTCCCGGCTTGCAGTGCCGCTGGTACAGCCCCTTTCTCAACTCCAATGAAGCATTTTCTTAAAGGAAGAAGGAAGTAGATTAAACAATGGTTCACTAATGCTAAGTTGGATTAACTTTCAGAATTTCTTGTTCAGATATTCACGCGAGTCTATGACCACGTAGCATGCTTAGCTTTTTGTAGCTCCTGCAAGGAAAGCCGAAATTGTCCGTGTGAAAGCAGAGGGTCCCAGGAAAAGTGGCCTTGCTGGGTAACGGGCACTCCAGTCCTGCAGTCGTGTGGAGACAGCCTTTCTGATGCTTGGGAGTGGGGTTCAGGGGCAAGTGGGGCAGCATCTGGAGACATCCCAGTCCTGGTGGCCTAACCCGGTCACGGGCATGAACCGCGGGTCCCACTGGCCACACTGTGCACAGGCTGCCCCCCGGGAGGACCAGCAGCTGGGACAGGCATGGGGGTTTCAGAGAGGAAGTCCCAGGGCTCGAGTCCCAGAGGTGCCCGGGGTGGGCCCCTTCTGGTGGGCGCTCTTCTGCTTGTTCTGAGGTTTGGTCCCCAGTTCCTCCTTATCTGTAAACCCAGGAGGGTAAATGCTACTTCCGGGAGGGGCTGTGGAAATAACTGGTTAATATTTCACAGGCACCTGAAGATACAAGCCCTCAGTCGGAGGAGCAGGGGACCCAGCGGGGGCTGGACTTCCGGGAGCGGCCCTGCGTGCCTGCAGCAGGGTCACCGACTGCAAAATGTGCCACTGTGCCAGTCCCCGAGGGCACACGACCAGGACCCTAGCGCTGATAACCGAGGAAACGTGACGCCCTGGGCGTCGCTCCAGGCCAGAGCCAGTGCTCAAAGGCTAGAACTTGTCGAGCTAAGTGTGTTTTAATCCACCTGCACAACAGATTGCAGAAGAATGGAGCAACTCACAGATTCCCTGACCTCAGGCAGGATGATGGCGCAAGAGTGCGGGGCTCGGGGAGGAATGCGCTGACTGAGCCCACGGGCTTGCAGGCGGCCTGGGGCCAAAAGAGCTACGGTCTGAGTCTCGACTGAAATAAACCAAATCTTTCTGAAAACACAGAGGACACCTGAATTCTACAACTGCTGCTCTCAAACCTCCAGTTTCAAATCACCGACCCCGCAGTAGTCCCACGGGGGAGGGGCAGTCTCCTCTCTGGCACCATTTTCCTGGGAGACCTCCTCCCAGAACCTTCCAGATGCTAATCAAGGAAAAGAATGTGAGCATCGTCCTCAGCCTCATCAGTCCCGCCTGCACACACTCAGAGCTGATGTGATAGGCGCACGTCTTCACACAGGCGTGCGGCATTTCAGAAGATAAAGGATGCGGGTGGGTGACAATTACAGACACACTGCCACAAGTTTCTACTGTATAGCACAGTATATCAATATCTTGTAATACCTCTAATGAAGAAGAATATGAAAAGGAATAGATATCTGTGCATGTGTATGTGTCACTGAATCGCTTTGCTGTACACCTGAAACTGACATTGTAAGTCAACACACTTCAGTAAGAAATAGAATTTTAAAAAACCAGAAGGGAGGGAGATACGTCCCAAGGGGGCACGACTCAGTGGAAAGGACCCTGCCCTGGAGTCGGGAAGCCTCAGAGAGTGGCCAGCGGGAGGGGGTCCCCACTCCGCGCGGGGCCAGGTGGAGATCATTTCAGAAGCACGTCCTCCCAGCCCTCCAGCCAGGCTGGGGCAGAGGCTGTGCTGACCAAGCCCACGAGGTCCAAGAGGCCGGCTGACCCAGGTTCACAGGTACCAGGCAGGGCCAGGGGCCTGGGCTGAGCTGTGCTCGGAGCGGCCGCACCGTCTGCGATGCCCAGAGCTCCGGGTCCAGGTCGGCTGTGAGCTGACCTGATGACTTGGCCGGGCACTTCATGTCTTCAAAAAAAGGACTCTGGACACAATCAGTCTTGGAGTTATTAAGGAAAAGAGCTGCAGGGAGAGTAAAAGGGCACTTTCCTTCCATTTCACACATTTTAATGTACATTCTGACGACTCAAACGCATTAACGACGACTTGGACCAAGTGTGCAAACCTCACTCCCTCGGACGGGGAAACCATTGCAGGGCAACAGTAAATCATGAGGCTCAATAGAAATGTGTCATAAAGGTAAATCTCCTTTCAAACTCTGTGTTTGGAAGATGGCATTTAAATAAGTGGCCAGCAAACACCTCCAGGGTGCCACCCAGACAACGAACACACGGCCGCCAGTGAGCGGTTGGCTTGGACCTGAGCTTGTCACCCGGTTTCCCTGTGCCGTTCAGGGCCGAGTGGTATCCTTAAGGCCAAAAACAAACAAACAAAAAGGGCAGTATCCTTTCAGAAGGCAATGATTTATTACCACAAAGTGGAGAACTTATAATTTAATTTCTCCATCAAAATCAAGATTATCTGGTTGCCTTTATAGGAAATAGATGAAAAATGCAAAGGTCTTGGCAGAGAATATTCACAATGTCGTGTCTATCTGATGACCTGTGACCCACTGAAACTATAAGGAAGTGTCTCACTCACTCATATTCCCCCCAAAGCACAGCCTTTGTGGATAAGTGACTTCTTATTTGACGTCAACCACAGCATTCAAATGAGGGGTGGTAACATCCAAAGACACCGCAGGACCGACTCAAAGGACCAGAGAGGTGATGGCAACGGGGCATTTGGGGCAGGAAGTCTCATTTCCCACAAGCAGCAGGGTGGCCTCGGACAGGCCACCTGGTGCCCCTGAGGCCCGTCTGCTGTCTTTCTGGGGGAAATGAGGGGGCTGGATGGGGTGCTGCACTGATTCCCACAGGGATGGTGTGGGCTCCCACACCTGCTCTGCAACCCCTGGGATCTTTAAAAATCCAGCCTTTCCTGACAAGGTTTAAGCAAAGCTGCTGTATCATGTCCAACACACGGACAACTGGGCCCAAGGCTGGGGGCCAGGTCCCAACGAGGCACACGAAACTCCTCGAGTGTCTACTGGATGCTGGTGAGCAGGGGAAGAGCAGAGCAGAGCTCGGTCTGAGTGTGCACGCACGGGTACACATTCACAATGCACACACGCACGCACAGTCACACACGTATGTCACAAGGAGCACATGCATGTTTTGAGACCACCAGAGCCGCCCCTGGAGCACAGCGCCACCTGTGAGCAGAGCCACGAGTGAACCAGGGAGGCTGGAGGGGCTGGCGTGGCCGTAGGACCAGCCTGGCCAGATGGAGCAGCCCAGGTCACCAAGAGGACTGCTGAGGGGCCAGGCGGCTGAGGGCCTCCCTGGGGCAGGGTCCCCAAAAACGGAAGCCCTTTTCAGCAGGAACAAAGGACACCACAAAAAGGAAGTGTGGGCAGCACCCTGCCGAGCGCGGTGCTGCCCCTGAGGAACTTGGCGCAGACGGGGCGGGGCACTGAGCACCGAGGGCGGTGGGTGGAGGCAGGGCCACAGGGGTCCCCTCACTGTAGATGAAGCCTCCACAGCAGGGGGCCCAGGGGAGCAGACACGGCGGTGGGGAGCGGCGGGCAGATGCTGGAACCTGTGGCCGGTCCAGGGAGGTCCCTGGGGATACACCGTCGGGGGCAAACGCAGACCCTCCCTGGGTGGCTGGCAGATCCATCCTGGAGGCAGGAAGACATGTCATCAAACCAGCAGGGATCTGAGCTCAGCCCACGAATCACTAGTCACGACGTGGCTGAATTCAAATATGTGGAAACGAGGCACCTATAGATTTGGTGGGGAGAGTTCTTAATGAATTCATGACCTTTCAAAGGGCTGATTTCGAACTACACTCTCCTGTAAGCCTCATCCAAATATTAGAATAGAAACCTCTGAAAGCAGGTCAGTCCACGCATCTGGCGCTTCGCCTGGGCTTCGGCGAGAGCGGCATCCTGGTTCCCCGGCTCCCAGCCGGCCAGCCGTGCAGACGTGGGCCGCACACACAGGGGCCACAACACACAGCCAGGCCTGCGCCGTGCACAGACCTCAGCTGCGTGTGTTTTCTTTCTTTCACGAAGCCCTCGGGCACGGTTTGGGTCTGGGCTCCACCTGCTCTGAGGGATGAATGAACACCTACGGCCCCTCTCCTCTGGGCATTTCTGTGTCTCCCCCCTGGGTCCCCAGCACGGAGCTCCCGGGTGTCTGTAATGAGTGGCAAACCCCCCACCAGCCCTGCGCAGGGAGAGCAGCTGGGCAGAGTGCTCTGACCGGGAAGTGGAGGCCTCTGGAGTCACCGCCCTCAGAGCCCGGCGGACCCCGGGGCTCACGGCAGCGCAGCGCCATGGAGAGAGGCCGGCGCGAGGCTCTGGAAGGGGCCCGGGTGCACTTTCCTGGCTCTTCTTTACACGTGTCATGGAAGCAAATGAAGTTCAGCCTCAGAGACTTAAGACCCTGTGATGGCTGCATCACAGTCGCCCACGCCAAAGTGACGCCTGGGGCCTCTGCTCGCTTCACGGACAAATGTGGCTTAAAAAAATGGTGTGAAAATCAGTCCGGGTTTTAATCTACCTTCACGTTGAAATTTTCGTTAAGTTCCTAATCGTGCCCTTTATTCTGGTGTTGCTAAGCCCCTGTGAAAAACATCTATAGAAATGTGTATACACATTGGTGTCAGGACTGTTACATAATGTGGCTTTTTTAATTCTTATGTTTTATTGAAGTGTAGTCTGTTTACAGTGTTAGTCTCAGGTGCACAGCAAAGTGATTCAGTTACATAACAGGGCTTTAACCGTGACGCTTCACTGCATTTCCAGGAAGGCTGTCTACCCTGTCTGTGGCTGTGTCCCCTTCGCACCACGGTTCCCAGACACTGTCGGAAACGAGTAAGGCCAGCTTCTAACACCCGCTCTAAATCCTCCTCTCTTCAAAGAGAAGCCCTGACACACAGAGACACCGCCGGAGCAGAAGATCGCCGCCTTCCTTCTCACAGCACCTCTCACGGAGCAGCACGGGGTGGTGCGCAGACGCAGAGCTGCACTCGGCCCGACAGGCATGCGACTTACCCTCTGTACTTCCAGGACACCAGCTGCAGCTGGTGACTACACTCCATAATCTCTAGTCCAAGGTCATTATGTTTTCAGACACCTGAGAGAATCAGGAAAAAAACCACTCTCCCCCGCTCCCTCCCAAGAGAAACCCAGCTGCTAAAATGTGAAAATCATTTTTGTTTGTTTTATTAAGCTCCTGCTTTGTCTGGTCTTTGAAGGCAACACAGTGAGCTGAATAAATCACGGCCCACGTTCTTCTGATTGGTGCAGAACAGACGTGGGCAAAGGACTTCTGCAAAATTCAGGCTCTGCAGTGCGTCAGTTGGATGGTGACGACTGGGGCTGATGGAACCTGCCATCCGTGGACGCAACAAATACCCCCGCTGTGCGCTAGGCGGATGACGTGAGACCGGGAAAACCTATTTTAAGTTTCCCAGGATGCAAGTGCCTGGTGGAACACTGAACCCCTTATAAACCAGATGTTATCAAAACCAGAGAACAGAGCCACGGCTGTGAAACGCCCCGCAGGGGAGATGGGCATCCCAGAAACCGGGTCAGGGGACCACCCCAGGCAGGAGCAGACAAATATGATTTTTGACCAGGAATTGGGGGAAGAACCCAGAAGATTCCCAGACAGGGCACGAGGAGAGGCTCAAGGTCGCCGGGAGAGACCCGGAGAGGGAACTGGTATAGGGCAGAGCCAACCTTCCAGCACCGTGTGGGTGAGAAACAGCTCCTGCGGCCCCTCTGCTCCGCCAGGTGCAGCCCTGGGCCTCCTGCAGGGGGTGGGACAAGTGTCATGCCCTGGGAAACCCGTCTGCAGACTCGGGGCTCTCCAACGACACGACACCCCCCCCCCACCACCTCACGGCAGGAGCTGCCTGGTCTGATCCGGGTGTGCCTGGAAAGGCATGGTGTCGCCTTCTGCACATCCTGGAGGGTCAGGGAATTTAAAATACTCAGTTGTGTGTCTGCTCTGTCTGGGAAGCCTGCCACACAGCTCTGGATTTTTTGCTTTCCTTGCAAGTTTAGCAAAAATGTTAGGTTCCAACCATACAGGAAGCCTGGTGAGGAATATAACCAGCCATAAATATTCCCCGTCAGAGACGCCGGCGCTCCCGGCAGGAAAGAGAGTGTGATTCTCCAAATGGAGAGAGAATCAAAACTAAATGACAGAAAGGAGAACGTGTTGTCGGGACGGGACGGGACTTTCCACGAGTCAGTGTGTCAGTGAGACAGACAGAAATGCTGCAGCGCGTCGCCGCGTGCATTGCGGGCAGAGGCGCTCAGGGAGACCTGCGCCGCCGAGCCACGCGTCGGGCACCGCCCCCTCTTTCCCTGAGCAGTGGTCCCCTTACTACAGATTCCTGGGCCCGGACCCCAAGGCTGTGTGTGGTGTCCCTGAGACAGGGGGCCAGGACTCTGCATTTAGTGTGAGTTCTGGATGGCTTGCACGCAGGTGGCTGGCGGAGCCCTGGGGGGACACTAGGCGTCACCCTCGTCCTGCAGCCTCGTGGGACGCAGGACGTGGGCTCCGGCCGCAGCAGACACTTGGGTTGGGCGCTGGTGTCCCCCTCCCAGAACCAGTCCCCCACCTAATCTGAACCAATTCAGGCAGGTGCTCAGACTCCGGTCGAGGTCAGCGCAAGCTGAGCTCTCCTCTGTCCCTGGTTAGGTGGGCGAATGATGGCAGGGAGACCAGGGAGGTCCGTGAGTCTGCGAGCTCTTTGCTGGAGGAGCTGTCTTTGCACCCAGCTTTCTGCTCCTGCCCGCAGGGCTGCAGTGACAGACACTGCTAACTGCAGGGAAGGCAGGATGCGGTCTGGGACAGGAGCCCACTTGGGGAGATCCTCTGTGGCCTGACACCCCCGAAGGTGGGGTTGACACTTGTGGGTGCTGCTATCAGTGGTGACCAGGCCAGCAGGGGCCCTCAGCCTACTTAACACATCCAGGGTGAGGACGATGTCTGCTGGGGGCAACTGGGCTCCCCTCCCTCCGACAAAACCTAACCCTCACCGCCTCCACCCTCCTACCCCGACTCCTGAGAAACCAGGGGACATTTACGTGCCATCTAGAGGAGTCGTTCCTTGAAACCTACACCTCAGAAAACCAAATGACAACAAGGCATGTCCCGCTAGTGCCTCCGCCTGCCGTCCAGCCACGACTTACGGGAAGTCTCGGTCCAGCCAGGGAGCTGGTGGCCGAAGGGTTGGGCCCCCCCTGAGCTGCAGCCCTCACCAGCTGGGACCTCGGGCCACCACAGAACCCCGGGTGCCCCCGCTGTCGTCTGCAGGGTCCGCACGGCAGGGGCGTGACCTGGTGCTCCTTGGTGTGGCTCAGAGCTGCCGTCGGATGGTCAGCGCTGCGTGCTGGCCACCAATCAGAGCAAAACCCAGCACAAAAGGCTGTCCAGTCAACTGCCTCGCGCCAGGGGCACCGGCACCCGTCTCTGTTTTCTAGGTGGTTCTGACACAGGGGAGACAGGGACCGAATCCAAGCCTAACTGCCACGCAGCCGGAATCAGCGTGATGTTAAAAACTAGCGCGTTCAGTGAAACAGCCTTTTCTGCGTTTTAAAATCTACAACTCATACCAAAGAGGAACATCGCATCCTCAAGAAAAGCCGCCAAGGGGCTCTGAGCAGAAACTCATTTCCTGTCAAAGGCTGCGGCTTCAGGCCTCAGAGGAGCCCTTTCCCACACTGGAGGGCGTCGCCCTCTCGTCCCCAGCTCTCAGCCCCGACCCCTCTGCACAAGCAGCACTGGTTTGGTGTGGCGTGGCGCACCGCCTTGATGAGAAATGCGTCTGTTTTTCGTATTTTCACATCTATTCTTTCCTTTAAAAATGAGCTCTTCTTAAAGCAAAAGCCCCTGATGTCTGATTGGTCCCCAGAGTGTGTGGCCCACGTGGGTACGAGGCCTGGTGTTGGCTGGGGGTCAGGAGGGTGGCCTGCTGTCCCTCCCACCCAGGGAACAGTGACTTAAGAAGGCATGGTCTCGGATGCCTGGCTTTGGGCACGTGCTCCAAGACCTCAGGAGCACAGGGTGAGTGTCACCGGCCGTCACACGGGTCACTGGACAGAGCAGAGGATGCACTGGACCTCACACACACGACCCCCCAGGTCTGCTGACTGCTGAGAACTCCCATTTCCTTGGGGTAATAAGATGAGGATGTTGCTCGATTCAGAGGGTCCTCAAGGGATGGAGAGGAAATCGGCATCACTGGGGAGCAGGGGAGCCTGGGAGCCTCTGCCTCCTGGGAGGACGTCTGACCCCAGGGTGCCTGTGGGGCCCTGGCGGGACACCATTATTTCACTTTTTAGTGTTCTTTTAGAAGATAAGTCTGTGTGAGGGGTGGGAGGAGATAAGTTAGGCTTCTTTATGGGTTTTATATATGTCACACATATATATATATATAGGTATATACACACGTATGAGACAACAGACATCATGCAGAAATAAACCCTCATGCTGAGAAGTTCACAGCAGTAAGCCTTAGGTAAAATTACACTTGGGGAAGGGGTTCGTTCCTACTTACAAGACGCTGCTCTAACACACAGCGCCGGCCAACCCCACGCTCCAGACATGCAAGGATGTTTCAATGCCAACTCGAACATGAATCGGTACAGCCCATCACACTAACAGGTTGAAGAAGGAAAATCACAGGAGCCTATCAACTGGCAGGAAACATCCAACACCCACTCACGATGCAACCTCACAGTAAGTGAGGAATAGAGGGGGCACTTCCTCAATGTAATAAAGAACTTTGACAGAAACTCTACAGCTACATCGTCCTTAGCGGTGACAAAGTGAATGCTTTACCCCTTGGATCAGGAATAAGGCAAGGATGTCCACTCCTGCAACTCTTATTCAGCACAGCCCTGGGAGTTCTGTTGCAATGAGACAAGAAAAAGAAATAAAACAGACAGAGGTTGGAAAGGAGAAGTAACATTTCCTTATTTATAGATGACATGATGGTCTGCATGGGCATCACGAGGAATCTACCTCAAACCTCCTAGACTTAGCAAGGGGGTTCAGCAAGGTTGCAGGACACAAGAACGATGCACAAAAGTCACGTACATTTGTACATGCTAACTACAAATGTGTAGAAACTGAAGTTAAAACGTGACACCATTTAAAATTACTCCAAATAAAATGCAATACTTCGGTATACCCTAATAAAACCCCACAGATTCAGAATCTATGTGCTTAAAATTACAAAACACTGACGAAAGAAACCAAAGAAGGTCTAAATAGAGACAACCTGTCGTCATGGTGGGGAAGACACCACACAGGAAAACTGTTAATTCTCCCCAAGTCCCTCTGACTTGATGAAATTCCCATAAAAATTCCGAGGGTCCTGTAGATACAAACAAGCTTTTTCTAAAATGTATGGGATGATGGAACAGCTGGAACAGCTGACAGCATTTTGATAAAGAAGAAAAGTGGGAGGACTCACTCGACCTGATGGTAAGGTTCACCCTCCAGCCACAGTGCTCAGCAGTGTGGTCGTGGTGGAGGCACAGACATCTTGACCAAGGGAACAGTCAGGGAACCCAGAAACGGAGCCAGACAAGTATGTGAGCACGACCTCTGACAAAGATGCAAAAGCAGTCTGCTGGAGGAAGAGTCGTCTTTTCAACAGACAGTCAGGGAGCAGTGGGACAATCCCAGGCAGGAACAGAAACCAACGAAAACCAAAACCCCTCCACCGACACCTCTCACCTTCTACCAAAATTAACTCACAACAGACAACAGACTTCAGTGTAAAACGCCGAAACACAAAACTTGTAGGAAAATAAAAACAAAAAACAGGAGAAAAGCTTTCAGACTCAGGGTAGACCAAGGGATCTTGCATCTCACACCTAAATCCCAACCTATAAAAGGAAAAAGTGAATAAACTGGACCTCATGGAACTGACAACCCTCCTCTCTGCAGAAGACCCAGTGGAGAGGATGAAGGCAAGCTCGGTTGACAGGGTGACTGGAAACCGTCAGGACCCTCCTAGAACAGAGGAGGAGCTGCCAAGACCAAACAATCCAACGAGAAAGTGGGCAAAGACACAGATAGCTGGTCCCCGGGAGGAACGCAGAAGGCAGACGCACACGTGGAAAGACTGGCATCGTCATCCCCGAGGGAAATGCAGACCAGAATCACGGGTGGTGTATCACTGCACACCTGTTAGAACAGCCCAAACGAAAAACAGTGACAGTGCCCCATGCTGTCATGGTCTTGGGGATGCTGGGTCACTCACACCTGGCTGGTGGGATGGAAAACGGTGCAGTCATTCTGGAGAAGAGTAGGGCAGGTTCTTGTAAAACGGAATGCGCGCTGACGGTGTCACTCAGCGGTAGTGCTCTCGGGCATTCATCCCAGAGCAGTGACAGCTGGGTTTACACAAAAACCTGGACATGGGTGATCACAGCAGCTTTACTCAAATAGCCCCAAACTGGAAACCCTCACAGGGTGAATGGTTAAAACCAAAAAACCATGAGGCAAGGGCCATCCATTCCGTGGAACACTACTCAGCGATAAAAAAAGAATGAGCTCCCGGCATCCTCAACAACTTGGAGAAACTGCAGGAGAACAGCAGTGAGTGAAAAAAGCCAATCAAAAACGGCTGAATGTGGTCTAATTCCATTTAGAAAGCATTTCTGAAATGATGACATTACAGAAAATGGGGAACTGATGGGTGGTTGCCAAGGGCCTGGGGTGGGGGGAAGTTGGCACCCAGAGGGAGCCTGGGGTGGAACCCTCTTACCTACTGTGGGCGGCCACACGGTTCTACACGCGTGACAAAACCACACAGAACGACACACACAGACACACGGGACGTGTAGACTGGTGAAATCTCAGTACGGCTGACGGGTTGTACCAGCGCTGGCTTCCTGGTTATGAGACTGTACTATCGTCTTGCAAGATGTTACAGAGGGTGTAAGAATCTCTCTGTATTATTTCCCACAATTGCATATGAATCTACAATTATCTCAAAATAAAAAGTTTCAGAAAATTGCTTCTGTGACCCACCTCTGCCCAGGCTCTCCCGGGCGGGAGCACTTGGGCGTGAACTCACCAGGTCACTGGGACTGTCCATCTTCAGCTTTTCTGGATTGTTCTCTGAAATGTCTGTTTACACTCCCACGCGCCATAATGTGAGTTCTGACTTCTTCATATCTTCCCCGAGACTCGGTATAGTCAGAAGTTCAACAATTTTACCAGGATGATGGACATGAAAAATCGTCCCAGGTTAGACATCTTCCTGTGTTTTATTAGCCCATTCTCTTCCAGGCCTGCCTGTGCTCCCACAGCTTTTTCTGTTGGGTGGCTTGTTTTACATTACTGAATTCTACCGTGTTTCATACCTCCCACCAGCGTCTGTTTACCCGCATTCCCTTGGTAGCCACCTATTTCTTAACAACAGAGCCTCACCCCTACTCAGTGGAGCTCTCAGAACCTGGATCCGTATTTATGAATTTTTTAGAGTTATTGATTCTGAGATATTGCTAAAAGCTTCAGAAGAGGCATCAGTGGTTACTCCTGGTCAGAATGAGAGGGTGATTCTACCTCTGGACGTGGCTTCAGCTCACACCTGAGAGTTCCAGCCTCCTGTCTGGCTGGCCCCTCCAGCCCCAGCTCCCCGTGATGAGTCACTCATGTGTCTCTCTTACTGGTTCTGTTTCTCTGGCTGAACCCGATCTACACACTCAGGAGGACTGACATCTGCTCCATCAGCATCTCTGCTGAGTGGGACCATCAGGGTCTCCCTGTGGGTAACTTCTGCTGCGCTAAAACCAGCTCCTGGGGCCCCAAACTCAGGCTGACTTAAGCGTCCTGCAGTGGCTCTGATGGGCCAGTCGAAGTGTCCTACTGCCTAAGGACTACGTACCAAAAACCATACTGAGGAATTAGCAAGCTGTCTTTCCTTCTTTGTGGACAACTTCACAGAGGAAGTTAAGGGGAGGATGACTAACAGTGACCTGACAGCAGCCTCGTGGTCCAGTCATCCTGAAGAGGAAGCATGTTTTGTTGGGTGTGGCTACTCCTCAGCCATGGAATTTTTAAAAAATGCAAGGCTGCTCTGTGGGGTTTGCAAGGTGTCCTGTTCACCCTGCAGGGCAGCACCGAGGGGCTGGAGGCAGAGTCCCGGGATGGAGTTCTGTGCGCCTCTCGGCCTCAGTGTGCCTTGGTTTCTTAGTCACTACAAACGAGAGCACCGATAGGGTATTTCTATCAAAGGAGGGTATCCCAGCGCATCGTGACTCTTAACGAGGTGATGCATCGCCCTCGGAAGACAGGCCGGCACTTTGCAAGTGGTCAAAACACTGCCTGGGTGCTGGGACAGAGAAGGTACGGAGACAGGTGTGTGTATGGTGCCAAATGTTTAAAGACGCACGAGAGAAACTGAAAGTCAAACAACATAACCTCCAATTAACATTTAAAAATTCAGGATGAACTAGAGAAGTCACAGAAGAGGCTGGTCTCTTCTCTTTTTCACTTTCAGCTGATGCCTTCCACCAGGGCACGCGGCCCGAGCCATCCCCGACCGAAACCAGGGTGGACAGACTCAACGCCAAGCCCACAGAACAAATAACTTTTCTGAAAAGTTCTTATCTCTGGGCAGAAATGTGATACTTTAGAAAGAATTTGAAAGTGGATTTGAGCCAAATAGCTCTTGTTTAACCCTGAGTTAATAAAGGCAGTCATTTCAGAACACTGGGAACTGACATTTCATAATAATTTTTTGCTAGGTTCCTTTCCTTCAGGTTTTAGTTTACTCCACTTTAAAAAATCCAACTGCCGAGGGGCGCCTCTCCAGGTTGGGAAAACACAGGTTTAGGCTGCGGTCCCCTTGCAGGTCATGGGCCAACCCTTCCCTGAGGAACTGCTCTGTCCCCAAACCCCATGTCCGTGGAGGCCTCCAGCACTCAGAGGTGGCCTGCCAGTGAGCAGGGGTGCAGGACTGAGCCCAATTCAGGGTGGTCCCTGACTTGTGGGCCACATTCTGTAAAATGTCCCCCTGAGCTGGAGGGAGGGGGGTGCTAAGATCTCCAAAAGCTACAGATCTTAAATAAGACACACTCTAAAGTTCCTTTCCTCTGAAAAACTCTTTCTAGCCCGGGTGTGGGTGCCCGTGGACAGGATGGCCAGCAACCCCCCCCACCCGCAACCAGGTTCACACCCCTCCCCCCTCCCAACACATCCGAGCTATCCCACGTGCCTTCCACGGACGCAGAAATAAAGCCAACACATGCTGCTGATTCTCACGTCGCAACTGGGAAACGGAGAACCGGGAGCCAAGACGTCCCTACTTCCTGCCCAGTCTTCCTGAGATCCCTAAAGAAACTTAGTTTTCCCTACCCTACTCCACCTTCTGGAACGGACGGAGAAAGTAGACCCTAAAAGAAACGACGCGGTGCCACCAGCATCCCACAGGGACCTAGAGCCACCTGGGCACCAGCAGAACCCTGCAGGGCACATGGCACCCTCAGGACCACCAGTCCTGGTGCCGGGCCCAGAGGGCCTCACGCCCGCCCAGGAGGGGCCCGCGCCGCCGGTCTTGGCGCCAGGCGCGCAGGTGGGCGCAGGTGGGCGCAGGCGGCGCGGCCCGAGTCGGAACAGGCCTTGCGAAGGCGGAAGCCAGGCGAGTCGCCTGTCGCCGCCCTCAGGCGCTCAGAGGGAAACTAGCTTTCGTGTGGGGGGGGGGGGCGGCAGGGGTCGTCTGCTCGGCTCCAGGTGTGTTCTTAAGTTGGCGGGGACCCCGCCTGCCCGAAAGCTCGCCACCAGCCCCGTCCCCGCACCACCCAGAGCGGCCTCTTTGACCTTTGTCACCTCCCACCCCTAAACTACACCCGCACCCCCACCCGTGCTCTTCCCGCGACCCCTGTCCGGAGCCCACACCTGGACAGCCGTCGGGTGCAGCCCCGCCGCTCCGGACCGGCGTCCGGACCCGCGCCCACCCGGGCCGGGCTGCCACTTGCCGCCACCCGCGCCGCTGCCCAGGGGAGCCCCGCGCCCCGCGGTCCCGCTCCCCGGGCGCAGACAAAGGCGCCGCCCGCACCCCAGCGAGGCTCACCCACCGCGCTGCGCTCGCTGCTCCCAGGTCGAGGGGCGCCGCGGGGTCCAGGCCTCTTCCCCGCCGCCCGGGCCCCAAGCGCGGGCAGCGCGGGGTCCCGGGCGCCACCTTCCGGGTCGGGGCTGCGGGCCGCCGGGGCCGCAGGCTCGTCCTCGCTGGTGCGCGGCGGCGGCGGCGGCGGCGACTGACGGCGGCTGCTCGGAGGGCAGGGCGCCCCGCCTCTCTCCCCCGCCTCCGGCTTCCTGCGCGCCAGGTACGCACGGCCCGCGGGAGCCGAGCCCGCCCCGCCCGCCGCCGCCGCCGCCGCCAGCCCGCCGCGCCGCGCGAGCTCCGGGCGCACGCGGCACCGCGTGCAGGGCCAGCGCCGGGAGGCGGGCCCGTGCTCCGGGGGGCAGGACCGCTGCTCGTCGCTCGCGGCTTAGCTTCCGAACTGCCCCCGCCCGAGCGCGCTGGGAGGGACCCGCGACAGCACCTGCTCCACGCCCCATTCCGCCGCGCGGACCCCCGGGGCCAGGGCGCGGCCGCCCGTCCCAATCCGCGCCGCCGACTCCGGGTTCAGGGCTCGGCCCTCGGCAAAGCCTGGCCGCCTGAGAAACCAGGGGCGCCCTGCAGGCCCCCCCCCCGCACACAGGCAGGTGCTCCGCTGGAGGGCACACGCGTCCCCCGGAGGCAGGCAAAGCGCGCGCGGAACAGACCCGAAAACGCGCCGAAGGGGGAGGCGGACCCGGGTCCTGCGGCCTCTGAAGCATCTGTCTGTTGGCTTGTGGTCGGTGTCATCCTCTTGGTCCAAAGGGAGCCTGTTGTTTGGACATTAGTCACCTGCACACACAGTCAGATGGTCCTTTCTCCTGGATTCTCGGCCTTTTCCTCCTGATGGTGGAAAAGCAGGGGGCAAGGAGAGAAGCTGGCCCAGCTGCTGGCGCCCCCCGACGACGACTAGGCTTCCGCGTCAGGGAACTGACCTGGACGCTTCCCAGGAGCCCGCGGGACCCGCACAGTTTATCAGGAGCAGGGAAGTGTGGTGCCCGGAGAAACTCAGCCCTTGTCCCCTGGGCCGGCTGTCCTGGGCTGGGAGAGCCAACTCCTGGTGTGGGTTCAGGGCCGCCTGCCCCAACCAGCCGCCCTCACAGACCCGGGGATCTAGCCACCTCGATGCGATGCTGGTGATTCTAAGAGAAGTGTGTCCACGGTCACAATATCTGACCCTTTGCTCAGGGAAGACTGGCCCGGGGTTTCGAGAGTTAGAGATGGGAGGTCAGGAGGCAGCAGAGGAGGGACGCAGCCTGTGCGGAAGAGAGGTTTGTCTGTTTTCAGGCTTTCTGCCCCCCCGCCCCACCGGCCTTCAGCTCACTTACAGCAAAGCGTAGACGGGTGGGAGTCAGGGAGCCAGAGGAACCCAAGGGCGCGCTGGGCAGTGACTCCAGCCAGGACCTCCTGGTCCCTGGACTCATGACACTCTTACTTACCCCCACCCCATATTACTTAAAGCTCAGGCCATCCTGGGTCCCATTTGGATGCCGGTTTTAGTATCACAAACGGCTTCTCCTGCCAAATGTATCTGCGTCTTCCCAGGTGACTGGGATTCTGGAAGACTGGGTCTTGTGCCCTGCACACAGCAGTGAAGGCTGGGTGTTGGGGAATCCAGGCCCCCTGGAAACAGCAGTGTTCTCTTTCATGCTGTGTAGAAACTTCACACAGGCCAACAGTGCTCTCTGCAAAGGTCATGTTCACCAAGCTCCAGTTAAAACCTCTTTTTAAAGATTTATGAAATCCCACCATGCATATATTTTGGCCCCAAATTCATGGGTACTTTGAGAAAAATATACATGAGGGAATAAGGAACACAATTTAATAAAGCGATGGGTGGGCATTTGGAAGGTCCAGTGTTAGTGACATCCGGTCCTTCCTGCCCCAGGGAAGGACCCAGGGTGGAGGAGCCAGGTGGGCGCTTCCCCTCGGAGGGGCAGGTCACATGTCACACGAAGGTGACCGTGCATCTTTGGGCAAAATGACAGAGATTCAGTTTGCTGATTAGAATTAAAAGGGGCTGTTTTGACAAATAAAGGATAAATGATCCAAGCCTCACCGTCTCTTCAATGTCTCTCAGGAAGTCATCGGCCTCCCGTCCATCTCTCACCGCACGGTTCACAAGGACAGCAACCTTCGGCCTTTCATGTTGTAGCAAGAAGCACAAAGTTTAATGCGTGATACACACTCAGTGAACTTGTGTTCAGTCCAATTAAACTCCAAATTACCCAAACTAAAGGAAGTAAGTGAATTAATACAATTAAATCCCAGGAGATCAGACTACATGCATTTTGGGTTTTTTAAAAATTCCTTCGTCAACAGATTTCCCTTTTGCTTAGAAGAGACCTGAGCTTCATTTTCATCTCTGGTTTGTAATGAACAGTTTCTGGTGACGGCCCCAGAGTAGACGATCCACTTGTACACTACTGAGGGTTGATTTACTGTAAATTCCAATTAATAATTAGACAGACTCTGCTGTGGTCACGATTGCAAGAGAATTAGGTGCATCATGAAATCCAGGAAGTACAACACAGAAAAGTTATGTAAACAAGGAAGATACTTGAGGGAGGCTTCTAGACAAGCACACACGTACGTTCACACACACACCCCCTCTTCCCCCCACAAAAGCCATTTGTCACTTCTTTTTATCCAGGAAAAAAAGAAAGGAAAGGAGATTCGTATGACTTTGGTTACGCAGGGGAAAAAAAACAAACAAACAAACCTTCCACACATTTTTCTACCATCAATTTGTTGATAGTTTTTATACAAACTGCTTTACAAACGGTACACACATATACATAGTACTTTCCTTTACCAATAGCTCCCTCATTTTATTAATAAAAATGAAAGCAGACAGCTTTCCGTAAGATCCAAGTCACTCAACTACAGGAAAGTGCTCTGGATTCAGTGTATTTGCTGGGCAGGGTGTACACGTCCGACTGACACAGCCCTCCCACTCCAGCTGCTCCTAGGATTTCTGTTTCCCCGGGAGACCCCAGCCGTGAACGGCTTGTTTTCAACACCCCTGCTGCGCTCTCAGGGCTCGTCCGCGCTGACAAGCATATGGTTCACGAGGCAGGGCGGCCCGTGGAGCCCGGTGGGGTGGAAACAGGAAATTCGGTGAGAGCTGAGGCTGGTCCCCCCCCCCGCCCCCCTGGAGCTGGGAGCTGAGGCGGCGCTGCCCTCTAGCGCCCCCTGCCCGCTGCCCCCTCCATCACACGCACTTTACTGCCCTGGTGGTGAAGCGTCCTTTCTGCTGAGAACAGCTCACCGCTGGGGGTGCACTGTGTCCCCAGAAAGCCTTGTCCCGCTCCTACCAGGTGCCTGCGATAGGACCTTTTTCGGAAACAGGATCTTTGCAGGTGTGATCGAGTTGAGATGAGGTCCCTGGGGTGGCCCCGGTCCAACACCACGGGTGTCCTCCCAAGACAGACAGGAGGAGCGCGGTGGAGGGGAGGCGGGACCTGGACCATGAGGCCACATGCCAAGGCTCTGGGGCCACTGGAGCCAGGAAGATGCAGGAAGGACCCTGCCCTGGAGGCTCAGGGGCGCGCCGGCCCTCCCACACCTTGACGTCAGACTTCAGCTCCAGGACTGCAGGAGAGTAGTTTCTGTTGTTTTCAGCTACCTGGTTTGTGGTACTTTGAGATGGCGGTCCTAGGAGACAAACTAACGAAGTCACAGAGAGAAAAACAGGACCAGATTCACTTTAAAAAGGTGGAAATGGACCACTCGATGACAGAGCACCAGGCAGCAAGTGCTAGAGGGCGGTGCTTACCATTCAGCGTGGAGGGAAGTGGGTGTTCGCGGGTCTTACACACGCCGGTTCATGTCGTCTTGAAACACCAGCAGACAAGTACTTTGTTACCTCCCGTGGGCGAGCAGGCAGGCCTGGAAGACGCAGGGAGGCATCGTGGACAGGACAGAGACAGCAGGTGTCACAAGGACGTGCAGGAGGGGACGCCCCGGGCACCGCTGGTGGGACTGCATCCCCAGCTCCTGCCTGATTGCCGGCCTGAGGGCCCAACCCTACAAAGTTTAGACCTACCAGCCCTCTCCATCCGTGATCCAGTCCTTGAAAGAAATTGCTTGACAGGGGACAGAGATGCCCTCCTCCCATCAGTCCTGTTTCTCTGAAGACCCCTGACTAGTACTCCTTCCCCCCACACCAGGGGCTAACCCCACGCCACGCTGGACAGCTGCTGCAGGGCTAAAGCTCTGTGAATGTGTTCGGATGTGCCGTCTTAGCTGGTGGATGATTAAATCGGCTTTTTCAAGCCTTAACCCCAGGGTCCTAAACAAACTGCCTGAGTGACTCAAGCGGCCAGAAGCAACAGGACAGCTTTTCTCCAATAAACCTCAGTTCTGGCTCCGACGGCCTCTAACTGACGGGCTGAGTCCCCCACGTGATCACGGGGGAGCTCGGCCGATGGGAGGTGCTAGTCAGGTCTACACCGTGTCTTCACAGCAACATCCAGGGTAGTGCTGGGACTCCTGGACGCCCCGGCCTAGACAAGGACGCTTCCCCGTGCCGGGGGCACTGACAGTGTCGCAGGAGAAAATCGCAGGACTTGTGCAGCCTGTCTTGACCACTGTGGATTTCTGAACGTCACTGACCAAAGTTATACATGGTCCCTTTTTCCTAACGGCTTTTAGAGTTGAAATGCAATTTAATGTTTAACTTATATTGCCGGAGGACAAACATACAAATGTTAGAATGTGTTTTTCCTTTGTCTCTGACTCTTTATGAACTTAAAGAAAGAATTGCCTTTAGGAGAGACATCTGGATGCTTTTAAGAAGCAGCATTTGGAGGAGCTGAAAGATAAAGGACTCTGCAGAGGCCTCGGAGATGTGTGTGCCTGACACTGGGGAGTGATGGGTTTTCTGTGCTAATGTGTGCCTCTGAACTTCCTTAAAATGCCTAATTACTCTTCCCTTGGAGGGATGCAATCAGTTTTCTGTTGACTGTTATAAAAAATACACATAAAAAGCCGAATTTCAAATGTTGTTCTACACAAATTATTGAATTATTGCCGGCCTGTTGTGGAAATTCATATGAGATAGGCGGTGATGTACAGTTCCGAAGCCCTGCCTTGGCGGATGCAGTAACAGCCAGCTTTATGAAAAATTCAGCTTATTCATCTCTGCGACATACACTTCGACAGCCCGAGTACAGCCAAGGTCAGCCATCCACGAAGGCAGACTGTGGTTTGAACTTGGAGGCCTTTGAAAGGCACTCTCCTGCCTTCCCAATGAGAGCAATTCTCTACTGGCTAATGATGGAAATGCCAACATTCTAACATCCTAACTTTATTTCAAAGCTTTAATTCTGAGAAGATGCAAGCCACCAGGAGAGGTAAATGACAGGAGGCTCTTCGCTGTTTTCATTCTGGATGCCTGGGTTTTGGGTCCTCCCTGATCCAACTTCACGAGGACAGAGGAAAGCTCGGGGTGGCCCAGCTCTTGGGGTGCCAGTGTGGGGGCAGGCTCCACGTGGGGTCACTGTGCTGCCTGCAGTCTTTTGTCCTGCATCCCAGTTAGATCCGGAATAGACCCGACCGCAAATGCTTTTAAAAATGTAAAAAAAAACCTCAGTGTAATGTATGTGACATGAAGGTGCTAAGGGGTCAAAGACTAACTGCAGGCTCTAGGAAGTTCTGGAAACTGGGGGAGGGTCCAGAGGGGGAGGGGAGTGCCATGGAGTAAGGGTGGAGAGGTGAGGGGAGGGAAGACCATTGAGGTTCAGAGCTCTGACATTTACGCTGGAGATAATGGTTAGCTAATAAAAAGTTACAGGGGAGGCAGGATGAGGTTGTATTTGCAGGGAAATACGTAATAACTTCTAAATATTTACATACACAACGGAAGAAAACATCCAGCTCTGCTGGTACCTGGGGTTCTGTAGACGACATGTGGATCCAGCTTCCTGCTGCCCTGGATCCCCACCCCCACACCCGGCCTGGCCTCACCATCCGCAGCCCCTGGACCACCCAGCTGATCTGCCAAGAGCAGCGGGGGAGGGAGATGCACCTCCCCCAGGTGTAGCCCTTCCTCGGCCTGGGGAAGCCCTACCACGACCAGCTCTGGTGGTGACAGGTATGCAGGGATACAGAGTGGCCCCACAAAGCAGGTGAAGGCGGAATTGTAAGGTGCAGCCATCCTCTCTGCAGGCCAGGCCCAGGCAGGGGCCCTTTCTGAGTGGAAATTAATCCCAGAGTCAATTTTCTTTGGTTTCATGGTTCATGGTCCAGTTAAGGGTACCTGATAAAGGGTCCTTCCATCTAGCTTGGAGCTAGTTCAAGTCATGTCTGTTCCAGTATATGTAATCCCCGGGCTGCAAGTCATGGGGCATCTGATCTTCATCCAAGGATGGATTACTGAGCTTCAGAAACGAACCTAGAATGTCCTTTTAATAATTCAGTTAAACTTGGCAATAATAAAACAGCAAGGAATGGGCTGAGAATTGAGTCTTAGTAAACACAGACCTCAATTAACAAAACTAGAATTTAATATTCACTGAAACATACTCTTTTTCTCTCCATAATTACCCTCATTTTAAATCAAATATAGCCAAATAAAGATTGATTGATTATATATATACAAAAAAGAAGAACTGATAGGGGAGGCCCATCAGGAGGGAGGAGAGGAGGGGCCGTCTGCAAGATGGAGGGGGCGGGGGTGGTCGCCTGACCCAGAGCCAAAGAAAACACAGACGCATTTTCAAGAAATGCCCACTCCCCTTGGGGGCCAGCTGCATTACAGCCTTTGTTTCTAGGTCATTCATCCATGTCTTTTCCGAAAACCCCGTTTTACCTGCGCTGATTTGAGTGGCTTTCTGATTCCCCCACCCAGCAATCCTGAGTTAGTCAGAAAATGCCTGGAGACCCTTTGCGTATGAAACCAGAAAACAAAAATAGAAAAAAGAGGAAGAACGGGAAAGTGTTATATAACCAAGACCCCTATAATTTTGCTCTATTATTTAGAATTTCTGGCTGGTCTTTTTATTTGTTTATGTCTCTCTCTTCATTGTCATGAGAGGAAAAATTCGGGGCAGCGTTTGTGAACACTCCGTAAATGCTTTCTGAAAGAGGTAACAGCATATGTTTGAAGTAAACTTTGGTAATTTACATTCACACGCGGAAATGGGTTCGTGGGGGGGCCGCTGGGTCAGAGGCGTGTTTTGGGTGAGGTCATCGGGTTGTGGAGAGGACGTGACTGCAGGCTGACCTGCCAGCTGGCCCCGGGCTGTCAGAGGCTCCTCACCCCTCTCTGTCCGTGGGACGTGCGTTCTGGCCCCCGCGCTCGGTGGGAACCACGGTCAGGGCCGCAGCCTTGCGAGGGGGCTGTCGTGTTGAGATCCCTGGACTGAGTGCGTGTCCGGACCCCTCTGAGGCCTCCGGATAAACGCTCAGACTCTGCCGGGTCGGCCCGGAGACCAGCCTTGACACCTGCCGCCCACCGTGTGCCGCGCCTCCTCTTTCCGGGCTCTCCCTGCCCTCCGTGTTCCGGGCTGGTTGGCGAACCCCGCAGTCCATATGTCGTATTGATAAATATGGCCGAGTTGCCTGCTTAAGGATCTGTCGCACGGTGTCATCGGCTCCCGACGTGCGGGTCTGAGAGGAGAAGCAAGTTCTCAGCACAGCTTTCATGACGAGTGAGTTGGGATTCTTTCCACACTATTAATTCCTTTTACGTGAATTATCTGATCGTGGCCTGGAACCGTTGTTCTCTATGCATTTATTGGCCTTTTTCTTAATGCTTTGTAGATCCGTCACGTGTGATCTGAGCTGAAAAAAGTGGTTCTGTGTGTCTGGATTTTGTAGAGATTTTTACTCTTTTTAGAAATAGTCATGAGTTGGGACACCTGATCCTTTGTTTCTGGCAGTGGCCCGTCTTTGTCTTCTCAGGGACAGGCTAGATTGATGAAGTCCATCATTTTTGTTTTAAGTGAAAAATGATGGACTTTGCTGTTGTCTGTTTTGAAGGCAATTCCAAAAGAGGAGCTTCAAGATGTTCTAAGCGGGGTTCCAAGCTCAAACCTGTTCCGACACAAAGCCAAACCCCTTCATCTCTTTCCCCTTCTTTCCTCCCAGAAATAACCAGTCTCCTCAAGTCTGTGTGTGCCTCACTCCCACCCAGGAGTTTGCACTTTTATGACACACGTGCATGAACATCACATCTTCTGCAGTTTGCAGCTATTTGGTGTTTAAAACATACACGTGACGTTAGACTCTGAGCATCCTTATGCTGCTGCTCCTCCAGTGCACGTTCACTCCTGAGGTGCACGGTGGCGGGTGCGCTGCTGAAGCTCGCGCATCTCAGGGTCAGACCCCAGGGGCCCTTCCCTGCCCAGAGCTGGCAGGTCAATCCCACTTCTCAATCGTAAAGAGTTGGCTGCTGCGAACGTTCTTGTATGTGTCTCTGTGCTTTGGGTTTTCTCTGTTCTTTGTCAGTTTCCTTGATGGGACACAGAGCTTCCTCCTTTTTTGGTCTTTGTCCTAATACACGCCTGGAAGGTTGCAGGTGTTCCCATCCCAGCTTTACTGCACGTGAGCTCTCCCTTGCATTCATTTAAAATGTTAAACATTTCCCGTGATGATTTGTCCCCTGACCCTCATTGCGTGAGTGTGTGTGTGCATGTGCGTGATTTCCAGATGACACCGTGGGTGGCTCGTGGGTCCCTTTTGTCCATTGGCACGTAGTGGATGTGCGTTGTTTGATGCCGGTTCTTGAATCCTTGTCGGGAGTTCTTTGTGACGTGGGATGCGGGCAATTTTTATAACTGTTTCTGGCGAGCATGAGAGGATCGTGCATTTTCTAGTAGTTGGGTGCCGGGCTCTTCATACATCTGTTACATTAAAGCTTCTTAGTCACATTGTCTCAATCTTCTGCAGCCATACTAACCTTTAAAACTTTTAATTTAAAGTACATTTTAGACTGACGGAACATTGCAAAAACAGGTCAAAGAGTTCTTGCATCGCCGTCCCCCAGCTCCCTCTAAGAACCTGAGTGTGATGGCAGAAGCTGAGAAACTCGGGCTATTCGGTCCTCTCCCAGCCTCCTCGTTCAGTTCCCCACCGTCCCGCCATGTCCTGTCTGGGCCAGTGCCCAGCCCCGGACTCCAAGGCAACTTCCGCGTGCCTGCTCTCCTCTGTCACCAGAGAGTCCAGGGCTTTTCTCTGCCATTCGTGATCTTGAGACTTCAGGAGAGTGCCGGCCGGTTATTTTGTAGGATGTCCCTGTACTGGGTTGAACAGTGTTCTCCAAAAATGCACGTTCACCGCAGGTCTCTGAGTGTCACCTTCAGCGCTGACCTCATGGTCACACGGCGGGCACTCCAGGCCCAGAGCCTCCGCCTGTACGCGGACAGGATTTCCTGGTACATCCTTTTTGGTTACCTCACTGTCAGTTTTCTGTGTCATTACGCTGTAGTGTGTCTCTTCTAAACATTTGCAACTGGATTTTGTTCTTTAATCCAACCGGGAAGTTAAATCTTTTAACTGGTAAGTGAGTTTCAGTCTGATCCTTGCTAATTACGTCCCTCTGTAAACCCCCTGGAGTGGCTAATTTTATGTGTCGACCTGACTGGGCCACAGGGTACCAGACATTGGTTGGGTCCGATGATGAAGTTCGTGTCCTTATGAGAAGAGGGAGAGGGAACATATTTCTCTCTCCCTCTCTCTCTCTCTCTGCCATGAGGACACAGTCAGATGGAGGCCATTTGCAAGCCAGGGAGAGAACTCTCACCAAAAACCTTGATCTCAGACTTTCCAGCCTCCAAAACTCTGAGAGAGAACCGCTGAGCCCTCTGTGTCACTGTCTGTCTGTGGAAGACAGTCTGCCTCTTCTCACTACTTTGTTTTAAGATCTTATGTTTGCCTTGGTGTTTGGAATTTCCACTGTGCTGTGTCCATGTGTGGATTTATTTTTTACTTTGCCTTATTCAGGGGAATTTTGCCCTGAAGATTTCTTTGTTCAGTCCTGGAGAACTGGCACAGCTCTTCTTTCCCAATATTGCTGCAGGAGCTCGTTCAGGACTTATGCTGGAGTTTCTCATTTAATCCTTGTCTGGGGACCTCTGTGTCATAGCTCCTGTCCCTGTGCGCCTTACTTCATTCAGCATAGAACTCAAAGCATTCAGGTCTTTCGCCAGCTGTGTCTTGTCAGGGCCCGCGGCCTTGGCCGTGTCCCCACGTGGGCCTTCAGCTGCACCACGCCGTCCCTGCGACAACCCCCGGACACCCTCCCTTCTCCAGGCAGCCGTACATCGGCTCATGGGTTTACTCCCCGCTTTCCAGGGTTATCTTTGTTTCAGGCGTCTTACTTCTAGGCGTCAAAGGTTCTCTTTTATTTTTTCCTAGAAGTTTTATCATTTTACATCTAAGTCTGTGATCCAGGCCCCCCATGTGGTCTTTGCTGACCCCTCCAGGCAGGGATGTGGGGAGTCTTTACCAGCTGAGGGTGTGACTGTCTTGGCTCCACCTGATTTCCTTGACAACACCCCGGCCCGGGTGTTGGTCCTTCTTTCCAGCTTGTGTGGGGGATGTCCCAGGCCCCTGCTTAGCCTGCCTGCATGACTGAGGTGCGGACATTATTTTCTATGGTCTTTAGATGGATGGGACCAGTTCTCTGTTTGTTATTGAATTGGTCTGCTGGAACGGTGCTGGGGTCCCAGCCTGGGCTGAGACCCCCGACCCGTCCTGGCCAAGAAGGTTCTTTTTGCAATCAGAATCATGAAGCCAGTAATGAAAGATTGGGGCCAAAGAATGGAGAAATGGGGAACTAGTTTGCAGATCAACTTCTCCATGTGGTTTGGGTGGAGACACCGAATATGTAGGAGGGTTGAGGCGAAAGGGAGGGAATGGGGAGAGGGGGAGGGGCCTTCATGAGTCACCTGAGAACTGGGAGGAGGCTGGACCCGGACAGACACAGCTCTCCTTTTCAGTCCTTGTGGGGCTTTGGCCATCATAACTGCCATCCCACCCGGGGCGTGTCACTTAGCAGCTAACGCATCACAGTGAGTGTGTAATGAGGCTCAGGGTCAACTGGGCAGCACCTCTTCCGCCATCTTGGGCCTAGTTGGTTCTAACCGGTTCTTTTGTTTTTCTCTTTGCAGCTGCCTCCTGAGACTTAGATAAGGGTAACTGGTTTCTATGCGAGGGAGGGCAGGGATATGATCCTGGGGCGACTGCCTGGTAGCATGTTGTCTGAAAGTTCTCTGCCTGCTTGGCTGTGGCTCCCTGCCTTTGACCAGACAGAGCAGCAGCTCTTGTTTTTCTATCCGTTTTCATTGTTGAAATTAATTAATTTTTTTTATCAAAGTATAGTCAATTTACAGTGTTGTGTCAGTTTCTGGGGTCTAGCATAACGTCTCAGTCATCCATATGATACATATGTTCCTTTTCACATTCTTTTCCATTACAGGCTACTACAAGATACTGAATATAGTTCCCTGTGCTCTACAGAAGAGATTTACTTTTTTATCTATTTCATATGTAATGGTTAGTAGCTGCAGACCTTGCAGTCCCATTTCATCCCTCCCCACCCCTATCCATTGCTATTTCTTGGCTGTCGCTTCTTCAGGTCGAAGACTGGGACACATGCAGCCAAAAGGAAGCCCCGGGGCTCACACGTGTTGCTCCTTCACCCCGACCAGCCTGCGTGCTCTTCTCTCCACCGCTCAGAACCTTCCTGTTCCCACTGTGTGTGTCTCCCGTCCCCTCCAGGAGTTTTAGTCGTAGTTCTCGGGGCACAGGGAGAAGTACTGCTCCATCTTCCTGGAAGAGGAAGTTGACATAATTTTTTAAAATTAAAATAGTCTTCAGTACAGAAATATTGTATAATTTTTACCTACTTTTCAAGTTGTGCTAGTTCCTCCATCTACCTTCAAAATCCATGTGAGGCTCAGCCAGGACCTCTGTGAAGTTGAACCCAAGGCCTTTCAAGGCCTTTTTATGAGTTTGCTTCCTATAAAGCAGGCACATCCAGCTTTACTCTCACAGAATAACCTCCCCAGTGGCCTTTGTTCTGTGTCTAAACAGCTCTGGTTACCCGGGAAGCATATACCCCATAGTTGTTGTCGGCTACCCAGGGGTCTGAAAATGAAGCAAGAAGGCAAGGGGTTTGGAAATAAAGACGGACCACTGGTGTTCCTGTGTGTTTGGCCTATATTACGCACTTGCTGGCAGCTGGATTTGCTCATGTCCTCCAGTGAGGATTTCTGAATTTTTAAGAGAGCATCACTGTGATGTCAAGACATCTGTAGATAATCTCTTTGATTCTGTATTCTTATATTCTCCCCAAACTGTGATTGATAAAGACATACAAGCTGTCTATCCTCACATCTCTACATCCTAAGGTGAAGGATGACTTTAAGAGTCAGGTTGTAGAAAACTGAAGTAAATTTGAATGAAACTGATCAATGAAACTCAGCACTGCAAGTGGGAGTCTGTCCCAGTGAGACAGGAGGACAGAGCCAGTAAAAGGATGACACAACCACTGGGAAAAACAGGATGGGACAAAAACTGGTTAAAACCAACTAGGCCCAAGATGGCGGAAGGCTTGACTTCCAGGAGACCTTGAGCCCCACTGTGTGTTCACTGTAATACATCAGCTGCTAAATGACACACCCGCAGGCGCCACGACCGTTCCAAAGCTGACCATAAAAGGCTCAAAATTGGACAGTGGCCCAGTTCCTAAAGATCCCCACCCCAGTCTCCAGCGCAGTTGGAATAGTCCTCCTACTCAGTAGCACGTGCTGTTACCCAGCTCACAAATCCTAACCACCGCTGCGCCCCTGGGGCCGCCCTCCCTTCTGAGACAGACCGCGCTCTGTCTATGGAGTGTGTATCTCTCTAAATAAACTTGCTTTCACTTTGCTACGGCTCAAGGAACCCTCATTTGGCGGCACATCCCAGGGACTCATCCAAGACCTGAGACACGACCATCCTCTCATGCCCCGCCTGCAACAACGTTTAGAAAAGAAGCAAGAATTCTGAGCTTTCACTTTGTATCTCTGTAACTGGGAAACGTTCTATCCACCTATTTCTAGCTGATTTCCTCCATCACTCAGAATTAAGGTGATAATATTCACAGCTTAATTATATGACTCCTTAAGCAAAGACTTTTGGACGTTCATTTATTTTAGGCATTCCCAGTCATTATGTGGTAAAGTTAACCTGTAAAAGTCACTTGCTTTTTTTTTAGGCATCAGTTTCCCATCATCTAAATGATAGGCTGAACTTGATTTTCTCTCTGCAAGGTCCGTTTCAGCTCTGAATTCCCACAACTTCACAATTCTGAAGAAAGCCGTGTTTAAATGCAAGGCACTGTGATGACCACTTTCTTTTTTTGTGGTGTAATTATGGTTGTGTGAGAAAAATGCTTCCTCTTTTCAGGCTGGCTTTTTTAAAATGCAAATTTAAATGTTACAAAGTAACTTTCTTTAATCCTATGACTCCTTATAAAGTAAGAAACAGGAGGAATTATGAATCATAATATGGATTTTGGGTGCATTTTTAGCATGTTCTTTGCTTAGAAATAATGCTAATAATAGAAAGTAAGTTCCATCCAAACACAGCAGAAAATAATGCATTCAAATAACACACTGTGTGAATTGTTGGCTAGTCCTCAGCATTTTGGCCAAAATAAGTGATTAAAAATTGAAGACTATAAACAGTATTAACTTGAAAATTGTGAAAGTCATGGCACAAGTCCAGCTTTCTTTTACATGTGACTGGACAAACACCTGAATCTCATTTATAAATATTGGGTATTGGATAAAAACTTAAGTTCCTTTGCAAATAAATATTGGAACTATATAAGACAGTACAGCATTCCACTTTCCAGACTTTGAAAGGCTGAGAGGAAAGCTGATTGACTGCTAATTATGTACAATTGATAATTATGTGAGATTTTATTCCCACCTTGGGATCAAAACTGGTCTCACTGAAATGGTCGACTGCAAAAAATGCACAGTGTGGCAGCTGTGAGTTAGGTTTTGTCTGGGGGCAAAATGAGGACTATAGCCCGGGAGACAGCCACTCAGAGAGTTCTGAGGAACTGCTCCAAAGAGATAAGCGGGGAGGCCAGTACAGATGCGATTTTAGTGAAATCTAAATCTAATCAGCCAAGCATTTTGAGGGTGGGGGAGTTGTTTCTAGTCACTAGTAGCAGATGTCTCCATTAGTGATTTTAGTGCTTTCCTAGATATGAGAAGATGCAAGAATTGGGGCACATAAAATCTGAAAATATCTAAGTATCTGAAGGCCCGTTCTTCCAGTTTTGTCCCGAGCACAGAGCATCCCATTCCTGATCTGCACCCTGACCTCCTCTCAGGACGTGCGGAAGCTCAGTGACTGCAGGGGCTCGTGACCTCATCCTTGTAGAGGAGGCTGGCAAGGGACAATTTTTAGTTTGGCAAAATCAGCCCCCCTCAGCTCCACGTCTCTGTCTTCACCTTCCCTGGACTGCTGTTAGCAGGTGACAGATTTGATTGTTGAACCCGTTGTGAAATAAAATTCATATTTCATGGCAGGACAAGAAAAGATTAAACATAAAACTTTTCTCTGCCCTTGGCTCCTCCTTGTCCCCGGTCAATGTGCCTGGTGTATCCGCATTACACGTCAGTCATACCTCCCCATCGGTAGAAATGCCTGCTCGGCCATAAAGAGCGACGTTCTCATAGCTTACAAGATGACGTTCCTTCTTGCTTCTGCAAGGGGGCTCGTGACCCATTGCTCTGTATGTGCAGATCTGTACCGTGTAAAGTGTCAACAAGGCATCATTTAATGTCCAGCCCTCTGTCTGCCTCTGTCTCAAGCACCTTACATAACTGAGCCTTGACTTCCACCGGGTGGAACAGTTCTCGGAGCTTTCTGAGTTATTCCTGGGTTGTAATCCTGGATTTGGCTTGAATAAACCCTGAATGTGTAGTTCTTTCTTAGATGGACTGGCTAATCTTCCGTTGGCATGCCCTTACTGAATCGCTCTCCGCACGCTGACAGTGTTGAACACCACCTGAGCCCTGTTTTCCCAGGTGATGGTGACGCGTTCTGGGAGATGGCTGAGGACATACTCTGAGACAATGTTACCAAACTTGGGTCCACTCCCCTGCATGCAGTAAAGCCAATTTACTGACCCCGGGTTGTGGTGAAGGAAAGTGCAATGTTTATTGCAGGTACCAACAAGGAGTCCAGGCAGCCAGTGCTGAAAAGACCTAAACTCTCCAAAGGTTTTCAGGAAGAGGGTTTTAAGGACAGGGTGAAGGAGGGGGTGTGGGGTGTGTGATCGGCTCATGGACGTGCTTCTGAATGGCCGGTGGTGAGGCCATGGGGAGTCAGTGGGTCTGGGGCCCACGTGCTGGTGGGCGGCACGCAGTCAACCTCCTCCACCTGCTGGGGGTTTCAGTGTCAAACAGCTCAAAGGCCACAGCTCAGAATATGTTCTAAAGGCCCTGGACTTCGATGGTGAAACTATGGTCATTTTGTCTTTCTTGACTATTTTCCTTTCTCTCTTATTTTTCTTACTTTTCTGATGAAATGCCCTCTTTGGGCCGCAGGGAAGGCCTAGGAGACTAGAGTGTTTTCACAGACAGAGGCAGGCGGGGGGCATGGGGCGGGGGTCTGTTCCCCCGTGGGGTCCTGCTCAGTTACAGCAGCTCCAAGCTCCACCCCGCCACCAAGCCGCTCCTCGCACGCAGCGCCAGGCTGCCCCCCTCTCGCCCGCGCCCTCCCTCGCTGGCGCGCTTCTCCCTGCGGCGCGGTCCGAGGAGACGCAGCGCGGCCCTCTGGGCGTTGCTGTCTTCGCAGTTGGCGCCACGGCTCGGATGGGCTGGACCTTGCCTTGGGCTCCGCGGTTTCTCCGCCGGGTGGGGAGCCTCCTGTTCTCCATCCCTGCCGGAGCTCCGGGTCATGGCGAGCTGTCCTCCCGGTCCTGCGCTCGGACCTCGTCCGGCTGCGGCCCGGCCCGGGGGTGGGTTTGAGCGCGCGGGGCACCCGCCTGCCTGGGGACGCGGATGCTGCTGGCCCGTGGGCGCCCCCCACCCCACCCCCGGCGGCCCCCCGCCAGTCGGGACTGCAGCCGCGTGGGGACGCAGGGCCTGTGTTCTGCGTGCGCGCTCGCCCCGGGCGTGCAGTGCCAGAGGCAGAGCGACCGGCCTCGCCTTGTGTCCGCGGACGTCGACGTCTGACTGAGAGCCGTCTGTGCCGTCCGCTGGGTGACTGACGGTGGCCCTTCTGCCTTCTGAGGGAAACGCCACGCTGGACTATGAAGTCCCTTAACGAGGCTGCATCCTGACCGGTCTGCAGGTAGACAGGTGCTTCTATAAACTCAATTCAGGTCTTAAATTCCTAGGAATTAAATAAACTGAAATGTCATGCGTCCAACGTGGAAAAAGTCACTCTTTCAGAAACTAATTTGAACATGTTTTTAGAATTCAAGCTCACTTAATTTAGACAGGTCTTTGGCAAACAAGACTGTTTAATAACGGTCTTTTTAATACTGTTTTAATAAAACAAAGTTTAATATTGTTCTAATTAAAAGCAAACTGTGTTCCCCGCGCTACCGGGTTAAGCACAGTGCACGTGCACATTCTGAGTCTGCTTGGGTGCAGTCGCCCTAAAGCCACGCAGGACTCACTGAATAAGCCAGCGCTGATTCTCATCAATGTTTAAGATCATGAAAAATGCAAAATTGCACTTAACCGACATTCAATCATCATACTGACAAATTTTCTTTCATTAGTAATTGTCACCTTGAAGATAATGCCCTAAGGTTTCTTGTAACTTAAAAACCTTGAACGGATCTGAAATTGAGTTAATTAGCAGATATTCTTTAGATGCACAAACTATTCGTAAGTAAAATTAGAACACCGAAGTGTTGGTCATTAACTGTAATTTAAGTCTGTGTACCTTTTAGAATGTTTGGCTTTGTCAATTGTTTTATTACTGAAGTATAGTTGATGTACAGTATTACATGCTGCAGGTGTACAGTATGGGCGTTCACAGTTTTTGAGGGTTACACCTCGTTTATAGCTATGATGCAATGTTGGCCCTGTCCCCACGTTGTGCAGTGTATTCCTGCAGCTCATTTTACACCTGCGTTTGTCCCACTCAGTCCTCTACCCCTGTGGACCCTCCTGCTTCTCCTTTCCGGTAGTGACCACTAGTTGGTTCTCTGTGTCAGTGAGTCAGCTCCTTTTTTGTTATATTCACTCATTTGTTGTATTTTTTTAGATTCCACGTGTACATGATGCCATGCAGTATTTGTCTTTCTCCGTCTGTTAAGTCTGTGCACTTTTACTTCTCATCTTTATATCCTCGGAAAGGCTATATATATTTGGGCCTGTTGGCAAACTTGTTTATTTTGCCATTTTGAAAACTGAACCCCAGGGGGTCCTGCCGCGGCCCTGCTGTCCCGCCCCAATGTCCCCGCTGGTTGGATCCTGGCTGGTGGGACCAAGCATCAGCCACAGCAACGTCGCGCTATCGGGCCCAGCTCCAGGGACTAAAGTGTTTTCTTCGATGTGAATCCAGCATTTTCTCGGCCAGTGGTTTCCCGCTGGGGATTCCCGTCTTTTCACTATCCAGGTGTTTAGGACCTACTCCGAGGTTACGGAACCTCTTTACTTGATTTTCTTATTTTCATTTTTACTTTTTGAACTTTGTTTTCTTGAGGCAAAGCTGATTTACGGCGCTGTGTTAGTTTATGGTGTGTTGGGTATTCTTGGTACCGCCTTACCGTGCTCACGATACAGTGTGTCAGGGTTATTACATGCTGTAGCTGAAGACATTTTTCTCTGTACAGATTATGTTCGTGCATTTGTATACATTAGATGTAATAGCCACTCTTCTTGAATAGAGTGCTAGTCATTATGCTGGTAGATATTTTGTCTGAGACTCATCTGGATTGACTTTATTATCTCGTGTTTTCAGCCACAAAAGCATCTCTGTTCCTTGCCAGTTGGTTAGTCTTGTCATGAACGCATCAGATCTCTCACTTTTGAAAATCATCCATAGTAAGTGGCAGCATCATTTTAAGTCTTCTGTCATCTGTAGCTAATTTTTGGTTTACTCTGATGCTTCCCTGAAAATGTAACACTCTGCTCCCAGCAAGAGAAAGTCTGGTGACATGGTCCTCATGTCCATTACTTGTCACTTACTGCTCAGGCGCAGGCTTCTGACTGCATCATGGGAGCAACTTTGAGACCCTACCTATGGGCCAAGAGTCAGGATTTCCAGAATTCTAGCTGCGAAGCAGATGGGGTCACGAGATTGTTGATCCAAGATGACGCGGGCAAGACTTAATTACTCAGGACTGAGTCGCCTGCTGGGGATTCCACCGTATGGATAGACTTCTTTTTTTTTTTTTTTTAAATACATTCCTCAGTTGATGGACCTCTGAATTACTTAGCTTAATTGTATTTTGGGGTGTTGACTAATTCATTTTATTTTTTCACTAAAATGACATTTATCTCAAAACAAGTTACTGCCTTCTTAGTAGAGACATGTTTTCTAGTTTGACCTAATTTAGATTTACCTTGAAAATAATTCTTTTAAGTTTTTTAAAAAAAGTTAGCTCACCTCTGATGAACTAACAAGTTTAGAGAGAAGAAGGAAAAAGTGATAATTTTAATTTTATCATTGTTTCTACACTAAATTTTTTGTTTTGCCATCTTATTATACATTTGTTTTACTGTGAGCCATCTCAAAATATTTTTCTTGCAAAGGAAATATATAGATAAGCAGATAGAATATTTTCTAAAAATGGGGATTCATCTTTTTTCTGCTGTGCCCTGATCTAGAGAATATTAATAGATTTTTGTTTCAAGGTGTTTTGTGCCAATGTGTGAGCATGAAAACTTTAGGGGTTTGGGATTTGTACGAAGTATTTGCATTTCTAGAGCAAACTAACACAGTTTACCACTCTTCTAAATACTTCATTTATCAGTGAGCTAGTTGCTAGAGCTGAATAATAATTTTTCTCAGACAGAATGTGGATTCTCCCTATAAATGTCTGGAAGAAATATTTTTTAAAATATGCTGCCTTAATTGCTTCCACGCAATTTTCTGCTAACATGATTACAAGGAGAAGCAGAAGCGCAGATTGGCTTCTGTGCACGAATACCCATTTATAATTCCTCATTTTGTGCATAACAGTACAGACTGTGATGCAGTTTCGTGAACCGTAACAAGTAATATATTTATAAAGAAGACTTTTCTCCTATATACAGCGATGTTCAGTAACTTGGCTTAGTTGGAGCCACCAGTGCTGTGAAGCATCGTCTCTGTTTTTCATCCACGTGGAGCAAATGAAAGCGCCCCCCTTGGTAACATAAGGTTCTCACGGCCACCCTCCCGCCTCCCGCTTTGACTGTGCGCTCCCCGAGGGCGGCAGAGACCGTGTTTTAGGGGTGAACCCCGGTTTCCGCGCCGCACGGAGAGTCCCCTTGCTTGTGGGTGAACCGTGAGCCATCCCCTCGAAGAAGGCCAAGCGGCAGGTGTCGACCGCAGCGTCCAAGGTGTTTACGGAGGAATTCGGAAGGCCTTCCTTGTACTCGAGAATGAAATCCTTGGCAAAATTAACTCTGCTTCTTTTTTCTAAGATTTATTTTTATCATTTTAATGATAATCCTTTAGGACATATATATTTTTTCAATTAAAAAAATAATGCCTTGCATAGGGGCTCACACTCCCACCTTTTGGGTAGAAATGTTGACATTCTTAGTACCGCTTCTGATTTACATGAATGGGCCTGTTAATTTATCATTGGATCAATTCTTTCACAATATTATTGGCATTAGAGGTACACATGATACAACGGAATTTATGAAAACATTTTACAGCTATCAGTTGCCTACTGGGGACAAGTTACTGTGCTACACGCCGGAGCAGAGTGAACTAACCACTACGTGGGCTGGGGGAGGGTGGCGCTCAGTGGTGGGGTGCGAGCTTAGCAGGCACGAGGCCCTGGGTTCAATCCCCAGTCCCTCCGGTAAAATTAAACAGTTACATAAGGTTCCAAAGGTGTGGATGCACACCCCACAGACACCCCCTGGTGCCCAGTGAGTGGACATCACACATCGGGATGGAGGGTGCGGAGAGAGGGCACGTGTGGACAGCAGTGACCCTAACATGAGCATCTCACCCTGGGCTCCGTCCACACTGGGGCCAGATCCTTTTCTGCAGCGGAGCTGTCCTGTGCTGGCAGGGTGTCCAGCCACACCCTAGCCCCCACCTCCTGGATGTCAGTAGCGCACACCCCAGTCATGACGATCACAGACTGTCCCTGGGGGCAAAGTTGTCCCCAGCTGA
Source organism: Camelus ferus (assembly GCF_009834535.1). Lineage (NCBI taxonomy): Eukaryota > Metazoa > Chordata > Mammalia > Artiodactyla > Camelidae > Camelus > Camelus ferus. Next base: position 2,777,959 of record NC_045725.1, on the reverse strand, counting down.
GGACGCGTCTCCTAAAACAGCCCTGGGCTCATTGCTTCATTCCTGGTCTTGCAGCTTTGGAGAAGGGATCTTCTAGCTGGACAGAGAGGCGACCAAGGTTGGGGAGTGACTGTAACCCACGAGGACTTGTCTGTTACTGGGCAACCCAGTTCATTGCTTCCTCAAGTGCAAAGCTCAAAAGCCAAGGGGGTCGAAGCCGCCATCTGCGGGGTTAAGATCAGATGTCTCCAGCCGGGATCTTCCGAGCATGGGGATGCGCTGTTACCATGGCAGCGCTGCTCGAGGGCCCTCTGGACAGGAGAGGAGGACTCTTGCTGCTGAGGGATCCGGGGTCTTGCGGCAGTCGGGCGGGGCCAGCTGCTCCCGGAGGAGCACTGCTTCTAATTAGATGGGAAAGTTGCTTGTTGGACGTTCAGCCAGAGCAAGGCAGGCAGATGGCTTTGAGGGCAAATCTTATTAAGTCAGGTCAGCCTTTATCTCAGAGCCAACATATTCTACTTTAATAGTAAATACATCCCAGTTATTTCAAAATTGGCCACTTAGCTTCTTTTAGCCTTTAAATTGGATGTAATTGCATTGGGTTCATAGGGTTGTGATGGGCATTTCATGAGATGAAGCACGTGGTATGTTCTCAACAAATATCAACTTTATTCAGATAATACCAATAATGGAAGTAATTGATTACTACTGTATTATTAATAATAGTAACAGTAGGAAAACCACACTGCAAATTAGGCATGTAACACTGTGTCTTCACAGTGTGGAGACCAAGGCTCAGGGAATTAAACACTTTGCTGTCTGGACTTGACCTGTGTCTTCTGAGCTCAAGGGCTCTTTCTGCGGCACCACTGAACGTGAGACAAAAGAACGCTCCCATCGGCCAGTCGGAACTGCGGCTCCCTAAGCGGGGAGTCCTGGGTGCTTGTTGAGGATGGACATTTTTCCAGGGGTAGGGGACAGCTCAGTGGTAGAGCTTGTGCTTAGCATGCATGACGCCCTGGGTTCAATCCCCAGTCCCTCCATCAAAATAAATTCATAAATAAACCCAATTACCTCCCGCTCAAAAAAGAATGACCATTCCTCAGCCGCCTCCAGACCTGGGAGCAGGGCCCTGGGGGTGCAGCCTACTCTGTGTCATCAGTGCACCCGCCATGATTCTTAACCAGCAGGGGAGGCTGGTGTTTGCAAACCAGGACCACACGCTCGGCCGGGTGCAGGCAGCCATGGCCCTTTCTACCAGAGCTTTTGTCTCCAGTTCCAATTTTTATGTCTTCTGCTTGTTAATAGTTTGCCTTTCCCAATTATTTGACTCTGGAGTGGAATTCTTGAATGATTTTGAGTGTGTTTAGGACCCACAGGAACTGCTGATGGGTTTTCGAAGGAAGGAGATAATTGCATGTATTTCTGAACGTTTTTCATCCAGTTAGGATAGCATATCTCTCCAATTCTCATCCAGGTTTGTGTATCTTTGTAACAGGAATTTCAAGAGGTGAGGTCTGAGCAGAGGGCTCCGACTTTTAAGTATAAGGACGTTGGCTTCAAGCCTGCCTGGGAGAAGCGCCTTGCCAAGGAGCTGAGATGCGATCATCTGATTTTCTTCCGTCTGAGCTGTCTCTGAGCAGCCCATTGTCTCTGGGCAACATCTTAGATTCTTATGGTCCGTCTCTTCTTGTGACAGCTAATTTCTATGAAACCATGACAACTGCTCAGTGGTGGGTCCTCTGTGCAAGAACCATAGCTCAGGGATGTGCTTTTGGTGGCTGAAGTTCACTTCAGATCTCCTGCTGGTTGCGTTTATAGTGGAGATCTGCAAGGGGACTTAATTATACCAAATCTATGCAGCTGGTCATCTATTAGTCTATTATTTTGATTATAGTGCTCTGTGCGTGTGGCTTTTAGAGAGTCCTTGTTTCCAGCTTGAAAGCAGTGCGATGTAAGAGAAACACATTTGTAAGCCTCCGATAAGGGTTTCAGCTTCCTCCCTGCATGGCAGGAGTCAGCCTGTGATGGTTATTAGTGGCGGCTATCAGTCCTGTCCTGGCTAGACACCACAGAGGAGGGTTCTGTTAATAAAAGTCACAACTCGTGAAACACTCCTGAGTCATCTCTAAGGAGCTAAGTGCAGAGGCTGATGGGCCAACTAGGAAGTTATTGAGAAAAGGACCAGGAATGTTGGTGGCTTGGCTTGGGCGGGCCACAGTGAAGTCTGGTTCAGGAGGGACCCAGAGATGTTCAGATCATCCCAAAGTAAGGTACCAAGACTCGAGATCCAAGCTAAATACTTCCCCGCAAATGCAGTTATGAGTCTAGTTACTGTCTGTGTCTCATTACTTGCACAACAGACAGTCATTGCTGCGGTACATTGTGGTCTATTTGGAACTAAATGTAGCAAAAAGGAGATGCTTAACAGACGGCAACGTGAAGAAATTCCTGGCTTTTGAATCTGTGTAGCTATGTTAGGATGGAACAGACACCACGCTAGCTCTTCACATCCTGAAGGGTCCGGTGATGCTCAGGTGTCAAATACAGGAACAGCTGCCTCTATGAAACAAGGTGTGTGCAAAGAGCAGTCCCCTCTGATTTCCCAGGAAGCTTGACATTGTTGAGCCACACTCACGGCCATAACTTCATACCACGAAGACTACTCTCAATAATGAGTTTCTGGGGACATTCTTCTATCAAAGAGTCTGCATTCCTAATGTGCCATTACTTACAGTTAGAATCTTTAGCTCATTATTCATGTCTGTATGTCCACCAGCGTGTAAAGGAAAGTCTCAGCACTGTGAACCATCCTCACTGCAGACACCCAGTTGTGATGGGTCATCTCTGCAGAATGTTGTGGTATCTTACTTGCTCACTGGACCACGCAGGACACTAGCTGGTGAGTCACAGCTGGTGTGGGTAAAGGTAGCCAGCAGGAAAAATGAGAGAGGGGTTCAAATCTTAGGTATACGTTAGCCCTCCACAAGGGTTAGCAGTAACTGCACACGCAGAAGTCCAGGAGGTACCCACTGCGGCTCCTGCCCAGACAGAGCGCACACCTGGAAATCGTTTCCTTGTGTGTCCATCATCTCTAGCAGCACAGAATCCACTGTGGTTTTAAAAAGATTGACTACGAAGGATGTCTTAGGTACCGAGCTGCTTGGCGTAACACACCAAGGCCTTCTCTTGGGCTGGGATAGAAATCTGTTTCGAAGTACTTGGTAGGGCAGACCTCAAAGTGGTTCCTGGTTCCATCATAAGTTTAGCCACCATAGGTTCTTTTTCAATTATCTGCAAAACATAAATCCTTCCATAGTGTTGGGTCTGACGTGGGACTAAGTTATTCTAAGCTGACTGAGTCTGAGTAAATACCATTATGCAGACATGGCCAAGCCTCACTGACCACAAGAAATTGTCAGGTCACATGAGAATTTGAAGATTATTAGCACAACCCGAAGCAGATAGTTCCAGAAAATAATAACAATGGTAGAAATAAAGTAACAATAACACTAATAACAATTAAATAGCAACAATGATTGTCATTATTATTTAAAAACCCACTAACTAGTTTCTGATTTCTCAATACATCATTTCATGGCCGATATTAAAATCCAGTCCAGTTGGTCTATTAATGAGATAGTGTTCCATTAATGAGACAATATTCCAGTGTCTCAGTGAAGACCACACAGGGATTTATGAGATGAACTAAAATGAATTTCAGATGTTTCTACATCTCAGCTTGGCTCATTTATATCATGAACATGCACGTTTGCCAAGAATGCTGGTGCCACTGGCAGGTTCCTCTAAGTCCAACGTACACTTGGTGGAACCCTCCAAAGATACTGCGATGAGGAAGGTGATCATTCTATTCAGGCTGCGGTGGAATCGCAGGGCAAGGAAGGGCGTCGTTGACCCTGAGAGGGAACGGAGAGAAACACTGGCAGGTTGCTGTGTCAACAAGGATGGAATTGTGATTACGTCGGGGTGGACGGTGATGACAGCCACTAAGGGACTGGAAGTGCACATCCAAGGCACCAGGGAACAGATGGAGGGTTTTAAGCCAGGAAATAAGTTTGGGGTTCTAGAAAAATCTCTGGCTGCTATATATGGGCTGGGTAAGACTGGAGGCAGGGTGACAAAGTTAAATTACAGTGGCCACTCCTTATCCACAGGGGCTATATTCCAAGACCCCCAGTGCCTGCCTGAAACCAGGGGTACTACCAAACCCTGCATACACCATGTTTTCCCCATACTAATGGGTGTACCCAGGGTGGACGAGCTGCACAGAGATGGCTCACGTCCTGGGCAGGACAGAGGGGGACAGCTGGAGCTTTCATCACGCTCCTCAGAACGGCCAGCGATTTAAAACTTACGGCTTACTTATTTTTGGAATTTCCCGTTTAACATTTTTGGACCTCGGTTGAGTGAGGGTGACGGGAGCCACAGAAAGTGAGCAGAGGATAAGCGGGGACCGCTGTGTAAGGTGCCGGGCAGGTGCTGCTGCGAGCCTGAGAGGCGGCACAGCCAGCAGGACAGGGAGGAGCCAGGAGGAGCCGGGAAGACCGGGAGGAGCCCGGAGCGCCCAGCAGCGGGAGCGGGGGGAGGACGGACGCAGGGCGGGGAGGAGCCGGGAGGGGAGGCGCGAGGGAGGGAGATGTGGGCTCCCTGTGCGGCGCAGCTGGCCGTGCAGCTGCGGAAGAGCGGGCTGGGGGGCCTGCAAGATCACCGCTGTGCAGCCCGCCAGGTGGCCTGGGCAACTCTGGTTCCTCCTGAACGCTGCATCCTGTGTCTGCTGCCATAAATCCTGTAAAACCTTACTACACACGTTCGTTTACGTTTTCATCTCCTCTAGTGAACAGAGAGTAGCCGGCCCGTCCTAGCTGACTCGTGTGCTCGCAGACGGTGATGCACAGGAGGCAGTGAGGAAAACACTGAAGGAATGAGCAAATGGCCAAATCCCATTTTGGACTTGGCGACTTCCGATATGTTTTTGAGTTCCTTAGAAATCTATGAATTTCTTTGATAGTACAATGTATTTTCTGTTATAAACAACATAGAGTTAAGTCTTCTTTTTCCTTTTTAACCTGCTCTGAAAATCTCTTCTAATTGGTATATTCAGACAATTCACAGTTAAAGTGATTATTGATACCGTTGGATTGGTGTCTACCAGGTTTGTAATTTTTTTTATTCATCACATTTGTTCTTTGTTTCTTTTCTACCTTCTCTTGTTTAAATGAGCACTTTTTAATGAGTCCATTTATCTCCTTTCTTAGCACATCGTATATATTCCTTCAAGGACTTTTCTTTTTTAGTTACTCTCCTAAAGTTTGCACTATTTTAAATAATCTGAGTTTACTTCCACACATAATTCCTGTGTGGAGTCCTTGTGTCGGAGTGGCCCCAGTTCTTCCCTTCACCCCTGTGACATCGCTGGCATTTATGTCACTTATTTATATGTTATAATCACCCAATTTCAGTGTTCCTTTTATTATTGTAAAAATTTATTTATCTTTGAAATCAATTAAGAGTAAAGAAAATAAAGGATTGCATTTTGTCTTCATTTATTCTTTCTCTGATGTGTCACCAGCTTTTTTTTTTTTTTTTTTTTTTGATTTGTGTGTGTTTCTGACCTGTGTCATCCTCCTTCTGCCTGAAGAACTTCTTTTAACATCACTTGCAGGACAAGTCTGCTGGAAATGAGTTCCCTCCGTTTTTACTTGTCTGAGAAAGCCCTTATTTCCCGTTCATTTCTGAAGGACACTTTTTTTTCTGGATGTAGAATTCTGTCTAGATTGGTAGGTGTTTTTCTTTTAAGATTTAAGACATTTCGTTCCACTTTCTTCTGCTTGCATGGTTCCTAACAAGAATTCTACTGCCATTCTTATCTTTGTTCCTCTATATGTAAGACTTTCTTTCCTCTGGATTTTTTTTTTTTTTTTTTTGAGATCGTCTCCTTTAACTACAGTGTGCTTAGTGCAGGGCTGTGTGTCTGTGTGTGTGTCCTGCTTGGTGTTCTCTGTGCTTCCTGGGTCTGCAGTTCAGCGTCTGTCGTTAATTTTGGGAGCTTCACGAGCGTGGAGTCAGTCATGGTTGAACAACTGTTGCTAATGAGCTGGTACAAGCTGCACGAGCCAAATGCCCTTAGAAGTCTTTACTCTCCATCTGTTCATCCCTCCCCACCCCCACCCCCAACACACACACACGCTTCGGCAACCACTAATCTTTTCGTTCTGTCCATATGTGTGTTTTCTGGAATGTCATATAGTTGGAATCACACGCTACGCAGCCTTTTCAGATTGACTTCTTTCACTTAGGAGTATGCGTGTAAGTTCCCTCCGTGTCTCTTCATGGCTCGGTAGCGCATTTCTTTTTAGCACTGAACAATTTCCCCTTCTCTGGTTGGACCACACTGTATTTATCCATTCACCTACCAAAGGGAGTTGTAGTTGCTTCCAGTTTTTGGTGATTATTAGTAAAGCTGCTATAAACGACAATTTTCAGAGCTCTTTACAAAGGACCCTCATTTTGTTACCTGAGTGGTTACTGAAAAGTTTGCATCTGAAGGAATTAAGGTTCAGCCCAATCACGTAACTGTCCTCTGGAAATAGAGTGTAACTCGTGATGCTGGGAGTAAACCAGGTCTTCTGATCCCCCTGCAAGTTACAAAAATATAAAAGGAAATTTGGGAGTGAGGTTATGTCCATGGGATTATGCACACATAATTAATCAGCAGAAAGATGACCCTTTACCTAACGGAGACATTACTGTGCAACTTTTAGCAGCTCAATGAATTCACAAGAATAATTTCTCCCATTTTCATACTTTCTTTTTGAACCAGATTTCTGGTCATCATTTTTATTTGAAAATATTTACTTTATAACTTCTAGTTCCTAAAATTAAGATTTCTCTTTCCAGGATTTCTTACGGGACACATTTTATTTTGTTCTAGAGACTGTTGACGCTATTAGCATTTAACTTTAAAAGACATTAGCAACAGAATTCAAAAGTTAGACTTCACTGAGCATCTGCAGGCCTCCCTTCCTTGCTTGCTGACTGACGAACGTGCCTGCGGTGCGGGGAGGCTGGGGTGCGGGGAGCCCCGCAGATGGTGGCACCCCCGGCCGCGGGGCGAGGGCACCTCTGGGAATCGTCGGGGAGGGTGATTCTCCCGACTACGTGCGCGTTTCTGGACCGTGGATTCTCCAGCACTTTCTCTGTCTCTCTGTGTTCTAACAGATTGAATATCGTGACACAGTAAGTCCGTACTGGCACCTCCAGCCGTGTGCTCAGCTCATCAGGCTGCGTTCGCGCGGGAGGAAGGAAGGAGTCCATGATGACTTGGTCATGCCGCCTTGGCCTCCGCCTTCCATATGACCGGAAACAGACTGAGATGTGCGGTGTCTGTGGGAGCGGGGTACGGACGCGCCTTTATTCCTTTTGTGCCTTTTCTAGTCCATGCTTTTCGTCTAGCCCGCGCGTCATAGGGCTGGCCTGAAGTTTCACAGGCTTAACCCAGGGCCTCTCAGCCGCGGCATGGCTGCCGCCTGGGCCTGCAGTGCTTCGTCGGGCTGCGGGCAGCTGTCTGCGCTGCGGGGCTCAGCGCCACCCTGGGCTCGGACACCGGACGCCGGCGGCAGCCCCGGCCCCGCACGCACGCAGTGGCCCTGCCTGGGAGCCGCTGGTCTGAATACCTTCCCAGCTGCTTCGAAAAGGAGAAGCATCGTCACCTGCTCTCAGCCAGGTGTTCCTTAAGGTCCCCAAACCCGACGCGTGGCGCCTCGTGATGGGGGGCGGTCCTGTGTGTCACCGGACAGCCGACGCCGTTTCTGCGCCGCTTACGTCTCCTCCTGGGGTAAATCTCCCGAGAGTCTCCCTTTTATGCTTTGGAAACGGGCCTCCTCCACCCCACGACCCAGGCCCGCCCGGCGGCCAGCGCGCCCGCGTCCTGCGCCTCCCGGGCCGACTCTGCGGGCGCTCGGGTCCGCGCTGCCTCCGTCTCCCAAGGGTTTGTTTTTGTTTTTGTTTTTGTTTTTGTTTTTTTTTTACCATTTCTTCCCCCATTTTCTGTCTTTGTATTCTCTGATTTAGAAACACAGATGCCCCTAGTTTTGTTAAAAGTGGAGTTTGAGCTTATTTTCTTGTTTTTATTATATTGTAAGAATTTCCTGAGCAGGGCGAGGAGGCCACCTGCCCCAGCCCGGGCGTCAGGCAGCGCTGAGCCAGGGAGCTGGGAGGGCGGCACGCAGGATGCTCCTGCTCGTGTGTGTGTGTGTGTGTGTGTGTGTGTGTGAGTGAGAGAGTGTGGTTGTGTGACTGTGTGTGTGTGAGTGTGTGTGTTGGGGGTGGGGTGTCCCGGGCAGGTGCTGACGGAGGCCAGCGGGAGAGCCGGGATGAAGATTCCGGAGCCCCCTGGGGAGTGTGAGCCTCATCCTGGAACAAGAGGATTAAATGCAGAGAAGGTTTTATATTTTCTTTTTACAAAACTTGTGTCTGAGAAAAATCCCTCTCAACCTCAGGCAGCAACTAGGTATTTCAGAAAAGGGCTAAAGCTGAGAGTCGGGAAAGAAGGCGAGAGGTGGCTGTGGAGGGAATGGACCTGAGTTTCCCCGAAAATGATTTTGACGTCTCATTTTCCCTGATTTGCACCGGACCATCCATGACACAACCTAAGACAAATTTTCAGTCTGTGTAATTGCTCAGCAGCCAGCGAGGCTGAATTCTCTGGACCCACTTGTGAAGGGGTCTTCAGCCCCTGCCCCCCAGCAGCTGGGAGCTGGGGGGCCCCCAGGGCTGGGCATTCGGCTCCCCTGCGGGTTTTCACGGGGAAGACCAGCTCCACAGCTTCCTCACTTTAAACCAAATTAATCCTGGGCAAAATCTGGAAACACCAATCTTAATTTGTCAGAGGTGGAAGTAGTCCTCAGGTATTCACCTGCCCCACCTTTGAAGAGGAAAAACAGGAGATTCCTGTTCAGCGCAGTTTTTCTCCAAGCTGTTGCGAAAGTTTTGGTTCTTGAATTACGAGACGTGCTGCAGGCGCAGCAGATGGGTGGTGTGGATGGATTCATGTCTTCACCCAGCAGAACGGACGGCTCAGGGACGCCGGGGAACCGGAGTTAGGGGGTCAACGGTGTTTGATGTTGGAAACATCATTTAAAAGTCACTTAAAATTAAGAAAAAAGAGTTATAGTGTATATTTGGACCCATCCCAGTGCAGCAATTGAAGTATTGTTTTGAAAACATTACACTTGGAGAAATCTTAAAGTCACAGCTGTGTAACTTAGAGTTAATAATGAACACTGAACAGATTGGCTCTCCCCCTTAAGACTTTGCAGTAGCTAAAGGTAACAAACCAACTCCCCTGTGTAAGCTGCAGCCAGACAGAGTCAACTAGCAAGGGAGGAGGGATTAACTCTTACAAAAGTACCGAGATAAACTAGCCCAGTAGATGAGCTGGCCTCCAGCAGTGGTCCCTGGACCAGCTCCATCAGCCTCGCCTGCCTGGAAACAGGATAGAAACGCAGAACCTTGGCCCCGCCTCCAAGCTGCTGAACCAGGACCTCTGGCGGGGGTTGGGAGGGCGGGGGCAGCCGGCTGGGTAGTGGGTGAAGGTATTTTTTAGATGAGCTTAACAGTTAACTCAGTAGACTTTGAGTAAAACAGATTCCATAATGAGGGTGGGCCTTGTCTAATCAGGTAAAGCCTCATGATCAAAAGCTGAGGCTCCCAGAGAGGGAGGGACTGTGCCTCAGGGGTTGTTCAGACTCCAGCTGCAGTGCCCGCTCTTCCCTGACTCTCCAGCTGCCAGCCTGTCCTGCAGATTTTGGATTTGCCAGCCCCCACAACCACAGGACCCAGTTCTTTAGAATAAATCATCTCTCTGTCTCCCTCTCTCCGTGTATCTCTGTATCTGCACACAAACACACACGTATGTTCATATTCTACTGGCTCTGTTTCTCTGAAGAACCCTGATTAATATACTGGGGACCGGTGTGTCTAACGACAATGTATTAACCCTAGATCTGCCGGGCAGGAGGCTGACTCCTCAACACAGCGGGACACGGCGGTCAGATCAAGTGTGAGGAAATGAGGCCATGGGTTGGCGGTGTTAGAAAAGGCCCCGCCTGGTGAAATGAGCATCAGTGTTAGGGAGCCAGTAGGCCCCTTTCTTCCTTGACGGGTTTTTGGTGGCTGACAAAATGGCATTAACAGGTCACCCTTTTTCAAAGTGTTTATTCTATTTAACAGGAAATGTTTCAGTAAAACGACCAATTATCATTTGATTTATATTCAATATTTGCCATCCTTTTTTCAGCATCCTAATATTTTGTCAGCATCCCAAAACAAAATACACAAAAAAGATTATTAAAAGTTAAAAACCAAGGGTAACACAATTCATTCACACTCAACGCTGTTCTCCCAGGAGGGTGACGGTCTTTCTCAGTCCTTGCTTCTCAGGTAGTGGCACTGGAAACACATTTGTGGGGATCCTCTTTGTAATCATGGCAGCTCAAATGTCATATAATTTCTCGGTAGAAGAACAGTTGCTTGTGGTCTGATTTCCAGTATTAACAAGTCAGTCAAGTAAGTACTATTCTTTGCAAAATAAACTTCTCTATTAAATAATTTTAATGGTATTTGAACAACCTTTCCTGACTATTCAGATAAATACATCTGACAGATAAAGTTTTTCAGTGATGATTGTTGGCTCTCGGGTTTTAGAAATATCCCGGCCGTCAGTAATTGAACTGTTTCACTACGTTGTTTGCACGTCTCTAGAGATTTCTCCAGAGAGAACTCCAGGGGGCGCGATAGAGCCGCACTCTAGAAAGAGCGGGTGGATGGTCTTTTGCGTGTTTTGTGCATCGTAGGAGGTGTATTTTGGTAAAGCAGAATCATCCTCTGCTGGCTTTACTGTGTCAACTACAGAGGCAGGGGTTTCCTCCATTGAAGCTGGTGAGCTGTTTGTCAGATCAGGCAAAACTTACTAAGTTACAAATGCTCCAGTGAATAATGGTTGATTTTATTTGTACATAGAAAAATATTTTAAAATGATCAAATAATGGAAAATTTCCTTCTTATCATGAAAAATTACAAAATATCCACTGGATGAATAAAACCACACAATACACAATGTATTTAGTGAGTCTGGTGTGGGCTTCTTCACATCCAAGTACAGACAAAACTATATACATGTAGACATCTTTATGTTCTCACATCACACTTTTAAAAAAAATGTGACCAGGCTAAACATGTTGTTTTGTGACTTGCTTTTTTTTAACTCCTAAGTATGTTTTTTGCTGTCCCCCCCATTAGCATAGACTTAGATACATCATCTCAGTATTCTGTGCACAAATATTATTCCTTTCAGTGGATGGATGGAGGACCACAGAACAAATGTATCATAATTAATTTTTCCAGCATAATTTGGATAGACATTTAGACAATCCCCAATTTTCTTACTACTGCAAAATAACCGCAGAGCGGGGATGGTATAGCTCAGTGGTAGAGAGCATGCTTAGCATATACGAGGTCCTGGGTTCAGTCCCCAGTACCTCCTCTAAAAATAAATAAACCTAATTACCACACCCCCCCCCGACAAAATGAAATAAATAAGACAATAATAAATAAATAAAATATTAAAAAACACAGCAGAAAGCACTGCTTCAGATGAAGATGCTGACATTTAGTTATTTTCCTAAAAGAGGAGCAGCCTGCTTCACTCACCGACCTCACCGTGAGGACTCAGGTACTTTAGTTCAGAAATGCTCCTTCCAGGTGGAAGTTAGAGCCGTTTTTGTCAAGTTCCCCACTGCCCTCCTCTGGCTGCAAGAAACTTTTGGTTGCAAGTGTGTTGAAGTCATGGATTAATCTGGGGGGATTACTATAGAGCATTTGAAATACTGAGCCTGCATTGCTGTCTGCTGTCTGTCTGCACCGTGGGGCCAGATACTTTGCACAAGCCAAGAAATGTATCTTATTCTTTGATTACTTCGAAGGAAAGTTACTGCTCTTCTATGTTAACCTTATGCTGAACTACTTTATTTCTTTTTTATTGAAGTCGAGTTGATTTATAATAGTGTGTTAGCTTCAGGGTTGCAACACAGTGATTCATCATTTTTATAGATTGCACTCCACGTAAAATTGTTACACAGTAACAGCTCGATTTTCCTGTGCAGTACGATCTGTCCTTGCTGCTTAGTTATTTTATCATAGGAGTTTCTACTTCTTGGTCCCCTACGTCTAATTTGTCCCCTCCCCCTCACTGATACCCACTGTCAGTCTGTTTCTGTTTTGTTATATAGATTCATTTGTTTTGTTTTTCAGATTCCACATAAAAGAGGTAATGTTGAACTACTTTATGGAACTCTTTGGGTTTAATACATTTTTATTTGTTTCCTCTAGAAGTTGCGACAACCACCTCCAACGTGAAAAAAATGACAAGTTTTGTTCTCCTTTCCAGTTTTTTTAGCTTTTTATTTCTTTTCTTGCCTTATCCCATTGGTGGCATATGAGATCAACGATGAATTCCAGCCACGGCAGTGAGGCTGTTTTACGGATCCCTTTTTTGTCCAGAGGCTGTTATTGACTCTTTGTCTAGAAGAAAAGTTTCAGAAAGCTTTGTTTTTCCCTTTGTTCTGAAAGAATTTAAATTACGAGATGAGTCCCTTGGGATCTTGACAGACTTCACGGAATGCCTTAGCACTTTACCGCACATGGACTTAACACTGTCGCATTTTCTCCTTGTCATTGTTACATTGATTAAGTAACACAGAGCGGCATGGACATTTCCACCAGTATCCTTTCAAAATTAACCTGTAAGTGTCAGTAAGTGTGATAGTTCAGGAATTATTTTAGTCCTATAGAGTCCAGTAAGGGAAAAAAGTGGGCAAAAGTCTAGGAAATATAACAGAAAAGGTGATGAGAGTGGGAGAGAGAGAACGTTAAATCGTTTATTTAAAAAAAAATTACAATAAGGAATTTAAAAAAGAACGTGGATAAATCCAACAAAATGAGAAAAAACGTGCCTTGAAATATTAAAGCTGTGTATTTGAAATAAAATTTTATTTTGTATGTCAAGCAACAAGAAAGAATTTCAGTAACTTTCTCAAGGTCTCTTAAAGAGGGACGGGCAGAGCGGGGTTTGAACTGAAGAGGCTGGATTCCAGGTTCCACGCTGTGACCTGCTACCGCGTCACAGCAGGACAGACCGCCTGTGGAGGTGGCATGCCTGTCTCCGCAGCTTGTGCGAGGGACCCTGTGCTGCCGTACAGCGTCCAGAGGGACATCACATGCATTGTCTCTCTTAAGAAAAATGTTTCCATCAAGCGCTTAAAATTATGCCATGGTAGAAATTTAATTTTTCTCCTGTGAATTTCTAGTTGCATTTTTCTTTCTCGCTGAGGACACATGTGCCTCTAACACACAGTCAGCATCTCCAGTGTGCTACTTACACCACGTATTCACTGTAGCTTTTATTCCTGAATAACACCCTTTCATGACGTCTTCAAGGCTTATATAAAAAGGCTACAATTTCTGAATTACTCCACATTCGAAGCTGTCTTTATTCCACCTTCCCTGGGATTGGTAATTTGGGCAGGGAAACGGAGCTGGCCCCGTGTGCGCCTGACGTGCTCAGCGCTGCTCCGCTCCTCTGCGCTCTGTTCTCATTTTCCTCCTTCTCGTCTCCGAATTCTCCAGGGTGTTGCCAAAGTTGAGTCTTTGAAACTTCATCGTCCTCGTCTCTGAGGGGCTCTTTTCCCTCTGAACACGTTTGTTCTTTCTCAGATGAGCGGGATGGGTCTTTTCCATTATTTCTTTGCAGGTTCCTCACCTCTGTTACCTCTTTTGAGGTCACCCGAAATCGGACCCCGGGGGAAGAGACGGCACACCTGCTTCCCCGTTTTCTTTGTCCTTTTTCTTATTCTTTCTGTTTGTGCCTGTTTCACCCTGGAATACCTCCTCAGCTCTCTTTTGCAACCCCACTGTACTTTTAGAGTTATCAGCACCTTGCATCGTCTAAAAGCCCTTTTCTTCTCTGATTGGTCCATCTAGTAGCACACAATTCATTTTGTGAATGTGACGTCTTCTTGAATCTCTGGGCATATGAGTTAACGTGGATTCTTTTCTTTTCCCTGAGTTGTCTCAGTTTTTCCTGTGTCAGTATTCGCTGGTTGTGAACACCCCTTTTCTTTGCACGCCTGGTGGTCTTTGAAGATCCACTTATGCTGGATTGATTTTCTAGACCGTGTGACTCTGATACTGCCGGGAGTGCCCGGACCTGCATCTCCTCATACACTTTTCCTCCTTAAACACGTTGAGACGCTCTCAGCCAGCGTATGCGACTGGCGTGGGTCCCTGTCCTCCATCACCAGGGGTGGGCACGTCTTTATCCTCCCATAGCTGCCAGTCTGCTTCTGAGTTTATCTTAGTTGTTCCCTCTGTGACTTACTGAGATCCACCACTTTCAAGCCCCAACTTCTGTGTCTTTCATCCTGGAGTGCGGGATGTTTTGACAGGTGAAACTCCCAGGTTGCCCGTCTGCAGGTTATTTGAGAGCCTGGAGCCGACTGCATAGCTTCCCTTTGAAGGCTGCTCCTGTGTGTTCGTAATACCGCCCCCACCCCATTTCTCCTCCCGAGTTTTAATATCTGGGATCTGCTGGACCGGAATATGAGATGCTGGGATTAATGGGAGGAAGTAGTGACCAGAGTGGGTATTTTGGGCAAAACATGGCTCAGCACTTAAGGGACAGCTCATGCCTGCCCACATTTCTAGCTCGTGCCACCTTCTGCCAGGTGTGGGTGTGCTGGGATTTATAAGGACTGCCAACTCCTCTTAAGTTTTTCCAGTAGTTTCAATTTTTTTTGAACGTGTTTCATGAAATGTTTAGGTCTATTTTTGTCTATCTTCATTTCTCTCCAGATTCTGATATTAATCTGATTGCCAGTCTTCATTTTTGGTGTCATTAAAAGTTTTACATTCTGGAGCAATTTGGGAGAGAGTTCCTTAGAGGCTACAAATGAGGTGACTATTCCTTAATCCTTTAGAAAATATTAGCTCTTTACTAAAAGCACAGAATCTTGAATGTCAAGATTAATCAATGCTATTTATCTAAGTTATTATAGCAGAACTCGTTCTGTAACAAAGATGCTGCTGCTCCTGTCAGCTGTGGCTTGTGAAGACCTCTGGAGAAGCAGAGGAGGCAGGTTAGGGAGCAGACACAGACGGAATGAGGGGCAAGGAACTAATGCAATATGGTGTCCCCGTCTTCTGGGCTCAGAATCCCTGATCATTCCTGGGAGTCGGCTTTGACTGCAAAGTTTAGTCGTTGATTTATTAATAAACCACTTTTAACGTGAAAAGATGATCCCAAATTTAGGATACAGGCCTCTCCGTATAAGAAACATGATGGTAAAATTTTAAATAATGGTCGGATGAAGGAGTGACTTATTGGCTTACACTAAGTCTATTGAAGCATTTAGTTTTCTAGTGACATACCCTAGGACGAAGACTGACATCTCAGAAGAAGTTGCTAGCTTGTGGTTGACCAGTCTCGGAACTGGGCGGAGGGGTGTGAGAGGCAAGGACGGACCGGATTGTCATTCAGAAGCGCACTCCGGCTGCTGTAAGGAGGGCCGTTAGGGACGGTGCTCGGAACAGGGAGGCCAGCGCGGAGACTGCGAGGAGTCTGGCCGAGTGAGAGATGCTGGGACTGGTGCTGACTGGCTGGGGGGAGAGGGCGGCTGAGGGTCGTAAGGTTTGTAACTATTCTTCCCGAGGTTTGCGAAGCTGGCCGGTTTCACCCTGTGGAGATCGTGGGTCCCACTGCAGGGTGCAGCTGCGAATCGTGCAGCTTCTGTTTTTCTTTTCCCTGAAAATTTGACACACAGAGGAGGGCAACGCGACAACTGTTTTAGTGCAAGTTTCTTGTGTGGTTTCCTAGGGCAGAGCTGGGGTTCACACCCAGCCTCCCTGTTGCATCCTGTATCCACACCATGTCCCGAAGTCCTGCTCTCTCTCAGCGTCAAAATGTGAAATAGATCAGGCTCTTTCTGGGACACTTTCTAATTGTTTATGAGATCACGAGATCTGTGATTTTACTGCAATCACAGTTACCCTTATGTTGACCCTATAGAATTTCTAAAATTCCCAAACTCTGGTTAAATGTCAAAACTTATCAAATTTGAAAGTCTGTGCAATTCCTGCTTGTCACTTGTGCCTCAGACTGCAGCTTGGAAATGTCTGTCATTTGCCTTAGGTCCTCTCACCACATGGATCACGAACCACTCTAAGTACCCATTGGCAGTAGACTAGACTAGTGAAATAAACTGTGATAATTCATAAAATGGAGAAGGATGCAGGTGATAAAAAGAAAAAGGTAGATCTTCATTTGTTGATGTGAAAGATTTTCAAGAGATATTAAGGGAAAGTGAAGCAAAATCCAGATTTTTGTGTATGCTGTCTGCCCATTCGTGCAAGTAAAAGTGTCCCTGCTGTAAATTTAGATACACAGCACGAAATACGTTTATCCGACATGGTTGTGTATATATATACATGCATGTGACTTTTTTCTCAAAGGATGCCTACTTGTTAAACATCTCAGTGTCATCTGGGGGAAAAGACCAAGACTGAAGGGAGAAGGATTTTATTTCCATTATTTTGTTCTTTTTGTATGTTGCCAATTTTTAAAGTTTATTTTATTTTCCTTAATAGACATAAGATTTACCTTTCGAGTCATTTTTAAAGTGTACAATTTCGTGGCGTTCAGGACGCTGGTAATGCCGTGTCACACTCACCTCTCTCCATTTGCAGAACATTCTCAGCGTCCTCAAAACTGTATCAGTTGGACACTAACTATCCGGCCCTTTCTTTCTCCAGCCCCTGGTAACCTCTAACCTACTTTCTGTCTTCACGAATTTGCCTGTTTTAGGCACACTCAATTTCGTGCCTTTCACTATGGCTTGAATTATCTGACCACGTGCATGTGTTACTTTTATTCGTTACAAAATGTCAGTGTGGACGAACAGGGCAAAACAATTATGAGCCATTTTCATTTCTTGCTTATACTCTTCTGCTTTAGAATCACCCTAACAAATGTTCTTTTACATGATCTTGTGGAGAACAGGATAATTGAACATGCCTGGGTCACAGCATGAACCACTGCTTTCAGAATACAAGAGGACACTCGTTTCTGTACAGCCCCCAGTCTTGCTGTTCCTTCATTAGGCAGGTTACTGGGCGCATCTTGGAAAGGGGTTGCTACTGCATTAATATGTGGTGATTAATTAAGTTAAACTTCATTGTAACAAGCTGATTAGAACGCTGGGTCACGGAACGAGAGTGATTTACTCCATAGATTTCAATGAAACTGTTAAGCTACATTAATAAAGGAAAGGACTCGAAATATTGAATTAGCAGAAAATAACAGATAATTTTTGACAGCATCACGGCCACTGGCTCTAAGCACCACATATAAACTCACCACCCTTCTGAGTGTCTAATCTTACGGAGATACGCCATCCGCAGAATCATTGCTCTAAGCACAAATGTTCATTGTCAGCTTGCTTCCCATATTCTAGTGCGATAAGCAGCCTAAGTATTTAACAACAGGAGGCTATATGTAAGTAAACTGCTGTCTGTCCTCGCAGGGAGAGCTAGCAAGGACACAGAGCCGCGTCACAGGCTCTTCCACGAGCGTGTGAGGAAACGTGGGGCGCGCCGTGTTACGGACACCACGTGTGCAACCGTTCAGAGCAGTCCACTGAAGCTGGCGTTTGTTCAGTCAACAATTACTTAATCGGATTTCAATCCTCATTCTTCCCGGCCTGTTGAAAATGTTGAGAAGCTCCCAACTGTCTGTATGCCCAAGTTCTCTCTCTCTCTCCCATCTAGGGTAAACCCTGCTCCAGTCACTTCTTCTGTTTCTCATATTCTTATTCCTTGACTCTTAATCTCCCTCTAGGTTTGGTCCTTCGTCATCATTTCTTGGCGCTCTACGCCCGCTGTGTGGTCTGAGCGCTGCCGGGCCGTTAATTAGGGTGGGCGCGCTGCGGTAACAAAGGGGCCCTCAGACGTCAACAGGTCTGTCAGACAGAGAACCAGCTCCTTGCTCACACGATGTTCTGAGACTTTGTCCGAGGCGGTAGGGTATCTCTCTTCCTTGGGGTCTTTCAGGACCCAGGTGTTGTTTCTGTGGAGGGACAGGCAAAATTCCAATGGGTAGCAGTTGAATAAAACCGAGTCTGTGGTGCTCGGGGCACTCGGAGAAGTCAGACAGTGGAGGGGCAGGGGATGGCGGTTTGGGGGAAGGCAGAGCTAAGGGAGTTCCTTCTGGGATGACTTGGCCGTCACGTATTTGTAGACTGAGGGAGTGGAGCCAAGCAGAGGTGGTCCACTCCAGGATGGGTGGGCACCAGTGGTGAGGGGCCTGCTTGTGGAGGATGGAGGAGCGACTGGAACCAAGCGCCAGGTCAGCCTGGGAGGAGGGCGTGTGCCCCCCGCTCTGACAGAGGACACGGACACACTTGGAAGTGAAGAGGAGGGGAGCAGAGGACTTCGTTTGTCTGCTCCGTTGAGCCAAGTTTGCGCCAGAGTTTTGTTTTGCGTCCTGAGTTGGGGACGGGCATGTGGCTGGGGTCAGGGGCTCCTGGCGGCCCCCAGGCACACCTGGTCTGTAAGCAGGGGTCCACTATTTGGTGCCCAACCTGGAGTTCTGGTTGGGTGACATTTTAAATGACTTTGCATCCAAATGGACATCCAAGTGGATGATTTTGTCAGATTTTCTTGTATAAGAGAAATTGCTACCTGTAGTTTTTGCTTTATTGAGTCCTATGAAGTGACACTTTTCTGAGAGAGAGCCTTGGAAAGTTTCCTTCATTCTTTCAGACTAGAAAGTCCATGTTTACTTCTCTTGTGAATGTGTGAAAGTCCGGGTTTGAAATGATGAAACTGGGGGAAATGATGAATTGGGACAAATGGGTGCCTCTCTCCCTCTCTCCTTTGTCTGTGCCCCCTTGGAATCTGTCTCCATGGTTCAATTCATCATCCTGTAAGCAATGGATTTTTGGTCTTTTTTCACCCTGACATCACCCGCATTGTTGATCATTCCATCTCCTGCAGCGCCCAGCCTGGGATGCTCAGATGCTCAGAGAAGTGGGGCAACTGGCCTCCTGGGCTGTACTCCTTCCCTACTTTTTAACAAATAAATGTTTTATTGTAGAAAAGTTTTTGATTTACAAGTTTGCACAGATAGAACAGAGAGTTCCTGTAAACCCTACCCCCAGTCTCCCCTAGGGTCAGTGTCTTACGTTGCCATGGTTCACTGATGGTGGTGAAAACCCAGCGCTGATTGACTGTTACTAACCACACGGCACTTTCTCTGGGTTTCATTATTGCCCCCCAGCGCCTCCTTTCTGTCCCTGGACTGCATGCAGGGACCACGTGACATTTGCCCTCGTGTCCCTTCAGGCTTCCCTGGCAGTGTCGGTTTCTTAGATTCTCCTTGTTTTTGATGACTTGACAGTTTTGAGGAGGACTGGTGGATTTTGTAGGATATTTGTCAATTTGAGTTTGATTTATTTTTCATGGTTACACCCGGGTTATGGGCTTGTGGGAAGAAGACCGAGAAGTGCAGTGCCATTTTCATCCCTTAATTAAGGGCATGGACTGCCAGCATGACATCACATGGGTGCTGACCTTGGTCACCTGTCAGGTGTCTCCACCATGAAGTTACTCTCTGCCACCTTTCCATGCTGTGGGCTTTGGAAGGAAGAAGGAAGTCATCACAAAAGTCCGTGATGAACGGGAGGGGGGCTAAACGCCATCTCTTTGAGGGGGTAGAATCCACTTAACCATTAGGAATTTTTCTGTGTGGGAAACCTCTCTTCTTCCTCATTTATTTAATCGTATGTTTAGGTCAGCATGGGCTCCAGGATATTTACTTTATACTTTGGGTTACAACTCAGTACCACGTCGCTGGTTCTCTTGCTTCTCCTTCCCCTCCCCCCTCCTCCCCTTCCCTCCCCCTTCCCCCTCCCTCTCCTCTTCCTTCCTTCTCTCCCCACCCCTCTTCTCTCTACTTCTCTCTCCCAGATCCATTTAAAATGGATCAAGACCTCAAACCAAAATAATGAAGTGACTAGCTAAAAATCTCAAGCGATATTGAATGGTGGGCAAATTTTAGGGGCAAGAAATCCTGGCTTATTTGACAGAAGTTTTCTGCTCCTTCGGCAGTCACTGCTTATTTGTGCATCAGGCATGCTTTGTCGGGCTGGAGCGCAGTTTTCAACAGGTTCACTGCCGGAAGTTTTGGTAAACAGACTCTTCTTCTGGTGAACGCTTAGCAGAGCTGACTTTGAGCAACCAGCTGGAAACAGTAAAGCAGGAAACCTCTGACTTAAGGGTTCAAACGTAAGGTTTAAGGATTACCTTGGTGAGTATCTGATTTAAGAACTTAAGGTTTAAGAATTACCTTTGTGAAGTTCCCTTTCTACATACTGAATGCAAAGTTCAGGGAATGTCCTCAGAGCTCTGTAAGTACTTATTTTCTGGGCAATTAACTTCATTAAGTGGCCCGGGTCCATCGGGCTGGATGAGTACGGTATGTGTATTAATTCTGCTGCCCTGGAATCCTGTACACAACTATGACGTCATGGTTCATATGCAGACTCTGGTTTTAGTCTCTCTTTGGAAGCAAGGACCTCGTCTGGACAGGTCATGATCCCAAACTTGTGTTCCCGTGTGCATCCTCTGCTGGGAGACCGTGGAAGGTGAGTGTGTCTTGCCGGCTTCCTCAGCCCCCTGCTTCTCACGCGCGCTGCCCCCGGGAAGGAAGCTGGCATCACTACGAGCGGACCGGCGGGCGCTGTCCAGGGTAGCAACTGCATTTTGAGTAAGGCTGCTGCCCCGGATGGCTGACTCCCGGGGTTACTGTGTGCCGCGTGCTGGGTGCTTCATGCGCAGTTGTCTCGTGTACTAATTAAATCAGATCTATTTTGCAGATTAATTAACTGAGCCTTGAAAAGTTGAGTCGGTTGCCCTGGGCCACCCAGCGAGTAAGCTGGGGCATGGATCCAGGCCCACCAAGTGCAAAGTTCATGCTCTTTACTGCCAAGCTTTAGTGCCCTCATCCTGCTGTTAACATTTCCACAGTTTCTTCTGTGAGGCATTGCACTGTGGACATACACTGATAATCCAGGCACACCTCAGACATACTGCGGGTTCGGTTCCAGACCACCACAGTAAAGCAAATATCACGTGAAAGTGAGTCACACGGATGTTTTGGTTTCTCAGCGTGTGTAAAAGTCATGTGTACACGATACACACTGTCGTCTATAACGTGAGCAACAGCATTATGTCTAAAAATGTGCAGTTCCGTGATATTTCACGAGGGGATTTGTGTGCTTGGCTTTGCTGTTTGTAACCTGCCTCTCTGACCCCTAAGCAGACAGCCCTGCACCGCGCAGGGCTTCACTGGCACTGGGAAACAGAGAATGCGTATCATGATGCCAAGTACCAGGTGGAGAGGAAATTCTGTCTCGTCGGGCTCCTGACCACACAGCCAAGGCTGCAGGGCTGCGCACCTGGTGCCTCTCATTTGTCGTTTCTGGTCTCCACCTCGCACCGCGAGGGAGCCAGCAGTGGGCTGCATGGCTGAGCAGGGCAGTCACTCTCCATTGCGGGCGGGGCATCCTTCCTGCAGCGCTGTCCTCCATCCAGCCTGCTTAGGTGGGTGACTGCTTCGGCCAGAGCAGGTGGACATTACTTTCACACGTATTAACTGTGATTTGGGGGTTGGCCTCATCCTCTCCTCCCTCCACGAGGACAGTGAGCTCCGATTGTTTGCCGCTGGGTCCTGGACTTGTTACCAAAGGCAAGTTCGTGTGCCTGCCGCACCTTGAGGCCAAACGACCCTAAACATCGGAGTCTGGAGCAGTGAAAGGTTTATGGACGTCCCGGAACAGGTTGTGGGGCTTTCGGAGGTAGCTGGGTTTCAGAGAATGGCAGGGCCAGGGGCTGGGGGCCAGAGGGACTGCTGTCCCGGCCACTTCATCTCAGAATCTGAAAGGAGGGTCTAACTGACCCCGTGGCCCAGAACGGCCGCTGCAGTGAGAGGGCAGGTGGGGCCATGCGTGCAGGAAGGGCACCCAGGGCACTTGAAGGCAGGGAGAGGGCCCGGGGCTTCTGCAGGGCTGCACGGGGACTGGTAACCCCCTCTCTGCAGAGGAAGGGGAGGTCCTTCCCTCGCCAGACATGGAGCTGAGACAGAGCTTCCCTCCAGCAGCTGAGAGTGACTCCACAGAGGAGAGAACCTGGGACTGATCTGAGTATTTATCCAGAAGAAACCCTGGAGTTTTAAGACTGGAAAGTGCAAGCCTCTGACACACAAAACTGACGCATTGTGACAGGTGGTTTGAGAAGAGAGAATGGGAAGGGTGACTCACCCTCCAGGAACCAGACTGCAGGGCAGCTGGGAGAGAACAGGGAGTCAAAATCTCCCAGGTGTGATGAAAGGAGGAGTGGCATTCAGGTAGACAGAACACCATGCACCGAGGGGAAGCGTGATGGAAAAGCATGGGTATTGGGGGAAATCAGTGAACTTGGCTGGAGCAGCAAGGACATGGGAGGGCAGGCAGCACTGAGAAAGAGGAGCTGTAACAAGGAATCTGACTCTGTATGAAGATCTGCTCCTTTGGCTCTAACCCTGGGCTGTTTCCTGTGCTGAGTCATGCTGGCTCTGCACCTTTTGTAAAAGTTGTTGCCTAGAGCCTGAAATACACAGGAGAGCCCATTCTCCAGGCTCTGACATTCAAGGGGATAACATTTTTCCATTTCTACAGAGATAAAAGTTGTGGAACAGAGAGTAACATTTGTCTTGTGGAAGGTTTACAGGGACACCACGACCTGAACCACGTGCACGGCTGCAAGAACAAAGGATTCTGATGCCAAGAAGCTTGCAACAACCAACCGCACCCCTTCCCCTCTTAGTATAAAAGGAGCCTCAGTTCTGACTTGGGGAAGATGGTTCTCCAGGACGTTAGTCCCCTGTCTTCTCGGTCTGCTGCTTCCCAAATAAAGTCATCATTCCTGCCCCAACACCTCATCTCCTGATCGATCGGCCTGCCTGTCGTGTGGTGAGCAGAACGAGCTTGGACTGAGTAACAGAGCCACAGAGACGCAGCGCCCCGTGGAAGGGCCTGGTGCAAGCCCCAGCATCGGGCGGGAAACCAGAGGGCTCTGGGCGCAGGCCTGCGGCACTGTGTGTGGTTCCCTGTGCTCTGCAGCACGACCTTGCTGCTTATCTATCTCACACGTAGTAGTTACACGTCTGCAAATCCGAACTCCCAGTTTGTCCCTCCCACCCACTTTCCCTAGAGTTTGAATTTACATTTGTGCGTTCTGAGGCTCGTGCAGCTGAGAAGTTAACTTACCAAGTTCCTAGGCTGATGGAGCCGGGGGGGGGGGGGCAGATGGCAGAAGCAAATGCCAGTACTTCCTGTAAGAACGTACTCTTCCCTCGTGACTCATGAAATTCCCACAGACGCAGTCTGACCAAGTGGAAATCAGAAGGATGATGCTACTCAGGGACCCAGGGAAATGGTGAGCAGCCTAATCGGGCTGCAGGGAGCTCAGAATCTCCAGAATATAAAATCATCACACTGACTGTATCACGATAAATCAGAGTGGGCATTAGGATCGGGAGCAATGAGAAGGAAAAAATTAGTAAAACTAGTCCCGATGAATTTGAAAAAAAAATCTGTTAGAACTCGAGAGAGAATCGTGAAACAGGGACGGCAGAGCCAGAGGAAGAGCAGTTAGCTGGCCAGTGTCAGAAATTAAAATTACGAAAAAGCGACTAAGAGACACCAGAGGCCGAGAGTGACGGAGCCTCGCCAGTGTCACTCAGAAGTCCAGGACAGAAAGCCAAGGGTGGGGGATGTCCGCATTTAAAGGGATAATGGCTGAGAATTTTCCACAACTGATGCACAAACATGAATCCTGAGCCTCGGAAGCTCAACAGACCCCAAGGAGGCTGGAAAATGAAAACCATCAAAAACATCGAGGTGAAATTACACAACACTGACGATAAAAGAAGATACTAAAAATCGAGACGGAAGTCAAGCAATTTATAAGGAATGACAGGAGCACAGCAGCTGACGTCTCACGAGCAAAAATAAAAGCCAGAGGAGGGGGGAGGAACACTGTCAACGTGCTGAGAGCAGAGGCGTCCGTCTGCCAACCACCCATCAATGACCAGCATCTGTCAACCGCCGTTTTGGGAAAAAATGAGCAATTTTTAGCATTGACCCCTACCGAAGGAAAAATTGCAAGATATTCTTTAAGAAGAAGGAAAATGATCTAAAAAGCACATGGCTGAGGGAGGTGAACACTGCTGTGTGATCCGATGGAAATGATGCCTCATTAGAGGGACATTCAAAGAACCAAAATACCAGACAACAAAACCAGGACTGAGAATGGAAAGGCAGGTGACAGGGGTGACTGAGGTTAAAAGGACATTCTGAGACTTCGTACTGTTTATAGTTCTTGGTGATGACAGCAATTAATTTTAAATTCTATCAGTTATTAAGGCTTAGGAACTTCTCAGCCCACGTCCCAGCCCTGATCTCTCCCGGTAGCTCAAGACTAACCCATCCCGCATCTAATAAACACCTGCACTTTCACAGGTTTCCCCTCCCCCTAAGCCCGTGCCTCTCACTCTCCGTCTCATTTCCGTAAACAGCGGCTGCCCCATCCAGGCTGCCAGCCTAAGACCCAGGAGGCGTCCCTTACTGGCTCTTTCTCTCCCACTTCAAGTCCGCCCATCAGCACATCTCGCCGGCTCAACCTAGGGCATCCCGAACCTGAGCTCTGCCTGCCTCTCTTGGTATTTTCTGTTGTCTAGATTAATGCAAACTTCCTTGCTGGTCTTCCCTCTCTTTCTTCGTTCTTCTGTGGTTTGTTCTAGAAAGCAGAGCAATCATTCCAAAATGCAGGTTGAAGTGCCCTTTTCCGTCTGACTCAGAATAAAGTCCAGGGCTCTTTCCTGGCTCTCCAAGGTCTGCCAGCAGCCATCCCTGTGTGCTCCGTCCAGTCTTCTCTGACACCGTGACTGAACACCTCCCAGGCGTTTCCCGCTCAGAACTCAGGCTCTCTGTCCCCTCCGCCACCCCCACCAATCCGTATGTTGAAATCCCACCCCCCAGTGTGACAGAACGAGGAGGTGAGGGCTTTGGGAGGTGGTTAGGTTCTGTGGGTGGAGTCCCAGGAATGGGACTGGTGCCTTTATAAAAGAAACCCTACAGAGTTTCCTCGCACATTCTTCACGTGAGAACACAGCAAGAAGGCAGCCACCTGTGAACCAGAAAGCAGGCACCCAATCTGAAGCTGACTGGATCTTGGACTCCAGTTCCCAGAACTGTGAAAAATCGATTTCTGCCCTTTGTAAGCCCTGGCATGTAGTGTTTTGTTAGAGCAGCCCGAACAGACTAAGGCAAAAGGCTCTTCTGCCTCCTTCAGGTCCCTGCTGAGATGTCAGACCGGTTTCCTGGCGACCAGATAACTGCACTCTCCAGTTACTCTATCCCTTATCCTGCCTTTTCTCTGTCATAGTGTTGAGCATATGGTGCATTGCAGCTTTATTTACTTATTTTTTATCTCTTGTTTCCATAATAAAAGATAAGAGCCATGAAAGAAGGGACTTGGCTTGCTCGGTACTCTAAAATAATTCCGAGCACATAACAGGCGCTCAAGGGTAACTGGTAAAAGAATAAAAATAGACCACATTCCTTCCCCTTCCAAAGAGAGGGGAAAAGGCCACCTTCAAATGCAATCTGTAAGCTGCCAAAAAAGAGGGGGAAAAGAAGCATGGAACTAGAAAATAGGAAGTATAAAATAAAATGTTAAAACTAAGGCCACATAAGACCACATAAGCCATTACAACAACAAATGTAAACAGACTAAATTCACCAGTTAAAAAGTTAGAGATTATCCAATTGGATTTTAAAGTAATTCAGTTATGTGCTGTTTCCAAGAGATACTCGGAAATCACAGGATGTAGGACAATTGTA
The DNA here is from genome assembly GCF_009834535.1 of Camelus ferus. NCBI lineage: Eukaryota > Metazoa > Chordata > Mammalia > Artiodactyla > Camelidae > Camelus > Camelus ferus. The sequence goes on along the minus strand of NC_045725.1, from coordinate 2,751,908 downwards.
AGAGGTAGACAGGGCAGTAAAATGCAAAGAATGTTGGTGTGTCCACAGTAATAACAGACAAATTACACCTTATGGGAAATATAACACCAATCATATTATATTAAAATAAGGCAAAAACTCCCAGTATATTATTTAAGAACATATGCATATGCAATAAATGTATAATTAAATGACCAGTAGATGACACATTCAGGTTGCTTGGAGATGGTGGTGGTGGAATGGAGGTTGTGACTGGGGAAATATAGAAAGGAGATTTCAACTCTATTGATAATTTATTATTCTAAGCTGGGTGGAGGGTACATGAGTATTTGATACAGTTTCATCGTATTTGTTTTGCATTGAAAAGAGTTCATAATAATAAGAAAACACTTCCCCAAATCTGATTACGAATAACTTTTGATGCCAGAGGTTGTCTGACACAGGGTACCACGAAAGCATAGGTCAGAGAGCCTCTAGGGAAGGAAACAGCACTTATGAGCGGGACAATTGGATGAGGGCTCCAGGTACCCCCGAGGGCGGGCGCAAGCACTCTGGCTTCAGCGAGATACTTGGATGTGCAAGTTACGTAAACACAGTCTCATCCTCTGGGAAATGTGTGTGGGATAGCAGGAGAATTGTGAATATTAAATGAAACAATGAACATAGATAAACTACTTGGTACATAGTAGGTGATCAGTGAACTGCATCAAAATCTCTCTGGAAATAAAGCAGACTAGAACTAGTGAGACAGAGTGAAAGAGAAATTACTTACCTCCCAATTAGTTACTGCTTACTTCCCAAACTCCCCAAGGCAAAGGCATCCCTGCCTCCCCTGCCCACACACACACACACACACACACACACACACACACACACACACACACACATACATGTAATGTGTCTGTTACATACAGTGCACCTACCGGGCTCTATGTGTAAATTTTTTTCTCCCACCCAGGGATCGCTGCACCCTGTTCATCTTTGTATTCCCCGTCCCCTCAAACACTGCGTCCGGCGCATAATGCGCACTCAGGCAACATCTGTAAGATGCTGGACATGTACCAAGGTTCCTGAAAGTGAACACAGACAAATTATATAAACACTGCAAATCAGTGGATCGATCTCTGCCCTCGATAAACAAGGGTAATGTTTCCTGACACACCTAGACTCAAACAGCTCAACTTTTTTTGTTGGCAGACCCACATTTGACAACAGAGGTATTAAACACGTTCTTTTCGCTTTGCAAACAGTTCATGTCCTCTGTTTATGCCACTCAGATGAGTAACATTAAGGCAAAACTGATGTGAAGTTGGATGATGTAAACAGGACACCTTCCTCTTTCATCGTATCCACGTTTCTCAAGAAAACTCAAACAGGCCGATAGTTTTACTTTCCTGTTTCCTCCCTAGCAGCCGGCAGAGTAGGGGTGAGGATTAGGGATTTTACAAAGCTCCAGGTCCCAGCAGGGCCAATCGCCGATTTCCTGGGCTTTATTCCCGGGGCCGGTTCGCTCTCCCGACCGCCACCCTAGGAGGGCGAGAGATGAGTGACGCTGACGGGTTGGGAGGCCTTTGCGCCGCCCGCCTCCCAGCCCAGGGCGCCCTGAGCGCGCGAGGTCCCCTCGCCCTGGCGGGTGCTGTCCCCGCCGCTGCCTCCCTCGCTGGAGCAGGCAGGTCGGCCCCGCGCAGAGCAGAGCGCGCTCGGCTGATCACGGCGAGGAGGTAGGCGGCGACCCATCCCATTAGGATTCGTCCAGTCTCTGCGCGCGCCTTGACTTCCGGGGGGACGGGGAGGCCCCCAGGCGGCCGGGATTTCAGCCGGGCTGAGCCCCCCCAACGTCTCAGTTGCAACGCAGAGGCCCCGGAGCACAGCCCCAGCCAATCGCCGCGAAGGCACAGAACGCTTGCTCTCTTGACCAAAAACTGCGAGGCGGGAGAGGCGCCCGCTGCTTGGGAGGCGCGGGGAACCCTCTCCAGGAACCGCGCCGGTGCGCTGCTGCGCGCGCGGCTGGGCCCCGGGAGCGCTGCGGGAAGGGAGCGGCTCAGAGCAACAGGTGCAGCCCAACGCCACTCCCAGGCCGAAGGAAACGACCTGCAGGGGCCTGGAGCCAGTAAGACGCAGCGCTCTCTCCACCCCCAGGGCTGCACCGGCAGGTCCCTCCTCCCCAGCTGGGTGGCCCCTCAGCGGGCGGTGGTACCCAGACAGGCGGAGCTCCGCGCGCTCGGGCCAGCCGCCCTGGTCCGGGAAGGTGCAGCTCGGGCTGCCGCCCGGTGCAAACAGACGGTGCCCCTAAGCTCGGACGCCCGGGCGCCTGCCCATCAGGGACGCTCAGGCTCGGAAACTCGCGCTCTGCGTGCCCAGGGTGGGAACCTCTGCGCCCTCTTTCCCCGGCCAGCACCCCTCGCCAGCGCGCCCCGGGCGCTCCCGCGAGCCATGGAGCTGGCGGCCGGGAACCTCAGCGAGGGGAACGCGAGCGGGCCCGAGTCCCCCGCCCCGGAGCCCAGGCCGCTTTTCGGCATCGGCGTGGAGAACTTCATCACCCTGGTGGTGTTCGGCCTGATCTTCGCGCTCGGCGTGCTGGGCAACAGCCTGGTGATCACCGTGCTGGCGCGCAGCAAGCCGGGGAAGCCGCGCAGCACCACCAACCTGTTCATCCTCAACCTGAGCATCGCGGACCTGGCCTACCTGCTCTTCTGCATCCCCTTCCAGGCCACGGTGTACGCGCTGCCCACCTGGGTGCTGGGCGCCTTCGTCTGCAAGTTTATCCATTACTTCTTCACCGTCTCCATGCTGGTCAGCATCTTCACCCTGGCCGCGATGTCGGTGGACCGCTACGTGGCCATCGTGCACTCGCGCCGCTCCTCCTCCCTGCGGGTGTCCCGCAACGCGCTGCTGGGCGTGGGCTTCATCTGGGCGCTGTCCATCGCCATGGCCTCGCCGGTGGCCTACCACCAGCGCCTCTTCCACCGGGACGTCAGCAACCAGACCTTCTGCTGGGAGCAGTGGGCCAACCAGCGCCACAAGAAGGCCTACGTGGTGTGCACCTTCGTCTTCGGCTACCTGCTGCCGCTGCTGCTCATTTGCTTCTGCTATGCCAAGGTGGGGCGCGGGGCGGGCGGGCGCGGGCCCCCACAGACCCGAGTCGCACCTGTGTCCGGGCCCCGCAGCCGCCCCTTCCCCATGCCCTCGTTCCCCTTAGTTTCCTGGGGGCACTGCGCGGAGAACCATCTGCCGGAGGCCCTGGCCTCGGCTCGCGGGTTTGACGTTGCGCGAGGAAGTTTCTTGGAGTTTGGGCGACGCCAGGGAAAGTTGTCAGGCCACTTCCCAGGCGTCCTTCCCGGCCCTCGCAGCAGCCCTGGGCGGTGGGGTGGTCCCAGCGGAGGGCAATCCCGCCCACTTCTCAGTAGGTGAGATCCGCCTGCGAGAGCATCGCTCCGCGGGGCCGCAGGGCCAGGGCCCGCGCTGGGTCAGCCGGCGCGCGGAGCGGCGCCCCATCCCAGCCCGCAGCCAGGGTCCTATGGGGAGACTCCCCTGCCCGCGGGGCGCACAGAGACACGGGCAGGGATCGGCTCTGCGAAGCCACTGCTCCTGGGACCAAGCTTTGAGTATTATTTTACATACAAGCCACGTGTTATTAAACCCAAGTGGTTAAACACAGTTTCTTCACAGAGTCTTGAGCGGAGTCTCCAGAGAACTTCGGATGAGTGGGTTTCCAGCTGCAGTGTTTTCCGGTTTCGATCCTTTTAGAAAGGGGTAAACATCTTACGTGATTCAGGTGGCAGGGCTGCCCCCACCTCTGAGAGGCACACTGTTGACACACCCCTGGTGCAGCCACCCTGCGCCTCCTTACGGGGAAATTTGCTCTTACCGCCCCTGTACGTAGCCCCGCAGAGCTCAGCTAAAATCACATCCTCTTTCATCAGTGACACTCGGTTTTGAAGATTTTATACTGATCAAAAAGTCTTCCACCTTTTACACAGCCTGCCTGTGTCAGAGTAAGAGCCTTCATGTCCTGATTCACGGGGCAGAATCCTTTGTTCCTGACATGCCCTCTGCCAAGCAGAGAAAGACTTGTAACCAAATTCTGAAATTTCCACCATTTTGTCTTCACCTCTCTCTCTGTCTCTCATTCTCTTTCTGATCAGGCTGTGACTACAGGACGCGGAGTTATCAGAGGAGATAGAACAGCAATGATTTCTTATATTCCATTGACAGAGGAATTTTTTTTCCCCAGCAGAAATGCTGACTATAAGCCAGCTGACTTTATTATTTCCCTCCCCCCCATGTCATCTATAGAGTTACGGCTATTTTGAATGGTAATTTTTTGAGAAAAGTTTTAAAACTATTCCTGCATTGGAGGGTTATATATAAAAGAGACAGAGTAGAGACAGGGAGATTGGAAGCTAACTCTAGCTGAGCTCTTTGGTAAATGCCTGGTTTACTCACTTAGGCTTCTGCAAACGCAAAGCAGAGGATGCGGCACAGCACGGTGGTCTGAAGCGTGCACTGTCTCATTAGTCTGCAGGCAACCCCGTGGGGTTGTGCACATTTTAATAGTGTGCGTATTTTATTGATAAGGAAAGAGGGTTTGGGGGGAGTGAAGCAACTGACTCAGACTGTGAAGCCCGTAAACAGTTCCGGAAGGATTTTAGTGCAGGAATTCCCAGCCCCCTGAGGGAGGGACAGTTACTGAGAGCCTGGGGGGCACGGAGGCTGGAACTAGAGGGATTCTTAAATATTTGGTTCTTCATTCATAATTGCGTGGATTTCACTTGAAACATATTCTTCCTTCATTTCCTGAAAGACTTCGGGGAATGTAATTTGGGTCTCTTTAACAGAAACAGCAAGGTGAATTTCTTGGAATAAATTAGGCTACATTTGTGTCATTTGAGAATTTATAAAAGTCACCCATAGGGAAAAATTTTAGAATACTTTTTTAAATTAAATACATCATCATTGGGATATTTCAAAAATGGAAATAGTTTGCTTTTAAGCATAACTGGACATTTCTTTTGAATTCAAGGTAATATTTGCAGATTCAAGTCCAGGGCTTGAGAAGGTGAAGGTCAGTTATTTCCAGTTGCTTCCTTTAGTTCGGCCTTTAAGTGTGTGCCGGCCAGTGAAGGAGTCTGCTGCTAAAACGTGGCATTCAAGGCCCAGGTCTGATGGCCACCATGGAAAATCACAAATGATCAAAGGGCACTTAAAATCACAACGCTTTTCTTTCTTTCTTCCTTTTAACTTAGCAAAGGATCGCACGCCAGAGATGACTTCTGCTCTTATAAGTGTAGGTTCTTTTTCTTTGCACCCAAAGCACGAATGCGTGGGCTGGAGAGTGAGCCGCTGCTCCCTCTGCTGGGGGGCTGTTCTAGCAGGGCTGGTGCCTCACTCTCTTTCTGCAGAGGGAATGCTTGTCTGGACCCTCTTTGGTCAGACATGAGGATGACCTCTTGACCTCTCCCCAACCCCCCAAGCTCCTCCACATCCCAGGAACGTCTCTGGCTCAGGTTTGAGTGTAGGCTTGTCTACACACACTCCTAAATGTGCAGCAAGACGGGGCAATGCCGCCAGGCCACCATCACCATGTTCTGAAGGAATGTGAGCGTAGCCCATGGCGATGCCCACCTGCTCCTCCGTGGGTGACAGATCTTCACCCATGTGGGATGCATCACAGTGTATCAGCGTGGGTCAGAGTTGGGCTCTTGAAGTGAAATTGGGTTAATTGAAACATCCTTGGGTGTTTTCCCCGCTGACCACTCAACAGCGCCCCTTAGGGGTTTTGCAGTTACTGAGATGAGTCAGTTGCGGGAATGAGCAGCCCGCAGGCGGCGCTGTGAAGCTGCCAACATTTGACTTTTTAGCGCTGCGTCCTCTCCTGTGTCCCTCTCTGAGTTTGCTTCGCTGTCCCTCCTCCTGCTCCTTGCTTTCAGTGACCAGTGTCCTCCTGTCGTCTTCCAGGAAGGCCACCCCCAAGGAGCCTCGCCACGCTGTCATCTCCAGGCAGGGTCCTGTCCAGCCCCTTCCTTCCCCTTGAAAGACTTCCTCATTTGTTCCTGCCAAAGCCCCTCTGCTCTCTTTGCCTTTCGTTCAGTTTTTAGGACCCCAGGTTTTGTGGGCAGAATGGGACACCAGCCCGTTAGTGCGTTGAGAGCGACCCCACAGGCTCCCGGAGCAGGTGAAAGTCGTGTCTGATGGAGGGCGTGCAGCGGCTGCGGGAAGTGGAGGTCTTCCCGCAGGGCTGGGAATTCAGAGTCATGAATCCACACCCCAGTGATGATGCTTAATGTGCACAGGGCTTGTGAGGCGGTGAGCACCTCCCAGGGCGTCTCATTAGGGAGTGACTGATGCCTCCTGCGCCATCACCCTGCTGCGTCCTGCCCCCCAGAGCTGACTCTCGCAATAAGTCCAATTCAATTAAGCTACTTCTGTGCCGGGGCGCTAGAGGGGGCCCGAGACGCTGCTGCAGCGCTGCTTCCGGATTCTGGAGAGACTCACTGAGCAACTGATGGATGATCTAAAACCCTTAGTCACCCAGAGCTAATTTCCTTAGCTTTTCCACTCGGATTGGACATGAAAAAGAGCAGCCTGGTGTGTGTACAGCCGTCTTGGCCCTGTCGTACGTCTTACGTCGTGAAATCTTACCTAGAACCAGTGTGCCTGCATCACTTCTCCTGGGAGTGATGCTGGCCCTGACAACACTAGCTTCTCCAGTGAAGGAGGTCAGGTCTCCCAGGAACCTTGCTGATGGGGTATTCCTTGTAGAACCTTGCTGGATGGGCTGTCCTTCATCCGTGATGCTGAATTTCCCACGTGTAAGTTGTCTAGAAGCATCACACAGTGGGTAAGATCCAAACCAAGAATGAAGGGGGGGTCTAACGGTGCAGATTTGCTTTAAGGAGACTTGCAGTGGAGACCAACCTCACAGGGAAAAGGGAAGGAAAGCGTTGAAGTGAACGCGGGCTGCACGGATGAGTCCTGCGGTCGTCATTTGCTCGCGTGCCTCCTTCCCTCACCGCTTGGTGTGCTGGAGGGCAGGCTCTAGGTTTTAACGCACAGCAGGGGCCTGGTAACGGTTGAAAGGTAGAGTCCAGGGGGAACTGAGGTAGAAGGCAGACCAACAAGGGTGTGTATACAGGGAGCGGTGGACAAAACTTCGGAGCTACATGGACCAGAACTCTCGGCACACAGGTGCTCCCCCCATAAACGGCCCTGATGTTAGACAAACAGATGTCGCCGGCCGTTCATAGTCAGCGTTACTCCACACCTCGTGTGCATTTCAGTTTGAATGATTTTATCAAGAATTCTGTTCCCGTTTCAGAATGCCAAGAGCTGTGAATGCGAAACGGACGAGGAATTGTGGGGTCTGAGGCAAACCAATCTTATTACTCTGTATTTTTCAGGTCCTTAAGCATTTGCATAAAAAGCTGAAGAGCATGTCAAAGAAGTCAGAGGCATCGAAGAAAAAGGTAATGTTCACGGATTTATGTCACACCCACTGTGTCCTAGAGCTTAGTTTATTTTTGCCCTGAACTATCCTCACATCCACCCAATGCCTGTGAAATTCCATACAGGTGTTTGTAGTGACCCCCTTACCATTAGGCGGAGGGTAGAAACAGAGAGCCTACTTTTGAGGGTGGTGCCGGGGACCGTGCCGCAGGGGACCGTGCTGCACTGAAACCTGGACGGAGTCTCAGGGGTGAGGAAACGTGTGTTTTGGATCCTGAGCCTCTCTGGAAGGTGCTTTCAGGTTGATTGGGACTGAGTGCGGAGTTGCCGGGTCTGTAATTTGCATGAAACTAAGGAGCTTTTGCTGTGTGTTCGGCGTCTCTGAGGTGGTTCCAGGGGCCCTTCTTAATGATCCTGAGAGAGTACTGTTGGAATCTGGCCCTTAAGCCTCAGAAGCAGACACACTGCTCTCTCTTCCTCCCAGACTTGTGCGGATGTCCACCCTGCTCCTCCCACGAGGAGAGACTTAACGATGGGGGGCCCTGGGGGAACTCAGCCCACGGGTCATTGCCTTTCTCCTCCCGTGAATCCGATTTCCCCCAGTAGAGTTATGACATCGAACATCCAAAGATTGATTACATTTCACGTTTTGAGGAAAGAGTATTTTACAAACCAGGATGAATTTAACTCTTCCTCAGATAATGTCTCTATCATTTCTGAGTTCAGGAAGTGGGACGAAAGGGGAGTGAGACTGTTAGCCAGTATGATTAGGGACGAGATTATAACCAGTCATTTTCACCCACAAATATTACTCTGACATCTTAAAATGCCTTGTTTTTCCTTCTAACTATTTATCCTGGTCAATGACACATCATTTGCAGAAATTATGGTTTAACCACATTTACTTTCAAAACATACTACCTAAATAAAGCCAGCTCTTCCTGAGGTTCCTTGTTTATAAACAATAATGTGGCTAAAAACACAGCGGTTCTCAGAGTCCATGAATAGACATCTGGCTAAAAGCCTCAAAATTCAGCTTGCGTTTGAAGAGGCCAGCATCCTCGGGGAGGGTGGGGTCTCACTGGGCTTCTGCAGAGGCGATGCCTCTGGAATGTGATGCGTGCTTGTGATGGATGATGGAGATTTTCCACTTGCCAAAGGGAGGAAATAAAACATCTCGTTGGCGCTGGCTGGGTCTTCCTTACATGCTGTGGCTGGTGTTAGTCTCTGCAACTGAAAAATGTTGGAGAGAAATGGTGGCAGTCCCAGAGAAGAGAGAGTGAGTAAAAGAGTGAAAACAGGTCTTATAAGAAATGCCTAGAAAAGCTTCTGTCCTGCAGCAAAAAGGTCTGAAGACCAGTGATCAGCTCGCCAAGGACGTTGTTTACTCTTCTGTGCACGTGTGTGTGGGGTGTCCGTGTGTGCGTGCGGCTCTGTGTCACGCACGCATGTGTAAATGTAATCCTCACCACAGGAGAAGCTTTCAGCATCGGGCGGAGGGAAGGTTTTCCCTCCCATTCTCACAATCTGTGACCCTTAATAATCCAGAAACAGATGTCAGATCCCTTTTGATGTGTTTACCTGCCTCCTTGCTTGCACAGAGCAAATGCCGAGTGCTGCTGATGCTGGTGGCTGCGTGTGCACGCACATGTGCACGCGCGTACCCGGGATAGTGGAGGAGCGCAGGAGTGGGGTGGGAAGAGGGAGTGGGGAGGGAGGGGGGCGCGCAGAGGGGCCCAGGATAGAAAGTTGACTTGACTGTCAAGCCGGGGGTGGGGAGACAGGCGTGGCTCCTGGTGATGCTCCCGTGGGTCTCAGCGCGGAAGGAAGGGTGTTCCTGGGGTGGGTGCATGCTCAGTTGCTGTGGACGGTGGGGTGATGCGCTCTGATTTTGAGAGCTGCTCATTTCAGCTGCACCCTCTCCAGCTCCTCCTGCCAGGGTCTGAGTGGGGCTGGGCTCCTCTGCACCACGTCCGTCCACATGGGGTCCCCTCGCGTGGAGGTCGGGGGTGCTCGTGACAAACACAGAAACACCCTCAGGAAAACACAAAAGAAGAACGTGATCTCCAATGCCAGCATTGTAGGACGGAGCCCTGCTCGAGTCAGGTCAGTCTCCGCTGGACATCAAGACGGTGCTCTGGCCCAAGGCGGATCAGGTGCCAGGGCAGGATTCTGAAACGCTGTCCAGAAAACTTCCGGTGGGACAGACAGACACCCCCATCGGGTGGCTACTTCTGACCAGGACGAGGTGACAAGCCTTTCCAGACCCTCCCAACCATGACATTCTTTTAACAGCTCCTATTTCCCCGTTCTGGTGCGAAGTAACTCAGCACGCTTTTTGGCTGTCATTTCTACAATTTACACAGTGTTTTTCATCATTCTCCTCTTTCAGTCCCCTTTTCTCCTTCCCAGCCAAGTTCCATTAGACGTATTAGGAGGAAAAGTCTTTGAAGAAAAGAAAAAAACCACAGGTGTCTCAGAAGGCTTGAAAACGAGCATCTCACAGGAAGAGAAGGAAAGAGTATTTTCCGGATACTTTCAGCACAAGGAGCAAAAAGAAGGGAGGCTGACAAGGACCCGATCTCAGGAGTAAGTATAGAGACTTAGCACGTAACCTCATGCAATGGCTGCTTCTCCATCACAAGGTGTGATTCTACACACGGACAAAGGAGGAGAGCCGTGGATGCGCCGAGTGCAACTCCATCCAGGGCGGCGGCGAACGATCCTGCAAGAAGTGGAAACAGACCAGCCTCCTTCCCCGCAGAGGGGACCTCTCTCCTCACCTCTGAACTGCCTGGGCCTTCGAGTGGAGCTGGGTGAGGCAGTCCTGCTCTGGTTGTGGCTTCTCTGGATGGCTCCCCAGGCCTTCAGACGCCGGCAGAGAGAGAGAACGGTGCACTCCTGGGGGACTGCCTAGGCTTCTGCCCCACACCTGCTACTTGGTGCAGACGTCCTAAAAGCAGCAGTGAAATGGGATATCCGGAGGGCGTTCCCTTAGTGAAGGAGAGAGATGTTTTTATTGCCTTCGGACAGACGACGTGGTGCGTTCTAGTTGCAGATGTAATCACATCTGGGTTGTCTTTATGAAGTCGGCGGGGAGTGCATCCCACACACTGATGGATATGTGGATTGACAGCAGACGCTCCCTTCACAGATGCGCGCAGGTTGCTCCTGTGCTCTGTGGGCTGTGGGGAGGTGCCTTTAGCGTGTAAACCCGCCGGCCTGTAAAACCCTGTGGTCAGGTTCGTACCTGAGTCGTCTGAGGGTTGCAGGGTGTCGGGCCCAGCCAGAGAGTCGCCGTGCTGGGTCACCCTCTTCACAGGCCAGGGAGATGAGGCCCCGGGAGGTGAGGCCCAGGGAGGGCATCACTTTTCAAAGGCGGTGCAGCCCACTCACGGCTCATGTCAGTCCTGGATTTGCACGGTCCCCGACCCCCTCTCATGGGCAGCCTGACTGTCCTCTCCGGCCCCCCGACCACTGCCTTTTTCCCGACCCGGGCCTGGAATCCAAGCTTCTCCCCGACCGTCTCTGCCTACGTGTCCCGGCTTCCAGCCCACCTTTTTTTTTTTTTTTTTTTTTTTTTTTACCTCCAATCATGGAAAAGCGTTTGGATTTTATTTGACAGTTTAAATAGTTCTGGAAATATTTGTAAACACAGGCGGTACTTGGAGCTGGAGACAGCCCATCTCTGACAGACCTCACGGGTGGGCCGGCGCCCCGAGCGCCTCCCGTGGGAGCGGGCAGCTCACTCCGCACACGCGGCGTCGGCCCCCGCGGCGGCAGGGCCCTGGTTCCTGGGCAGGAAGAGGAGAGTCATTCTGTCCCGTTCTGCAGGGCCCGGGGGCTGAGCTTCCGCCGTGGGAGCACGTGGGGCGACAGCGACGTCCTCGTGGTGGGAGCACTTTGCCCCCTCGCTGGGAGGCGGTAGGAAAAGTCAGTCCTCCTTCCTTCTCTCCTTCCTCGGACCCTCCTCCTTGTACCCGCGGGCCTCAGCGGAGGTTCCCTCTCCCCGGAGGGGAAGGGAGGCGGGGGCCGCCAGGAGCTTGCGCTCTCGCTGGGGTCGTGCCGGGGGAGGTGCCCTGCACTCCGGCCGCCCCGGGAGGTGCTGGGGAGGCCGGTGCTCTCGGTGCTCCCGTTTCCGCCCTGCACCTGCAAGCACACTCTGGGCTGGGCTCAGGCTGAGGAGGAGGGGCCCCGCGGGTCCCACCCCCAGGCAAGGGGCTGAAAGCATCTCCTCCTCGTGTCCTTCATAGTCCTCCTCCTTTGAGGAGGAAAAGCCCGAGAGGAGAGCGGGGAGCTGGCGCAGGGCTGGCGCCGGGGCCCCGCGAGTGTCAGTTGCAGGACTGAGGTCCAGATAGCCCCGGCGGATGCGGCCGGGGGTGCCAGGCCGACCTTGCAGGCTGTTCTTCCCCAGTGACCGAGCTGCTCAGAGCATTTGTCTAGGGCCCCAGGGACCTGGCTCCCAGCCCTAACTTTACCTGCCACTGCGGGACCCTGGGCCCTTGTCCTGATGGTCTGAGCCTCGGTTTCCTCCTCCGCACCTCCCGGGAGGTTATAGGCTCTCCTGGGTCAGGTGGGGCTGCTGAGTGCAGGACACACACACAGCACCAGCCGAGGCCGGCTCTCGGCAACCCCCTCCCCGGCCCTGGTTCCGCCGTCAGATAGTCGAGCCCAGCTTGCAGCCTTTTAAGGACGGACCCAGCGGATTGCTCTCAATTTTACAGTTTCATAAACGTGACTGGCCCATCGTCTCTTGTGCGATTCGGGTTAACACTGTCAACTACCTAGTTGTTGCCTTTCAACACGTGCACAGAAAGCAGGACCCGGGGAACGGGGTGCACGGGAGGGAGGTGGGGCTCCTCTTGGGTTGAGGTCCTTGCTCGGGGAAGATCTCCCAGCGTCTGCTCAGCCAGAGTCTCAGGGCACGCGTGGACCCTGCCTCTGCCTCCCAGGGCTTTCGGGCTTCGGAGCAGCAGGGAAGGGTGAAGACACAGCACACAGTCGGGGCTGATGAGCCCAGAGACAGAACCGAACCACCCTCTGGACAGCACTCACACACCCATGAGCGGGGGTCTTTGACTCTGTCCACGTTCAACGAGGGGAGAGAAACACTGGGGCAGGTTCCCACGCCCAGCTGCGCTGCCTCACGGGCCAGACCGTCCCACCGCGTCCAGGCTTCAGCTTCGCAGGTTTTAAAGTTAGTGTGCGCGTGTTATCCACGTGTGTTTCACATCCCTGGTAGGATTATTCCTGCCGAAGGTCATGACTGGTCCTGGAAGCTGTGAACTAAACTGCTCCACGAAGAGAAGGTTAACACTCACAGCAGACTTCGTCCTTCCTCGATTCTGTGAAAACAGGCATCCACTTATCTCAGGGCAGTGTTTGAAGAGGCTGGATTCCTTTTCTGCTGTAATCCATGCATTTCTTTCTTTTTCTCCCCCTTCTTCTCCTAGACCGCGCAGACGGTTCTGGTGGTGGTCGTGGTTTTTGGGGTGTCCTGGCTGCCACACCACTGTCGTCCATCTCTGGGCTGAGTTTGGGGTGTTCCCGCTGACCCCGGCCTCCTTCTTCTTCAGGATCACCGCCCACTGCCTGGCGTACAGCAACTCGTCGGTGAACCCGATTATATATGCGTTTCTCTCTGAAAACTTCAGGAAGGCTTATAAGCAGGTGTTCAAGTGCCACATTCACAAAGAGTCACCCCTTAATGACACTAAAGAAAATAAAAGTCGAGTGGACACCCCACCCTCGACCAATTGTACCCACGTGTGAAAAAAGGCAGATTAGAGTATTGTGAATCTGGCATTTCTGTGCTTGTGGACCAGACACACAAAAAATACAACGCGGTATTAAGCCAGACAACAACTTGCTGTCTTGATGACAGTTCATATTATATTAGTTAAATTCCGTTTGTGTTTAAACAGTACTTTGATCCACTTGGGAAATCATAGGTCTGGTGAAGATTACTTCTGAAAGTTATTTTATTTCTAAATTCTCTTCCAAAACAAAAGAGAATGCTAGAGATTTATATCTCTTGAGAAATGAAAGTGTTAAAAAAAGAAAGTTTAACAGAATTCCAGAGATAAATACGCTCAGTGCTTCATAGGATGAGGAATAAGAACTTATTAAAAACGGTCAGAAATATTTGTGATCTACATTTTGGAGCAAATTTATTTTTGGAAAACACATTTATGCTTTAGTTCTTCAATTTTAAGATAAGGGTTAGTATTATAAGCTATTTAATGTGTTTTAAAACATGATCATATCCACATGATGAAGGTTTTCCCTGAATTTTATGTACATGGAGACTCACCTGTTCGATGGAAGTAAGTTTATTTGCACAGATCACTGTTTGCTCCTTGCTGCAGATACAGCGCTGCGGCCGTCTGCCACCACGAGGTCCGTTAGGTTTATCTCAGGAGGTCAACAGGTGTCACGGCTGTGGCCCTGGGGTGTCAGCCGTCGGGATGTCAGTTGAAACTATCCTGTGAACTTAGTCTTTGTAGAACCAACGAAACGTCAGGGAAAAGCACCACCTGCAGCTAACCTAATAGTTGAAGCTGTGAATGAGTTTTTAAGAATGAAACTGGGTGTTCAAATTATATTAGCTATGCCTTGAGTGGAATCTACCCAGGAGAGAAATTTTTTTAAATGTCAGTGAAGATGTATAGATAACTGTTTCCACGAGTTCAGAACTCACTGAGTTACATGAGATAAACCATCATGCCCTGTGAAGAAAGCCCACTAAATGTTCGGTTCAGACAAATTCTGGAGAAAACAAACCTTGTGAATGGATAAATGTAAGGATATCTTTCCTTGTACCAACAACGCTTTTTTCATCAAATTTGTGATGATGTCTAAAGCACATTTACTCCAAATATGATTCCCTCTAGAAGTGCTAATTTGGGGTTTCAAATCATCATGACTTGAGTTTCAAATGTAGTTTTCATATTTACTCCTGTTTACAATGAGAAAATGGTATGAAAAGATCAAATTATCCTACATTAGAATGCAATTTTCAGACTGCAAGACTGTGATATATTTTAGGATGACCCAAAAGCAAGAAGATTTAAAGAAAACAGTTTTGTGGGATGTTCACCTGTGTCAAATCAGGACTTCATGTGAAATACCAAATTTTAGATCAGAAAACCAACTCGCTGTCCGTCTTTGCATGTTAGCGTCTCTAGCTCGCGGATTTATTTGCACTGATTGTCTTCCTCCAGTGAACAGTGTTTACACTCGCAGTGGAATCCACAGCTCCCCGGACGGAAGAGGAGAAAATTGTCAGGGAGGCTGAGACATTGTGAACTTTCATGTTTGGTGGCCGGGGAAAGACGCGGTGTACGTGTGAATGTGAGTATTTTAAAGAACAACAGAAGTCCCTGGCATGGAATGTCTTTTGCACTTTATTCAAATACAGCAGCAGAAGCATTTTATGCTGACGATGACACCTCACGCCTGTGCAGAACTTGAAGCTGGCTCTGCAAACCCCAGCACGACGCCGGTGCAGCGTGAATTCCCGCAGCTGCACAGAGCGGCGGCCCTGCTCCCTCTGGACCCGCGTGGATGACGGCGACGTCCTGCACCGTGGTCGTTCTGTTCTCCTCTGATTCCTACAACACAAATGAAGTATTAACACCAGCACCACTGCTGCTGTTTCCTAAGACACACTGAACACCGACTTAGGCGTGTTTTCACCCAGTTACGTCGCGGTCCCTTCCCGATGCTGTTGGCGGGACGGGAGCTCAGGGCACAACCTGCAGTGATCAGACCTGCAGAACCCACGTGCGCTGAGTGTGCACACAGATCGCTTTTAGAAGCTGAGGTCTGGTCGATTTCCAGGGCTGTGCTAATTTCCGACGCGCAGCAGAGTAACTCGGTTACACAGGCAGCTACGTTCCTGTTCGTTTTACTCTTCATTCTAGGCCACCGCGAGGTCCTGAGGATGGTTCCCGTGCCGTCCAGCAGGACAGTGCTGTTTGTCGCGTTTCCACACAGCCGCGTGTGTCTGCAAGTCCCCGGCTCCCACTTTGTCCCTCCCCGGTGTTCTTCCTGCCCGTCGGCATTTTCACCCACTCCTCTTGTTCCTGACAGACTGTGTTGCTGATGATGCCGTAGGTCTGCAAAGATGTAAATCTGTGTAGGTGCCCAGGTGAGGAGTTCCTGGAGAACTCGTAAGGCGCTTCGTTGTCCAGACGGGCGTCGAGGAGAACTTGCTTCTGCCGACAATCTGCTTCCTGGGAAGCTGGTTTCCTCAGGTGCAGCTGGCGTCACCCATTCAGAAGCACCTTCTAGTTTTTCATTGAATAGCAGAGTACCCCAACCCCCAGCACTCTTTCCTCCTTTCCTTTTTCCTTTCTTTCCTTCCCTCCCTGCCTCCCTGCCTCCCTCCCTCCCTTTCTTTCTTTCTTTCCTTCCTTCCTTCCTCTCTTCATTTTTATACGTTTTCTTCCTACTGTTTGCTTTTTTTTTTAATTGAAGTCGAGTTGATTCACAGCGCTCCGTTAGCTTCTGGTGTGCAGCCCAGTGACTCAGTCACAGGCATCCACCCCACGCGCTCTCTCCCAGCCGCCAGGCTAAAGGCGATACCAGGTGTCCCTTTGAAGTCAGGCTGCTTGGAAAACCTTGTTTTCAGTGAGCTTCAAAGAAAATGGATCCGTGCTCCTTAGACTGGGCGGCCTCCGTGCCCCAAGGCAGCTGGCTATCTTCTGGGCCTCGGCTTTCCTGCAGGGGGACGGACAGCTCTGGAATATTCAAACAGCAGACACGCTTGCTGTCTCGTGTGCATGAGCAATGGTTTCAGTCTCCTCCTGGTGAGGTCAGGGATGTGGTGGAGGAGACTTTCTGGTCCCGGGGTCCCGGGAGAGGTTACCTGGATTCCTCTCTGGGGTGGTGGTCGGTGGGGCTGCACCTACCCGCGCTGGTTTCCTGGGAGGGGCGCTGGTCACTTCTGAGAGGTTGTGACCCAGTGGGCGGTGACAGGGCTTACGAGGCCGGGCTCTGCCTGCGGCCACGGCGCCTCTCCTGGGCACGCCCCGCTGGCTGTGCGGTGTCCTCTTCCCTGCCCCACCCCAGCTGCTCATTGCATCCTTTTCTCGAAGGAGATCCCACAGTCCCTGGGCTAGAACGTTCTGATCTGTCATGAATGAGGATGAAATATGGGTGAGACGTGGGGCTCAGAGCAACAATCAGTGAGAGATGCAGAATCAGACTCTAAACAGGCGACTTGTCCGCCTTCACTGTAGGTGCCACTGGCCAAACACGGTCTCCGCTGAGAAACGGCAGAGATCTGAGAAAGCAGAAGTGGGTGGGGGTCACGCTGATTTTCAGGTGGAAGTCTTCCCATCTTGTTAGAAAGAAAAAAATCAGCATAAACGTGGTTGGGGCCACTTGGCTTTGACTATGAGAAAACACCGTTTAAAATGGGAAGTCCGTCACTTTTCTCCTAAAGAGACGGTTGCCAGCCTGTGGGTGTGGCTGAAGAAGCAGGCGTCCGTGCAGCAGCTCAGCGCCGGCTGCACTCGGTGAGGGCAGCGCGCCTCAGGCTCTCCTGTCCTGTTGAGCTGCTCCGCTGCCCGGGCGCCCGGGGAGCTCTACCCAGAAGAACGTTCACGAGTGAGTGAACAGATTGCTGGGTTCGTGATATTTTCGAAACAGGGCTGGCTGGCATGGAGAAAGACGGAAACTGAAAACTTCTCTTGACATGGAACCTGGTGGTGACTCAGGAATATTCGTGAGCCAGCAATGGGTGTGTAAACGTTATTTTCCACAGGTTGGCTTCATGAGTCATGGTTCACTGCCAGGTATTTAACAAGGATGGAAGATTTGGCCTTGAGGGATAGAAATGCAAAGGTTCCTTGAATACAGTTGACCGAATCTTTGAATGTCTCCATTACATCTGCCTGGTGCCTTGTAGGAGAGGCAGTGGATGCTCGGGAACTCGAGGCTGGGTTGGATCTGTTGGTGAGTTGCTGCGGGAAATGCTGCCTCGAGTGAGCGGGGGAGCTCCCGGAGGTCCCGACGCTCTGTGCTCACCTCGGAGCGGGGGCTCTCACACTTCCCCAGGCGTCGGGACCACCCGGAGAGTTTGTCACAGCAGGTGGCCCGGGCTTCACCTCCGCGTGTCTGATTCCGAAGATTCTCACACGCTGTTTGTTACTCCGATGCTGTTTGTCCAGGGGCCACATTTTCAGAACTACTGCCTGATCTAACTGCTTTAGAGGTGGAGTCCGGGATTTTTCTTAAGGCCTCCAGGTGTGCTGCTGGCATCGCGACCCGCTCAGGTCGAGGGGACGGTCCTTCACAGGTCAAAATCGCTGCGGTTCTGTGGGGAAAAAAGTGCCCCAATGGGACCTAAATCATTCAGATTTTTATTGTTTAGGTTGAACAAGTTCATACAGACCCGTTCGGCTGCCAAAGCCACAGGAAGTTGTAAGTTTTCAGGAGTGTGAAGTTTAGTAACTTACACGTAGGGGTTTTCAGAGGTGATCGTAATGTTTCCTGCAGTGAGAATAAAGTAGAACAGCTTGGTGGAAAAAAGTACCTATAAATTCACTTTGTCCCCCCCAAACATAGAGGGGCAGGTACAGTAGTCGAGATTGTTACGCGTGTAGTTTTGAACTCAATGTTGAAGCTGAATGTGTGCATATCTTTCTCTATGGCTGCTAATTTTTAAAATTGCGTTATTATCTCTAAGAGATAAATGTAATTTACTCTGTGTTTAAAGTTTTCCAGTTCAGTGTCGCCTGATAACAAGTAGTTTGGATAAGGAAGAACATTTATGCATTTTGTGTTTTCAGTCGGCCAAGGTGATTGCTTAGACGCTGTTGTGTAAATGGCCCTGACCTGGGTCTCCTCGCACCAAGCGCTGTTACCACTGGTCTCCGAAGTCTATTTCTCTGAAATTTGTCTCAGCGTCTAGAGACTTGGCGTGAATGTTATGTCCAAACAGAGCATGAACAGCAATAAACTTGCAAATCCCACCCCCCCAAATTAAGAGGTTATATGAATCCGCTTCGTAGCAAATGCAGTCATTCCCAGTCACCTGCCTCTGCAGGAGATCCGGCTGAGATTTGTGGTTTGGATCCATTTTCTTGACGTGAGAATAAACGTTGCTCCTCCAAGTGTTCGTCTTTATGAGCTCACCTCATCCAGGCACACCCAGGATAACGTTTAACCGAGTGTCACCCATGGTCCAGGCAAGTCGCCTGAAACTGACCATCGCCAACATCCAGGATAGTGAGTGTCCAGGCTTCCTTCCGTTCACCATTTTACAGCATCACAAACCTAGAAAGGAGCGTCACTGCTCACACTTGCAGGGAAGGAACTGATGTTCCAGAGGCAAGGGGACTTGCTCGAGGGCAGCGCAGGGGTGGGTGACAAGGTTGGGCTGAATCTCTGTGTGACGATGCTGGAGGCAGCGCGCGGGTCCTCACCCCTGGACACTGGTCCTCCTTGAGTCCAGGCTTGGTTTGTGTTTCCGCAGCAACTGGGAGAGCCCGGCGAGCTGCTTGATATAAATTGGTTGCATGTAAATTGTCAACAAGAGCTGCAAACGGGGACCCACAGACCGGTGGGAAAATACGTGGGTTGGTGTTGACGTGAGGAGCTGGAGAGGCGGGGGCTTGGGTCAGAAGACCCCCGAGACGCATCCCACATTTGAGTGGGTGATTTCGTTGGTCTGAAGGGAAGCACATTCTATTTTAAAATAAGTTTTGAAACTGCTGGAATTTTAGAAGGACAGCAGACTACATTTTCACATTCTTCGCATGGTAAGGACAAGCTAAAATAATGTTAGTTTTCATTCCAACCTTAATGAGAGGTCCCATTCCTGCAAAGAAAAGACGACCTCTGCTAGACATTTCTTTCTGCTCCAAAGAAGAACTCCCTCCCTCCCCGTGGGAGAGTGTGGTTCCCGTGTGCTGGGCACCGAGCAACCTAGGAGCCAACAGGAGAGAGACACCGACGTGCCGAGCTCTCTTTCTCACCCGAGCCCCGTCCTGTGCTGCGGAGCTAGCAGTTGATATTAGCTTTCATTACGTTGCTTTAAAAAGACGCTCCTTGAAACTTTAATTGGGTGACGATGTGCCTCCTGGTTGTTTCAAGAACTCCAGCTGTCACGATGGTCATTAAAATGATGGCTTAAAGGGACCTTGAGAGATCAAAATGGAAATACGCCTTTTGAAAAAGATCTGAAGGGAAGTATGTTCCTCCAGTTTCTCTGGTAACAGTTTCCCACATAGTAAATCATTATAATTATCAGCCTTATATAATCTTTTAAAGTATCGGTTCTCTGTGCATGTGGATTATGTGCAAAAGCTGCAGGCAGACCGGCCGGGGCTTGGTGGAGGCTTCAGGGGGATGAGGGGCCTGGGCCACAGGGCGGCTCAGAGGGCAGACTGTGGTGGCGTGGGTGTGCGTCTGTTAATTTTCTGGAGAAAGTGGAGAAATTTATTGAAAGCGCTTCTTTTTAATAAACTACTTAATAACAATACCAGTGAGGATGTTGGATCTCTTTTTCCCCACGAGTGCGTGTGCGTGTGCGTGTGCGTCGCACATGACGCTAGCATTAAGGTGATGAAACCCCAGTGGTCCCGGGTTCCTGCTGAAGGACGTGGCCGGGCTACACATGCTGGCGGGGCACAGAGCGGGCCCAGGCGGCTGTGAGGACGGGTGCCTCTGAGGGAGCCCAGCGCAGCCGCCCGGCTGCTCGCCAGACGCTGAACCATCCTTATCCTTTCCTCGCATCCGCCTCCCTGCAGTCACGGGGCCCTGCGGAAGGAGTCCTCGGGAGCTGGTAGGAGTAAGGACGCACATCTCATCCCCTGAGCTCTGGCAGCCGTGGCACCTGTGCTGTAACTGGGGTGTCCCAGTCCACGGTGCACCTCTTAAATTGGCGACTATCTTTTTAGCTGTCATGTGCACAGGACGCCGCTGGTGTAGCTCAAGAAAATATCTCAGCTATAGTGCTGTTCCTCTGCGACCAGAAAAACAGTCTTGGCACGACCTCCAAGCATTTTCTAGGCCTTTGCGTTCGTGCATTTCCCAGCCCCTGACTTTGGGGGGACGCTCCCTGTGTCCCAGAAGCAGGGGCGAGTGTGAGTAGACGCCCAGGGTTTACGGCCTCACGATGGAGACAGACGTGTGGACAGACAGACGCACGGCGCCATCCGAGAAACCGGAGTCGGTGCTGTGCGCCTGGCGAGGGTTAGGACAACCTCCCAGTGTCACCGGCTCGTCACTGAGCCTCGATGGAAACAAGGTCACTGGTTTCCTGTCTAGTCTACTTGGCTTTTTCATGAGGTTTGAATTAAATTTTATGATTCCAAGAGAAGAGTTTGGGAAGATTTTTTTTTTTTTTTCACATTGGTGCATTCTTGCTATTTCTTGTGTGTGAATTTCTCTGTTCCAGAGCTAACTGGAAAAACGTCCTTGCACACGTGGAAGTATTGTAGCTCTTTCAGGGCCCTGTGCCACCTAGTCTAGCCCCAGCAATTAGGCAACGGGAGGAGGGCTGAGTGTTAGATGTGCTTCCAAAAAATCAGGGAGCAGTCGTTGCCGCTCTGCCGTCAGCGCCCCCATGTGCTTCGTCGCCCGGGCCCAGGCTCGGCGATGTGGACAGGCGGGGCGCCAGCCCCCGCTGGGACCCCGAGCCTGGGTTTCCCGGCCCCTGACCTGGCGGGGAGCGTGGAGGAGCAGCTGTCACCAGGAACCGGTTTCCCTCGACGTTGCTCCAGCGGCACCCAAACAGCACTGGTTTTGAGGAAACTGAAAGCTTTCAATCAACAGCTGTTTTCCCGAGAAAGAAAAATGCCTCCAGTGTGGCTTTGCTGACGACAGGACGGGAACGAGGGCCGTCCTGCTTTTACACCAGGTGATGCTCATTACAGACCTTTGATCCACCTGAAGAAATAAAATAATGAGGAAAACGTGGGGGGCAATCACGGCGGGTGAGCCAGCCAAGACTTCAGGGATCACACGGCTAAAGCCGTTCATGTTTCAGATGAAGGAAACGAGGCTCAGAAGTTAAGGAAACGGTCCAGGTCCACACACGCTTCCGGCCGGCGACACAGCAGAACCGCCGGACCCTGCACTGGTTTCCCATAGAACTTCCTGGGAGGAAGTCAGCTTAGCAAAGTCAGTGGAGGGAGAAAGTGCTCCCCTCACCGAGGCCACCTTCACCCGCAGTTAATTGTTCGTTGTTGCAACGCTGGCTTTTCTCACGTAACCAACCCCACTAACTAAGCCCTTCTTCGACTGGGTGTTCTTAGTTTTTAGATGAATGATTTAAATATTTCAGATCATCTGCAGTGCAGCATAGTGCCCTGAACCAGGTACATTGGACAGCTTGCAAAGTAGAATGACTGGATTGAGAGTCAATCCTGAGAGCGGTTTCTCACACTTGCCCTGTAAAATAACTACTGCTTCACAGAAAAAGCTGGAAAGTTGCAATGCTCCCGAAAGCTAACAGGCATCCTGGTGTCCAGCTCCTGGGGAACCTTTACCATCTAAACTCCGCTGGTTTGACGAGCAATAGGTGCAGACTTCCATCCACGGCATCGTCCTGGCATGGCCTCAAGCAGCAGACAGTGTCTGCTAAGAGAGGTGGAGGCGCTTCACCATCCGCCGTGATCGCTGCACAGACCCAGGGCTGGGCCACCTGGGAGGCTGAGTCACCTCAGGCTGCAGGATTCTCTCCTCTGCAGCCATCTGTACCCATCCATAGAGAACAACTGGATGGGACGAAAGGAGGAAACCTGAGGTTCTTTTTTTAAAGATGTTGGGACCCAGCCTGTGCCCGTTGTCTCTTGGTGCTTCGGGACCACGAGGCAGAGCTGAGTAGTCTGACAGAGGGCGTAGCGCTTGCAAAGCCTTAAATGCTTCTTACTTGGCTCTTTGCAGAGAACGTCTGCTGACCCCCAGTGTCCCTGGTTCTCCATAAAGAGCTTCAGCGCCTGCTCCTCAGTGAGGAGGGGTCGTGCGTGATGCACATGTGAGTGAGCGGGGCCTGTGCTCACAACCGTGCATTGACTCTGAAAGAACAGGTTTATCTGAGTCAGAGCAACGGCTCTGAACCTGCACGCAGGCCTCCCGCCAGGGAGCTGGCCACGGTGCTGGTTTGGTTTGGCTGCTTTTATATCCCTTCCATCAGGCCCACGGATGAAACGGCCAGAGGCGGGGGACACGGGGCTTGTAAAACCCAGAAAGCCATTTACTGCTGTTGGCTTGCCAGGAACCCTCCTGCAGTTTTAGAAGCCTGAGTGGTTCATTTAGTGCTGAGTCTGCCAAAGCGTGTTTGCCAGGATACTAATTGTGAGAGTCGCTTCCTGAAAAACAGGTCCAGGATTAAAAACAAAAGCAAAACCAAGCATCAGGCAAAGTCTACAAGCTTTGTGCACCTGATACGAGCCTGTTAGGTTCTCAGACACGGCAGCAAAGGCGCTGAGCGCATCGCCATCTTCCAGAACTGGGCCACCAGACCTCTCCCCCCACCCCCCATCCCGGCACAAACAGAGCTTGCATTTTAGGGAAATAGCCTATAGCAAGGCTGTTGGTAAGTGACACTTTGGACTGACCTCAGATTATTCCTGAGAGTAAATGATTCTTCCGTGTCTAAAGAGAAATGTCACATTCAAATTAGATGCAATGTCGCATTCTTTTTTTTCCTGGGAGTGTTTTTAGCATCGAGACTGTATTTGGAAATGTTACATCCAGACAACATTCGATTTCAGTGGTTTCAACAGCTGTATGAATAAGAGAATGTGCAATTCAATTAGAGTTCATTTTATTCTACGTGCTGAGAATTTTGTCATATTTTTTTTCTCCTGTGTCTATTTCTGGTGACTTAATAAAATATATTGATGGCTCTCAATATAGAAGTAAGACAGTTCTAGGCAGGAATGCTTAAACAGGAAAATGAAAAACTACCCATAATTATATTGTCACTGTTTTATTGCCTGCTTTTCTGGTTAACAGAAAATTTCTGGGTAACAGATCATTTTTCTGTGTCAGTAACGGATGTACACGGCACTGTTCCTTTGCACCAAGTTTACCATAATGAATGCAATACTTGCTTAGTAGTTAGATTTGTTATCTTTTGTAAATAGAACTACAGTGAAGGGCACTAAAACTAAATCTTCGGTCAAATTTTTGTTTTTCCCTTTAAATATAGAAGAAATGGGGCCTATATTTTTGCATATTAAAATTTTTAGTATCTTTTTTCTTGTTCTATTTGTACATTTACTTCTTTACTTTGCCCGTGGATATTAATTAATGTTACGACAGTTGAACCATGTTTTCGCTCCTGTTTTTAGAACTTCCAAGTTTTGAGACTTTTTGCCCTTTGTGTTTTTGTTATAAATTTTTATCCTTGTTGCCTGTGGCTGGAAAAACACAGCTTATGCAATTTTTCTTTTTTGGAATTTGTTGAGATTTTCTGTGTGGCCTGAGAGACGGTTCCCGGGAAGGGAGGTGAGATGTTCTCTGTACATCTTTTGAATCAGACTTAAACGGAAGTCAAGGCTTGGTGCATGATTCATGCTTGGGGCCAGACA
The DNA here is from genome assembly GCF_009834535.1 of Camelus ferus. NCBI lineage: Eukaryota > Metazoa > Chordata > Mammalia > Artiodactyla > Camelidae > Camelus > Camelus ferus. The sequence goes on along the minus strand of NC_045725.1, from coordinate 2,727,930 downwards.
GGAATCATCTGCCTCAGACACTGAGCTCCACTGCGGCGGAGTGAGTGTGGCTGTGACAGTGCGGACGTGACACACGCCGCGGCAGGGAGGCTAGGCTTGGCCAGGGGGCTGACCCCCACCCCAAGCCCTCCTTGATTTTGTTCCTGACTGAGGGATGTTAAAGTGTTCTACTGATGCTGGACTTTCTTCCTGTATATTTTTCTTTGCTCAGAGAAAGAGAAATTCCTGACTCTTATCCTAATTACATCCTTACATCCTAACTGAATATGGCATATTGTATCAGTAAAAAATATGACCTTTTAAAATACTGATTAATACACTGAATCTTGAATTCTACTTTTTCTGATAGTAATGTTCCAAACTTCCTATGCATTTGCATCTACTGGCTTTACTTGCCTCTTCTTTAAATTTTAAGTTTAAGCTCCCCATGCCTTTTATTTGAACTTTGTGGCTTTTTAAAAATAATTGAGGTAGATTTGATTTACAGTATTATATTAGTTTCAGGGGTACAACGTAGTGATTCAACATTTGTATAGATTATGTTCCGTTTATAGTTATTGTAAAATAGCGGCTCTACTAGCTTTGTGTTTTGTGGATAAGTGGATTTTGTGGCATTTCCATATATTTATTTACTTTTTGTTGGAGGTATTTTTCTCATGAGATTTTTTTTAGTGCAAAATGTAATTTAACTTGTGCTTGAGGGATCACCTTTTCTGGTTTGTCCCCTTATGTCCCGTGGCAGTGTCTTTGGCTTTTTGACTTCTTTTGCATATGAATTGTGATGTCTTTGATTGTCTTCCTTCATCAATGTGTGAGGCACATTCTGGGTATCCCACTCTGCTTGTGTCTGCCATCTGCATGTTTTACATTAGTGCCCCTACTGTGTGTCCTTTGTGCTAACCAGGCTGGCCAGTTGCTGCGGGGGGTCAACCCTGGTGGCCTTACTTGAGAGACTGGCCGAGGAAATCAGGCTTTCTCTTCCGTGAACTTGGATCAGGAATTTTAACTGAGAAATGCAGGGAGGGGTTGCAGGACCTCTGGACAGAGTTGGGCTGGGGAAGACCCTGGTGCAAACCCGTCACTGTCTCTCCCTCCAGCCCTTAGCAACCACCATCTGTCCTTTGTATCTTTCCAGAATGTGGCAGGCATGGCTTCATAGAGCAGGCAGACTTCTCTGACCTGGAGTGAAGGGTGGAGCTCCTCTGTGCTGGGGTTTATCTGTGCTCCTGAGCAGGTGCTCAGGCTGGATAGACCACACCCTCACTTACTTCTCTATTACCCAGGCAAGGACATTTGGATCTTTCCAGTTTGGAGATGACGAAGCTGCAAACATTCACGCCTAGGTGCTTATGCAAACGTTGGTTTCTATTTCCCTTGGGTAAATACCTACACAAGGGACAGCGCCTTGTGTGATGAGTGTGTTTAACATGAAAGAATTGCCAGCTGCACTGAGGCAGCGGTACTTGGCACCATTGGCAACAGGGCATGAGAGGTCTGGCCCTGTGTCCTCTCCAGAACTTGATTTGTTGGGGTTCAGACACTCACAGACCAGACGGGAAGCAGACAAACAGAGCGGCGACCTTCGTGTTTGGAACTCCCCCTTCACTGCAGTCTGCAGAAAGGACACTGTCTTCCGACCCAGCCTCTCCTCTTCCGGACGTCGATCTTACCCTTGTCTCAACGCTGGTTTCTCAAGTGTGTTCTCTGAACCCTAAACCCTAACACATTTAAAGTATTCTTTCTTTAATACATTTTGAAAATACTGCTGATTATATTTTTTACTTAACAGTTTGTAATGTTGATTAGAACATCAATGATCCTGAATAATCTCATCGCTAAGGACCTCATTCAAGTTGATTAACTTGGCGTTTTCCAACCACATTTGCTTGTAGCAATTTTTTTCTTATATGACATTTATTTATTTTTGGTAGAATTGTGTTCCATGAAAGGTTTTTTTTTTGTTTTTGTTTTTGTTTGTTTTTGTTTTTGTTTTTGTTTTTGTGAAATATGACTCTAGGTTGCTGACTCTTCAGAAGCAGACTCTTAACTGAGAAATTCTAGTGAAAAACTGATGATTTTGAGAACATGCTAGCCAGAATATTGTTCATTTCTAAGAAGCCATAATAATTTATAAATCACGAAACTTGTGGATTCTTAGCAACAGTTCTTTTGTGTCTAAGTTTCCCTCCATCGATGCATTTTCATTGTGCCTGGGTTGTTTCTGTAGGATCTCCAGCACTGCAACTTGTCTACATTTTATTCCATACCTGGAAGTCAGTTTCCCTCAGTTTCTCCATGAGGCCATTGAGGAAAGAATTTTTCGTTTGGAGGCAGAGACGGGGGTCATTTCTCTGGCTCTGACACTGGGGTCGCTGAAGCTCCCAAGGCTCCCTTTCCTCATTAGTCCATAAGGACGAGAACCATGTGCCTCATCTTTAGGGAGGTCGTGAGTCTCACATGAAACTCTGACGTGAACGGACCTGACCGTCCTCAGGTGTTGCCTGGCTTCAGGGACGCGCTAGGCAGGTCCACGGATGGCCAACCTGACTGTGGCCGTCTCATGCTGAGAACCGTCTGCATGTGGAGGGTGACGTCCTGTGCTTTCCAGGAGGCAGACAGACCTGTCCCTTCCTGGGCTTCTTCCCAGATGAGGTGCGGATGGTTAAAGGGGTGGGGTTGCGGAAACCTTCACTTCTAACAGCAACGGCTGCATTTCACTTAAATTCCTCCAGGAATAATGAGACTCTGTCCTTGCCATGTGACTCCTTCACTTTAGGTTTCTTGAGACCGAAGCCCTTTCTGAGACAATGATCGCTTAGCTAAGAGGGGGTCAACTTAGTTGCTGGTTATTTCATGAGTGAGAGATTTGGGGGACATGAGATGTGAAAAATTAAAATGCTGATTCACCAGTCACACCCTCCTAGCTCCTTTTACGGGAAGAATAAAGCGATGTAAGTGAGTCCGCACACTAGGGACAGTTGATGCTCGGGCCACAGCTCCGCTGTGGACATCCCTGCCTCCGGCAGTGCTGCTGCTGCCCTGGTGCGGAGAGTGGACGCCTCGTGACCACAGGAGCCCTGGCGTGGGACAGACATCTGCCTGCCTGTGTACCCGCCGGATCTCCAGAAAGTAAATGTGTGAAACACTTGCAATTATGAGATGAAAAATGTCACATCCACAAAAGAAGTAAGGTTTGGTGTTCCATCTGACAGACAGAGCTCACTGTTAAAAACAAACACAGTGATTTGTTACATTTTGAATAGGAGCTGGCACCCGACACTTGAGAAACAGCTGTGGACCCTCTCGGCCCTCCAGCGTTGACCCAATCCAGCGTCTTTTAGGTATTTTGCATTTGGGAGGCAACAGAGTCCTCATTAAAAAATGGCCTCACCTGCATTTAGCTGATCCTTGCGAGCTGGCCCGCCTCCTGGGTGGCCTCACCTGGACCACAGGAGGTTTCCAATCCACCCAAATTACCATGAAAACCCTGCCCTGTGCTGCTGCTGGGAGGAGATGCGGTGATGGAAGGAGATGGAGAGAGAGGCTGGAGGTGCCCCAGGCTCACCTTGAAGGTGGAGGAAGAGGCCTTGGACCAAAGACACTGGAAAGGCAGAGGGAACAGAATGTGCTCGGGACCCTCCCAGAGGCACCAGCCCTCCGACTCCTGACCTCAGCTCAGGGACAGTCACGCAGGACTTCATGACTGTAGAAGAAAATGTGACCATGGTTTAAGCCAGCACATCTGGGGCAATTCCTTGCTGCAGCCGTGGACAACTCACTTGTGGTCCTTGGGGCCACCAGAATCATACAAGCTCAGGTACACTCTGTCCGGAGCTCCAAGCCATCAGCATCCTTGCCTGGACTGTCCTGGAGCAAAGCATTTCTTTGTGAACCCAGCTAGTTGCTCATCAAGGAATTAATGCCACCAGCCTGCATCATGCCCACTTCTGAGAGCCTCTGTGTGTCAGTTCATCAGAGGCAGCTTTCTTCCCAAGGGTTTCTGGAGGCTGGGAGCTTAACATTTGTCGGGGGGTGAACCTGACCACCACAGGCTCCTCCGCTGGGGAGAAAACATGGCCACAGGCTCGGGGGAAAGACCCGTGAGCCCTCTGTAGAGGGAAAGGGAACATACGGTGGAGCCTCCTGACCACGGGCGCTGACCTGAGAGAGCTTCGTACAGACCCCGGTGCGTCCTGAGGACGCGGTCACTTGGCAGCAGGGAGCAGAAGGGCCCCGACCTCGTTTTCTGCCTCTGGGTTCTGACCCGGCAGCGCGGAGTCCAGCCTGCCCCTCCCGTCTCGTGCGCTGATCTGGGGGGATGCTTTTTCCTTCCTTTCTCTTCATCGGTTTGGAGGTGCTTGCTCACCAGGGAACAAAGTGACCTCGGACAGACTAAAGGTCCCACCTAACAGAAAAGCCATTTCTCCGACTCACTCAGCCACAGCCGACACGCCGCCCTTCGTGTCTGCAGGCGGGAGGAGCAGCCCATCCGCCGAGCGCAGAGACGACCCGCACGACGAGCTGCCTCGGGAGCGCCGGGGCTGCTCACAAGCCACTCAGCCCTTTCTCCCTGCTTGAACCTGTCGACCAGTGCGTACTTTCTACACCATGACGCCCAGCGCAGTGCCGGCTGCCACCTTTACTCTGCGTTCTAATTTCTAGTGAGGAAACGTTCAGCTGTTTCAGTGACTTTAAATAACACGCAACCTGCTCACTCAAAGCTGGCACACGGGGCCCTTAACACAGTGAGATGTCCCAGCTCCTTCTGAGGGGAACGTGAGTGCTTGATGAGATGTGATGAAAACGGTTTTATCAGCTCAGTGGGCGTGTCCATCCTCTGCTGACGAATGTGATGAAATAACTCCTTGGTAAAGACCGGGATTAACCGCAGACACGCACCTGCAAACTGGAAGCGCATCCAGTGCACACAAAAAAGTCGCTGGGGGGGAAAGGAATTTTATTTCCATAAAAGAGTCAGGAAAAGAGCAAGAGGAAACAACAAACTGTGGGAAGTCTGCAAAGTGCCTAGAAAATTGCACCCGAGGCAATGTTAGTTTCTAAATGATGCCAAGGACATCACGGAGGGACGGGATTTAGTGACTTCCCTAATCAGGCCTAGACGGACCCTGTGAGCGGCAAATGTCAGACTGCGAGGTATTGTGAGCCCAGGAGCCTTTGCAAGCGTACAGCCCCCTGCACCTACCGAATCGTTACAACCCATCCGTGCGAGGGTGGCAGCATTTGTGCGCGAGTCTGTCCAGTTCGTAGAGCTTGAACATCACCGGCTTCATTCATGAAAAATTGCTTCTAACGTTTATGATGCTACTTCACAAACCCTGGTCAAAGACATGAGAGTGCAGGCTGTCTCTCCAGGGTGGTTTTGGAGTGTGTCTTCTGGATTGGAATAATCCAAATGTTTACTAACGCTGCCAGGGGACGCAGATGAAAACTAAGCCTTGAACACATATTTATCACACCCTCTCTGCGTTTAAAAATAAACTGCAGCAATACCGCCGAGGACGTGTGGCTCCCCGCCCGAGTTCCCAGTCAAGGAGACCTCTTTCCCCTCCACCCTTGGAGACTCACGCTCGGCTGATGGTCCCCGAAACACTTCGCACACATTCCACAGCACTCACCCGCCTCGTTCTCAGCCTGGTCCACGCTGCCCTGTCCAGAGATGCAACACCCTGACCTGTCTCTCTTCTCCCCTCTCCTGGCTTCACTCCATCTGTTCTTGTCCATTTGTAACTCACGTTGTGGAAATGGCCAATTCATGCCTTTCGGCCATTTGCAATGTATATTTCAGTAGGGGTTTGCAGGTTGTGTTTTTATATTGATTTATTATCTGATATGCGTATAGTAACTATTTCCATCCATTTTCTTACTTGCATTGTAATTTTTTAGTGCCACCTTCTGTAGGACAGAAGTTCTACATTTTCACATGGTTGACTCTGTCAGTCTTTTCTGTGTTATCTCCCCGAGTGCCTTCATGTCACTTCCTGTACGTTGCGTTCTTTCCTCTGTTTATAATTGACCTCTAAGACGCTGTCGCAGACGCAACACAGCCCCAGTGAGTCCCTGCCTGAGTCCTTTGATTCTAAGTTTTAGCTCCCTGGGAGAGAACATCTAATTGGCTCAGTTCTGATGATCAAGTCACATTGGAGAGGATGCTGTGCCGCAGTGCACAGGGGTGGCCCTCTGGACCACACGGGGCTACAGCTGTTCTCGCAGAGGGAGACTGCCGGTGAGTGAGGAAGCCACGCCCCTTGCTGTCTCTATGAGAGGGAACCTTCAATTTCGGACCATCCCGACAGCGCACTGTGCATTTCTTCCTGCTGTCTTTTCAAAAATGGGGAAACACCGCGTGAGAAATACTCTCAATGCACTAAAGGCAAAAGGATTCAAATGTCCATCATATTTGGGCCAGAAAAGCTTGATCAATTACCAATTATTTCTGTGTTGTAATTATCCACGATTTTTATGTTACAGAAGTGGCCCAGAAGAGATATTTGAAGAAGGACTTTGTCTTATCCATGAACTCTTACCATGAATATTTCTGCTAAAATTTAGGTAGTAAGAATAAATGTAAGTTGAATCTAAAAACCTTGAAATTAGTGGTGAGATGTTCTTTTCTGTGCAAGAAAGGTCAAGATGGAAAATAAGAAATCAGAGCCTGGCCCTCAGGCTCCTGCCCAGACGCAGTTCTGAACTTGGCGGGTGCATCTGATGGGCCGCTTCTCTGCTCTAGACCCCGCGGAGTCTTTGGAAACATGAGCAGGTGGTCTGCAGGGCAGTGACTTGTTCAGTGGTTTTATGGCTCCTCCACTGGTGACGGTGAGGCACTCCCGTGGTCCCTGATGTCCCTGCTCTTGGCCTGATGCTGGGGAGACTGCAGTGGGAACACTTCTGGGTTCTGGGAATAGTGATTTGGGAGGACTCTGACACTTTTTTTTTTAACAGGTGTTTTATAGATTCAGAGATTCCTTTGGAAAAGAAAAATGGTGACTGATTTCTTGCCAGTGTTTCCTCGTTACTGCTAATATAAGTAATGTGTGTGGCATTCTCACCTAATACACAGTTTAGGACATTCACGTCTGCTTAAACGTGGTTTTCAATCCGTATGTTAAAACTAGTTGTCCGAAGACTGTTTCATGAAGGCGTTGTCAAATTATTAAAGTTAGAACGCAGGAATGTTTGAAGACTAAGTGACCGCGTATCCTGTTTCTAATAAGAGAAGAGCTTTTGTCTCTGCCTTTCTTATACGTCAGGGTTTCAAGCACTATCTGGTACATAGGTGTAAAATAAATTCTGTAAAAGAGGAAAAAGGAAAGGCTTCAAGAGGAGAATCACATGTATCTTTGTCTTATTTCAGGAAATGCCGCTATAGCATCTTGAACAGCATCGCCTTTTTTTTGTGGGAGGTCTTTCTTTCTTTCTTTTCTTTCCAGTTGAAGTACCGTCAGTTACAATGCGTCAGTCTCTGGTGCGCAGCGTCATGTCCCAGTCAGGCACATACATTCGTTTTCATATTCTTTTTCATTAATGGTTATTATAAGATACTGACTACAGTTCCCTAAGTGATACAGAAGAAACTTGCTTTTTATGTATTTTTATATACAGTGGTTAACATCTGCAAATCTCAAACTGCCAAACTGACCCCTTCCCAGCCCATCTTGTAGCATGAACGGGCTTCTCAAGCTGTCTTGACACTGAGACTGTAAACCCAAGGAGAGAACCACAGCGAGTTCCATGAACCCCACTGTGGACTCGTGGGTCTCGGTTGGGGACGATCCTGTTCAGTTTTGTGTGATTTTAGTAAGTCCCTCAAAGCAGTGGAAGCCACCCCAATTTATTATGATGCCTTGTGAATCAGCATTCATGGGACTAGGGGAGGGGGAGGGAAAGGCAGAGAAGAGGGAACAAAGGAAGAGGTGGAAGACGGACCTGCTTCGATTCGCCTTTGTCCTCCTGGGGAGAACTTAGGAGCACGTCCTTCCTGTCTGCTCACCCGCATCCCCTGCTACGATGTTCTCTCTGTGGAGCGAGTGTCTCAAGTCCCTCCTCCACAGCAGTGATGGGGGCAGCCACCCGCCTTCTCCTGGATGAACCGGCTGCCGAGACCGTGGCTTTGCTCTGGGTCCAACCTGCAGACCAGATGACCTGCTCATTTCGTGGACTGGCTCCGACCTTCCCTGCATTCGTTTCTAACCAGTACAAATCCTACCTGTCAGAGTTCCACTGAGGATTTCCATTTTATTTTGAGGATTTTAAAATCACTCCAAGAAATCCAGACAGCTGGGGAACATTTTTGTTTTTATTGTTCTTTTTTAAACAGAGCCCAAATGTCCATTTTGTGCTGTATGTTTTTCGAACGGATATGTTTGTAGATCAACTTGATGAGCTCCCAGAAAATGCGATGTCATAGTGAATATATTTAACTTCAAGGATAAGAAATTGATCTGCAATATACATGATGTTAGAACATGTGGTTTGGGAAAATTTTACAGCAGGCCAATTACTTCTCTATCTAATCAAGGGCGGGTGAATTGCTTAAGGAATAATAAAGTATGTACCCACAGGCCTGGAGTCCAAAGGTCGATTCTCGGAGCATCGGTGGTCACACGGGCTCAGTTTGTTATAATTAGACTCACTCTGCAGCTGGCGTCTGTCCACTGACTGGAGTGCAGGGAATGTTTCTTCTCTTGTATCCCCTCTTGCATAAAGACTCCTGCCCCCAGGATCCTCACAATGGCTGCCTTTCCCTCGACGTTTGCAAATAGTCCAACTTACATTGGTAGAAATTTCCCATCAGCTGTCACAGTGTGTGGCGGACATACCGGCACAACGTGAGTCGTGACACGATGTTTATAAAGCCGGGGGAAAGGGCGCCAGTGGGTGGCTGTCGACTCGAGTGACCACTTAGCCTTTTTCACTTCCGGAGCTGCTCCTCATCTCTTGGCTTCAGCGGCTGGCGGAGCAGTGCTTACCTTCCTGGCGCCCCTGGGTGACTCTCCGTAGTCACCTGGGTCCTTAGTGGGGCTGATTCCACTGCCCTGAAGTTCTCCCTACTTCGTCCAGAAATAGGTGCAACCCCCAACACCCTCGAATAGACACGCCCTGTTTGCTTCAACCCAACGGGTCATGTTTAGAGCCTGTGGTGATGACATACTGGCAAGTTTATGTTTTCATAATGACAATAATTTCAAGGTCCACATGGGATTTTCACACATTGAAGGTTATGTATCTCTTGCCATTTTAAGATGTTATGCATTTTACATGTGTCAAATCTCTCTCTCTCTCTCTCTTTTTTTTTTTTTTGGTTTACCTCCTTGCTTTTTAACACACTCCTTTGTCTTATTCAGTCTTGGGCATATTTTTAAGAATTTCTTTTCCTGGGGACTTGCACAAGTGCTTTTACAAAATCTAGAACAGCGCTGTTTCTGTAATTTTTAAAACAAAGCCAGCGCTGAGAAAACTTGCTTCTGGGCTTCTCCACAGGAGGGTGAGTTGGGAGACTTTGGGGTAAGGAGTTTTCTCAGCTACGTTGTGGGGAAAACACTGTGTGTGTAAAAAGCAAATCTCTCCTACGTGGCGTGCCCTGAAGTCCTGTCTCATCGCTGTCCAGCGAGATGTCTCTTCATGGTCTCTATATTTTTTGTGCTTTGTTTGCTTGCTTTTTCAAAAGGAGGTAAAAAAAAATAAACATTTACAAAACAGGCTTCAAAGTTTCCTGAAACAGCTAGGGAAATCATTTTCATGGTTTATTTGGGGCTTTATTTATTTAATTTTTAGCCAGGTATAGTCCGTTTACAGCATCGTGTCAGCGTCTGGTGCACGGCACCTGCTTCAGCCGTACGTGACATTTCCATGGTTTATCCCTTGCATCTGTGAAAGGTTTAACTTACACACTTTTATAGCCTTATCGTGTGAATTATCTTTTAAAGACAGTGATTTTTTTTTCCTAAGGGATTTTTCTACGGAAAAGTGTCAGTAAGACATTTTTCTCTTTACTGGGGATCAGGAATCGCGGAGCAGAGGCTGTTGGGAGAGGTTCTGGTTTTGGGTGCGCGCCGGCAGCTCAGGACATTCTCAGAGCTGCTGTTATCTTGTGAAGGTGAGACCAGTGACTTTAAAAGGCTGATTACTATGATTTTACCAGCTAGTTTCAAATACTAGGCAGTTTCAACCGAGAAGCGGTTTCCCACTGGTCTCACTGTAATTCATGCCACCAGCAAACTCAAATGAGCTCTCGGTGATGCTTGAAAACCTCACTATATCCGGTCATTGTTCAAAAAGGACCACGTCTCACTCTCTCTCTCTAACCGTTGACACTCCCACGTCTTCTCTTGTCGTGAGAAACCGGCTGACACAGTTAGAAGGAAACGCTCTTATTTTGTCCCCTTGAAATTTACCAGCAGGCCTTCGTCTCTGTCCACCATCAGCCTCCACCTCCTCCTCCATCATGTCTTGTGCTATGAATTCCACTTCCCTGCTCTTCCAAGAGCTTCAACTTCGTAATCAAACCCTCCCTCCTTTGAATGTTCACAATCTCCCTCCTACATCCTTCTGGCCAATACACAGACACCGTTCAGCATTTCCTGTATCAAAACAAGCAAACCCCGGCCTTTGACCTACGTGCCCCAGGAAGGCTCTGTTCTGCAGGCTCCTCAGCAGACCGCCTTGGGCCTATGACTACCATGTTCACCTTCCACCTCCTCCCTCCTGGACTCGGTCTGTCTGGGACTCAGTCCCCATCACTCTCTAAAGTTGCTCTGGTCAAGGTCACCCAGGACCAGCTTGCTAGGCCCCGAGCTTGTCTCTGTCCTGTTCTTCATGAGCCCAGACGCGGCCATCAGCACCCTTGACTGCACCTTCCCTTTCCTGCGAGCGCCGTCCTCTCTCAGCTCCGAGATGCCGTCCCCGCTTCGCCCCATCCCCAGGCGCTGACTTCCCTTTGTCTTTGCTGACTGTGTTGATTTCTCTCCTCTGACGGAGTCTGACTGCTGGAGCTCCTAGCCTTCTGCTTGTCTGTCTACACTGTCTTCTCACTTAAATACAATCTATAGAAGGATTAATCCCATTTTCACATCTTCAGCTCCAGCTTTGTGCACTGAGCTCAGAACTCGTGTGGACAACGTCTGACTCAATGTCGCTATTTGGGTGTGTGCCGTTCATGTAAAACCTAACTTGACCAAAACAGAACTCCTGATTTCTCTCAGTCTTGACCCGAAACATACATCTCCTTTGCCACCCATCTTTCCGCCATGCTTTTGTTTAATATGGACTGAGTTGTATTCATTAAAGTAAAATTTAAAAACATTGTATTCTTGATAAGGAAAATATAAACAAGAGAGAACAAAATAAAACAGCACAAACCCACCAACCGTCACTGCCGAGCAGTGGCGTCGGTCCTGCCCAGCGCTGTTCCGTGCACTTTTACACCAACGGGGTTTTGTTGGTTATGATTCTTTCAGTTTCAGGAGACAGCAAGTTAGTTCAGACCAGTGTAAGCCAAAAATGAGTACTCCCGCTCAGAGCACTGAAAAGCTGGTGGGTAATGCTGCCAGACCCAGGGGCTCAAATCAGGTGGGCACATAGCACACCGTGGCGGAGACGGGTGCCCAGCCGGTTGGGAACTGCTTTCCAACGAGCGCCAACGAGAGGACCGGGGACGAACCTCACTGGTCCAGCAGGGTCACAAACCCACTGAGACACAATCACTATGCTGGGGGCTGCCCTGTGTGGTCAGGTGCCTTCCCCGACACCCACCAGCCAACAGGAACCCAGAAAGGTGGGAGGAGGACTCCCCCAGAGAAATACTGGGCAGGCCCCCCAAAAAGGTCTATCTCAGTAATCATACTCGAGTGATATTTTTTATGCTGTTTCTCTCATTAATGAGGGACCAGGATCACCTTTCTGTGTCAATAAATATACTTTCGGCAAAACCAGCCTAAATGACTGACCTGTAGTTAGGTGGGGGGTGGCTTTGCAATTTAACCGTCCCTCACCGATGGATGCATACAGTACTTCCAATTTCCTTCAAGACAATCAGTTTTGCATGAATAGCCTTTAAGTGAAATATTTGCACATAAGCATTGAATTAACTATTAACATGCTTCAACCTTTTCTAGAAACAGAATTTCTGAGCTGAAAAGCATGCACTTCTAATGTTTCTGATAAGATTTTTGTCAATTTATCACTCAGAAAATTATGCAAATACATGCTCCCACTAGCAAGATATGCAATTACTGATTCGTGCACAAGGGAAATGTGCACAACTGATTTTTTCATATCCATATAATAAGTTTTCCCCCATCTTTTTCAAGTCATACAAACAATTTTAATTTTGTTTTGCTTTGCATCTATCTGATTACTAGTGACGATCCATTAATTTTGGATTCACACTGTCCCTGCTGAATTTCCCAGGAGGGTAGCAGCATCCTGTGAGCCAGCCGGAGGACTGCAGCTTCCAAACAGCCTTCCCTGAGAAGCCGTGGGGTAGCAGCGATGGGCTAAGCCGACTAGTGATTTATTCACTGAGTGTGCACAAGGGGGCGAGCCCTGTGTCAGAGCATCCCCTGTCTCCTCTCAGCCCTGCCTGGCCTCCTGCCTGCATCCCCTCCAGCCTCCCTGACTCCTCCACTTCATTTCTCAGCTCAGCCGGCTCCTCAGCCGTGTGCTCTTGTCGGTCCTGCCCCAGGATGGTCTGCCGTCCACACCATCCTCCACACTGTCTGACCTACAGCAGCCCCTGCCTCCCCCACCACAGCCACGGACCCCTACCCGGTTTGATGGTCCTCACGGAACCTGCTCCCACCTGGAGTTCCTGTGTCCCTTTTGGTCTTTGGATTCTGTGCTCTCCCGTTAGAATGTATCCTGCTCATGCAGTGTCTGGAAATGATTGTCTAACGGTGGACTCTGGGACACTGAGGCAGGGGAGCAGAGCAGGTGAGGGAGCTGCTGGCCCACCCAGGATCCCTGACCTGTCACCATGGCAACCCTTCACCTCATCTCCATTGGGGGCTGCTCCCCTCCGCCACGACTGTCCCCTCACACAGTCCAGGGTGTGCGATGTCCCCTCTACCTGGTGGCTTGTGGTGCTGCTCACATCGAGGACTGGTCCTGTTGTTTCCTATAGTTTGTATTCACTGTGATTGAGGTAAAAGTCTCATTTGCTAAAGAAATTGGGCATTCACTCCTCTGAGCAATGTCTCCTGGGAGACATTTAGATTGACTAGTTTGGAGTTCTTTCAAGTCCAAACTACGATTTTTATGATGTTTAGAAATCCCATAACAGTGGATCTCAGATTTTGTCTAAACTGTAAGTAAGCCATATTAAATTCTTAGGACACCTCTATAGAAAAATATTATAAAAATATCTCATAAAGACAAAATTAAAAAACAGCAAAAAATCCTTCGCTAAGTCCTTGGTAAGCATTCTCTCTCAAAGTTTTTATTTCTTTCTTATTAATGCATTTCAGCATGATTTATACTAAACTGAATTAAATGGTAGCAAGGTTATTGAAATTGAATCAGCAACAGTGTTTATAGACCATAATTTAATCAGAGGTGGAGGTGGAAGGTCAAACTATTACTCATTCACTGGAATTTTAATTCTGCAAAATATACTAGTTCAAACTAAGGTTATGTTTGCGTCTATTCCACAGAGATTAATTTAATATTTTGAGCATAAACGATACATCATTGAAAGAGTTTTTCTCCTCATAAAGGAATGTTCCAGACAGGCTGGCTTGTGTGGTTGTTTCTCAACTGCCGAGTGGTTAGCTTTCAAAGACAGCTGATTGTCACACAGACACAGAAAACGAACTATGGTTATCAAAGGGGAGGGGGCTGGGGGGACAACTTAGGAGTTTGGGATTAGCAGATAGGCACTACTGTATACAAAATAGGTAAACAACAAGGCCCTGCTGTGTAGCACAAGGAACCATATTCAATAGCTTGTAATAACCTATAATGGAAAAGAATCTATATGTGTATGTACAACTGAGTCACTTTGCTGTCCCCCTGACACTAGCACAGCATGGTAAGTCAACTGCAGTTCAATAAAAAAATTAAAAAAAAATTAAAAAAGACAGCTGATTGCCACCTGTGGACCATATTAATGGAACGACTCAGGTACAGTAAACCTGGTAAAAAGCAAACTCGCCCTTTGTGTGGGAGCAGTCGTGTTTGCACCACCGAACCATTTTCTGGGGTTGGATGAGTTTGTAGTCTGTGACCTGCCTGGAGGGCACGGCCAAGGACTATCTCATCTTCCAGGCAGATGAGTGGGTGACCCCACCCCGGTCTGTCACATGAATAACCGGGAGGGCTCATTAAATACAGACCTTAAATCAATGCAAAAACAGTATGTTGAGAAAATCTATTTTTGGCTATAAATGCTACGTAACCGTGGTTCCATGTGTTTGCAAGCATCAAATTACATGTTACGTCGGGTCGGCTCTGATACGTCGTCTCCTGCTTTTTCTTTTTTAATGTGACGTACAGTCTCAGCAGGACTGGATGTGCCCCTTGTCCTCAGAGCCTGTGAGAGAAACCTCTGCTCTCTCTGATTCTTTTCTTTGAAAACATTTTTCTTTGAGTTTAGATTTCTCTCAGACAGTTATTTTCTCCTTCAATATTTTAAATGCATCCTCTGTTGTCTTCCGGCTTAGTCACTTCTGAGGGGAAGTCAGCTAGACGTCTTTGTTCCTCTGTGTGGAATACGTAAGCTTTCTTTTTTCTGGCTACTTTCTCTTTATCTACCCCACCCCTCGCCCCAGCATTTAACTGAGAGTATTTTTATGTGTTTGTTTATTTGTTTATCCTGCTTAGGATATTCTGAGCTTCTTGGATCTGTGGTTTTTCTTCAATTTTAGAAAATATATGTTTTTGTCCTGTTTAGTCTCATGTTTCCTTCTAGGATACTGATTGCATGTGTGTTGGGTCATTGGTGGCATCCCACTGGTTGTGAGCTTACTATCATTTTTTCTTTTCTCATTCTTGTTTCTCTTTGTAGTTGAACTGACAGAATGTTGATGAGCCTAGCGTCAAGCTCATGGGTTATTTTCTCAGGTGTCTCCATTTGGAAGGGAAGCAGGGAACCCTTTTCTTCTTCCACTGGCCAGAAATGCAAGATGGTTTATCTGCCTTGAGAAAAAGGAGAGAACACTGAGAAAGCCCCACAGCTCGGGTGCGCAAGCTCGCCTGCTGCTGGGATGGGCCCCGGGGAGCAGGAGGAGCAGCCCGCTTCCGAGGGGAGGAACACGCGCCTGATGGGAGGCCCTGCCTGTGCTGCAGGTGTCTCTGGGCTCAGCTGTAAGCCGTGGATGGATGAGGCACGGGAGAAAGTCTCCAGGATTCTGGCCTCACTCTAAGCACAAGGTGACATCAGCCCACCTGCTTTCCACATCCTCAGCAGAAGCAGGACTCCTGCAGCACAACTTTTAGATGAGTCACTAGCCCCAGTATTAGAAGTGCTAAAGGGCTGTATTTCAAGATTTTGAAATTTGTGTATGTATGTAAGTATTGAAAGTACCCTCCTACACTACTGGTGGAAATGTGGCTTAATGCAGCCACTATGGAGGACAGTATGAAGTTTCCTTAAAAAACTAAAAATAGACTTACCCTATGACTCAGCAATCCCACTCCTGGGCATATATCTGGAGGAAACTCTAATTTGAAAAGATACATGTATCCCAATGTTCACAGCAGCACTGTTTACAACAGCCAAGACATGGAAACAGCCTAAATGTCCATTGACAGGTGACTGGATAAAGAAGTTGTGGTCAATATATACAATGGAATACTACTCAGCCATAAAAAAGAATGAAATAATGCTATTTGCAGCAATGTGGATGGACTTGGAGTGTATTATGCTAAGTGAAATAAGTCAGACAGAAAAAGGAAAATATCATATGATACCACTTATATGTGGAATCTAAAAAATGACACAAGTGAACTTACTTACAAAACAAAAACAGGCTCACAGACATAGAAAACAAACTTACGGTTACCAGGGAGGAAAGGGGGTGGAGAGAGAGAACTGGGAGTTGAGAATTTGCAGATACTTAAAAAAAAAAAAGGACTCAAATACTTTAGTCTAGGTTTTTGACACTCCAGTTTCTCAGTAAGTGCTTTTAATTTTGGAGCTTGAAATTCTCTTTTTAGTTATTTTCCTTTTCTGGAAGTCCCAAATAAGCAAAATTTAAAAAATGTCATCGACTGTCACATGTAAAAGGCCAGTAAAATGTATTTATTAAATGAATGTCACAGGCATAATGATCCACTCTTGTGCCTTGAACGAGAACGTCGGCTCACTCTGTGGCTATTCAGTAGGTTAATGACAGAGCCGTTCCTAATCGCAGGTGTGAGAGTGCACAGTTTAAAGGGAAAACAGCCACGTAGGCTTAGCAAATTTGGACTAGATGGATGCAATGGCTTGCTATTGTCTCACAGTTCCTTTCCAGGCAGAACGCGGCACCTTAACACAGCATGTGTGCGTGTCTGTGAAGTCTCGCTATCAGAGCAAAGCGGTGGTCGAGCTAACGGCGGCCTCCTACGTTTCCCCGAAGGCTTTAGAAACTAGAACTGTGTTTGAGTGGTGTCCACGCCCCCATCACTCAGGACTGAGACTATTTTACTGCACACTTTATATGCAGGTTTTCTACGCTGCACGGCCTTTCTAATTACAGCGATCATCTGCACATAATTTGGGCAAAATTTGAAGCACTTTCTAGCTTGCAGTTTTCAGGTAATGACAGCAGTGTACGAGGTACACGTGAGCTGGGTTCCAGATGTCCCTGAGCAGGTGAGCTGTGTGATGTTTGGCTGAATTCTCTGGAAAAAGGATCATAGGATGGTTAATCTCCAGGCCAGTCAACATCTTTTTTTGTTTGTTTGTTTTTAACTCATCCTGTACCTGGAGAACGGCATGACCATTAAATTGGACTTCAGAAATTCATCATTCATATCACGTGAATGTTAATCAGATATGTGTCAGTCACACCCGGAGCGGAGCTTCCTGGAGAGAGGTCTGGACCACAGAACTCCTGAGTTTTCAATCAGCTGGTTTACCCCTTCACTGCCGTGGCTCCTTGATTCTTGCGTGGGATCTGCCCGGAAGACCAGACAAGGGCAGAAAGGCTGTGCCTTCTCTGCTGGTTGGCCCTTTTGACCTGCGACTGGTTCAGTTCTTGGCCCTGATGAGCTGCGTGGCTCAAGGTGATGTAAAGCCTCCCCTTAGCCCGCTGCGTTCAGTGGTTTGGGCGTCTTCCTGAGATGGTTGCTTCTCACCCGTGGGAACGAGTTCTGGGGGGCCCCCAGCAGCACAGGGTGAACACGCGCCTTCCCGGAGCGTGCATTGATTTCCTAGAAGGGACTGTAATTCTTTTACATCGAAGCACTTTGGGATTGATGGGAGGAGAGGCTGTTTCCCCCTAAGACCTGAAGCGGTCCGACTAAGGTCGCTTTCACTGCAAGTCCGTCCCTCCGCATCCACAGGGCTGGCGTGGGGCGTCCTAAGGGCAGGAGTCTACCCTTCCTTCTAAGCAGGGGGCGGCCCCGGGATTGCCAACAGCACAGCCGTGGACTGAACTTAGGACGTACTGAGGAAGCCTCAGTGGAAAAGGGAAAACTAAAAAGCGGGATCTGCCGTGGAGACGCCAAAGCTTCGTGGTTTTCCCCGGATCAGTGTCGGCCTCATGGGGCCATCTGTCCCCTCCGCGCCGCCGGCCGGAGAGGGGGAGGGGGAGGGCCGGTTTCTCCCAGAGCTGGTGTTCCCTCGCGTTGGAGATCACGTTGGAGGCTCAGCGGTGCTCCTGCCATTCTCTGGGGACGAGAGTAGAGGGCAGGGGGCCTCTTTCTGAGGTGATGGCAGTATCCTTAGCTTGATCGTGCTGGTGGTACACGTGGCTGTGAATGTGCCAAAAGCCACTGCATTGTGAGCTTCAATTTGCTGCTGTGTGAATTACGTCTCAGCAAAGCTGTGTAAAAACCCCAGCTGTGTCTGCACCTCGTGGGGCCGTCTTCCCAAGCTTTGCCGCGTGTCCATCCGTCTGGGCCAGAACACACGCTGTCGGCTATTAGACGTCTCAGGCTTTTGTGACTCTCCCCTTGTAGAGTTAGTGCTCCCTCTTACGAGGCACTGGTGTGCTTTTCTTATGGGGTAAAATTTAAAGACCATAAAATTCTTGATAAGTGTATGCTTTAAAGTTTTTGACAGATTTATGAATATGTGTAATTACCACTGCAATCAACATAGAAAACACATCCCTCACCCAAGTTATAACTGAAAATTAGCATCAGGGCTTTGCATGTTGGGGAGCATTTCCAGGGGACGGATGACCCCGGCTTTGGCAATGCGGCTGAATGCATCGGGTCTGCTGGAGCTGAGGGTCCTTAAACTTAACATCATCTGGGAACAGAAGATCTTGTATCTGTTTTATGAAGTGCTTACCAAGGATTTCATTGTTTTTGAGTCAGTATAAAAAGTATTGGGCTTTTAATGTCATTTCCTTCATGGTCATGGTTAGTGATAAAAATGTACGTTGTTTTTGTCTCATCTGATTTTACTGAACTCACTTATTATGCGAGTTTTTGTAGATTCCTTGGGGTTTTGCAAACCTACAAGCATGTCATTGGCGAACGGTCACAGGTTTCATTTCGCTTTTCTGTCTGTCTGCCTTTAACTTCTCTGTCTTGCTTTCGCACCAGTTAGAACTCCCAGGACCACTTTGGATGAGTAAGCAGAGCAGTCAGCCTCACTTTTTCTTAATATTGGGGGAAAGATTTCACAGTAAAGGATGATCTAAGCCTGGGGGTTTTGTAGATAATCCTGCACAAGCTGGCGCAGCTCCCTGTAGCCCTAGTTTGCGGATAGTGTTTATCATGAAGGGTGTTGGATTTGTCCAGTGCTTTTTCTGCATGGATGTATTTTTTCCTTTTCAGACTATTGATAATACTCCGGATGACACGGAGTTTTGAATGTTGAACTAGCATTGCACTCAGTCATGTTGTGTAATTCCTTTTTTACTGAATTATGATTGACATACACTATGGCATTAGTCTCAGGACATAGTACATAGTGACTCAGTATTTGTACACGTTACGAAACGATCATGGCAATACGTCTGGTTACCATCTGTCATCAGACAATTACAGTGTGATTTCAATAACAATATTGTAGCTACTGGAGTTATAATATTACTGACTACGCCCCCTATGCTTACATAATACACCTTCGTGATTGGCTTTATAGCTGGAAGTCCGTAGCCCTCAATCCCCTTCACCTATTTGCCCCCTTCCCACCCCTCCCCCCAGCAACCACGGGAGGAGAGAGGTTTCCAGAGGCTGTTACTCCACCACATTCACTCACGTCGCCTCCGCTGGTTCTCATTTTGTAAGTTTACTCAGAACCCACACAGTTCAGGAGCAAGGGAAGCTTTCTGAGGCCAGAGGAAGCTGGGAAGGGGGTGAGACTCGATGGTTTTGTTCTTGTGAGACGGAGCCAGTCAAACCTCCCTGCTTATCGTCTCTTGATTCAGGGCGGCCTCTTCTCTCAGCACCATGGGGTAGCCCTGTCCTACATGCACAGTCAGGGACGATGTGGGTCTCAAGTAAAGCTCCGATCCTCTGTTATATCTACAAGCTTTCATGGGGCACCTGCCCTGTGTCTTCAGATTAAGTAAATTAAGAACCAAATTTTGCTTAGTAAGAATTTGAAAATCAGTTTTTTTTTCTGTTAGCAAACAGGCTTGTCTGTTTCGGAGACCACACTTCTCCAGCCGAGTCTAGTTACTGTGTTTTCTTTCTCTACGGTCCCTTTGATTTTAAAAATGAGGGTTATTTAAGGCTCTTAAAATATAGTTTTAACATTGTCATCTACGTCTATAATTTTACTTGGTATCAGTAATTATCCATTTGAACTTTTGCTCAATCTAGATTAACTAAGACCTACTCTTTGAAATGATAATCACGACAGACTTCTCCATCTGGACACTCAAAGTACGTCATTCTTTGGTCTACACCTTTCTTCCTCACCTGTGGAAATACTTAATGACATCCAGTGAACCAGTCAGAAAATATTTTTGGCAGTATTTTGGTCATGTTTTACAAATTCAAGAAATAATGTCTATTTAAAATAATTTATTCTTGTTTTGTTTCTTTGTGATCCAACTGGGCTGGAAAGGGCAGTCTAGTGAGGTTCTTAGATAAATGTTGTCTGAAAATTTTAACATTTTTCTTCTTGATTTTTTTCTCTTGTCATGCAATACTAGTTCATTTGTGATAATAACAAAAAACACTCCTTTTTAGTTTTTACAAATGAGATTTAAAATAATTCTGCACTGTTAGGAAAGGAAAACAATAAAAGAGTCTTAATCCTTTGCACCTACATATTCTTTAGAGCAATAAAGTATGATGGTGGCAGGAGCTGGGATAATTATTATTAAATATCAGAATGAGAGCAGACGATTTACAAGCCAGGTCAGATTTCTCTCGGAGTGGCCACTATGACAACCCACCTGTCAGTTGCCTTGTGGTAGCGTTGGTCTGTGGCTCAGTATAACTGTCAATTTTTTTTTCTTTTTAAATTGAAATATAGTCAGCGTGCAATGCTGCGTCAGTTTCTGGTGCAGTGCACAATAGTTCAGTCATAATAACTGTTAGCTGAGAAAGCTGGCAAGGCGTTCCTCCCTCTCAGGCACAGCGGACGCCAGGGGGCCAAGGACGCCATGAATCCACACGGATGAACTTGTGCTTTGTGGTGATAGATACACGTCAGAGATTAAGTGGCACAACTTTCTGTAAGGGCAGAGGCTCCTGCCCCCAAATGGGACGGTCCCCCCAAAACACATTCAGTGCTGATCCTGCTGGCCTTTGTATGCTCATGACCTACGGAAAGGAAGGACCATGAGAAGGTTTCTCATGAACAAGAGAAGGACATTATATCATTAATAATATTCAGGAGCTTCAAAATTGTTAGATCTTGTAATAGCCTTTAATGAAAAGGAATATGAAAGTCAATATATGTATGTATATGCATGACTGGGACATTGTGCTGGACACCAGAAATGGACACATTGTAAAAAAAAGTGTTAGAGAAAATTGTAGCTGGATGGATGGTGGTCAAGGTACAAACGCCATTTGGCGCCCGGGAGGGTTGGATCTCACAGTGACTGTGACAACGCTGTGGACTTTGTATTTGCCTCTCTTAGACTTTACAGGGTTTCGGCAGTGGGGACAGGGGCTTGTCTCCTTAACCCACTGCACCAGCCATCATTTAGAACTGCTGCGCCGGCCAGTCCCTTGAGCGACGACAGAGGCAGAAGATGCTTTCTGCCAGTAGCATGTGTGACCTCAAAGTCCAAAACCAGCATCCAGGAGAAATGCTGCCCGCAGGATGGTGACAAGGTCACTAGTGCAAAAACCTGCTTCTCAAATCACCACCTGTCTTTGAGAACATCAAATTCTTGGTCAGGCCACCATAAACCGGCAAAAAGAGAGAGTATATAAGAAAAGTTGCATCTCTGAGCTAATCAGGATTTAATTATTCATCTCCAGGAGAAGCCTTATTTCATAAAATGTTCTAGTTTATTAGATTTAGCTCTTCCCCGAAAAAATAATTAATCTCAGAAGCATGGCCCTTATAGACCAATTGACTTAGGTTGTCTCCAACTAAAATTAATCAGAATGAACAGTGAGCTGCCAGAGTGGCAGAAAGAGTGAGGAAGAGGGAAGGAAGGATGGCATCAAGTACGCAGAAGATATTTCCACTGCTCTCGGCAGAGGGGATGGGGAACGGGGTGTCCCACCCGGGCTGCACAGCGACCTGGCACTGCACACTTTAGCATCACAGTTAATGGACCCACAAACTAGGCTCAGGCAGGAGCCAGCTCGCTGTGGTCCCCCTGCCGGGAAGCTGCACCATCAGGCTGAAGGGCAGGCCTCTCTTCTGTGACGCTGCCCCCCACTTAGTAAGCGGTGAAGGGCACCCCCATTTCTGTCTCAGCATCACGGTCGTCCTGACTTCACACATGCCACTTAAACAGAGCTGGCCAAGAAGGTCCCAGTATTCCTATAACACTCTTTGCAGGTGGAGGGAACCCACTCAGTCCAGTGTTACTGCTAACACGCAACTATCACTGCTTCTAAAATTGCCCGTGAGTACAACTTGCAAAAGGTCTTATTTTTCCCGTCTAAATGTTACTGGGATCAAGTTGTCCTTGGCCATGCCGCAGGGTACACCGCTGGCGCCCGGACCCTAGTGTGTAGGCAGCAAAGGAAATATTCTTGGGAGTCACTAAGTGGCCTCTTTAGAACACACCCTAAAATCTATACAAAGAGAATCGTAAGTACTGATGCCTGGGGAGCTGGGGTACGCAGCTAAGAGCGGGGCTGGCACAGCTTTTAGGCTGGTTTCCCAAAGGGCTTATGGCATGGTATTCATGATCGTCTTAAATTCACCCTTATCTGGGCTCTGATTTGGTTAACATGCAAGAGCAAATCCGCTTCTCAGTGGTAGACACAGTTTAATCAAGCTCGGAATATTGATACATAAAACAAAACGCCAACATATTTGTTTGCAACGAGCTCACAGTGATTACCAGTCACAGGATATCGCTCAGCACCATTAGTCTAGATGCAAAGCCACTTTGCATCGTAATCAGAAGCCATTTCAACTCCTCAGAGTGAAGATTCACCGTGACCAAGGGGGCTCAGAGTCCGCAGGCTGGTGCGCTCTTTGGTTGTAGGAAAACGTTTTTGGGGACTCAAACCCTATTTGGAAAAACTTCTTGTTAAGCTTGGAAACAGGAAATCAAAGAGGAGAAACTGTTGAATGCCTGAAGTGCTCCCTCAAACGTAGCCGCCCCGTCCTCTAGTCTGCGTTTCCTCCGACGCAAGGTCACGGGCACAGAGGCCCTGCGCGGCTTCAGCGCGGTCACCGTGGGGAAGACACACATGACGGAGGACGTGTCACTCCTGAAAGGTCCAGCTGGCCTCGCCTTCCCCACCTCCAGACCTCGTTCTGAGCACGGTTCTAGAACCGTCTCAAGCAGCAGTTTTAACATCTTAGTTCTTACTGAATTTTCTAAGGATCTATTTTCGTGTTTGCCTTCGAGTCTGAACCCAGACGTAAACTCACCGCATTGTCTAGGGGTCCGGTTTCAGTGACAGCCTCGCGTTACGGTCAGAGTCGGAGCGCCCGCCCGGCAGCCGGCAGCTGCAGCGGCGGCCGGGCTGGAGGCAAGAGCGCCGGCCGTCCCTGCCCGGACACCAGCCCTCCCCCAGGAAGCTCACCAGACCCTCCCAAGCCAGCTTTTGCTGGACTCGCCTGGCAGTTCACCACGTAAAGCCTCCTGCATCTGAGCCTCACCCTGACCACCCTGCGGCATCCCTTAGGCTTCGTTGTCCGGACCGCAGAGGGGACGCAGAGCAGACACAAACGTGTTTCCCGCTGTCACCACATTCCTCCAGGAGGCTGACCGTCGAAACCACATGGGAATCAGCCTGTGTCTGAGGATCTGCTGTCCGTGTAAGTGTCCTGACTGTGACCGAACATCGGTGGTAGATGAGCAACGGAGGTTTAGAAGCCGGAGTCTGGCGGGATTTGTCCCAAGTCACAGTGGCTGAGGAACACCAAGCAGGGGCTGAGAATAAAACGGCAGAACTTTGAAAAGGGCCAGTGACCCTGACTGCTACGTGCTTCCTTTGTGGTTTTCAAGGGTTACAGTAGGAACCTTTGATTTCAACACTATTAAATATAACTTCACATTCATGTTCACGTAGGGCTTCTGGAACATTTGGAACATGCTATTCACTTTGACAAAATTCTTGAGAAATGTTCAATAATAATAATTACTTGAATATGTATCTTCAAATAATGATGACTCTAATACTGAATGGAAAGTAACCCTGGAAACTAAGCCAGGGAGTTCTAGCACTGTTCTAAGTTTGCAGGAAAGCATACCGAGGTGACACATTTTCTCTATTATAATAATTTTCAATGGCCTATAATTTTTGCCATTTACTTGAGTTTTCATTGGACTTTTCATTATGGCTATTATTTAACTCATAAAATGTGCTCTGTGACTTTTTTGGATGCTGAAAAACAGTTACGTCACATCAACATTACGTTTTCTTCAGAGTATGACAGGATTAATCAATTAACATATTGGGTCCAATCTTCTAATTCTTTTGGTAAGTTTTCTGTAAATGGCTCAATTTCTTGTTAGATTATTATTCTATTTTGATTGATTCTTTTTTGTATTTTATTATTTTGAGTGATTCAATTCCTTTAAGTTAATTTTACATTTTATGACTCTTAGTGATTCAAGTCTTTTGATTAAGTTTTGACTGCGCATCACCTTGTCCAGAGGCTGACGTGACCAGGAGAGGTGGTGCAGGGGAAGGAGCCGGGTGCTGTCTCTGATGGCCCCCCTGCTCTCCCTGCCTGAGCCCTTCCTCCTACTCTGGTCACATGTATTTAAACACACATGTGTAAATGTGTATCAAAGAACTTCGAGAAAGTAGTACCATCTATTACATTACCTGGACAGTCACCATTTCTTTGTCCTTCCTTCACCCTCAAAGCTCTACATTTCCCCTCAGCATCACTCCCATCTGATTGGAGGAGCCCCTCGGCATCTATTTAACGGCAGGTCTGCTGCTGACAACGCCTCTCAGTTTTCCTTCACCCAGAATGTCTTTTTTTAGCCTCCATTCCTGGAGGATATGTTTTCCGGGTGTTGAATTCTGGGTTTACAGCCTGCTAATTGGTACCATCTTAGGACCTCGCCAGTAGGAAGCCTGCAGACCTGGGAAATGTTGTTCCCTTACATGCAATACTCTGTTCCTTGATGACTGATGTCGAGATTTTAAAAACCTTTAGTTTTCAGAATTTTGTTCCTGACATGCCTGGTCATGTTTCTTTCTGGGTTTATTTTGCTTCATTTTGCTTCTCTTGAATCTATAAAATTTATATTTTTCACAGAAGTTATCAGTCACTGTTCTCCATATACTTCTCTGTTCCAATCCCTGTCCCCCCTCTCAGGGGTCTCAGGGACGGAAATGACAGAACTTTTGAGGTTGTCCTGCAGGAACCAGAGGCTGGGTTCATTATTCTCTCATTTGCTTCTTTATTCTTCAGATTGGATAATTTCCACCAACTTCTTCTAGGTCAGCTCATTTTTCTACTGAGCCCGTCCACTGAATTATTTTTCAACGATTGCGTTTCTTAATTCTAGAATTTAATTATGTTCCCCCTTGAATTTCTGTTTCTGTTGAGAACGTCTATATTTCCATCCCTTCAAGTGACGTCATGAAGGATGGTTCTGAGTGCTTCTTTTAATCTTTGATAATTCCAACATCTGGGTCATCTCAGGTCTGGTTCTTTTTGACTGTCTTTTCCTCTGAGAACCGTTTAGAACTTTATGGTCCTTGGCAGGTCGAGGCCTAGACATTTAGCAGATAACACTTGGAGACGCTGGAGTCCTGTTAAAATCCAGAGAATGTTGCCTTGTTTGCTTTGACCAGTAATCAACCAGTCAGGTTAAGACAAATTTTGGGCGGAAGGGTAACTGATTTTATTTTGCATTTAGCTTTAGTTTATTTAAAGCAAAAAGGAGTGTTTCCAATGTCATGAAGTCTGCGTAGATGTGTGCCATTAAAAAAAAATAAATTGCTTTCACTGCAAGTTAGAAGTGGGTTAAGACTCCAGGCTGTGCCTGGCTCTTCATTCTCAGCTTTGTTTCCAAGTCTTCGCTGTGCTGTTGGGGTTTCCCCAAACAGGGACGGGCTCCCGGACAGAAAAGAGCCTGTGGTGTGTGGCTGCTATTAGCACAGACACTGGGAAGGGTCCCTCGGCACGTACTGTTGGCTTTATGTTTTAACAGGTATCCCGGAGGCAATGTTAAGTACCATGATTTACTTGAACAATGTGAAGCATGTATCGTGTGGAAATGCATTGTTCAAAAGAGGTGTTGTGTGTTCCTAAAATAAAACAAAATAAAATGGAATAGAATGATAGAGAAATCAACCAGTGATCTTGGATCCAGATTTTAATGTTTTCAATCTCAGGCCGACTCTAAAATGGTACTTTATGATGGAGAATTTTCAGGCCATTACATATTGCCATCCATGTACTATGTACACAATAAACAGGGTACTAAAAGCTGTTTCACATAATAGTGGGTTAAACTAAGTTTAATCATGTGAATTCAAAAAACTAAACTGATAAAATGAGTTAAGTGCAGACCCTCCTGCCTGTCGATGATGTGGCATCTTATCTCATGCTCAGACGTGACAACAAAGAGACAGAGAGCAGTGCTCACCTGCTATTCTGGATTTACAAGCAATCAAGCTGTGCCCCTGAAACAGACTGTGACATACTTTCAGGTGCTCAAAAGATAAATGCATAAAAAGTATCCGAAGCAAAGTTACAAATATTTGTTAAATTAGCTCATTGAAAATAGAAATCTTAAAAAAAAAAGGATGTTTTAAAATATAAAAAAGTTGCTATTTTTGAACTGGGGTAGCTGTCAGTGTTCAATACGTGACACGTAGTAGCCTGTCGCATGCTCACAAAGTTATAATCTGACTTAGTCCGTGAACCTGAAGGTAATCTTTTTCTTTTAATCATCAAGGAATCTCATATCAAATTCCCTGCAAAGAAATGTAAATCCCACAACTAGCAGAGCCAACACATGTATGGTATCTTCTCTAGAGCTGTGGCGTCCAGCGTTAGTAAGGACACCCTGCAGGGGAGTTTCTGCGGCCTCCACAGAAGGGTTAAGTGCGCTCGTTGTTTGAATCTTTTTTGAGCTGGGTCATTGTTAGGGGATGCGTGATTCCTCCTAATTTTGAACTGGAATAATTAAATAATTGCGTTATATTTTCCATCGTAAAGTTCTCCATCTGTTTGAACATAAAGAGCATTCTTGGAGATTTCCAGTGTAACCATGGAAACTCAGTTCGGAATTGTACCTTTCACTTTTTTATGCTGTTAGAGTTCGTGTAACGAAAAGGTCAGTCCAAGCCTCTGAAGTGAAAACCCTCATTTTAGCTCTTTCTGGCGTCTGAGTCCACACGCTGCCTGTTTCCAAGGCTTGCCGCCGCTTTGCGGACCAGAAGGGGAAAAGGCAAGATGAACGAGAGAAAAATACTTGGATGTCGCGCTCCCCACCCCAACCCCCCAGGCTGCAGTGCTCCCCTGTCTGCGTCCCACGCACTTTCGTCACATTTGCTGAGTCAGACGCCCCGCGCCCCGCGGCCCCGCTCTCCCTACCCCGCCGGTCGCCCCGGGACCAGCGCGGGCTCCGAGGTGCCGCCCCTCTGCTCCCCTCTGGCCCGGGCGTCTCCGTGCGGGGCAGCCTGCGATGCCCAGGTTCCTCACTGCCCTTCTGGGGGGCGTGCACCCCTGGCAGTGCTCGGAGCCGGTTCCTGGGCCCATGCGGACCGGAAGCCCGCGCAGAACTGTCTGCGGGGCGGCGGTGTCAGGCCAGGACGCGCGCTCGCGGCGCCACGCGCGGCGCGTGGTGGTGGAACGTGCTCCCTGCAGAGCGATCCGCGCAGGAACGCGCCCGGGGACCATCTTTCTTCCTCCGCTTCAGTGCATTTCACTGCTGGGAACTTAACTTCCAGGCAGCCCTTCCCCTCCTGGCTGTTCCGCGCTGAGTCTGTGACCCCTGGCATCTCTGTGAGGACGCCTCCCTTCCCTCCCGCTCAGTCAGCAGGAGGTGAGCGTTTCCCGTGCTTGTTTCCTCCGCAGGCTCTGAACTCCCCGGGGCGCGGCCTCCGCCCCAGCCTCCAGAACGGCTCGGAGGGGGCTTTCCCTGGGCGAGGCTGGGGCCGAGGTTAGCAGGGCGGGGAGTGGACTGGGAGGCACTGGCGTGTGGTCCCCGGCAGGACAGCCTCGGGTCCTGGGATGTGGAAGCCGGTGGCCGGGGCTGCTTCACTGCGCTGGAGGAGCCTTCCAGCGACAAGACAGTTTTCCTCAGCAGGTAATTCACCTGCTCGTTAGAATTAAGCGTGTGTGCTTGCTGTTCACAGAGGAAAGCACGGCACACCTCGGGGGTCTGTGGAAGCTGCCCCCGCTCAGGAGTGCTCGATGGGACTGACATCAGGGCCTCGGCGGGAGTCCCGGAGCGCTGGGGGGTCCTGCCGGCTTCCCGGGACGCGGCTTCCTGCGAGCGCATCACACCCCGAGGCTCCGGTCTCCGCGCCGCGCCCGCACCGGAGGGGCTGGACGCTCTGAGCCGTGGTCAACAGGACACAGGTGAGCAGGCGAGTGTGGTGGTCGGGAAGGAGGCACCGAGCCAGGCGGGTTCCAGAGGCTCTGCTGTCGTGGGCGGATACTCCAGCACGGGTGGTTCACCTGCAGGACAAAACCTCCCGTTTGACGAGCTGGGTAGCCGCCCGCAGCAGGGGGTCCGAAGGCAGAGGACCTGGTGGACCAAGGGTGTGGTGGGGACCCCACATTAGCAGTGCCCACAACTGCAGCGCAGACCTGGGTGTCATCAAACTGGGCAGGGGTCCTCCAGGCCAGGCGAGGCACAGGGCGGGGCTCAATGGCTTCTCTGGGGGGTGCCTGTTGGGGTCCACGTGTGATGATGGAGAGGTCGGAAAGCCCCGTCTCTGGATGAAGTTTCTGAGGGAGGAGAGCCCGAACGAACGTGTTGGAGGTGACCAGCCATCTCCCACGGCCCGGGGCCCACAGAGGGCTCAAGCCGGTTAGTCCGACGTGCTCACATCCAGAGGTTTGTCTCTGTCCGACACTTTCTGAAAGGCGTCTACATGCATTATTTCATCGCCATAACGGCTCCCTGTCCTGTGTGCTGTGTCACAGCCCCAGTTCTCCTGAGAAGAACCCTGAACAGGAAGTTCAGGTGGCTGAGGAAGGGCACGTGCTGGAAAGGGGCAGAGCTGGGATCTGACTGGACATCTGGCCACAGAGAGGCTTTGGAAGAGCAGAGACACCCCCCCCCCCCACTTTTGTTCCTCAGGAGGGCCCCCTTTTACCTGGGTTAAAAATGAGAATCAAGTCAATAATCAGACGATAATAATGACAAAGGCATAAACAGAAAAACTTAAATTCCCAGCAAAGACAGTTGAGGACACAGGTTTTCAATTTTCCCCTTTCCCCAAGAAAGGAAGTTTATATTGCAGAAAACACTTGTTTGGTGGAAGACTTGCCCTGCCAGTTATGCCGTGATGATTTCTCAAAGATGAGGTTCCTTGTAACTTTGATTTCCTGAGGGTGGAGGTCGAACCTGACAGCCTTCTGAAGTTCTCTTCCTGATTGTGGCTTTGCCACACAAACCCAAATTGGGTCATTCTTTTCCTGTTCCAAAGCTAACAGCTAGCATCCAGCGTCCTGGCTTTCGGAGCATATTCTCCAGATATCAATTAGGGTGGAAAAACCTGTCAATATCTTGCTGCTGGTCAGGGCGCTTGGAGGGGAGGTGCAGATGGGAGCTTTCTGGGTTGTTAATCGATACCACACACGCAGGGAGACGTTCCTCTGAGCTACGGCTTTAAACGGAAAGAGATGATGGTGGCAGTGGTTACCATGGTAACCAGAGTCCGCTTTATCCCAAGCTCCCTCCTGACTCCCTTTGTAAAGACTGTTCTGCGTGAGTGTTTCTCATTTAACTTAACTTTCAAGGAAACGTTAGGTTTTAAAGGGCCTTTACTGTCCTTTTGGTGGGAAAGAGGTTCTGGAGACCAGGAAGAGGTGGCCCCTGTTTCAGATGGGAATTTGCTGTGGGTTCTTATTACTGGGGGAGACTGTCCCGGACAGGTGGTCCAAGCAGTAAAGTGGACGCACAACGGTAGAGTCAATGCAACAGTTCAAAGTCCGTAATGCAACGTGCAAACCCTATGGTTAAACACTTGCCGCAGGTGCACAAAAGTCAAATTGCTGGTCGAGGAGGAAATTAGCTAAGTGATAATCTTCGACTTTTTCTGAAGGCTTTGAGCCTGGAGTGCCTGATTCCAAGACCATCTTGTCTTTGCTGTCTGCCATCCCCTCAGGATGTGCAATTCATTGTCCCCACCACAGCTCCTACGGACTTCAGTGAATCACCAACCAGTTTCCCATAAATGTTAAAAAAAATCATAATCTCTGCTTTCCTCTTTCCTCCCTCTTCCTGCCCTCCCTCCATTTCCTTCTTTCCTTCCTTCCTTCCTTCCTTCCTTCCTTCCTTCCTTCCGTCTCTTCCTCCCTCCCTCTTTCCCCCAAGCGCTGTGTTTCTGGCAGCTTCCTTAAGTCCTCAGCTTGCTTCACTATTTCTGTAAAATCTTAGTTTTTATGATCTCCTGAACATATTTCTTTATTTGTAATTTTTCTCTTTGATATTTACAAAAGACTCATGAGAACCTCATCTGTTTCTCAGCTTTGATTTTGGCCCAGTTGCCAGATTTCTAGCGAAGGGTTCGGTTTGCTCTGTGTTCCCCAGGTTCCAC
Source organism: Camelus ferus (assembly GCF_009834535.1). Taxonomy (NCBI): domain Eukaryota; kingdom Metazoa; phylum Chordata; class Mammalia; order Artiodactyla; family Camelidae; genus Camelus; species Camelus ferus. Next base: position 2,697,468 of record NC_045725.1, on the reverse strand, counting down.
GTTTTATTCTCCGCCCTCAGTAGACAGTTTGGAAGCAGACTGGACAGTCATGGCTCAGCCTGAGTGGCAAAGACCAAGACCGAGTTGGTGCAGACAGAGACAGAGACTCCCACAATTTCTTCACGCATCTGCCTCAGGTCAGAAAGGCTCACTGTGAACAGCAGAACAAGCACCCTTCGTCCCAGCCTCTTCGTGTCACCAGCCTGGTTGGCAGAGCCCTGGGGGTGCACACGGAGAGCCCCCATCTCAGTGACCATCCCGATGACATTTGCTGGCAGGGTTCCCACCCTAGCTTTGCATTTTTAAAGCCTTGGCATCATAAGGAGTGTCCCCCATTTTAAATTGAACACAGATCACTTTATTGAACACCTGATGCCCAGCTCCACTTCCCTCCACTTGATTTCGTTAGACTTCTGCTCCCTGAGAAAGACGAACACCAGGAACTGGCTAGGAGCAGTGGGCTAGCAGCATCGGGCAGAGTGGGAGCAGGAGCGGAGTTAATTTTGACATGTCCTGTCTCTATAAACCGTTTCTCACTTACTCGAAAGGCTCTGATACTGTCAGGTGTATTTTGTATCTGCCAGTGGCGTTACTCGGAAGGCGTAGCCCCCAACAAGGACACTCACGCTCTACTTTTCAGCTCTGAAAACGCAGGCTAACCAATGAGACGTTTCTTTTTAGAGAGAATTTAAATTAGATGACGTGTGGCAAACCACTGGTTTGAAGTCCTGTGATGAACCGCAGTGGAAATTCCGGATCTTCATATTTGAGAAAGTAGAAGGTGTTTCTGACACTCGGTGTATTTAAGCATAATCTTGTCAGGGGGACTGGCCACCTGGCTTCTCAGTGACACGGACGAGACTTTCAGAATGTTCCTCTTTGGTCGCTGAAGATATTGGTAATAAATGTGTCTCTGAAACACAGCATAAAAATCTCCAAGGCTCAGAATGTTTTGGAAGGATGATAATATGAAGTTCTGGTTGAAACTTTGTAACAGGAAGTCTCAGATGCCCAAGTGGCTTGAAAGAAATTCTAGACGGCCACCCTGCAGGATTTGCAAAGCCAAGAGGCTTGGGACCTGAAAGACGGTTCCCGTGCGTCACCGTCAGCAAACTAAGTTTTAAAATATGAATTAAAAATTTAAAATCGATCATATATTGGTAACGTATTTACGTGACTCCCAGATTGAAACAGCATCCTAAAAATATACTAAAAATTACTCACTGTTTTTCTGGAATTTAAATTTAACTCGGTATTTTGTACTTTATCTGGTGACCCCAGAGGCAATTATCATAGATGGAGTTCCCAGCGGTGTCCCCACATCTCTGATCTCCCTCACATTTTCTCTTCTGGTTCCCTGCCGGCTGTCTGTGCACCTGACAGACGGGTTCCCATCATCCGGGCATTTATGCTCTGTTTTGATGTCTGGTAGGCGTGGCCCCACCTTAGTGCCACCCTCCCACACCCCTCCACAGCTTGTCCAACTTTTACACATTTATTTTTTTCATATAAAATTTAGACTCAAAAATGAACACAGAAACCTGCAGCTACGTTTATTAGGATCCTGCTAATTTCATCAGTTTGTCCTGGAAGAACGGGCGTTTTGAGGACGCGTGTCCTGTCTAAGAACGGGGCTTGTGACTTCCACGTCTTGGAGGTCTTCCTAAACTGCCACTATGCGCCCCCACAACCCCCCATTTTTGGTCAGGATCATTCCAGTGCTTTTCTTCTTCTTTGTTACCTGTCAGTGGACTCACCTCGTCCACTGCGCCTTCTCTGATTCTAGCCAATTACGTTCCAAGCGGTAGATAAAGGGGGTTGCTTTCTGCACTTTCCTTCCCTCCTGCCGCCTTCCTGATTCTCTTATTTTTTGTAGTTGTTTTTCAGTGGGTTCTTTTGGATTCGTGTTTGCATAAATATCGTGTGCAAATAGGGGTATGTTTACCCCTTGTTTTCTGACTCCTATGCATGTAAGTCCTTTCTCTGCCTGATTGCTTCAGTCAATCCTGCAGCAAATGTTAACGGGGAGAGCGGCCGTCCTTGCCTTTCTCCTGGGCTGAGTGGAAATACCTTCTTTGATTTCACAGGAGGTCTCTGGCTTTTAGGTGGTTGCATATGTAAGAGTGTAATTCAAAACTCCTTTGATACTGATTTTTTTTAATCAAGAAGGCTTGTGTTTTGTCGAAAGCCTTTTTAACCTTCGCAGAGATTATGGTATAATTTTTGTTCTTAGATCTGACGTGAGTGATGCGCTGGCGTGCTAGCTCCCTGGAATAAATCCCTTTTGATCAGGACACGGTTTTCTTTAAAGCACCGAGGATGCTCTCTCAAAATGAACAAGAGGAGATGGTGTTTCATTTTTTTTTTTCATTTTCTTCCTCTTTGTTGAAGCATGAAGAGGTAATTACCTAAATCTGAAGTAAAATTTTTGTGCATTGTCCTTGGCCCAACGCTGCAACCTGGTACCCCTAGTAAATGGACAAGAAAGTCTACGACAGAGTGGGTATTTGGCCAATTCCAGTGTTTCTAACAAGATCAAGGCACCTTTATTTTCCCAGAAAATTGACTGGTTTCTCTACCTCAGGTGCTCACATTATATCAGTTTTATTTCAGTTTCTGTTCAGTATCACAGGGGGCCTCCATATCACATGACACTCCATGTCGTAAGGGGCACCAGAAAGAACAAATGCTCGTTTCTCCTGAGTGTTGAAGCCGTCTCGGGCACCCAGTTGGATAAATCAGAGAAAACGGACAAAACCCTGAATATGTGTGACTGTTAGAGCCCCCAGGGGCCGGGTATTGCTTGTTAACCTTTTAGATGACAAACATTTTATTATGTAGAGTATTTTTAAAATTTTTGGAAATATGAATTAATACGATTTACATAGTAAGACAGACTCCTTGTATTAAACACGTCATCGGTATGTGCAATACTTTGGGATGAAAGGTTAAACTTAAATATGCTCCGTGAGAATAAAACACTTCTCGGTAACCTTGAAATAACACTTGACCGTGACACAGCCGTAACCCGTGTGCTCACGTGACATTACATGATCTTACAATCTGGTGTTTCCGGGAGGGACCATAGAGGTCCTCCAGCACAAGGCTCCAGCTGAGGGAGGAGCTTTGTCCCCCCCGGGGTCCCCAGGCCCATCCCGCCTCTGGCAGAGCATTTCCAATGACAGAGCGGTCCCTGCCCTCAAAGGCAGCACGCTCTGTCAGGCGGCCCCGAGGTTTACACAGATGTCACAGGTACTGATGCTCAGCTTGCCTTCCCGGAGCCCCCAGCATCCCCCCTTGTTGTGACATCCATCACACCACAGCCCACGTCTGTCGGTCCACACCTGAGGCCCTGGGGTGAGTGACCTTTTCTCGCTCCGGTCCCCTCTTCTCAAGGCTCACTCGCCCTCGCTGCTCCTCCAGGTTCCCGCCCTGTGACCCACTTTTCAGACACCTTCTGTCATGCTCCACCAAGGGTCTGATTTTCGGGTTTGAAATGAGGCACCAGAAGGAATCTCACACTTCCTGGAGTGTTCTGACTCCAGCGCGTCTTGTTTGCTTTCATCAAATGAACGCCCGGTTTCACTTAATGCAAGTCAGCCGTATGTCCCCAGGCTAACGCCTCCAAATGTGTGCGCCATTTAAGTTTAAACGCAAAATTTTAAAAATGTGAATTTCATATTTGACTCTGAAGAATTGTATTTTATGAAGTTTGAATCGTGTTTTCAGCCTACAAAGCTGTTTCTGAATTACTAATATGTCAGCTTTCTTGCCAGATTTTTCTTATCCGCGGATTTGATTACTTAAGACTGTGACAAGGCACAGGTTCTGGTTTGAATTATGTTCCCTCAAAAGATAAGTCCACATCGTATTCTCTGGAACCTGTGAATGTGACTTTATTTGGAAAAGAGGTCTGTGCAGACGTCATCAATCTAAGATGACGTCATTAGGAGAGAGGGCAGGCTTGGAAACACAGACACAGAGAAGACGGCCCTGGGAAGGTGAGATCAGACCCTGGAGGGACGTGGCTGCAGCCAAGGGCCCCGGGGACTGCCAGGAAGGACTGGGGTTGAGAAGAGACTGGGAAGGACCTGCCCCCCGAGCCTTTGGGGGAGTGAGGACCTGTCAACATCTTGACTTCGGACTCGTGGGCTCCAGATCCGGGAGGACACACGTTTCTGCTCTGTAAAGCCACGCAGTTTGTCGTACAGCCTGAGAAACTAACGTGCAAGGAAGAAGAATGGCAACTAAGACGCCATTCAGAAGTGACAGCTATCGCGCAGTTATCCCGCGTAGATGATGGTGCTGAGCGATGGTGATAGTCCCCCGGGGAGAGAGAGGCCGCTGCACCTCAGAGGGGGCCAGGAGGAGCACTGGAGGGCTCCCGTGGGTCAGGGAGAGCCCTCGGCAGTGACATTATCTTCCAGGCACATCCACATCCATGAGAGGAGGTACAAAATCTGCAAAACTGACCTGCTGTTTAAAAGCTCTCTCACTGGCAAATATGTTGACAGGCTTGTGGTAGCAAGGATAGACTTCAGATCCACTGGAGCGTTTGGGTACCCCCCCAACAAAGCGTAGACACTGGGACAGCCCCCTAGTAAATTAAACGTGCCTTTCCTTCCTTTATGGCTGATATACTGAGCTGTAGGGTGACCTCATGACAATGCTTAAAAACGATGATTTCTGTTCATGGTTGAGAGCATGTGCTTTTAGCTGCGGGGCTGACCCGGCACCGCAGACAGTCTGCAGTAGACGAGGGCGTGGGCGAGCAGCGTAGGGGGCGCAGCCCCGGAAGGACTCCCGTCGGCCCGAGACGCCCCTCCTCACCGGCTGCCGGCAGCCCCGGAGACCGGCGGGCTGGGCGCGCTCGCACAGCTGCATTCGCGGACGTCTCTGGTCAGTGCAGGAGGAGCGGGCCGGTGTGTGCTTCTCCGCCGCGGCCGGCCTCACCTCCCGACTGACGTTAGATTATCCTCAGTCCCCAGGGGGCCCTAAGTGTCTCTGAATATGAAGTGTTGATGACACAGGTTCCGAGGGTCATATGTTAGAGTTTTTGCAGACATTCTCCTGTCGCCGTTTCTAGGTCCTTTAAATTCTCCGCTCACTCAGCTTATGAAATAAAGAAATTGTAATTGAACTCTTGACCGTCTGCTCCATTTACTGTCCTGTATTGGGCCAGTTTTTAAGGCCCCGTATTGCGGGCTTCCCAAGAACAGAAGAACGCGGCTTCTACCCAAGGGTCTTGTGGTGTATTTGGGGAAATAAGGCATAAACTTAAGAAACATTAAGAAGGAGCATCCAGGAAGGGACTATGCAGTGAGAGGAAGGCCAGCACGTGGGATCCAAGGGCGGCGCCCAGACAGACTGAGGCGTCCTGCCTCGTGCCGCCACTGCGGCGTCTGTGCCGTAGGGTCTGGTTCTGATGGTCGCTCCCCTCTTGCCTTTGGGACGCCTTGCGCTGTTCTGTGGGAAGCCAGACGTGCCACGCTGTGTGCCAAGAACTGAGGCAAAGAGGCTTCGGCCTGCGGGTCTGCGTTAACCTCGCTGGCTCTGTGCCTCAGTGTTTGCTGTCGCCCTGGGTAGCAGCGACTCCGGGTTCTCCGGCTCCTGGGCCTCCCCGCCCTCGGACTGTGCGTGCCCCAGGCATGGGAGAGGGTCCGTGTCCTGGGGCCTCTGAGTTGGAATCCACTGTTAGCTCCCGGAGCCCTGCTGGCGTGGGGGTACCTCCGTCCCCCCCCCCCCTTGCAGCTCTGCGGGGCCTGCTTCCTGGGGCTGCACTGTCGCACGGCCCCTCCCGGGCCACAGCGTCTTCTCCATGCGCGGCCTCGTTCCCAGCCTCCCTCCCTCCCTGCGCCCCCACCACGCGGACTATGCTTAGGAAATGTTCCTCTTCCCCTTGAGGAGAGACAGGGAGCCTGGGGGGCGCCCCTCCCCAGGGGCAGAGGGTTGACGGTCTCCTCCCCGTGGGGTGACTTGTTCAGAGAAGGTCCTGGTGTGACGCAGCGTCAATGCTGTTCCCTCCCTCGGCCAGGTTCCACAGGGGGCATTTACTGTGAAAAGCTGGTGGGGCTCTGGGTGCAAAACCACAAGAAGGTGGGGTCCAGGGGCTCCTTGTTTGCATCCAGCCCACTTCCACCCTCCAGCAGTTCCTCAAAATGACCATTTTATGCTGATGCTCCAACGGCTTCTGCCCCAGGTCGGGGCGTCTCGGCTGTGCCTCGGGACGAGCCCATCCATCTCCCCAGGCGCCTGGCTCGCCTTGTCCTGGCCGCGGCTCTCTTCACTTCCAAGGAGAGATTTTCAGTTTGTCCGGCTGTTTTCGCAGTGAAAGGTTGGGAGGGCGACTGACTCGCCCTTTATGTGTCCGAGCTGTGCTAGGTTCTGCGTCTAGGGTCATACCAGCCTCATAAAAGGCATGGAAAATGTTCCCAATTTTTTCCAAGAGATAAATGCCGTTTTGCTCTTGAAGTTAATTTTTAAACTTGAAATGATGAGGCTATGACCTTAGAAGTAATAACACAAGCTTTGGTTATTTGTTTTAATAACGTATTCTGAGTCGACGATACGAACTCTAAAATAATCCTGCAGTAGGTTCAACTGAGGTTTTGCAATCTGCCCTGGATCTTATTTTGTGTTCTAAGTATATTTTTCTGATAAACTTTTAAAATATTTGGGCCTAAATTTTAAATTGGATTACCAACCTGACTGCAGGAAAAAGCTTCAAGGTAATTTTGATAATTGAGGCATAGGAATGAAACTTAACTTCCTGGAAAAACATCTCTCTGTTCATTTCATTTCAATTCAATTCAATTTAAAAAACACACTGATCTCTACCCTTGAATTATTAATTGCTTGAGTCATTTTTTTCATGTGTTCACCATGTGCTGGCCCTGGAGACACAAACGTAATTACTATCACTTCCCTGATCGAAAGGGAGGGTGGATGATAAGAAAGAGAGGGAGAAAATGAATCAAATTTAGAGCCGCATAGTAGATGTTCTAACTCAAGTACGTGCTTGTTCAAAGAGGAACCAAGACTGGTTTTAGGCTGACAGCTCAATACCGAGCATCCGAGGCAGCACCTTCGCCGTGACGTTGCTGGGTGTGGCTAATGACGGCACCTTTACGTGAGAAGGCGGAGGAAATCAAAAACAGAAGTTACACTTCCTACCGGCAGGAGTGAAGCGTCATGATCTGCGCAGGGAGTGAGAGCACCGTGGCGCGGCTGGAACCAGAGTTCACGGGGGAGACTGTGGTGGTGGGGGGGACTGGAGGAGCTAAACGGAGACTATGAGATGGAAGAAAGGCTGTAATATGTCCTGCTAAGTCATTGGGTTCTTGCTTCTACGCAATAGGGCGTCACGGCCAGGTGTAAAGTCAGAGCGCGCTGACCAGACTTGGACACTAGACAGATTCTCCCTGGAGCGGCGGCCAGGATGGAGGGCGCGCCTGGGGCCAGTGTGTGTGTGGGGTACTGACGACATGATGCTGAGATGATGAATCCGCCTGCGAGCAGGGATTTATGATTTTTGCGAGGAGTTCTAACATGCTGACAAATGATTAGATCACTAAGCAGTCTGCAAGAAGTGCCAGAGGAACAGGAGGAAGAGAAAGGTTATCGGATCGTGGAAGTGGGAAGAGAGTCGCTCTGCGGGAACCTGGGCAGGTGTCATGAAGGGACATGGTGTTCCCACGTCCAAGCTCGTTCTGCTCACCACACGACAGGCAGGCCGATCGATCGGGAGACGAGGTGTTGGGGCAGGAATAATGGCTTTATTTGGGAAGCAGCAGACCGAGAAGACGGGGGAATAACGTCCTGGAGAACCATCTTCCCCAAGTCAGAACTGAGGCCCCTTTTATGCTAAGAGGGGAGGGGGTGCGGTTGGTTGTTGCAAACTTCTTGGCGTCAGAATCCTTTGTTCTTGCAGCGGTGCATGTAGATTGCGATGTTCCTGAAAATCTTCAACCCCAAATGTTATTCTCTGTTCTGCAAGTTTTTGTCCTATAGGAATGGGAAAGAGTGATGCCCTTACAGGTCAGAGCTTTCCTTTCAGGCTCTGGGCAACATTCTTTTATAAAAGGTGCAGAACCAGCAAGACGCCACTCAGGAAACAGCACAGGGTTAGAGCCAAAGAAATGGATCGAATGCAGTCAGATTAGTTCTTCCCTATAACATGTCGGTGTAACAGAAGCCAAGTGTTGTTTATTTTTTTTTTTAAGAGAAAAAGGACTCATTGTCTCCCCTCCTGTTCTGAGCAGCCATTCTGCTGGTTTCACGTGGGACATTCCTGGGGGGCTCCATCCCGGGGAATGGTCGTGGGACATTCCTGGGGGGCTCCATCCGGGCCCGGGCAGCAGGGACGGCTGGCTGCAGTGCTTGCCTTGGTTCTCCACTCCAGGCTCCCTGCTGGACCAGCCGGGCTCTGCCCCCCGCAGGGGGGTCCCCAGGTCGAGACGGGCCTTCCAGGGGGCAGACCTGGGCAGCCTCAGCCCGCAAGCTCTCTGTAAACGCACCTGAAGTTACTTCCAAGAGCTATTATTACTTAAAAAAGCAAGTGAAGGAAGATGATCTATAATTTTTGTGCAAGTAAGAAAGTAACTAAGGGAAACTGTGCATGAATTTCCTCATTTTTACAAAAAGAAGCACAGAAGGACGGAGCAGGAGGAAATGAGGCCGCTTCCTCTGGGGAGGCAGGCAGTGGGGAGAAGGGCCGGGGGTGACCCTCCCTGACTCTGCCTTTTCACGGCTCTGGCTTTCAGAACAACTTAACGATTCATGTTCTAAAAAAAAAAAGTAAACTCAGCAAGTATGGAAGAGGGAAAAAACCCCAAAATACAGTGAAATGAAATAAATGAGGTTTGTGATTTTCAAATAAATAACACAAACATACAAAGGGTGAGGGAGGAGAGTGAATAACTAAGTTGGGAACAAGCTATTTGGGGCAGTGTTTCAGCTCTGCAAACACAGAGATGTGGCTGGGCAATTACGAAACTACTTTATGTGCTTTTTAGGTGCGAGAAAATAAGGAAATAGATGGAGGTCTTGTGGATAATGTGAGGGAGGTTTCTCCCTGATGGAGAAGACAGCTACCAAAAAAAAAAAAAAAAAAAAAGGTGAAGCTGGAGGGAACCCTCGGTGGGCGTTGGGAAGGGAGGCATCAGAGCAAATGGAAAGAGAAAGGGAGGAATGGATGGGTGGATGGATGTGGAAACAGATACGGGAGTGTCTGTCTGTCTGTCTACACCTATTTACCTATATTTCCTGCCTTTTATATACGGGTCACATCTGGCACCTGGTTCTGACTTGTAAATGCCATTCTTCAGTGACAGGAACCAGGGCCTCTTGGAGGTGTGGCTGACACACGGCTGGGTGAGGAAAGTGTGAGGCGAGCCCGTCCCACCTGTGTCAGCAGACGGCACCAAAGTGCCCGAGTGATGCAGGAGCCCTGCTGGCCAGGCTCCCACGGGCACCATTTGGGACAATCTGAGTCAGCAAAAAGTAAAGGAAAGTAGTGGGTTATGACCCACTGAATGAAATAAGCAACCACAAAAGCATATTGGTATAAATAAATAAGTGAATAAATAAATAGCAGAGAAGGAGAAGTGTATTCTTATGGTAGGAATCCAACTAATAAAGAACTTAAGATACCATTTGGCCAGCACCAGAGTAAAGCTGTCTTAGGCGAGAATTGCCAACCTTGTCAGAGCTATGACACACGAACAGGGAGAGAAACATGGCGTCTCTGTAGTCATAAAGCATCTTCTTCCGAGAACTTATTAGTCACCAAGGGCAAAACGGTGACTTTACAACAGACACCATCTGGATCAAAGGATCACGTGAACGAGTTAATTGCACCAGGAATGGGGCAAGTTGAGCCCGTGTGTCTTGATGCAATGCACTGACAAGATCTCAGCATCCCCCAAAACGCATGACCCAAATTGAACCACGAGAAAACGTACAATGAGCCAACATGGAAGGGTTCTTCAGAGTGACTGGTCTGCACTGTTTGAAGTGTGCAGATCCTAAAACTCAGAAAACGATGGAAGGACTATTCCAGACTGCAGGAGAGGGAAAGGGCAGGAGAATTAAATGCGAGGAGGCACTAGATCAGATCCGGCAGCAGATTAAGGAGCATTATGGGACCTGCTGAACTCGAATAAAACCTGTAGAATTAGAAAGTAGGCTCGGGTCGTATCCACTCCTTGATTTTCATAATCATGTGGTTGTGAAGCAGAACGTCCTTCCCTTTCAGAAATACACACTGACGTTTTCACAGGTAACGGGTCATCATGTCTGCAAGCTGGGCTCAGCCCGTCCCAAAACATACAGGCACAAACACACACATGTAAATGGTAAAGCGAGGGCAGTAACGTGTTAATGTTTTACGATTTGAATTGTAAGAGAACTTGACTGTCTCCAGATTTTGTGGCGTCTCTCACCAGAGGAGTTCTGTTACAAAGTGTTAAAGTGGGGAATAACTCGTGGAAATTTTATAAAACGGGGTCCATGCATCAGACAGATGAGTTAGGGTAAATAGTTCCTTTCTAGCCCTAAAATTTCTGTACATTTTATAGATGAGAGCATTTACACTTTCATAATGGGTAATTTGTTAAAAAAACTTTTGAAACAATTCAGACAAGAAGTTGTAGGTTGAATGAACTGAGTGACAGTGAGATGGAAAGATGGGGCTACATTCAGCGGCCGTGCTGCCGCGGGCCGACTAGCAGCGCACGGCTGCTGGTTGCTGTGGGCAGAGCTCTGCAAGACAAGAAAAATACGGCCTGTTCTTGAGACTAAAGTTCAGCGACATTTACAGCCATTGAAGAATATTAAATGACACAAATAATAAATGTGAGGTTGATAATAAACTGTGTAGCAAAGGTGAATTCAAGGCCCTGAATTATCCTTAGAAATAATTCTTGGGAGTGACGGCATTTCTTCCTGTGAGACGTGGAAGAGTGAGCTAGGTGCGGGTCGAGTTTATAGTGGTGATGAGGGTGTCTGACAACCACCCCACAGTGGCAATTAGAGCACCTGGCCGGGAGGAGGTGTGGACCGGCTGGAGGATGGTGGAAGGATGTGTGGAAGTCAGCGCGCGACGGCAGAGGAGCGCTGGTGGAAGGAGCGCGCCGGGCTGTGTTCGTTTTGGCCTTAACAACTTCATCCGCATATAAGGTGCTAAATGAAGACACCTGGATTCTTTTCCATAAAAACTGCAAAACTTGAACTTTGTAAGACTGCACAGGCGGCCTATGGTGTGGCCTGTCGGTCACGTTTGCGTCCCTGGGGAGGACGGGTTTTGTTTTGTCAAAGCGGCAGGAGGGAGCTCTGCTCCCCGGTCAATGGGAACATGAGCCTTTCCTCCTCACCCTCAGAGGGAGGAAGGCTCCAGGCTCAGGGCGCATTACCCACCCTCTGGTCTCACCCCCTCAACGCCCCCAGGGTCTGGTTTGCTTCCTTGCTCTCTGGTGTTTTCAGCTTCCCCTTTTAACCGACTTCTTCCCTGATCTGATGCACCACAGTCCAGGGCAGTGAGCCATTCCACACCCCTGCGAGCCACCTCCCATCACCTACTTCTCGACTCTGTGGTCACACTCGAGCTTCCTGAAAGACGAGATGAGCGTCTTGGTCTCTCCTTCTTTCTGTCTGTTCATCTTCAGTTATGGGGGGGGGTCCTTAATCCTCCAGCAACTCTGCAAAGACATCATTGACCGGCGCCTTGCTAGCCGCCAAATCCAATGCCCTTACTTATTTCTTTTCCTGGAACACTTAGCCCATGACGCCAGGCTCTCTGCATTTCTTCTCCTGTTTTGAATTATTTTACAGCCTTTCTTCTGCTGGTTCATCGCTGTGCGGATGCGCCCTGAGTGGTGCCATCGCCCAGGGTCAGCTGCTGTGCGGTTATTCCTTGTAAATGCTCTGTTCGTGTGATGTCAGTCACTACGTCTCTACACTGATTACTTTGAGCACGTCTCCAGCTCAGATCAACCCCCTGGACTCTGGATTTGCCCCTGAAAGCGGGTTCAGTGGCTGCTCTGCTACGTCGGGTTTGAAGGCATGCCCTCCGTCCTGGTCTGGATCGCACTATTCTGTCTTTCCTCTGAGGTCACCACGCCCTTTCATCTTAATAGTTCCCATTGTCAGGCCTTCTTTAATAGAAATTAATAGCCTCACCTGCATTTGTCGTTTTAATCAGCATGGATTTCTGCATTTCAGTAGCTATTGTTCAATCAAGTTCTATTGAGTTCAGTTTTCTTCGTATCAACAAAGCTTTGTCCCAAGTACTGTTGGTTGGGCACGCATTTTAAATTGTTGTTCAGTGGATTGTTGATCCACGGAAAGCACCTCATAGCCCTAAATTGAACACCGCTCATTCTAAAGAAGGCCAACAAGGATTAAAGAAGGTACCAACTAAGGCAGACGGGTGCATGGGAGGCCAAGCAAAGTTGACCTTTTTATACATCATAAAACTCCAGAAAAACACTGAGAATTCTATTAAAGATCTAGAAGTTTGGCATTTTGTAAAAAAAAATCATCTTTATTCTGCAGTGTAAATATCTATATTCATGCATGCACTATGTTAATGCTGCGTCTTTAAAATTATATTTTAAATGATTTTCCTTGTCTTGCCTCTGCTTTAATCCCCTCAAAAAGCATCACATGTTTTCAAAAAGAGTTGATGCCACGGGGATCAAAACTGATTTTCCATCCCTGGGTTATAATCACTTCTCTCAAATAGACCCAGAGAACACTTTCAATAAATGGGGAAAGTAGGAAGGTGTGGACATGGGTAACAAGAGTAAAGATCGACGTCAAATATGAGAATAAAAAGTGTAATCATTTTTCTTAAAAACACCATTTTTCGTTTTAATGTTAATTTTAAAGCATCATTAAAAAACATGGTTGTATTGCTTCATGAAAACACTCAGCTAATAAAACGTAATAAATCTCATTGATTTTAATCTTAAACCTCAAAGCAATTAATATACAAGCAAACAAAATAATTAGGAAATGCGGAATTGTCCCGAAGTTAATTAGCATATAGGCTGAACCACATTTGGATTGTTTTCTGTCCTATCTGGTTGTAAGTCAACAACTTGGGAGCAAAAAGCTTTCTGTTCATTGTCTATCATCTGAAACTGAATTTTTTTTTAAAATGGGTTTATCTATTCCATGCGAGAAACACACACATTGATTTGTACACCTGGCTTTCCATTAGGACATGAATTTAGCATGGATTTCTTGCTTTCTCTTTGTTGGTGGATCAGTTGGGGGTGGTGGTGACTCACCGTTCTGTCCAGGCCACCACGGAGCAGTCATTAGAGGGAGGATGGAGACCCACAACTACTTCCGCATTTGGGCAGTAACCCCCACTGTTTTAGATAAACTGGAGCAGCCCTGATGATGCCCACTTGGAAAAAAAAAGATTCAGACTGGTCAAGATGGAAAGTCCAGCACAACTGTGTGGTTTTAGCTGCAAAGAGCATGGCGCCTGCAGCCAGATGGAAACGGATCTGTGCATTCATCCCACTGCTCAGTTTCTGTGTAACTTTGAAGACATTCCACTTCTTGTCCCTTGAATGCCCTGACCTGTGAACTGTGGTTAACAAATACAGTCCTGGTCAGGCTGTGCTGAGGACCATTAATCACACACACAGGGCATCAGGCATGCGGAAAGTGCTGTATATAATCTGGTAAAAATACACAACGTACTGAATGCACTCAACATGTGTGGGCGTCTCCGTCTCTCCTGGAAGGGAAGCGAGCTCCTGTCGGGGTGCGAAGGAGCAGTCTGCTCTGGCACAGGAGAGAGTTATGCCAGATTTAGAACATAAACACAGAATGCTCAGCTAAATGTGAATTGCAGAAAACAATGAGTAATACATGTATATATATTTTTTTGGTCTGTGTCCCATGCTATATTTGGGATGTACTTATACTAAAAGTTACTCATTGCTTTTCTGAGATTCAGATTTGACTGGGTGCTCCGTGTCTTATCTGGCAGTCCTAGTGGAAGATCGTATTGAAAGATACTTTTTCTTTCGTGGGGGACTGTTCTGAGGTCTGAGTCTTTTCTCAGTCGTATCATGCTGTATTTGGCAAGGGCAGTGCTGCAAAAAATGAACTGGACTGATGGTCTGGGCATAGAGTGCCTCTGGTTACTTGAATATTCCTTGTTTATCCTTTGTGAAGGGGTAACATTACATTTTTTGTTGAATTTACCTTTTGGGTGGCATTTGCTGCTAGAAACAGAATAAAAGTTCTTATTAACAATCACTACTGTTTGGCGCGAAGTCTCATGTTTACCAGATGTAAACATGTTTGAAACAGTAATTTTCTTTTTAAAAAGGAGCCTGAATGACAAAGTCCTGCGGAGGAAATGAGGTCACATCCAGACGCTGGTTTGTGATGACGTCACATCTCACTGGGTTTAAGGTTGCCTTTCCCTGGCAGCTAGTGATGTCGAAGGTCTTTCCATATGTTTATTTGCCCTGTACATGTCCTTTTTGGGTAAAATGTCTCTTCATGTCTCTTGCCCCTAATTCTTTTTAACTGAGCTGCTTGCTTTCTTACCAGAGCTTCGCGTGTTCCTTTCACATGTACACGTACGTTCCCGGTCCTTTGTTGACATGTAGTTTGCAGTTTGCAGATAGTTTATTTCTGTCTTTACCTTAACTTTTCATCCCCTTCTCATAGTCTTTCCCAAAGTAAACATTTTAAAATTTGCATCAGGTCTAATCTATCAATTTTTGGTGCCATGATTCTAGTGTCAAGTTTGGGAACTCTGTGCCTAGCCTTACAACTCACCCCCCCCCGGCAGTTTTATTCTGTTCTTCACATTGGAGCTGACCCTGTCGGTCACGTCACCTGTTCTGGGCACCGTCGCCCTGAGACAGTGTCTTTCACGGAGTAGACGTTTTTCATTTTAACGGAGTCCAGCTTATCCATCTCTTCTTCGTGGACTGTGCCCCTGGTGGGCTATCTAAGGGGTCTTTTAGGTTTGCTCCCATGTTATCTCCCAGGAGTTTTAAACTGATTTTTGAAGTATTCTTGCCACCAAGAAAGGCATAAAAGTGGTGTCCATGTTAGTTAGCACGGGGCGGGATGTGATGCACCCCATCCGGTAATATGACTGGCACCATGGAGGTGGGGGGACCAGGGCAATCACTCACCTCCGTGGTCCAACACGAAAGGCAGAATTAAAGATGCCACGAAAGGCCTTCCCAGAACAAAGGATGGAGTTTGATAAAAATCAGTATTTCTTGTATATTGTTTTTATCAGTTTTAATGACACATGAAACTAACCACTGTCGGGGTGCAATGGGTTCTCATTGCCATTCAGTTCCAGCTGGCACTCACCGCCTCCCCACACGAGACACCTGCAGTCTCCACTGCCATGAACTCCGTGGAACGTTAGGTACTGATTGACGAGTTCCTTTACAAGCATCCCTGCTTTCAAAAGTTTGCTTCATGCCACTTTGCTTTTACAAAAGACCCACATTAGTACCTGTTTCCAATAACTGAAAAACACCCAAAGATGATTTTTGCTTTGAAGAAAAAAAAGTAATTGTTTTCCACTTCGCGCCGTTCTCACTTACGAGAGGCTCCGTCGGAACGCGCTGCTTTTCCGTGGCTGGAGGGCCCTTTATCTGAGCAGGAGGCCGGAAGCCGGGGCGCGAGAAGTCCAGTTCTGTCCCGATCCTTCAGGTCTGCCCTTTCTCTTGAGGAGAAGCTGTGCCTGCCTGCCCATGCTTTTCGTTCTCTTCCAATCTGCCAAAGCCAAGCAGAGCGAGAGCCGTCTCTGTGCCCGGCGGGGTCTGGGTGACACCCATCCTCGCGCCTGCCCAACGCCAGCTTTCCTGATGTTTAATTCGGAGTCGCTCCTGCTCTCCTCTCCCACCAGAGTTCGGAAATTAGCACAGGCTAGCTACTCCTGGACCCTCGTTGGCTGTTGGACTCCCCGGCATCCCGGCTGAGTGAGAAGGGGCGGGGGGCTCTGTGAGTCCAGCCTGGAGTCCAGCCTGGAGGCCAGGCTGCGGGGAGCCGGGCCCGGGAGCGAGTGTGGCTCGGACAGTGGATCTGCTGAAGAGTCTGGCGCGTGATCTCCGGCGAATCGGGGCGATGGCAAGGTTTGAAGCAGGAATGGGACATGGTCAAATCTGCCTTATAGTGGAGAATTTCCGGTGGCGACATGGGAAAGAGATCGGAAGAACGCAGGACTGGACTCTGGGGACCCTTCATTCAATACATCGTACAACGCGCAGGGGCCGAGCAGAGACCACGACTGCGGTTCTTAATCCACATTTTCGTGTCTGTCTAAGTAACGAGCCTAAAGCCCCCCGTTTTCAGCTCCCAGGTGCTGCCTCACGTTGGATGGTCACTGACGAAATATCACCCTTTAACCAGTAAATGTTGATAGAACGTCTATTACATCCAGTGCAGACGCCTAAGAATACGGGAAGGACTCTTCCCAGCTTCAGAGAAGATTCTCCTGCAGGGTTCAGAGAACACCGGTCCATCCAGGATCTGCGCTCGAGGACGCACAGCTCGCATGCGGGGAGGCGAAGGCCTTGGCGGGCGCGGCTCAGTTGTTACATTACTGTCAACTGCTGTGTGCTGTGCGCACCTTATTCAGCCAGAAGATTCACGTTTAAATTTCTGTTTGGGTCACTTCCCCTAGTTCCTCCCCTGCTTCCTCTGCGAATTGAACTGTGGGTTTCTGCCTCCGGAGCGATTATGCACTGCCGAAGGCTACGTGCTCTGACGTCCAGCTACCACTGATGTGCTCGTACTGGAAAAAGCTTGTGAGTAAAATGAGTACTTTTCTTTGCTCTGAATTGCGGCTTTTTGGTCAGATAAATGTAAATTATTTAAATGAGAAAAAAAGGACCTTAAAATTGTAAAGTTAAACAACCAAATGGGTCACTTCTTACCTGACAGTAAACTATCTCCGTGAATTCCAATCAAGTCAAACTGACTTAACTCGCACTATTTTGAGAATGTATATATTTTGCCTCATTCCTGATAAATCATCAGTATCTCTTCTCATAAACGATCAGCAATGAACCTGCTTAGAGCATCTCAGAATTAACGTCTTTGTTCGTTATTTTAGAATCACTTAAGGTTCAGCTCTGAAGGTTAAAATAATTAACTAACTGTGATGTAATGAGATGCTACAGCGATTAACAACATGAAGCAACTGAACTTGACACAATAATCTCTTTCCCTTTTTTTTTTGGTAATTAAGATTTTAAAATAATCTTCCTGAAAATATAAAAATTTACAAGATGTTTTATCATTCTTATTCTTTAAAGACAAAAGAATAATCAGGCACACGTTTAATAATTCTTGTCAAAATCTCACTGTATTTTCTAACAGAAGAGAAATGCTCTCTGATGAAATTCCCTCTACATCTTTGCCAAAGAGCGGGCTCTTAATAAGCACCTGCTGAATGGACGAGTTGACAAACAGATGAAAGAAAGATCAAAACTTCTATTTCACCAAGAAACAGAACTTTGAAAAATATTTGGGTCTAATTTAGAGCATAGTCTCACTTTCAATTTGGTATTTTTTTCCAATTTTTTGATATTAGGGATGATAATGGATAAATACTTACAGACGTTTTGTAGATAAAAGAGCATGAAACTAAAAGACACTGTTTACACAACAGCCATTTCTCTCCCATGCTCTGCCCTGAGGGCAGAGTGGGGCCATTACTGTCTCCACAGGAACAGTTCTGTTTTTACAGCACAGGGAACTACATTCAGTTTCTTATAACATATAACAGAAAAGAATCTGAAAAGAAAATATGTGTGTATGTGTATGTATATGTGTAACTGAATCGCTTTGCTGTACACCTGAAGCTGACACTGTAAATCACCTACACTTAAATTAAAAAAAAAGGAGGAGGAGGACGAGGAGGGGGAGGAGGGGGACGAGGGGGAGAAGAAGGCCGAGAAGAAGGCTAAGAGAGGAAAAGCCTCATTTAGCACGTGCGTTCCTGCCTCCCGTAGGGCCGTGCGGAGCAGCCGTGGTGTGAGTCATCGCAGGGGACGTGTTGCATAACCCGAGAATATTCAAAAGAAAATTGCTCGAGGGTTTTTAGCTGAATGGAGTTTACAGTTTTGCAGCTCTCATCTCTTCCAAAGGTGCCTGGCAAGGGCAGGGGCGATTAGGGAGCAGACTCTGAACATGGGGGCGAAACGAGAACGAGCAGCCGCCAAGACGGAGCAGCGGGGACTGCTGCGTTGTGTCTCCCACCTGATCCATCAGGGCCCTCCCTTCCGTGCGGCGTCGGGAAGCGCCCAGACCTTGTCTTCCGTCAAGTTCATGCTGCTTCCTGCACGGCTTTCTCGGGGGGCGGGTTGATCTGATTAGTGGATTATTTCATCAAAGGCATATACATCAGGCGCTCGCTAGTTCTGGAAGAGAAGGCCTGGGCTCTGTTTGCAGACACACACACTTCAGGTCTCAGCAAGCACGGGGCAGGGCAGGGCTTGCAATGAAACCTGCAGATTCTGCAACAAAGCATGGCCAGCCTTCTGACCAATGGCAACGTTTCTCTCGTCCACGTGCTGCGTCCGCAGTTGTTAAAATGCAGCAGAGAGCCTGGCGTGGTCTTACAGAACCTCTGAGAAAGAGAGGAGGCTCTTCAGAGAAGCTTTGGTCGTACTGACTGGGGGAAGGGGCCACTGGTGGCTGTCTAAGTTCGTGTGGCTGCTGTGACAAGTGACCACACACTGGGGGACTGTAACAGCCACAGTGTGTTTTCCCACGGTCCTGAGGTCAGAAGCCTGACTGAGGTGTCGGCAGGGCCGTGCGCCCCCAGGACCCCGGGACTCCCTCCCGCCTCGGCTCGCGGCTCCGGGGAATCCTGGCTTGCTGAGCATCACTGTGAGCCCTGACCCCCTCGTTGCGCGGCCTCCCCCCACCCCACGTCTCTGCGTGCCTGCAGCCCCCTCTCCTGGCCCGCCCCTCCTGGCGGGCTTCTGCTGGCTGCGGAGACGCCGCTGTGTGCTTGGTGCTTTTCCTTATGATGACTTTGCATGAGAATTGACTAAGATTATAGAATTTTGATTATCTTTTAAGTAAAGCGAGTTTCCTTTTTTATTTTTAAGGGATTGAACAGTCTGAACTCTAGGCTTTTGTTTTTTGGGGATTTTTTTTTGCCCCTTTTTATGTGAGTTTCAGGATGTGGTATTAGATGTAATTTCTGAGATCTTTCTCTCTGCCTTTCTCCTTCCTGTTACCGAGACCGCCCCTCCCTGTCTCTGACCTGCTCAATCAGGTTGCATTGTAAGTGCAAAGTTTTGTCCCAGAAGGCGTCTCTGGTGTTTGGTTTTGACGACACCCAGGCTCTGAGCCCAAGACGGCTTCAGTGCCATTAGAACATCCTTTGTGCTGCTTGTGTGTCCATTAGGAGCTCTGCATCCGTGAAAATAGACAAATGCAGTGGATATCGCAAGTGATGAAGCCTGAGTGAGTGCGGAACACTCTGACCATGTACATTTTTGAGGTACACTAATTTAATAGAATTTCGTACTATGTTGTGGATGAATGTGAAGTCACGCAGCACCAAGACATTTGTAGAGCAGTATTTTCAACAACGTAGCAAATGAAAACACCCATTTTTCCACCGATCTCTGTTGAAACTAAGAGGCCTGGTGAGGACTGGTGGCCACAAACTGCTGCTGCCCACGCGCGGCCTTGCTGCGTTGGCTTCCTGGAGCCATGAGCCCTGAGACCTGTTCACGCTGCACGTTCTTGTCGTGGCTTTTGTCCTGCTGGATTGGACTTCACACATTAGGGAAGAACTTTCTAGAAGAGGAAGAAATCTGAGGACCAAATATAACACTTTGCATGCAGAAAACTCAACGTTTGTTTTGAAAAGGTCTGCAGGGATCACACGAGAACGACTCGCCAGGTTTTCATTTAAGTCTTTGCAATTCCCAGTTGCATTTCCGTGAATCTTCCGTCTCCTGTTTACTTGGTCTGCCTTGTGTTCTTGGCTTGAAAGCCCTTAATCAGTGCTTAGAGAGGCCTCTGAAAATAAAATGCTTATCAAATTCAAGCACTTGTGCAAATTAAAAATTTTAAATAATCATTAATATTAAATTATAACACTATTATCAACATTTTTGAGATATAGGCACTTAAACAAAAAACATGAAAAATCCTCTGGCCAACATGGGTGAGCTACTAAGCTGAGTCCATCTGGACTTTTTAAATAATATTTATTTTATTTTTACGTGCCTTGATCTTTGTGGTAAACCCAAGAGAACTGGGATAAGAAAAGAGATGAACAGTGTGTTTCTGTACAATTAAAAGTACCATGCAGGTCACGCCCTTGAGTTATTAGGGGCTTTGAGATACCATGGATTTTTATGACTGATGCAATATATTGATTTAATGTGTATAATCTGCAAGTTTTTACACATTAACAGGTAGTAGTGTAGACAGATTGTGAACTTTTGATAGGTCAGGGCACTTGCAGTCTGTCATCCAAACAAGGACACATTTGAGAGTGAAAAAGCGGCAGACTTACAACTGCCCCCACACAGGGGCCAGAGGGCTCCCCTGCCTCAGCCAGGCTGCGCGGGAAACCCACAAAGGGGCCGCGTCTTCCCCCCTAACTTCCAGGCAGACCCGCAAGCGGGGAGAGGCCATGTGGCTTCTCCGCCATTCTCAGAGTCTTCCCAGGAAGCCTGCGGCTGAGCCCTTGTAACTGCGTCTTGTAACAATCCGTTTGAAGGAAAAAGTAATTCACTTAAAACTGACTCAGAAGTCAAACTAACAAAAATGTGAACAATTTGTACAAAAGAGACAGAAACCAGGGCTACACGGAGAACTCTGCGCTCCAGAGCCCACCGTCCTCAGACCCACCGGACACAGTGGAGGCGGGTTCCTGGCGGCTGCCCTTCCTCTGTCAAGGACCCCAGGTCCTCAGTTACAAACAGGCACTAAGGTGTGTTCCCTTTAATTAGACTTTCTGGTGAATCTTACGAGTAACAGTTTCCACCATCAAGTAGTCAGCTCATTGCTTCAATTTTTTTAAATTGTAAAGTGACCTAAAGTGAACTCAAAGTTGATTTAAAGCAAAAAGTAAATGTACCGGATCAAGAAGTTTCATGCTGGCTTTGCTCCAGAGTGAAAATGGCGTCTTCCTGGGCGGGCTTCCTCCCCGTCCCTCTGCTCTGCTTTCTGTCCCGTCTCTATCGTCAGACGGGCGAGACGTGCCGTGGCCAACGGTCAGAACGACTGCCTCCTACGTCTGTTCAAGTTCGAGCTCGTGGAGCGGCGTCCCAGCAAACATGCTGCACTCGTCTTTGTTGGCATTAACTGGCCTGACTTGGTCATGTGCTGGGCTGTGAGCCAAGCCCAGCTCAGGTCTGGGTCACGTCTGGACCCACAGAGCCTGGGGTGGGTGAGCCCCCCTCGAACCGCTGGCACGTGAGAGGGAAGCGCTCGCTCCAGACAAACACGGAGAGACTCGATGGAAGTTAAAGCCGGGAAACCCAGCACCATTACGTGTTCTCTACACGCAAGGGCTTCTGGGGGCTGAACTTGAGTCACTGCGAGTGCCAGGCGGGTGAAATTGTTTCTACCAAGTGGCAAGTCCTGCTCTGGGAGCGTCCCTGTGTTCATCAAAGCCTGTGAATCCGGTGCTCTTCCCATCCCCACTTCATAGATGAGGACACTGGGCTGCCGAGAGCCATCGCCTGCCCAGGACAGATGGCCTTTCCGCGATGCCCTCTCTCTCCCCGTCTCGCAGTGAGCTCCTGAACACCTGCCCTGTGCTCCTCCTCCACGGTCCTGTGACACTGCCTCATTCCCACCGAGCACGCAGAGAATACTTGCTGATTCAGCAATTCTGACTCACGGCGGGTGGCCATCCTCACTGCCTCTGCATCTCTGAACCTGTGGCCTCACTGTCCTGTGTCACCTCGTAGATGTGGCGGGCGTCCTGTTCTCTGGCTCTGGTACCTGTAACGTCCCCTGGGGTTTGGTTGAGGTGTGCCACCTGCTACTGCACCCTGTTATTTTGTCCATCTGGAACAGGAGCTTCCCATTTCCCTTCTAGAAGTGAAAATGGTAACCCTTAGTAGAAAAAAATGAATAAAATCAGCATGTCAAGAAGGGCAGGGTGGAAGGCCCGTGAATTCCAGCAGACGTGGATTCCCTGCTGCCTGTGTCATGGGCTGGAGTTGTCCCGCTGTCCTGAGCACTCAGCCAGACTAATGGCAATGCTTCATCACAACCCAGACGGAGCCTTTATCATGCTTGTGACCAAATATCCTTTCCCAAATTGCTGTAGTGTCTCATCCCGGTGCTCATCACTCCAGGCACATGTGCCCTCTGTTATTTCCAAAGGAAAATGCGTTTAGTCAGTGCATCTTCTCGTTTGCTTTGCCACAGCACAACTGCAGCTGGAAGGAGAAGCGTGAGTTGGTTAAAAGGAAGGTGGATTGTGTGAGTTTACTTTGGTTCTGTCTTAGAGACTGTGTGTGTATATTTGACTCTGTCGTCTAAGTAAAGGGCCACACTTCTTTATCTGCAGCTACGAAATTCACAAAGCTCTGACAAATGAAGTTTGTATAAATCTTTTCAGTCAAGTCTGCTCTAGCCCAGTATGAGGCTGGCTACACCCTGTGCCCCATGGGCAGCGTGTCTGATCATGAGACACGATCCCAACCCTACTGGGAGGTTGCGTGATAATAATTCTTAATTCTGAATCACAGCTATGCCCGCGTGACTTGCTGGAGGGGCTGTGGACTTGCCCTGCATACACACGGCTTGGAAAACCTAAGCATTATAGAATGCTATTACACAGAAAATAAAATAGTCTGGCCTTCAGCTCCAATCTACTTTGTAGAAGAAACTGTCTTTAACACCCCTTTTCAGGGCTTCTGCGGAGCTGCTGTTGTAAATGTAACTGACGTCTCTGCATATTTTATTTCCTGATTCCAGGCCTTACGACAGGACTTGCTGCCGTAAAAGCTGGGGGAGGAAGTACTCTTGTCACCATCCACCCCCATCTTTAAATATTTACCTGCATTTCTGATTCTATCAAAAGACCCAGCAACTCTCAACACCCACGAAATAAAATAATCAGTGCCCTGCATATGCTGCCTTTCCCCACTCTCCCTCGCCCATCCTTATGTAACTCCCAGTGCGCAAACCCTCTAAGAAAATTATCGGTATCTTAACATTTCAAATTTTTAGTAGTTTTCTACCTGCTTATAAATGGCTTCTAAAACTGAAACTCAGTGATGGCATGAACACTGTTATGAATATGTAGTGATGTTTAACTTTGAAGCATGTAATGTCATGGCAGCCTTGGGACGTGGGACTCAACAAATGAGAGTCATTCCAGAATGTTTTAAGCATCAAGGCTAAGGGAGTCTCTATTTCTCTCTCCTAACCTACTGAACCTTCCATCACAGACACAGAAAACAAACTGATGGGTACCCCAGGGAGGGACAAATTGGGAGTTTGGAGTTAGCAGATACACACCACTATATACAAAACAGATAAACAACAAGGTCCTAGGGTGTGGCATGGGAACTATATTAAATATCTTATAATAATCTAGAACGAAAAAGAATATGAAAAAGAATACACGTGCATAACTGAATCACTACGCTGCCCACCAGTGACCGACACAGCCCTGTATGTCAACGGTACTTCAACAGGGAAAAGAGAAGCGTCTCTGCCTCCATTACGGACCACGTGCCATTTTAGCTCCCACACATTTGCAATGTTTGAAGATTCTATCTGGTAACCGGAAATCTGGGCATTTTACTGTAATTGCAATTTTATTTCACAGGTATCCTGGATTCTCATCCTACAGTACCAGGCTCCTTTCACAGAATCCGCGGAAGACAGTTTGGACACGCCATTACTTTAACCTCAGTGGTTTATATTGATGAAATCACCTGCGGGGGCCGCAAAGCGCTTCTGTGATGTTTGTGCAGTTGTCGTCCCAGTGTTCCTTCCTTTCCCCAGATTAATGCATAGATGGATGCTGGGGACGACTGAGCCCGTGACGCTGTGGGACTCTGTTCCTTCAGCCTGTTCGTTCTTTGTTCTGTTTGCTGTTCTCGGGCGGGTCTGGAAGCCGTTTCTTTCCTTCACATCCTCATTTTTTCCCAGTGTAATTACATAGTTATGTATCGAACATTTACCCAGTGAGTGAGAACCTGCTTTCTGTGCTTCACGCGGACGAGGCGCTTCCCCCTCACAGCAGCCTGTGGCTCTCTCACAGGGAGGAAACCAAAGCACAGAAGTCCGATGTCGGACGCTCTTAATCACTGGGCTTCTTGCAGTGTGATAAACAAGGCCCGAAACACCCCAGAGGCCAGGATTTACACACAGCGTAGTTCAGATGAAACGCTGCCCTGATTTCTTCATAGAAGAGAAGACACTGAGTCAGTGCTGTCATGTTGTCTCTGACCTGTCTGTTTCTCCTGAAAATATATTTGCGGTTTTCTTTCAAAAGCTTTTTTTTTTTTTTTTTTCATCTTTGAGGCCAAAGGAGCTTAGAACAGCCCTGCATTCATGAGAACACACACTTTGGGAATGAGTGTTTGAGAGCACATGGCGAGTGGAGTGGCCACGTCAGAACGGGGACCTTTCAGAGGACACTGTTCCCAAAGTTAAGGAAGAAAAACAGGCAGCATCGTGCACAGACTAGGGCGTAACGCCCGTGAACACCTGTGAACAGTCTCTTCTCAACTGTTCATTTACTCTGAGCTCCGCTGACAACAGTAAACATCACGATGCAAGTTTGTGGTCGCCTGTCCTGACTCCCTCGGAGAGTGTCGCTGGTCACAGCGCTGAGTCACGGCGTGTCGGGGCGAGAGTCCCTCCACGCGTAGGAACCGTGGCTTTAAAGTCGTTTGGCTCAGACGTCTCACTCGGCGTCCTCTCCCATTAAGCTGAAGGGCATGGAGTCCGCGAACCTGGAAGCGCCCTGAAACGTGCACGAGCGCGGCCCCACGGAGCCCGGATTCTGGCGCCCAGGCTCCCGAGCAGCCTCTGGTCTCTGAAGAAGACTCTGAGACGAGGCGCTTCCATTATTACTTTGCTCTTAAGCTTTTACTTATATTGTGTACGAAAATAGTCAACTTTGCTTTTCATTACACGGTGTTGCAATAAAACCCTGCACTCATTCTCACCCCGGAGGCTGGGGGCCCCATCCCCAGGCCCCTGTCACTCACTCTCCTTTCCCGGGGTCTGGACCGTCCGTCGTGGACTTGGCCTTCCCCCCGTCCCAGGAGTTTTGTTTTCCTTGGCAGTCTCCTTCAGGACTGCGCAGAGCGCTGAGAGGGGCCCAGGAAGGGTCCCTGTGTTGCCAGAGACGCACGAACTGCACCTGGACATGGTGTCAGGACCCCGAGTCGGTGGGGAGCCCTGCACCCCCTGCGGACACGGTGTGGTCTGTGCCCTGCTCCTGGCTGTGGGCTCGCTTACTTTTGGTCTTAATTGTCGCATTAAAAATGGGCAAAATCCTCATCAAAGACCCTCTGTTAGATATCTGTGTGGTCCAGAGGAGCTTCTCAAGCCAATGGAATGCCTCACAATTTGGGATTTGCAGACGATTATGATTAAATGAGGCACAAGGTGCCCTCCTTGCCACGCTCTCTTCTGTCTCTCACACACGCACCATCACACACACAGAAACACTCACTCGTGCAAAGCATTTGGACTTACACTTCTCTCATCTTTTAAATGACCCTCCATCTAATTGCTCTATGCATTCCTTGCCAAAAAATAAAAAAACAAAAATAAAGAGCATCTGACACAATTTTTTCCTGAACTGTATAGAAATGGCCAATCAATTCATGTAAAATTTGTTAGTTTCAACTGAGATTTTAATTTTGATTCTGTCTTCATTGTGACTGCTTGGCTTCAATAAAGCAATTTCACAGTGGTTTCTAAGCCACTGTGACACCTCGTCCCACCGCACAGGAGCTGACTGTCACACAGTGACAGGCAAAGCGCACCCTGGAGAGCCTCTCAGAGCTCAGAAGTCAGGCAGCCGCGATTCGCCAGCAGGGCCTGGCCTTCCTCCGGCTTCGCCCTGTGTTATGCGATCCGCCTCGCAGGGCGCTGTTTAGGATAGAATGACACCACACGCAGGAGCACTGAGTAAAATCGCCTGCACGGAGCAGTTACGAGGGTTTCAGTGAGGCCTAAATAGGATAAATTACCTATTTCCTGTCCTTGACACACAGGAGGTACTTAAAGATAAGGGCCCCCTCTGACGTCAGCTTCCTGAGCAGCGCACACTTGGTCGCAGGAGTTACGATGATGACAAGATGGTCTATGGGACGCAGCCCCACAAAATAAATGAGGCCCCTTTTGTGAAACAGACGCTTAGTGTCTGGAGTGAAATGTGTCTGGATCGCTCTGGGTCAACGGAAGAAAAGCCTAGTAAGGCTGGCGACTGGGGTGGCGGTCCTGGCCAGGGTCCGAATGCGGTGGGTCTTGTGGTTTGCCCAGAATTCAGGTGGGGCCCTCAGGGCGGGGGCTTGTCAGCCTCAGGGGCCCCCTCAGCTCAACGGTGATGGCCCCACGCAGACTTCCTCCGTTTGTGACGCTGCTGCTTCCAAGCGCCTTCCCCTGGTCTCCCACACTGGCGTAAGGACCCACCAGCCGGGCCTCTCTCCACGGAGAAGGGAACCCTTGTCAGAACCCAGCACGGGGCCTCCTGGGGCCTGCACGCAGCTCGGGTTTCTTCCAGCCTCTCCCTTTTCATCTCTCTCTGTCGCCTGCAGTGACTCTGGAGCTGGAGTCCACTCCTTCTCCGTTCACACCCGCTGAGGGGCAGCCCTGCCCTGGGAGGGCGGGCGCACACGGCCCGGCAGCGTCCGCACCGGCGGGGCGGACACCGTCACACCATCTGAGGCACCGCCACCTCATCCACGTGCGGGACTACCTGCAGAACGGGGGGTGTGTTCCCACCGACAGGGTTCCTTCCAGAGCGGGGCTTCCCCGTGTGGGGAGCAGAACGGAGGACGTCCGTCCCTGAGGGGAGAGGAGGGTCTCCTTGCTTTTCCCAGCTGTGTGCTGGGAGGCATGCCCTTCTCAGGCCTCAGTCCTCCCTCCCTCCCTCTGTTAGAGCAGAGAAAGGGGGGCGCAGGCCAAATTCGGGAAATCCCTACATCATGTGAACAGCGGGGTCCCGGCAGAGAAAGAAAAGCAGGAACTTCTGGCTGATAGAAGGTCACACATTTTGGGGTGACAAGTGCCCTGGAGACCAACAGAGAAAGATGGGAAAGAGGCAGGAGTCTCCAGTGACCGAGTGTAGCCTTTTGCTCATTATGCCCTCATTTCATTAAAATTAGCCCCGCAGATCAGAAGCCCCTATCATGCACACTTCCCATCCAGACTAAGTAAGGACAGAACTCCCTCCTCCCTTCGGGAAGGTGGAGCTGGGATGGAAATCAGAGAACACGACCCCAGACCCTTCCCTCTGCAGCAAGCATTCTGCTCATTCATTTTTACACCCCGTGTAGCCAGCTTGTCAAAGAAACTCGGGGCAGCCGCACAGCTGAGCTGCCCGCTCCCCCCGAGAGCGTCCCATCCGCCCCTTGACACATCCCTGCTTCGTTGTCTTAACCTCCGCGTCTCCTCTCTGGATCCTCTCTGCAAGACAAGGTCTGAATCACGGCCACACGCCCGTGGAACACCAGCGGCCAAAGCCGTAGACACGCTGTTCTCAGGAGCAGGAACACGTAGCAGCTGAATTGAAAAAAAAAGTGTGGTTGGTTTCCAGTGGTTCACACACCGTTGTCATCCGATCCCACATCCCACTGGGCTAGAGCCAGTTTTAGGGTTCGTCCTATTGAGACGGGGGAGTCAAGGTGCAGAGGGTAAACGAACTGTCAGGGAGCCCTTGGTGGGCGAGTCCCGCAGCCGGGGGAGGTCCAGTCCTTCTGACCCCGAGTCTCCCTTTCCTGTGCCCCCGTGAGCCCCCATGCGCCCCCAGAAGACGATGCCCACTTGGCTCAAAACCAGCGTGGCCTCTCTGCTGGCTCTGCCTGGGTCTCAGAGGTGCCCAGACCCTTCAGAATCACTTAGAATTGAAGTTCAGGATAACAGCTTCCCAGAAGTTTCCCAACGGCAGCACGTTCTTTACCCCGTATCTCATGTCTGACCCCAGAGGTCATCCATGCATCCGACTGTGAAGCCCTGGCTGTAAAACCAAGCTCCCATGGCCCCCAAGCTCTGAGCGAGTGTGCCGAGCTGGGCTGGTCCCCCCGGTGACGGGCATCCGTGGCCCTCAAGTGACCTACGTGTTCGCACCGTCTATTGCGTTGAAAGGAAGGAGGCTCATTGTGAAAAAGAGGGGCCACGGCCATTGAATGATTAATTCTGTTTCACCCACTGGCAGGTGAGTGTTCGCTTCCCCCTCTGCCGTGGGAGGAGAGCAAACTGAGCTTCTGCTTCAGAAACGCTAACTAAAAGGAAGCCCCCCCAGTGACTGCACTTCCCTGTGAACCCAGTGGAGTGTCACTGTGATCTCCTACTGCAGAGAGCGGCTGAATGACGAGACCAGTTAGAGAAAGTCTGGTCAAACTGAAAAGGGCGGCGTTCCTCCTCCGCATGGAGTTACCCGGGGGCTTCAGTCGCCACGGGACACGGACATAGTTTTCACAGAGCGTGGCTTCTGCTTGTTGACCAAGCTGAGTCCCTGCACCGGGAACCCGGCGCCTCTTCTGAAATCTCTGGATGGTTAATGTTAGTTGCCATAGACTTTTGGACGCCAGCCATTTTCCACCACGAAAGACAGAGCTGGGAATAATGATTACGTAAGAGGCAGTATCTCAGACCGAGACCCTTCGAGGCGGCGGGCAGTCCTCCATCATGATGACCAGGGCCTGTCAAGTGCCCCGGCGCGGCTTCTGCTGTCATTCCGGGTCCTGCACAGACAGTGGCCGGCGGTCCCGGTCTGCCGCCGCCGCCAAGCACGCCGACAGCTCGGCCTGGACACGCGGGGCAGCGCTCAGAACGGTGCTTACAGTGCACAGTGCCTTGTCTGGGTGCCATTTATCACGTGGGAGACGCTGCTCAGTCTATCAGTAGCCTTGGGTTTGGCCCTGCTCTGTGCAAGACAGAATTCCTAATGCTGTAGGGGAAAGAAAGGAATCTGTTAGGATCTCTGGTCTCAGGAAGCTTACAGCTGACCCTCTTGGAACCCATTTCTGGAGAGAAGGACACTGTGGAAGGCCTGGCTGGCGGAGGCAGAGGTGCGCTCTTGGCCCTGCAGTTCTGGCCCCGGGGGTGCAGGTGGCAGAAAGTGTCACTGTGACGTGTGTGAGTGAGACATGCGGGTGGCAGAGGCTGGGGAGGATTTCCATCCTCATAGTCAGTTTGGAAATACCTCGTGAGAACTTGAAAAAGAAAAGAAACCCCGGCAGGATGTTCTATGGATTTTAGGAGTGTTTCCTGTTGATGGACGTCAGCCCTGGTGGCTATGAATTGCCCTGGGGTGTGCTCAGGGGCAGAGTCCGACTCAGCAGTTCTGTAGTGAGGTCCAGGGTGACCCTGGATCTCTAACAGCTCCTTGGAGCAGCCTGGAGCAGCCCTGACCTGGAGCCATGAGGCTGAGCCCCTGACTGAGTGGAATTTTCTTGGGGTCGGACCCCCGGTGTGAGAATTCGCCAGGAAGCAAAGAGGCAGAGCGGGTCTTCGGGAAACCCCGACTCCTGGCACAGGCTCAGATGATGAGAGAAGGAAAGGGGGTCACAGCTGACTGACATCACCCCGAATAATGCCTCCTTGCTTTGGAAAGAGAGAGGGTCCCTGCTGGTCTGTCTGCCCTCCCTGTCACCCTCCAGGGCTCGGGGTTAACCCCAGGCTTGGGAGGGAGCAGAAATAACACAACCACAGTTGGGACCCAGGACGGCCGTCCGGGCCAACCATCCCAGCTCTTCATCGAATCACAGACAATCAGACCACCACGCTGTCCACAAGCAGCAGACTCCCTCTTCCCTCCTCCCTCCTCCCTCAGGTCCCCCTGCCCCGCAGTGCTGTCTCCCCACTGTCGCCTAGAGCCCTGCACACCCATCGCACAAGCCTCCTCACTGCTTCCGTGCCCTCGCTGGCTCCTCTCTGTCTAGAGGTCAAGGTCTCCTCCCTGACAGCGTCCTGTCACCCTCACTTCTCCATCCCAACCCACCACACCGCCGGCTTCTCCTGCCCTCTGCTCGGCGCACACTGAGCGCCTGGACGCACATCTCCGGGCCCTGACCCAGAGCTTCCGCTGCCATAGACCTGTGTTCCTGGTGAACCCTCTCTCTGGGCGCCCCTTGCCTCCGGACCTCTCAAACCCCCACGTTTCTTCTCTGAGGGAAACCCGCACAAGAGTCAGGACCCGACTCAGGTGTCGCCCTCTCCAAAGCCTCCCAGCCGTCCAGGCTGAACCAGTTACACCCTTTGCCCTAGATGACGCTTGACTATGATCTTAGTTTCTTCACACATTCAGGAACTTTGTCTTAAGCACATACAGGAGACTTTATAACAGCACCGTCCGGCTTTTGTTGTTTATTTCTTTCCCTTCTAGATGACGTGACCCCAGGGCAGAAAAAACGCAACTTCTGCTTCATGGCTTTTGTTCTTTATTTTAGCGGCAGTAGGGTGCCACGGTTAAGAGTCTGACATCTGAGAGGCTGAATTCGAAGCAAGGTTTTAATCACCGGGAAAATTAATGAGCCACGTGGAGCCTGCTTCTTGAGTTTCCCGATCTGCAAAATGAGGTTAATAGTAGGACTTGTCTTCTGAGCTTCCACGAGGCTCACGTGAGTCTGACTATAAATGCCTTGCTAAGAGCAATGCTAATAAGCGTTACTTAATGATGTTAGGATCCCCAGCATCCAGTGTGGAGGCCGACAGGTGCCCAGAAGGCGCTGCCCGAGACCAGTCACATGGGGCTGAGGAGTCGGTGAGATGCCCGGCCGCGTGACCCGAGCCGTGACGCCAGGTCATCACAGACGGTGAATCAGGGTGCCCACAGCCTCTTTTGCAGCATGGTCCATGTGGGTCTTTTCATTTTCTGACTTAAAATGGAAGGAACCTAAAAGCAGGAACAAGTTCGTGATGAAAGGCCTGTTCCCACGAACTGGCTTAGCCAGAAAGGCAGCGCCCTGGGTCACTGGTTAGGGAATCCGGGACTGGGGAACGGTCAAGTCCACGGAAACTACCGTGCAAAGTTAGGAGGGATCCCAGACTCGTCCTGGCCTGTCTACAGTGACTTCACGCTCCAGCACCTGAGGCGGGTAGCCTGGAGCACTGATGCCCGAAAGTGTTTCAGGACAGGATTTGGACTGAGGTTCTGACACCGTGTCGGGTCTATAAGCAAGAATTCATGTGCTAGAAATTCGGTGACCATCCAGAGCGACGCTTCTCCGACTGGTTGGTTTGGGGACCCCTTTTCACTCTCAAAAATCACTGAGGATCTCAAAGTCATTTTGTGCATCACACAACATTTTTGTGATTTACATCAAAAGTGACAAAGGCCCTCTAGATAAATATCATACACAGAGGAGAGACCAGGTTAAATAAAATGAAATAAAATGCGTCTTTGCTCCAAACTGAACAAAAATGTACAAGTTTACCTCAGGGAAAAGGAGACCTTGAATCCATTCGACGATGATCTTGGCGAAAAAGAAGTGTTTTCCCTCAAAATAAAAAACTGGATTAAACCTATTCTTCTTTTTATTTCTTAAGTGTTGAGACTTTTGAAAATTGAAAGAAGCATTTAGCTTACGCCTCAGGGAACGAGACACAAGGATGTGTGTGCTCTGACTGGAGTGACCGTCCCCCCACGGCAGTGGCAGGGAGGTGCCAGCTGGGGTGTTGTCTGCACCAGGAGGCAGCCGTCTAGGGAAGGACCCTCCTGCCTGATGCCTCCGCCCACGTCCGCTCAGGCTCCCGTGGGAGCGGACTGTCTGTCAGAGCTTCCTCCCCTCTGGATTGACACAATTGCCTCTCCTCTGCAGAGGCAGTGGGACTCCTTCCACTGAACCGGCCGCACCATTAAAAAGAACATTCGGATTCATTTATCACCAAGGAAGTGAAGTCTGGTTGCTAGGCACAGCAGTGTTGCCATGGGACCCACGGTGTGAGGCCGCCTTAGTTATTACCTTATATTTCCATCTCCAATTAACACTCCCAGCCGCGTCTGACATTCGCTGCCACAGCAGATTTGCTTCCTACGAGGGTCTCCGACATTCATGTGTTTTATTCATTCTTTTCCTTCCTTCTCTCAACATGGGACTCCCTGTTGATTAAAAACAACAGTTTAACTGAGCAATTAAGCTATTTCCTTATACCAAAAAAAAAAAAAAAAGCTTGCTTTTTCTATCACAACTGCTAACAGTCAAGCCTCTAAATCTTACCATTTCCCGACAAATTCTTAGGCCGGAAGCTTCTTCCAGGAGGCGCGTCCCCATTTTGAAATGAGTGTGAAAATGTCTTCGGCCTCTCGTTCCTGCCAACGTGGTCCTAAATGTTTGAAATTTGTTTTCCAAACGAGTAAGTGCCTGGCAGTGCATGAGGACGCCCTCCAGCGACCGGCCAGACCTGCCCCCTTGCTGGAAAGCTCCGTCTGTCCGAGCGGCCTGGGCGCCCCCTGAGGCCGCGGGGGTGCGGGGCTGGGGAGATTTGACTTGTGGTTTTCTTAGAACCGGTTCTCTGTTCCTGCCCCGCCCCAGAGCCTCCTGCCGAGCCTCCAACTTTGTCCTCTTTTACAGCCTCAAACGTATTAGAATCTTGTGCAGAATTAAAATTCCCTTTGCTTTACTTCTGCCGTTACCAGTATCTCTATGGGGCGAGGGGTCTGGGCAACTCTATCCAGGGAACTAAGGAGAAAAGATTGTCTAGATCTGTCCCATCTCTCCTGTGGGAAGTTTGACTTGCGCACTTACCACACATTAAGAAGAAGAACGAAGTCTATTTATTGTTGTTCTGGGAGGAAGAAGGAAGCCGTGAGGCCAGTCTCTGCCCTCCCACCGCCCCACCTTCCCAGCCCTCCCCGGGCATCGGCCTCCAGGGGGAAGGTGGGACGTAGGCGCTCCCATCGGGCGGATGGCCAGACCCCGCTGTCATCATGGGCCGCGTGTGAAAGTGCGAGGCTCTGTCCAGGACGCCGTGTCACCCACCCCAATTTCCGTCTCACGACCAGGACTTGATCCTTCTGATCCTCCCAGAACTGTGGCTTCTCAGAGTCCAAACGTTTAAAACCTTTGTGTCATTTTTTCAGTCCCAGGACTCACTCAGGTCTTCAGGACTGTGGAGCATAATTGTTAGCAGTCCCCCTGCTGTGTCGTGCTTGAGAAAGCCAGGTTTGCTGTTCAGACTTGTCTCCACGGTCGCTGCTGCCTTGCTGGCTAATAAGAGATTCTTCTAACTTTTTCGTCATGTTTGAAATGTGCAAAGTGACTCACACGTCTACACCTCTCCCCGCCTTTGCACAAGGTAATCAGCACCAAATTCGTAAAGAACGTCAAACGGTAAACATTACTTTCATTTCACAAACCCAACACCTAAGACTCCGATAAGAGTAAAAAACATTAGAAATACCCTTGTTATCACGTCACTGATGAAAACAATCGAATTCGAGACGTTAAGAGACTAAACAAATTCCTGCAGCTGCCGTGTTGGAAGCAACAGTCGAATTGAGACACAGCGCCAAGTGCGTGGTTCTCGCTATGACACTATGTATTGTAAAGAGAAATCATTTATTATTTAGAAAAGCAAATGAAAGTTTTCCGTTTTTGCTTCAAGTGTTCTTTCTTCTGCAAAGGTCATTCACCGACTCACAGGCTTCTGACTCAATTCTACAATTAACGGCTGATCATGTGCCGGATGTTTATGGTGGTGCCTAGTATAGAGTGAGGATTTATGTATTAAATAGTAGAATTTGCTCAAGCAATTCACCCCTTGACCTTGCACACTGACTTGAAATGCCACCTCTACCGTGTACTCGACAGTCGCACGTGTTAAACTTGACCTCGCGTCCTAGCTTCCTCGGCTGTTGCACTGGCCCCCATTTACGTCTACGCTGTCACTGCCGCCGAGGCTGTAGGTGGCTTCAAATCCAGTTTAACGTCTGGCTAAGCGGACCTGTGGTCTCTCTCACCTCTTCCTAAAACATGTTGTGATAATTGTCGCTCACATAATTTCAAAATGAGCTGTAGAAAGATGTGTTTGAAATCTCTCTTAAGGCTCTTCAGTGGAATTGGACGTTATTTCTAAGCCAATCTGAGAAGAGTTGCTGTATTTTCAACACTGAGTGCTGCCCGCTTAGCAACACTGCACGTGTCTCCGTTTTTCATCTCCTTTTATGCCCTTTGTCGTCTTATCCTTATATGGCTTCTCTGCAGTTTTTCCTACTTTCATTTCTCGGTTGGATGAAAGAAAAATAAAGCTGAGAGCACTGGCTCCTTGACGACAGGAATGTCTCGTGACAGCTACTGTCTCTGAGGCTTACTTATTCTATCTTTGTTCTGAGATTTTAGAATACTCTTCCTTACTCTTTCTATGCTTATGAATATAAATTATGCTATTTTTATCTAGCTTTTAGAAAGCACAAAATCATCAAAATTCCCTAATAACACTCAAAATCACACTTAAGATAAATCTATTTGAACCTGTATTTTTCTGTTCAATATGAAAAAGGAAGAAACATTTTATTAATAGATTTTTTCTAAATAAGATGGGAAACTACGCTCCTTTTATCCGATCTCATTTCAGTTCCTGGTTAGATGATATTGTTGGAGAATTTTAATAGTTTTAAGAATATTTTATTGTTGTCAGACACACATAAAGTGCATCAAACATTTTATTTGTCTTGGGTTTTTTTTCAGTTATATTTCATAGTAAAGCTTTTTGTTTTGTTTTGTTTTGTTTTGTTTGAGGGGGCAGGTAATTAGGTTTATTTATTTTATTTATTTGTGTCTTAGTGGCGACACTGGGCATTGAACCCAGGACCGTGTGCTTGCTAAGCAGGCTCTACCACTGAACAGTACCCTCCTCCCAGTAATGCTTTTTAACATAAAATGAGTTTGATTAAATATCTTGAATAGACTCACTAAATAGATTCAGCAAATGATTACTGTGAGCCCATTCATATACAAAATTTAACGTAGATGAATGTCCAGTGTATATATGTTTATCTTTCACTCTTATAGATACAATATTACCTGAAAGAAAGCTTGTAAAGTTTATACCTCAACAATTATTGCTCAACAATAAAATTGACACATTTTCCATGTAATTATGATTAAAAATTTTTTTGTAGAAGTATATAGTCAATTTACAATGTTGTGTTAATTTCTGGTGTATAACATAGTGATGTGGTTGTAGATATACATGCGTTCCTTTTCATACTGTTTTTCATTCCAGGCTATTATAAGGTATTGAATGTAGTTCCCTGTGCTCTACGGTAGGACCTTGTTGTTTATCTATTTTATGTATAGTAGTTTTTATCTACAAATCCTGAACTTAAGAAAGTTAAGATTTTTATCATGGGACAAAAATAACAGGTTGTTAATCCTTGGAGCTCACTAAAATAGAGTTAAGGCTAAACACTTGTACAAATCACATGGCAACATTTAAGGCATATGACAAAAATAAAATTACTTTCAAGTTGAAATCATAATTTAAAAGTAAGAATGTGGGACTAAAACCCAGAGTTTAATAATACTGGGAAGAGGGAATATCAAATAGTGCAGTGTCTACTTTTTGGGTAGAGCTCAGTGGTAGAGCACAAGCTTAGCACGCATGAAGCCTGGGTTCCGTCCTCAGTCCTTCTGTTAAAAAAGGAAAAAGACGCTGACCAAATGCAGCTAAGACTTTAGAAGGCATTTTCTGTGAGCATCTTGAGGTGTTCCATGTGGCTTCCTTCCTTCTATGAATATGAGACTGCTTGTCAATAATCAACACTCCAAAAAATTACATAAATAAAAGTAGAAATTGTCAGAGTCAACATGGAAATAAAAAATATGTCAAAGATCAAACTTTCAAGCTCAGGGACTCGGCGTCACTGACAGAGACTTGGCGTGGGGATCTCTGGGGACAGGAAGGACTTTGGTTCTGTTCACAGCAGAGTCCAGCCGAAAAGAGTCAGTGGGGGTGTTCACGTCCGTTGGACACCAACCCTGGAGATAAAGCAAAAGGGAGGGAAGGGTGGACGCCCGGTATTGGGGGCAGTAAGCACCCCATCCATAGGGCACTGCCGGGAACAGTGACGTGTGTGAAATACAAAGTTTTGCCAAAAAAAGGAGACTCACATCCTATTTACAGTGAGAAGTTGGAGGAGATGCGCCATCTTCTCTGCTTAGCCTAAGTTCTGGTCACTCACCTTCTCCAGCTGGACAGTTATGGGAGTTCTCTCCCTCACTGTTCATGACATTGCAATGTAAGAAGAAGGCAAAACAACTCAGGAAACGTCTGGAGAGAACTCCTGAACGCACCAGAAGGAGAGAAGTATCTGCTAATCTCACTTGGGTTCAATGCAAACCAGCTAAACTTTTAAATGAGAAAAAATTTCCCCGAAGTGTTTTTTTTAAAACATGCAAACTTGTGTTTGCTTTTTAGTCTCAAGTGATGTAAGCCAAATGTACTTAAACTAAATGAGGTATAAATACACCCTTGGGTAAAAACATTATTACCATACGATGGTAAATTTTCTTACTTCCCTAAAGGAAGGAACTTTACAAATATGATCCATAACCTTACAAGGTTATATATAAGAGCTGATTTGACAGTGAAATATTGAAAATGTGAGAAAGATAATGAGGCTTCTATGGTCTGAGATCAAACTCCTTTTGAATGGGGTCATGAGCGCATGGCCCACCTTTCTGTGTGTATTTAAATCATATTAGCTCATTTTAAAGGCATTTATGAAATACAGGAAAAAGAGATACATGAACATGGTACCACTAAAGAGAGATTAACAGCAAAAGGCCAGGGAGACCCAAGAAAGTGTGTTGTGGCAGAAAAAAGAGTGGGTTCCAATCTAGGTTATTAACACCCTTCTTAACGTCTTCTACCCAGAGGCGGATTTTATGCATCGGGTCACTATGGTGTAGAATTTAACAAACATCTACCTGGAAAAAATTAACTTATTTTTCTAAGTGGCCAGTTTTAAAGCTCAGGCAGAATATCCAGGTGGGAGCTTGTCAGACACTGGGGAGCCATCCAGTGAGTGTCCCTGCTGCCCTGCCCCCGCCACATCCACACAGCCCCCAGCTGCATCCCCACAGTCCCCTGGCTGCAACCCATGGCCCCCGCCACGCCCCCACGGCCCCCGGCTCAGAAGCTCATTCCGGCCGACACTGCAGACCCTTGGGTGCTGGTTTGTACCGGGGACCTGGGGTCACCAGGCTTGACTCATGTACTTTTCTGTTGCCTGCTGAGCTCAAGTTTGAAATTGAAAATGAATTTTTCCTGAGAGAGTCTGAAGGAGGGATGTGTAAATAAAACGTCATTTTGCTTAGTATCTGAACAAACCCATTGTAGCAGCAACCAGGGCGTGTTTTCACGTACGCAGAACACAGCTGCTTGAAGCAGTTTTACAGTTTCGTTACAGCTAGCAAGACCCAAGCAATCTCCCAGTCGCCGCTGGGAACCAGCCCCAGAGCTTCCTGCAGGAGCACACGGAGCGTTGACATGGCTTAGACTAGGGTTTGGGACAGACCGGCATTAGAACCCTGGTCTCCTGAAGACACTTTAATTCACAACAAATTATTAACAGTGTAGAGTATGATCAACATTTGCCATATCTGAAATTTAATATGCAATATTTAAACAAAATAAGCCAGAAAACAGAATAGTGTTTCTAATTTGAAAAAAGTAGATTTATAGGAGTGGTGCAAATGTTCCTGGAAGTGAGTTAAAAGAAGTTGCCACGTGGGTGAATCCTTCTCTGTGTTCCCAGAGACCCGTTAGCCCCGCCCCACCGCTGCTCTGTCTCCCTTCCTTCCACCGTTTTCCATCCTGTCACCACAAGATGGGCACTGTCCTGGAAATAACTCCCTGTGTGTTCAGAGAAATCGGACACCTCTTGTTCAGAGCTGCATAGTATTTCACTGTGTGGCTGAATCATGGTGTAATCAATCATTCTGCCAAAGATGGGCATTTATGTCATTTCTGATATTTTGCACTTGTGAATAATTCTGCATTGACCACCTTGTGGACAGGCATTTTGTACAGTTGAAGTGTTTCTGGGTAAACTCCCAGAAGGGGAAATGTTGGGCTGAAGGGGAAATGCATGTTGGCAAATTCCGCCCCCCCGCCCCGCGAAGGGCTGTGCTGGTTTGTGTCCCAGCTTCCCCGTTTGCTGAGACGATCCGTGGTCACAGTCGGTTTCAGCTTCCACCGGCCTGGTGTGAGGCAGGTGGCACCTCTGCCGCT
Source organism: Camelus ferus (assembly GCF_009834535.1). NCBI lineage: Eukaryota > Metazoa > Chordata > Mammalia > Artiodactyla > Camelidae > Camelus > Camelus ferus. The sequence goes on along the minus strand of NC_045725.1, from coordinate 2,659,041 downwards.
TCAGGTGCGTTTCTCCGGTCGGAGGTGACACGGCTTTCCGCCTCACCACACCCGTTCCGCTTCCCTGGGTTTGCCCTCTCCTTTCCGGCAGTTCCATTGTAAGAAAGCGGCTCGGCTCTTTACAACTGCATGACTCAGGCTTTTCCAGGGGGGGCCCGCTTGCTCTGACGGGGCCTCCCGGCTCACACGGTGGGGCGCCCTTTGTCGCCAGTCACCTCGTCACGAGAAGTGCCCTCACACAGGCACTGGGCGTTCAGACACACGGTTCAGATTGCTCTGATTTTAGCAAATACCTCGTGGAAACAGCAAGGAGTGTTTATCAAAAAGAATGCGCATTTTGAATTAACTTCTTAAACATTTAAGAAAAAGAGTCTGTGGTTTCTACAAATAAGAGACTTGAGAAGAACCTTTGAGACGGTGACAGAGACAGGTCACCTTGCTGTTGTGTTGGTCTGATTTTTAGGGGACACCGAATTCGGGGGCAGGAAGGTAGCAAGTGGGACAGAATAACCCCAAGGGGGCTGGCTTCATAAAGTGATGCAGAGAGTCAACCAGAATCAGAAGTTTGGAAAGTTGTGTAAAAAGCATACAAATAAAAATAGACCTTTTGTTCCAGAGCAAGTGCTGGGTAGCGGATGAACACGGCACACGAGTTTTAATCCGCGTGTGAACAATGCAAACTGATGAGGGCTGTTGTTGCTGTTTTCTGTAGCCTTTGAAAGAGTGACTAAAAAGAAAAGTACAGATAATAAGTAGAAAATAAAAAAGGACGTGAAGAACTCCTAATGCTAACAGAATGATACTAAATGAATTAATGATGATTTGAGCACTCATCGTAGGTCAACTAATAGTGTTTTGCATTCATTGTTCTAGACTATTGAGTTTTAAAAGAGATACAAGGACACACTTCAAAGAAGGTAGAAATCACAATCCAGCCCTAAGAATTTACATTCAAAAACGGAATGGGCGGGGAGATGTCCTTCATGGCATTTTTTTTGTGCTGAAGGAGCAAGGAGTGATGGATGGGTGCCAACTATTACTCTTCCCTGCTAAGTTACCAAGAGTCAGTGCCTGATTGCCTCTAATTTTCAAATGCACCTTTTGAAGAGTAAATTATAAAATGAACGATGCTCTGGGGCACAGCGTTTGCTTTCTTCCTAAGAGCAATTAAAGGGGAACTTCATTTGAAGTTTATTGGTTACAAACCAAATTTAATCTGTGTCTTGCATCTCGTAGGACAGGGCAAATGGGGAAAATCTAGGGCAAAGGAGTAGGCACTTAGCAAAGACATGAGCCGTGCCCGTGAGCGCTTGAGTGGGGATGTTGGCAGGAAACGTGTGTAACTTTGAACCTTGGGCACTGGGAATGGGTCGGGTGGCCCAGGGATGCTGGTGGCAGAGTTGCAAACACACAGCATGGCCTGCTGGAAAACCGAGCAGGAAAAGTGGTGAAAAAAGAAGCAAAGGTGAAGCAGAATCAGCCAGCGAACAGCCAGACGCCGAGGACAAGGCAGGTGCTGGGGGGGGGGGGGGGCTCTGCCCAGGCCTGGGGATGGAGCCCTTGGAGGCTCCAAGGAGGCAAAGGCATTGCTCCCACAGACTGACCTCCATCCGAGGCGCACACGGGACGACGGCAGAGGACCCCCTCCAGTTTCTCTGCCCTGTGAGAAGCCCTGCGCCGTCTCCTCAGGGCCGGAGGCCGGCGGGCAGCCTTGCCTGGCGAGGGCGCGTGAGCAGCGCCGACGACTGGTCTGCTGAGTACAGGGGTTTATTCAGGCGTCCCCCGCCCAGGGCGCCGCGAGCCAGCGGGGCGGCAAGGCAAGCGACGACCCTTCTCCTGCGGGACGCGGTCCAGTGCAGCGGGCGGCCCGTCGCTGAGGAGCCCCCGCCGCCCCCCCCCCGGCCCCGCTTGGCTCCTCCGTCACCTGCTCGGGCCGGCTCGCCGCCCCGGTGCCCCTCCCGGGGCCGCCCTTGTCCCCGCCGCGGGCTCCACAGCCCTCTCTCGGTGACCCTCCCGTGGGGGCCCCCGGGGGCGCCGCGCCCGTGCTGCGGGGCGGGGGCCGGTCTGGGCGCGGGGGCGCGCGGGGCGGGGCGCGCGGGGCGGGGGCGCTCACGGGTGACTTAGTATTTAACCGCCGGGTGCTCGTGCAGAACCCAGTCGCTTCTGATGGACGTTTCCTCGCCTTAATGCTGATGCAAGCCGCTGTGGAACACATGCCTTTTTAGGCCGAAGGCAAAGACGCTCTTCAGCTTTTCATTTTTATTTAAAGTTGAGTCAGGAGAGAATGTCAGAAAGATTCATCTTCTGTGCTGCGGACCTGCTACTGCGGATCGAAAGCTTCCTTGGCTGCTTCGTGACCGTGCTGTTACCTTTCAGAGAGAAAACTACTGCTGTCGTCGTAATTCTTGTCACAGGTCATTTTCTCACAGGAAAAAAACCCGTTGGGGGCACTTTCCCCTTTGAACTTTTAAAGAAGGTGTTTAGGTAAAGCCTACGCATCTGGCTGACTCCACACACGGAGACACACGGACACACACATGGAGACACGCAGACACACACACGGACACACACACGGACACACACACGGAGACACACAGACACACACGGAGACACACACGGAGACACACAGACACACACACGGAGACACACAGTCACGACTTGAGTATGTTCCATCTCCTTTCTTTCTCGCCCGGCTCCTAGCAGGATGTTGTGAATGTGTGACATGAATTTACACAGCCTGGCTGTAGTGTGGTTATAACATTCTTTTTTTTCACCAACTGGACCAATGTGTTGAGTTTCTTTTTTTCTATTGAAGTATGATCAGCCACCACGTGTCAGTCTCTGGGGACAGTGTCGTGTCCCCACCATGCATGTACATACATGTATTTGCCTTCATATTCTTTGAAAACCTCTGTCTTTTAATTGGTGCTTTTAGACCACGAACAGTCAGAGTGGGTACTGACACAGCTGGATTAAAATCAACCATGTTCGTTACTGTCCCTTCTTCTTTGTTTTTATTTTTGTCTTGCTCTCGTTTTTTGTCTCTTGCACTTTTCTGTGACTCCATTTTCTCTCTTTTCTTGGTGTATCAGTTAGACTTACTTTTAATTTTCTTTTTCAGTGGTTGCCCTAGGGTTTGCAATATGGATTTACTGTGAATCCAAGTCCACTTTCAAGTAACACTAAACCATTTCATGGGTAATGTGAATACATTGCAACCAAATAACCCCAATTCCTCCTCCATCCCTTGTTTCATTGTGTCATTCACTTTGCTTAATGTGAGCGCACGTACACACATAAGACATACACACAAGATGCACAATCAGATACACTGTTGGCTTTACTATTTTGGACAAACTATCATTTGTTAGATCAATTAAACATAAGAAAAATAAAGGTCTTTGCTTTACCTTCACTTATTACTTCTTTTACACTCTACTCTGTGTAGATATGAGTCTCTGACCTAGATTATTTCCCTTCTCTCTAAAGAACTTACGTTAGCATTTCTTGCAAGTCAGGTTTACTGGCAAACCCTAAGCCAGTCGACCAACTTAAACACATATTTAGAAGGACAGACGCTGTGAAACCCCCTAGGAAGGAGAGAACCTAGACTGAGGCTCATGGAAAAACCCCCAAAGTGAGCCCAGAGACAAGACTGAAGGATGCAGACAAAGTTCGAGACAAGAAGAAAAGCCCGAGGAAGGAGAGAGAAGTGGGCAGTCGAGCGGCGCCTTAGAGAGAGCCTCTTCCACGCGAGAAGAGCTTAGGATGAGGGAAGACTCCATAAATTAAGCACAGAACCAACAGATTAGAAACAAGAAACAAGGGGAAATTCTAGAAAAAGATAAATCCACGTGAGCTACAGCAAAGAATGCTTGAGAGTGCTGTCAGTTTCCTTCAGGCAAAGAGGGAGGGGAGCAGAGGGACCCTCTGGCACCCGCGCACTCACAGCTTCCTCCTCGACCCTCCCCGGGCCTCGCACCCCCGTGGCTGTGATTCCACCGCAGCTTATGAGGCCTGTGGTCAGTGGGAAAAAGACAGGGCAGCTGTTTTAACCGAAGGGCAGCCAAAGAAAGCCTGAATAGTAACTCTTCCCATGAGTAGATCCTTCCTTTACTTGACATCAACTTTGTCCAATCTGGGGATGATGAAATGTCCTGAATTTAGACCCTGGTGATGTGCTGTAAATATAATTCCTTTTAAATATGCTAAAACCCATGGAAATGAATACTTCAAATGAACCAAGTTTGCAATATATAAATTCAATCTCAATAATGCTATTTTATTTTATTTTGTTTTATTCGGGGGGGGGGTATTAGGTTTATTTATCTATTTATTTTTAATGGAGGTCCCGGGGATTGAACCCAGGACCTTGTGTGTGCTGCGCACACACTCTTACCACTGAGCTGTGCCCTACCCCCCTATAATGCTGATTTTAAAAATGTACGTGTTCCACCTTTGTCTTTTTGCCCTAGAAGGAGCAGACTGCTACGTGCAGGGGAAATTTCTTAGTAGGATCTTAAGAGAATTTGTTGTGATAAAATAGAAATGCTAACTTTATTTTTAAAAATGATGTTTTTCAACCATCTCAGTGATACTGTTAAACAGTGGTTCTTTAACATTTTATTAGGTAGTCAGTAAGTCTGGTTTTCTTTTAGCTTTTTGAAAGTTTCTGAAATACTTCGCACATGAAATGATCCGTTTATAATGAGTGCTCTGTGACACAGCACAGCGACTCCCTCATTATCTAAGGACGCACACGCCTTCCCCAGGGGCCCCTCGAGTTCCCTTCCTTTCCTGTCCAGGGAGTCGCTCAGATTGACTTATTGGTTCTGTTCATTTAGCACAACACGTTTTCAGAATCTTCATCTTTAAAAGACCAATGTGCATTGTGGTTTATTTGAAACTCCTTTCAGGTGTAACCACTCTAGTTTTCTGATACTAAATAAAAAATTGTATCCACCACCCCAAGCTCTGAAACATCACAGGTGCCCATTAATGAATTTTTATAAGGACAATATATACATTTTGGAGAGAAATATTTTGCACTGTATTTTCCTCTATGCCACACCATGTCAACATTCTTTTTTTTTTTTTTTTTTTTTTTTTGTACTTCAAAAAACACTCATAGCTTGAACAACACTGTCCTTGTTAAAAGCGCAGGACTGCAGACGTGGAGATTGCGGCCGGTCTCCAGAACTGAAGGACCGCTGTCAGCAGGGAGAGGCACTCAGGATGGTGAAATCTTCAGGTGGGGCGCCCGATGACCCCCTGCAAGATGGTGCACAGTTGAGGGGACTGCGAGAAACAGTGCTGAGCAATGAATGCTCTGACCTCCTTTAAGGGAGGATTGCAAAAACTTCACTGCCATAGACTGAGGTTTCTTTCCTTACGCATGTGAGCAAAGACAGGTGTGTTCCGGATGCACGAATAGTTATACTTAGCACTTGGTGTGTATTCACATTCCAAGCAATTCATTATGAAAATTCTCAAAAAGGCAATTAGAGGAGTTTAACCCACTCTTTATCCTTATAAGAACCCTGAGAGCTTTTCCCAGCGAACACTTTCATTCTGAGGCTCTCTCCTTTGGAGTAATTGTTGAATTATTAGATCATTGATTATATAAAGTGTCCATCATTCCACCAAGCACTAGAATGTTATAATTCTACGGATAAAGTATTTTGAAGAAGAATCGCTGAAGATTGCACAAAACTATGTTACTTATTTTCCTGGGTGACTTAAAGACAAAACACGGGGACACACCTTGCAAATTCCATCTCGTGGTCTGGCAGGACTTCGGTTCTTTCCCTTTGTGGAGAGCACTTTGCTTGCAGGTTGTCATCCAGGTAAACGCACTTGGAAGCTCCATGTCCATCGCCCTGTACGGGTGTCCACCTGTGTGTGGACAGGCAAGCGCGTTTGTACTTGCATTAGAGTTTCACGCACTGTTGTCCAAACTTCTAGAGAACGTAACGTGTGGCCAACGGGAGAGTTTCACCCTTAGGCCAGATCCCAGCAGGTGCCTCTGCTCTCCTGAGAGAAATCAGCCATTTTGGCACTTGTATGAGTTTTGCTGTGAAGTATTTGTCTAATAATCTACATATTTCATAGCTTATGACTTACAAGAGCTACTTTCTTATTTTTGGATGGACCAAAGATAAAAGTAAACTAAACTTACAGTGTACTTTCAACTAAATTTTAAGTATTTGACATATTACTCATTCATAACATTTTGTATTATTTTGTTCTGCTTTAGGTGGCCTGCCATGAAATTTAAATGTTTTGGGAAAGTTATTCCTCAAACTGACCACGAGGAGCAACCACAGTGAGGACGAGAAGAATAAATATCAAATTGTCTAGGTAGAGAATGAGTCTTACTTCCTCCTTTTTCTCCACTCCAAACCTGAAAACTAAAGCCATTGCCCAGGAAAAGACACTGGGACGCACATGACCATACTAACAACAGTTACCCATGGTTCGTGGGCCGGTGTGGTTTAATTTTCTTCTTTGTGCTTTTTTGTATTTTCTAAATGTCTAAAAGTTTATCTTCCTTTATTTTCACGGTGATTGTTTGAGTAGAAATACATACGCAGGCGTGGACCCCATCACGGAGGAACAAGTGAGTCATGGGAAGGGGTCTGGCTTCACCCCGTGGGAAAGGAAGACGCACTGAGACTCTCGGGAGGGAGGTGAGAAAATGCGGGCTTTAGAAGTCTCGCTCTTGGGGGAAGAAGAGAAGAGTCTTCCAGAAAGACAAGAAAGAAGCCAACAGTCACGATGCTCTTCGGGGGAGCAGTGAGCACGCAGTGATCCCCAGTAGGGGACGGTGCCAGGTGACGATGGTGACACAGAGTACGGAGAGGAGCAGGGGATGCAGACGGGATCCAGGGACGTGGGCACCGGGAGCTGCGAGGGAGGAGGGACCTAGTCACCGTCTCACCCCACCCGCCGACCTCCCTGAGAGTCCGCTCCCTCCTCCCTGCACAGGGCAGCGAGTCACCAGCCCAGGGGCTGAGCTCCGGTTACTGAGTGGGTCATGAGCCACACGGGACTAATGACAACAGAGGAGGCTGGACCGTCCATGGGGACGCCCCGTGTCTGTGCCTCAGCTGGTTCTGGAGGCCTGGAAGGCTTCAGCTCACAACAGGGTGGTTAGAGGTCAGACTGTGTTGTCTCACGACAAAATAAAATAGTGCAATCTGCTGACCTGCTTTGTCCCGCCTGGCTTAGAGAGGACACTGGGTGCCCGTCCCTTGACCTTCCCCACGTGTCTCTCTCCCTGCGGTCATCTGCCTCTGGCTCCTGGTCCCTGCTCCTGACTTTGGCTGTTGCTGGAACATCCCCACGTCTCTCTAGCAGCCGGTCCTGTTTGCCATTTTGATGGAAATCTGGTGCACTTAACTCTTAATTTTTTTTTAATGGAGTATAGTCAATTTGCAATGGTGTGTTAATTTCTGGTGTACAGCATAGTGATTCAGATATATATATTCCTTTTCATATTCTATCATTCTAGGCTATTACAAGATATTGAATATAGTTCCCTGTGCCTACAGTAGGACCTTGTTTATTTTATATATAGTAGTGTGTATCTGCAAATCCCGAACTCCCAATTTATCCCTCCTCACACCCTTTCCCCTTTGGTAACCATAAGTCTGTGAGTCTGCCTCTGTTTTGCAAACAAGTTCATTTGTGTCTTTTTTTTCAGATACCACAAATGAGTGATATCACATGGTAGTTTTCTTTCTCTGTCTGACTTACTTCACTTAGAATGATGATCTCCGGGTCCATCCATGTTGCTGCAAATGGCATTATTTTATTGTTTGTTATGGCTGAGTAGTGTTCCATTGTATAAATACACCACAACTTCTTTATCCAGTCACCTGTCGATGGACATTTAGGTTGTTTCCATGTCTTGGCTGTTGTAAACAGTGCTGCTGTGAACACTGCAGTGCAGGTGTCTTCTTAAATTAGAGTTCCCACCAGGTATGTGCCCGCGAGTGGGATTGCTGGATCATATGGTCAGTCTATTTTCAGTCTTTTGAGGAATCTCCATTCTGTTTTCCACAGTGGCTGCAGCATTTTACACTTCCACCAGCAGTGTAGGAGGGTTCCCTTTTCTCCACAGCCTCTCCAGCATTTGTCTTTTGTGGACTTTTTAATGGTGGCCGTTCTGACCCGTGTGGTGCACTTAACTCTTAATCACAATTCAAAATGCCACACGGATTTCATTCTCTTCGTCTTAGTCTTTGGTCTCCATGTTCCCGCTTTCTATTTTGATATTTATTGTCTTTATAAAGGGACAGATCCGTTTAAGTGGATTTACTTCTGTCTCTTGGGGAGACCTGGTGCACATTCATGCCATTTTGTAACCTTTTATAGAAGGAATCACTTTGAAATGAAAGAAAGGCGAGAGACAGAGCAGTAGAAACATTTTTGGATCAACATCAGCCCTATATTCATTGATACAGTAAGACTCTCATCTGCTTATTCTGATCGTTTCCACTGTGGCTTGTTTGTCCAGGGAGCTAAATTCTGCACGTAGAAAAGAAGCAATTAATGTGGCTTTCCAAACAACCCTGTTCTTTTTGTGTGTTTTTCCTTGGAGTAGCTCAGACTGCCCCTGACATGGTGGGGTTCTCGTCTCTTGGCCCACAATCTAGGCCTGTCCTTGACCTTCCAGTGGACACGGATGCTTGAGATGCCTGCTGTCTCCTTTCACCACAGACGCCTCGGGTTGCTGAGCAAACATTCTGGAAAAGTTCCGAGTCACAGCCGTGGGTTTCTGCTGCTGTTGCTGCTGTTGCTTTAAACGCTGTTCTGGGACGCGGCCTCTGGTCGGCTTCGGACACGCGTGGTGATTCCCACGCACATGCGGACATCCTTTCTGCAGCCTCCCTTCCTGAAATGCGGCCGTGTCCTCAGCTCCAAACCGGGAAAGGAGCCGGCAGCACCACCACACTGACAGGCCCAGGGACGGCAACCTCGCTGCCACCCGAGACACGGCATTAGAGGCATTTTGATCTTCTCGGTTTTCTCACTGTCTCTGTGCAAAGAGCAGGTCTCATCCTGGTCCGTGCGCAGCCGAGACCCACATGGACACGACCCTCCTCACTGAACTCCCATGACGCCGGTTCAGCTGAGACTTCGAGCCACACGTTAAACAATGTGAGAGCGGCCGCTCCCGCAGACGCAGCAGGCGAACGTCTGTTTGTTTCCTGACACGATGAGTATGGAGGGCGGGGGGGGGGTGGTGGTGGCTGCGGACCCCCACCCCAGCTCCTTCGTCCTGACGTGGAAAGTGCATTCGTGACGAGTGAATTCTCACTTATAAGAAGAAAGGAAGGGAGGGTGGATGACGTCTGCGTCTGTTTGCAGCCGTCGGAGCGTGGCGGGCCCCTGCCAGCTGCGCGAGCCTGTGCGGTTACCCCCCGAGTCACCGCGCTCGCGTGGCCGTGAATCGAAGCGCCGCCCGCACCGACAGGCAGCCCACGCCTGCCCCGCCGACACGGCGCGCCCGGCGAGCCGCACTGATGGCGCTGAGAGAACGGACGCAGCTGCTTCCATTTGAAAAACAAGACGAACAGCCACTGAAAACTCCTTGACCGCGGCTGGGGCTTGGTCAGGCAGGTCACCCCAAAGTATGCCAAGTGACGTAGTGAGTGTTTTGGGTGAGTTTCTTGAGAAAGAGCCGATGGAAGGAGACTGAGCCCCACCTCCGTCCCTGCAGACAGGACGCGAGTCTCCCCGGGAAGGGCTCGCTCCCTCCACCGGTGGTAGCCAGGCGTCCTTGGTGCCGCGGGTGGGGAACTTAGGGCCGGGAAGGCTGTGTGAACAAACCTCCTTATTTCTTTATTCGTTTACTCCCCTCTAAGCCTGTTTACTAACCAGGCGGCCAAGCCTGGTTCTTTGTTCTCTTTCACACTTTGCATCTTTTCCTGTGAGGTATAAGAGCCGCCTGCCGCGGCCACTTCTTAGGGCCCATCTGAGGCCTCCTTGCCCACAAACTGCACTCTTTTCTCCTCTTAATCTGTCTTGTGTCAGTTTGCTTATTAGACCAGCCGAAAGGACCAAGTGGACCAGAGGGAGATGTCCCGCTCCCCAACCCCACCTCAGACAGCAAAGCTAATAAGCCGATCTGCGTAAAGCATCCTTCGGAAGAACTCGGGGCTGCCGCCCCGTGCGCGGTGCCTGTGGGAGGCTGACCACGGTACAATGCAGAGCCGCCTGACTCCTTAGCAAGGCGCTCGAGGCGTTTTGGTGAATCTTAGCAAAGGAATCATCTCAAATACAAATAGCAAGTATTGTGAACGTACTTAGCTGGTAGGAAGACTTCCCCAAACATAGAATTCAGGGCTCCTGGAATCAGGCATGGTTTACCTCTAACAGCTGCAGGAGCCGTCGCGCTTCTGCACCGGGAGGACACGTGTGGGCCCCGCGCACGCTTCCTGTCCCGTGCTGCTGTCTTCTGCGCTCAGGCTGGGTGGCCCCTTTCTTTAACTGAGGCGTAGGCAGTTACGGCGTGTCACTTTCTGGGGTGCAGCACCGTGTTTCTTTACTTTTTAATGCAGAGCTCCCGGCTCCACTGCCGTCATTTCTCTGCTTCCTACGTGTCACCAAGGCGCAGAGAGGTGGGCATAGCAGGGCAGTGACAGGCGCGGCCCAGGAGGTGGGGGAGCGGGGAGGTCGGGGCAGAAGGACGTTGTGAGCGCTGGTATTTGACCAGAGAGGCGGACAGATCCAGAGGGGGAGAGGGGAAGTGAAACCAGCCCCCATCCGCTCGACACAGCCCTCCTCCCACCGCAAGGTGGGAGAGAAATACAGTGAAAATGAAGTGGACATCCGTTCCCCCCCGGGCCCGTCTTCAGCTGTCTGGCTTGTGCTTGTCGGCCAGCGAGGAGGCGTTCCCAGCGGCTCCATCCGTGACCACGACCGGCCGAACCCTGCGCACCCACCTCCGCCTTTCCTCTCCCCCAGAGAAGCCTACAGCACAAGAAGAATGCTTCTCTCCTGGGATTTCTTGTCCTCCTAAGATCCAATAAAGTATGTGAGAATCTAATTACCCCTGAATGAACCAATCTAACTTATTTAGGGAAAAAAATTGAATAAATCAGAACATTCTTTGGACTGAGTAATGCGGCTAAGTACAGTTAGTCTTGATTTATGATACGCTTGGAGCCAAAACATACTTATTATTTCAAGATAAACATTAATATAGCCCTGCTTGTGTTCTCTAGGGGGAAGAAAAAAATATCGCTAATGCACTAGAAACATTTTCACGAATAAGTTGCTATCTCACCTACCTTTTAAAATTTAACTCTTAAAGCCTACATAAACACAAATAGAAGTTTATAAAAATTTTCCGGATTTAGTGTATTAAATCATACATTTCTAATAGAGCCAAATAAATTCATCCCTTCCAAATGCCCTGCAAGTTTTTTGTGCCCCCAAACACTCTGTGACATTCACTCATTCAGTCATCAATTTAACAAGCGTCCCCTGCGCCCCCGTTGCTCGTCAGGAACACCCAGTGAATAATCTGTTCAGCTGCAGCATTTAGCCAATTTGTTCTGAAGGGCTGGGTGTTCGTTACGTGTGATATGTTGTGCTGAGTAATAGGGCTATAAATTTTAATAAGACTTGGTTCCTGCCATTAAGACACGAACAGCCTACTCCGGGCCTTCTGTTATTCCTTTATTTGAATATTCCTTGGGAGGATGGAGGGGACGTGCTGAAAGACATTCACTTCTGAAAAGACATTCACTCCTCAGGCCACAGAGAACATCCTTAAAAAACCCATTAAGACTCCAGTTTAGCTTATGGAGAATGTGGCATCCAAGAGTCGTTCAAGACCCCAAACCGTGAAGCTGACTCTTGGGAAGTGAAGAGAAAGGACTGGGACCCTGGAGCGCTAAGCCTTCTCTCGGCCCACGCAGCTGCTGCCGTCAGCGCTGACGCTTGAATTCTGGGGTCCCTATCTCAGGCGTTGGTGGTAACACTGACCTTTCTTTAGGAAACATACTCTAAGTGGCTCTGGGAGTAAATTTGGCAAAAGCGAATACAAGAGGGAGGATGAATGGCCAGTTCCAAGTTATACCCAGAGAGAATAAGATCAGGGAGCTGAACGGCTCCTCCACGCGTGGCCAGTGGCAGAGCTGCCGCGGCCGAGCACGTGGACCAAGGTGCCCTGCGCTCCTGCACCCCACGAGCATCCCATATTTACAGCTTCCAGCTGGCCCGCAGGGTCGTCCACGGCCACAGACACGTGTGCAGACGTGGGTTAGAGTCCACACACATGCCCCCTTGGTCAGTCTGCTGAGAGGCAGAGAAGACTCTTCAGTGGCAGTGAGTCTCCAAACACCCAGATCTTGGCTTCCAGGAGCCTATTCTGGTGAGAGGAGCCGTGGACCTTGGCAAAATCAGTGACGCGAGGACTGGGGCAGGCAGTCTGCAGGACGATCGTGGAGTATGTCATTGCCAGAAAGCAAGGAAGTGCTCATGCACGCGTGTGCGCGCACACACTCACACACACATCGTAGGTCAGAGCACAGCTGAAGCGATCTGAATGACCGAGCATGGAACAGCGTGGACGAGAGAATAAATAGGATGGTATTAGATTATAACCCAAAGTATGGAATAAACACCATGAGTTTGTCCCGATGTAAGTAAATGACTGAGTAAGTAACTGAACAAGGGAGAACAGACAGATCTGCTGGTGTCACCGGACTCGCATTCAGCTGCTCGCAGCTCCAAAGCAGTAACTCGAGACAGAGTGTGGCCGAACAGACCCGTTGCAGTTGGCTCATGTCAACTACAGGCACCCCCAGCATGACGTGATGAGATGGACATTCACTGTCTCCTCCCCAAAGCCCGTCGCCCGGTCCAACCGTGAGAACTTCAGGCAAATCCCAGCCAAGGGACATTCTGATCACTTCCCAGAAATGTCAAGTTCTTAAAGATCAGGGAGAGTCTGAGAAACTGTCACAGCCAAAAGGAGCCTCAGGAACTGGATGCCTCAGCGTGGTGTCCCAGTGGGATGCAGAGACAGGAGGAGGATGTCAGGGGAAGACTGAGGAATATGTGTAAAATATGGATGTTCATAAAAACGAGTCACTGTTGGTTCATTAATTGTGACAAATGTGCCATAGTAATCAAGTCGTTAATAACAGGGAAATTGGCCTGGGGTATTGAGAACTCTACACTATCTCTGCAATTTTTATGTGAATATAAATCTATTCTTTAAAAAGTTTATTAAGAAAACAGAAAATACATCATGGTCATGATTTCAAATATTATGACCTTTTAAAGAAATATGTGAAGTATTTATAAAATAATGTTATGTCTGGGATCTGCTTTAAAACACATGAAGTGTCCCGTAAGTAAGAATTACAGACCACACGAGAATAACAAGATGAAATCTGAAGCTGGATGACGGGGCTCCTTGCATCATCCTTTCTACTTTTGTGAACAAATATGAATATAAAAATACTCGAGCCTTGAAAAGGGAAGGCAACTCATGGAAGAAATATTGTAAATGGCTAGTAAGCATATAGAAAAGTACAACTTCTCACAGCAAAACTGCCAACACAACCCAAACGGTCTTCAGCAGAGTGACTGAGAAATGCAGTGCAACAGAACCCTACTATTACACAGCACACATTTGCGCTACAGGATAAGGCATGAGTTACGGACACACTGACATGAAAGGATACGCGAGATGTTTTGCCTGAAGAGGGCAAGCTACTAAACAGCTTCTAAAGGAAGATGTACGGTATTTACAGAAACGGTTGACAATATGCGCAATCACGTGAGTGCGCGACGTCAACTGGAGGCCAGCCCTTGGGCCCAGGGTGAGAAGGAATCGAATTTCATCCCTAGAGACTTTTACTTTCCATCCAATAAATGGAATTTCATACCATGAGAGGCAGCACAATTAAAATACAAAAGAAAACCCGTTTTTGAAATCCTATTTATTATAAAATCTGAATAAGAAAATGACATTTGACAAGAATGAAATGGACAGTGAGTAGGTGCCTCTGTGTCAAACATCAGATGTCACTGAGTGAAACGGACCCTGACCAGCGGCTGGTCTCAGTTTAGTGGAGGCATGGATATTCATAAAAGTGATATAGTTATTATTTTGTGAATTATTAATCCATAGAAATCATAGTACTATGAGGAGCAGATACGGGACAGTGAGAGTGTCCTGTGTCCTAAGATCCAGGCAACTGGGACGCACGTCACAGTCTGAGAGCCACGAACTGAGGGGTAGACTCGGGGCGAGGGCAGACGGCGGTGCAGGCAGCAGGTGCGTGTGATGCCAACAGTCAGATGGGAAGGACTAGCACTGGGAAGGGGCGGAAATGAGCGCAGCTCCGCTGAGACAGAGGGACCGGAGGACACCACGGAGACTCGGCGTCTAGAGAGGATGGAGGGCCAGGCTCTCTGGGACCCAAGGCCAGGTTAACACCTGTGGGTTTTATTTTACAGACAATAGGAAAGCCACGGGAGAAAGGGACAGGTGATGTGACTGTTGGTGGTGACGGTACTTTTAAAGAAGGAATAGAAAGAAAAGGATTAATTACTTTGGAAGAAACATTGTTTTCAAAATCTTAGTGCTCTTGTGGCTTTGTATAAACACCACACACGAAAAATCTAGCCTGTTTCGGTTGTGCCTGTCTCGGAAAGTGCTGGAAACGACCTGCGGCGTGGCCATTCCGACTGCGCTGGCCTCTGCTGCCTGCTTCAGGCCCCAGATGAGGAGGAGGTGATTCATCTGATGAGGTCCTGCACGAATCATTCTCCCAGTCTTGACTACTTACTATGAACTCTGTTTATTTTTAAATGTTGGACACTAACCTGTCAGAAAGAGAATTAAAATGCGATTTCTCATTCGGTTGAAATCAGGCGCTTGATTTCATCATGCCCTAGTCTTCTACCTAAAATAGCAAAATCCCTGTGAAAAGACACAAGAAAATAAGTCAAGTCGCTGTGCAGCTGAACGCAGAGAAAGGACGGATTTTATTCACAGAAGCGCCTGACACAGATGACCACCCAGAGGGGGATACGAACTCCCATCATTACTCACTGACGTGAGCGCGTTGGGCTAATGAGCACGCGGACGTTTTAATTTGTTCTTTTGGTCCCTCAGGACATGCGTGGTCCATTTCTTCCTTGGACGCCGGTACCGACCCTTTGAGCCGGGAAGGAAATTGCTCTTTATTCTTACTCGGTTTGCTCCCCACCCCGCCAAACACAGAGGTGGGAACCGTGCTCGATAGTACGGAATAATTCAAAATCTGGCAGCAGCGCTGTGTTACGGATGCAAAACTGGCAGAATCACTGCATGAGATTATTTTTTAATCCAATGTGTTGAAACGCCATTTCAAAACCGGAAGTGCCCCAGTCACTCACACACACACACACACACACCCTTCGCAGCCCCGGGTACGTGACCCAAGTGCCCCTGCGGAGTGACTGACGTCTGCCCTTACTTGCTGGTTGCAGGGAGGGGGCGCACAGCTGGGGGGGGGTACCCACACGCTTAGAAACCCCTGCCTAGTCTGCAGCTCATGAGAGATCAGAATTTGGCGAGTGCAGCCTGAGCATCCCCTGCATTACTCATTGTAACACATTTATGTTTTTTTAAAGGCTAGAAAAGAGAGGTAGAAGCCAGAACAGCAGGCGTCTCAGGAAAGGGGTGGCGTCTCCGTGTCAAGAGGGGGGTTCAGAGCTCTCGCTGGTCTCGGAGGAACCAGCGGCGGAGAGCACCGTCTCGGTCCGTCTGCTCAGACCAGACGTCCGAGATCAGCGTGCCAGCCGGTCCTGCTTCTGGTGAGGGCCTGCTGGCTTGCAGACGGCTGCTTTCCCACCAGGTCTTTGTATGGCAGAGAGAGACACACACAGAGACAGGGGCAGAGACAGAGGAGAGGCCGTCCTCCTCTGTTCATAAAGCCTCCAGTCCTATTGGAGGAGGGCCCACCCTTAGGACTCATTGGACCTTCGTTGCCTCCTGCAAGTCTCACCTCCAAGCACAGTCACTTTGGGGTTCGGGCTCTGGCGCAGGGACCTGGGGCACACTTCGGTCAGCAGCAGCCTCGCGACCACGGGTGAGTTGAGGACCGCGGCGTTCAGGGCGGGCGCTCACCTGCGTGCTGCGCAGAGTAGCCAGGAAGAGGACGAAACGAGGGACCAAGCAGGAAGGTGCAGCTCCAGGCAGGTAACCGGGCCCTGCTGTCCCCGTCCTGCTGGTCCCAGTGACGACAGAGGACCGGGCGGGACCGCTTGTCCATCCCCCGTGTCTGTGGTCCCCACTGACCCTGGATGAGATGAGCCAATTTCCAGTGAGACATTGAACTGAAGGGTCTGTTCTTGCCAAGCAGACGCTTAGCTTTATTCTTTCTTCAGTCAAGACCCAGCACCCTGACTTTACAATTTCTGTAAAGTTTTAGAATCTGTCAAGATAAGGACAAACATTAAAAACGATTACGTTCCCAGGATCACGGTTTTGGCAAAATGTGTGCGTGAGTGTGAGAGAGAGACATGGGGTCTATTCACATGTATCAAATGAGCAAGAAGGAACCTCAAAATACGCAGAACAGGAACTACACGGATTTTAGGACAAAATACGCCACTTGGCTACCTACGCGAAAGCTCCGTCTCTCGAAACCTGCGGGGTTCGTGAGCTCGCCTCTCCCTGCCTGCGAAAGCGCTGTGAGAGCCGCTCCGCCCCGGACGCGGGGCCCCGAGCACCCAGGGCGAGGAGCCTCCGCCGCCGGCAGGAGCGCGCACGCGGGGCGGCACGCACGGGCCCTGGGAGGACGAGCGCCGAAGGGCGGGTCTGCACGCGGGGCCGGCCGTGTTATCCCAAGCATCACATCATTTAACAAAAACCTATTTTACTGAGTTACGGTCAGTTTACACTGTTGTGTCGACTTCCAGCGTGGAGCACAGCTTCAAGAATCACATCGGTCAAGTGCGGTCCCCTCACTGACCGCGTGACATTCTGCCTCCCCAGTGGATCGGTTTGCAGCGAAGGGAGGGCGCTGGCAACCTTCCCCGCCGCAGGACACCCGCCGTCCCGAGAGACACTTCCCTCACTGCGTGTTCTTCCTTCACTTCCCAGCGCTGCCCCAGCGTCCGCGGTGTGGGGGGCACTCGACTGACCACACTGCTGAATGTCACTCAGACGCTTCGTTTTCCCTGCAAACGGATGGTCCAACAGAGAAGGAAACACACACACAGCCTGTATGCACCGAAGGGGACGGGTTACTGAGAAGAGTCTGTGCAGGGCAGGGGCCAGGAAGAAGCGGCCGTGTGTAACACTGCCCGCAGGCTGCGGAGGCGCAGACCCGAGAGGCAGGAACGCGGCAGCGGGGCGCCCCGGGCCGCTGTCTGCACGGGCAGAGCTGGTGGGCGCGGGGCGAGCGCCGGCGCAGCAGGGACCCGCGGACCCGCTGCCGGGCTCCGCCGAGACCGCGACGCGGGCAGCTTCCCGCCTCTCCCCTCCTACGAGCGCCTCCCCGGAGCGGATGCTGTGTCTGGAATTCTGATGGGGAGCAACGTGACTCGGCGGTGACACCTGTCCTTGAAGCAGTGCCCCACAGACTCACAGCACGGGGACCTCGAGGCCACAGCCTGGGGCCTGGGCGACACAGCGTGACTGCAGACGTCTTTTCACGGGGCCTCTAATTCCCTGCTAACACCTCAGTGCAACCTCACGGCCAGGAACGCTTAGCCGCCTCCCTTCTCTTTAATTTAATAATTCTCTGAGGGAACTAAAGAAGCTTTTGACACCGTGTTAGAAGCGTCTCCGGTTAAACACGAGTGGTTAGGGCGGAGCTGCTTCCCCCACGGTACGTGAGGACTTTCACAAGTGGGCTGTTGACATCAGGCAGCTCTGTTCGTGTTTCAGTGTCTGAATGTGACCCACTCTCGGCTGAAGGCCACCCTCACGGTGGGACTGCCCGGTTCTGTGAGGCTCGTCATAGGATGCATTGTAATAACCCCAATGCAACTAACTTCAAACCTGACATTGGTATCGCTTGAATTATTAGAATAAAATATCTAACTTGAAGGATTCTTGGGCAACATAACAGATGTACGGGTCTGGTTTGCTGGATTGTTCACTCATGTGTCAGGAGAGGCAAAGAGAAATTCACTCAGCTTGGAGGTGAGTGGATAGGTTTCCCTAAGGACAAGAACTACATTGGTTTTGTTTGCCTGTGAAATTTTAGCATCCGTGCTAGTGTCTGGTACCCGGCAAACACTCTGGAATAAATGAACCAATGGATGGATGGATGGATGGTTGGATGGATGGATGGATGGATGGGAAGATGAGGTATCAGAAGCATGAATATAATTCAGCGGCCAATGGAATTTTCACGACATCAGTGTAAGGGGTCAGCCAAGAGCAGAGAAGTTCAAGGGATCCTCTTTGGCACCACAGGTCCCCCAAATATCCCTTCTTGCAGGGGACTCTCATGAACACAGGTGTTGCTGGTCCAAAACCTTCCTGACGATCTGTCCCAGTAACTTCTCTGCCTTGAAAGCTGTCCAGGTTAAGGTTATTACTATCAAACAAGCTGACCAGGAGAACACCAGAGATGTTTGAGGTTACTGTTTGGAAGCACTTCTAAACTGCTAACACTGAGTTGTTCTTCTCATTTTATTTAGAGCTTTGGAAAGTATATTTAATACTTACTTTTGAAATATACTAAAAGACATATCTGATAAGAAGCCTGAAGCTTTTCTGATGGTGAATTATTCCAGAGATGTCACTACTTTATTTAATTTTCATTTTCTGTCAAATCTATTTTCAAGTATTAGTCTCTCTAAAGAGACATCACTTGCCATTGATTCCCTAGGAAAATAATGATACAATAAGGCACTAAATCAGGATGCAGACTGGTAATTGCACCGCGTTTTCATAATGGTCCTTTTCTTCAAAAAATTAGTAGCAGTTGATTTTCATATTTGGAAAATTCCATGTAACACAATACAGTCTCACTTTGTAAAACTGTCTGTGCTGCCTGGACTCTTCTGCATTTCAGGATTAGAATTACATTTTCAAGGTGTTAACTTTCAAGTTCTCCTGGAGAAGCCTTAATTCACAGAAACGTCATAGCTTTCTGCAGCAAACTCAGTTATTTTTTGAGTTTTAAATAATTTTAAGCTAATCGAGATGACAACTATAACTTTAAACTTTAGAGTAGCAATGGCCTTGGATTCTCAGTTTTCTCTCTTTGAATGCCCCCAGAAAAAAAGGGCTTGGCAAATCTCTACTTTTATGTCTCCGGTTCAAAAATGACAAGAGTCAAAGCTTGTGTATTTTCAGTCAAATGCAGGTAAGAATGACAGCTGAACACAGTGTTGAGAGAGACTGAGATTTGGGGGAAAACATACCCTGTGCCAGAAATGAAAGCAATTTTCGTCCAAAACTGATGATTCCTGTGGGGATGACAAGTATGGTCGCTGGGAGATGCTTGTAGCCGATTGTCCAGTTTGCTTTATTTAAATAATTATCAAATTCACTTTTGCTTGTGTCATATCCATGACTAATGTTTCTTTCAAAAGAAACTCCACCTGGTGGGACACCCCCCCAGACTCCCTGCCTGTCCTGAGAGGTCTGGGGGCCTCAGTAACCCTGGGCATGGGTTATCATGGAGCCTCCACCCTCCACAAACACGTGTAAGGATTAGAGCTTGTCTGCACTGCAGGGATGTTACAAGAACACTGGCCCAGTGCCTGGATTAGATTTCAGTCCTTCAATGTGCAGAAAAACACCCTTTTTGTTGTTAAATCCTTCTTGGCTGGTCTCTGACCTGCTTGGACCACCCACCCTCCCATCCTCACACCGGACACCTGGTGGTGACCCTCCAGGACCCCGGCTGAGGGACGGGCACCCAGAGCAATCTCTTGTAGAGCTGAAGCTCTCTGAGGAGGAAGAGAATCACTGAGTCCTGCTCCCAGGCAAGTGGGGAAGAAACCAGGAGTTCCCAATTCCTCGCACACCATCTGTCTAAGTACCGGCGTTTGTTACACTTAGACATACACAGACCGGGGAGGGCACAGCTCAGTGGTAGAGCACGTGCTTAGCAAGCACGGGGTCCTGGGTTCCATCCCCAGTCCCTCCATTAAAAAACAAATAAAATAAAAATAAATAAACCTATTTACCTTCCCACCGCAAAAAATAAAAATAAAAAATATAAAAAAAGAGAAATACACAGAAATATACACAGTGGGATAAACTCCACTCCACCAGAAGGTCTAAAATACAGGCTTCCGGGCTGGGAGCCCCTGCTCAGACCCTGATGGGATGTCAGTAAGCGAACGAAGGCGGCCTCCTCACTGCACAGCAGAATTCACTTTATCTGAGGAAACAATCCCTAGGAGTTTTCATTAGAAATCATCCTGCTTGACACGTTTGGCTTTCTGGTTGATGTCGGCGGTGGCCCCCTACTTAAGCTCATTTAAAATCGGGTGTCTGAGTTCAGACCTGACCTCGAGTTTGCTCCTGGAAACAGCTGGTCTAAGTTCTTCGGAAGCCGAGAACCAGAGATCTCTATAAATTAATTCTGAATACTTCCTGTGTCTGTTTTGCAAATCACCGTGGTTAAAAAGGATTAAACTGATGTCACCCGAGGCCTCGGGTGTCTAACCTGCTCTTGACCTGATGGGGCGCCGAGACGTCTCCTGGGACCTCTGGCACAACGAGAATTCCATGGGGTGATTCTTCCCCATAAACAGCAATGCGGAGAGGCAGGCGCCGGAAAATGACTGGCTTTGGCGTTTGTCTAGGTTTCTGACTCTGCCTCGAGTGAAGGCCACGCGGCTTTGCAGCGGCAGCGGGTGTCCGCTGCGGGCAGGAGGGAAAGGCGGCACCGCAGGAAGGTCTCGTACCCTCCCCGCCGCCCCCCGCCGCCCACCAGACCCACACTGCCCCTCCCCCGCGGGAGTGTGGCAGGTCCTGGGGGAGGGGGCACCCCACGGGGGTCTGGGGAAATTGTGGGGGGCCGGGCCTGGAGTCAGGGCCCCTGCGCCCGCCACGCGGCCCCCTCCATGTTGCCCCTGCCCGCGTGCTGTCGGGTGCACTGTGCCCTCCGCGGTGGCCTAGTCTCCCTGCCGCCTGCCATCCCCACTGGACCAGGAGCTTCTCAACGTGACAGCCACACGTTTATTCCCAACAGACGTTTCAATAAGGCTTGTCCAGTGAAGAACAAGTGTGTAGATTTGGATGAACTTACCATTAGAAGCCTTTTGAGAAGAACACAACCTTCAATCATTTTGCCCCTGAAACCTCATCCCAGATCTCAGCCAGGTGCTCGGCTCACGTCGGCACCTGTCGAGCTGAGTGTGAGATCTGCTTGCGGTGACTGAAGTTTTCTTAAATGGAGATAGCACAGAACAAATCAAGTTCTGGCCAAAACTCTGGGTTTTATTTGTCTTCTGAGAAGCATGCTGGGTTGCATTGAAGTGCACTGGACACAGGGCCAGGTGCTGGGATACAGGGACAGAAGAGGCCACAACCGCATGGAAGGTAGACAAGGACCTACCACCCAGCACAGGGGGTTTCACTTGAAAGCTCCATCGGACTTGGGAGCACGGGCAGCCCTGCTCTCGGGCCACTGTGACAGCGAAGCTCAAGAAAAGGACACTCAGGGTTTTGCTGCGAGATTCTCAGCCTGGCGTCCACAGGGCACCCGGCCAGATGTCTGTATGGAGAATTTAAGGTGTCTGTAAACTAGGACGGGAAAAATTAGATCCTTCTTTTTACTAATTTCAACCTGGAATTCCACATTTCCTTTGACTGAGAGCACAGGGCACAAACCCCAATTTCATAAGCAGCAAGCGTGACTTTGCTCCTGATGGACGTCACAGGCACACTTCTGTCCCCTCCCAACTGTTAGAGGTATTTTAGAGTATTGTTTACCCTCAGGGGTCCTTCAAAGTCATGGCGGGTGAGAGACGCACCGTTAGATCTTGTTCTGTAAAGTGCTGATCATGTAGCCCCTCTGTTACTGTAAAACATTTTCGTTTTTTTGTAGGCAGCTGGATTTCAATATAGTTGGCTTTTTTTTGCAGTACGGTGGGTTTTGCTTTCTATATTTAAAAGCATTATTTCTAGAAAGGGTCATCGTCACCTGATCTTCAAGCTGGTCATTGTGCAGAAAGGTCCCGAACTCCTGCATGGCCCTGGCGCCCTGAGCTCAGCTTGATCGCGTGTGCCTGCAGGCGGCCCTGGGAGTGTGGTCCGCACCCTGCCCTCTCCCACCACTGGCACCTCGGGTGTCCACACCAGCAGTGCTGGAGGTGGGCCCCCGCTCCGGATACCAGAAGCAGCCCCTTGGTGCTAGGTGGTGACAGCTGCCTCAGTACTGACAGACCGCGAACTTGATTAAGGTTCCAGGGGATCCAGTTCCTGACAACTCACATGAACAAAACGAGGACAAAGGAGCCAGTTGTCACGTCTGATGGCCTGTTGTTAACATTCAAGACACGTTACCTGGGAAGTTCAGGAAACTTTTGTGGAAGAGGGCTCAGCGTGGAGCTGGAAGTCCCAGCACAGTGAGAGACGCACGAGCCAGTGAGATGACACGTTTAGTCTAAGGCGTCTGGTGTCACGCCCGGTCTTCTCCAACCTTACGTTTTTTATACAACTGTAACAGTGACAGGCGTCTGATCTTAACTTCCCTACCAGACCGTCAGCCAGTTCCCATGTTGTCAGAGCACTTTGCAACAATTAGCCTCATAGGCTGCAATAATCATCAGTGGGGTCGGTTTTAACCATTATTCTAATTGGGGACATTTTGACTGATTTCAGATTGCTGCTGCTGAAAATAATATTCTTTTATCTAATGAAATATAGTTGACTTACCATGTTGTGTTAGTCTCAGGGGTACAGCAAAGTGATTCAGTTTCTTTTATATATATATATATATATATATATTTTTAGATTATTTTCCATTATAGGTTATTACAAGATACTGAATGTAGTTCCCTGTGCTCTACAGTAAACTCTGGGTTCTTACCTATGTTATGAATCGTAGTTTTACCTGTTAATCCCAAACTCCTAATGTAGCCCTCCCTCCCTCCCTCTCCCCTGGTACATCTTTGTTGAGTTGAATTCCACTGAGGGGAGCTATGTCAGGCTCCCGGAGAATTTTCCCAGAAATGTGAGACAGGGCAACGGGAGGGAGGTTTGACAGTGGAGAGATGTTTTCTGGAAGGTTATGAAAGTAATCAAAGAATCTGAAGGAAGGCATCCTGCCCTAAAATTCTGTGCACCGTTCACCTGCACTCATCATCTGTCGCTCCTCTCTGAGGGCTGCGCTGGGAGCAGCTCTAAAAGCATCAGAGCGAAGGGCAGGCTACCATCTGATCTTTCAAAATAAGCCCTTGCTCCTTTCTGATCTGCCATCTCAGTGCTTCCATTTCCAAAACACTTGAAATAGTCACCTTTTTTTTTAAAGAATCAATTTATTTTTTTTTCCTGCAGAAACAAGCATATTCAAAAATTCTACTTACCTATACTACAGTTGCTAAAATTTCATTTGAAGACCATGGTTAGCTTACCTGAATACACGGGGTAAGTAGCTGTTGCATTTTATATGGAATAGCTGACACTTCACAGGCTCCAAAGTGCGGAAGACCCTCCTGTGATGGGCAGTTCCCACAGCCCCATGGCTCCTTGGAGGCCTGGAGCAGGGCGGCAGGTTAAGGATCAAAACAGAAATGGCCCAGGAATGGGATGGTGCCATTTGCAGCAACATGGATGGACCTAGAGATGATCATACTAAGTGAAGCATGTCAGACAGAGGAAGACAAATACCACATGATATCACTTACATGTGGAATCTAAAAGAAATGACGCAAATGAACTTATTTACAAAACAGAAACAGACTCACGGACATAGAAAACAAACTTACGGTTACCAGAGGGGAAGGGGGGGAGGAGAGGTAAATTAGGAGTTTGGGGTTTGCAGATAGTAGCTACTACTGTATATAAAATAGATAAACAACATGGCCTTGCTGGTTAGCACAGGGAGCCATGTTCAATAACTTGTCATGGCCGATAATGGAAAAGAATATGGACAGGAATGTGTGTATATGTATCTAAAAACATTATCTGTCTATTTAAATCCCCCAAGTAGTAAAAAAAGAGACGCATAAAACAGGAGCATTTCTAAAATACTCTTTATGCTCCAATTCAAAAATGATTAAAATTACTAATACAAAAAGCCCCCAAATAAACAAAAAAGGAAACAGACTCGCAGACCAGGAAAACAAACTTCTGGTTACCGAAGGGGGAGGGCGGGGGAGGATAAATTGGGAGTTCAGGGTTAGCAGGCACAGACGCCTGTGTATACAATGGACAGAGCACAAAGCCCTGCTGTGCGGCACGGGGAAGTGCACCCAGCACCTTGCAGTAGCCTGGGACGGCAAAGAGTAGGGAGCGCCTGATGTCTAGTGGACCCAGCGGACCGACTCTCGAGGCGGAAGTCGGAAGGAAGTCGAGCAGAGGCTGGTTTCCCCGCCTCCTCCCCCGTTTGTCTACTGTGTGCCCATCCTGACCTAGAGCCACAGCTTAGAGAACAGGACACGGGGGGCGGCAGCTGTCGGGCAGGGACCGCCAACCAGGTTCCCCACGTGATGGGGAAATTCTCTCTACCATGAAACAGAGACACAACGAAAATACCCGCCTCGAAACAGAGCCCCCCGAGTTGTGTCTGAGATTTCTATTCTCAGACGCCCAAGGGATCGGTACCTGCTTTATCCTTGGTGGGGACTGAGCCCCGACCAGGGAACGGCCGTTTCTGCTCAAGCCACTTGAGAGGCTCCCGCAATCCTGCAGACCGTTGACTCCCGCTCGCCAAACACATAATTGCTTGGAAAACTGTTTCACTAAATAGCACCTGGCTTTTATCAATATGGATTCATTCTGTTTTTCAGTGCATTTTTTTTTAGTAGACTTTATCTTTTTAGAGCAGTTTCAGGTTTACAGCAGAATTGAGCAGCTACAGAAACAATGAAACGATCGTGGTCTCCAGGGGCTTTGGGGGGAGGGGCGGAGGGAGGGGTGAGCAGATGGAGCACAGGGGGTTTTTAGGGCAGTGAAATTATTCTGTGTGATACCACAGTGGTGGCTACACATCATTATGCATTTCTCAAAGCCCACAGAACGTACAACATTAAGGCTGAGCCCTAATGTAAACCGTGGACTTTGATAATAATGTGCCCATGTTGGTTTATCGATTGTACCGCATATGCCACACTGCTGAGGGGCGTTGAGGGTAGGGGAGGATATATGTGTGCGTGGGGAGGGCTATGCGGAACTCTGTATTTTCTGTTTTTTAGTGAATTTTAATGCAAAAAATACATGAAAAAAATGTGTACAAAGTTTCTGGTGTTTTGAGACACCAGAACTTGAGTTCTTACAGAGAACCAGTTTTCCATCCATTGCATATGTGGGACTTAATTCACGACAGTAAGTACAATATCTACTTACTACATGCAGACCTCACCACTGTTAATACGGAGATATACAGACTTACTCTTCTTCAGTTAGACTGCAAGTCAGTGGGATTCCAGGCAGGCGGAATCTTGCACATCTCACTCCGCTTCTCAAAGTGCATTTGCCACCTGTGGGCTTAGCGCTCTGCCAATGAATGTTCACAAGAAGCAAGCAAGCGAGAGTGACAGGGTTAGAACCAAAGTGATGCCTTTATGTTTTTTCCGCATCTAATGTGCACGACTTTGAGTGAAGATGACAAAGTGAACAAAAATGCCGAATAATTTCCTCCTAAATTGCCTGTAAAAGTTCTTTGAAATTGTCAGAAGAACATAATACATTTCTTAACAACTGCAGTCAAGTGCAAGAAATTAAAAGACTTCAAAGTCTTGGCGACGACATGCCCAGGGTTTCCTCGGGAGCACTGGGAACGGAGCTGCCCACATGGAAGGAGCCGGCTTTCTGTCTTCGTGGTGCAGTTAGCTGTTCACTCCCTCTCCCTCCCAGGTGTGTATTTATCTAAAAAAGGGAGATTCTCCTTGGTCTGTGAGGACACTGCCTGTGATATATTTTCCCTAAAAATTATACCAGCTCAGTGAACATGTCATCCACCTGGTTGCTTAAGCCTCGAACTTAGAAATTCTCTCAAATAACACACATCTCAAATCCGTCTATTTCTTCAGTCCGTCTCATATTTAATGTTTCCTCCAGGGACACCTGTTAAATCCAGCCCACGCCGCCATCGTCTCCCTGTTTAGACTCTCCCAGCTCTGCCCTAACACTTCTGTTTCCTGCTCACTCCTGTCCCAGGCAGGTGACAGGGCCGGGGTCTGTGGGGAGGAAGATGGAGGTGAATTTATGGGGAAGAAAGTAGACCATCTGGGGTCAGGCCAGTCCATCACGCAAGGGGCAGAAAATGGACTTGCTTGCCTGCTCGTCTGAAGAACTGGAACGAAGCGTGGGAGCTGGGACAGAGTGCCCAGCCCTCGGCTTAGAGACTTTCTGGGTGGGATCTGACGGTGGGGAGACTGTGGCTCACCAGCAGCGGATGCAAATTTTCAGTCTTGGCGTCGGCTGCCGAGAGTGCGTGCGTGTGATGCCTCCCCACCGCCCGTCCCCTCCCCAGTGCTCGTGACCCTGAGATGAGACAATGCCTGTGAAAGCTGCTTTCTCACACACGTACAGCAGTTCCCGTAGGAACAGGGGCCTCAGTCACGTGTAAACAGGAGGCTTCATGTTGAGACCAGTGTGGGCAAATGCGAGCGGTTCCTTTTGGAAAGGCGGGAAGGGGTCAGGGAGCTGCTGTAAGATCCAGCAACGCTCACACGGACGCTCATGGTGCTAACTGTGTCGGTGCGAGAGCTGAAGACGTGGGAATGAAGTCACGCGGGTGCAACACCGCCATCGGGGAAGTGCGAGAGCAGTTTGGAAGCCTTCTGATCGCACGTTTATGCCTCTGGCGTGTGTACGAAGGGAGCTGTGGCGTTAGCGGGGCCCCAGGCCTGTCGCCGTCCCAGCGCGCTTAGCGGGAGGAGGAGCGAAGTCACGCTCCCCGATGTGGGGGTTTTAGCAAGACACTTGCAGGCGTTTCTGGTGGAGCGCGGAGGGCGCGCTGTGGATTTTGTTTCTCTTCGGACCCAGGTGATCGGGCTCCCCCGTCTGCGGCCTCACCGTCCCAAACTTGCTTCGTGGTTCCCATTTCTGGCCCTGACGTTTCCACTTGGCTGCGTCTGTCTTCCATCTCCCCCGTGGGGCTCTTCCCTTCTCTGCGGGGCTCCAGTAGCCTCCATCGGCCTCGGGCGCGCGGAGCCTGCTCTGCAGCGCGTCCTGGGGGTGGGGGGCGCTACCCGCACTCTCCCCTTCCGGTCCCTCGGAGATCTTCCCGCTTCCTGGAGTGCTGAGTGGTTGCTAACAAGAGCTGAGCATTTTGGGGTGTTGTGGCCTAAGAACCCGGGTCTCGTCTGTCTTGTTGAAACCTGCTCAGCGGCCTCCTTGACACCGGCTCCACCGTGGAAGGGGCTGCGGGAGGCAGGGTGACCCGGGCGGGGGCCCCTCACCCTGTGGAGGGGAGCTGGGGAGGGGGGCTGTGCGACGTGGCGGAGAAGCACTTGTTGTCTGAGCTGCTCCTTTCCCGGCCTGCTAACTAGACAGACGGCTTCTCCTGGGGCTCCCACCTTGGCCCCTGGGGGTATCTGTCCCTTCTGCCCTGACCTGGGAGACACAGGGCACCCACCTTGGGCCATTCCTTGGGTCCTGAGGTCCCCGGGGGCCTCCCTTCTTCTGAGACGCCTTCTGCTTGTTTAACGAATCATGTCCAAGGTTATTCATTACACGTTCAGGCAGGGAGAGGGAAATCCGTCTATTCCGTCTTCCCAGAAGGGAGCGCCCCTCACTGCGGGTTTAATTTTGTGCGACGCTGTGTTTCCACCCCTCCAGCTGAACCGAGGTTCTATGAGAGTTACAGCCAAACACCGAGAATATCCAGATCGAGGCTCAGCCCAGTCACGGCCTCCACCTGGGAGCAGACACACAGACCTCAAAGGCCACCACTTCGTCCGTGGCTGGGCTGGTGCCCTGTAACCAAGGCAACGGCATCATTTATTATCCAAACGGGGATAGCCAAACTGAGAGGAGAAAAAGGTGCTGAAACCATTAAGACGATGCAGTTTGACGTATTTGTTTAAGAAAGAAAAAAGCAAACTACTACGTCTTCACGTGCACTGAAGCAGAATTAAAAATGTTTCTTTGTATCACCTGAATATTAAAAAAGCAGTTAGGCAGAATCGTTGTTCTTATTACACAGCCACTTAATTTTCAAAGTTCTTGTCTGTGTCCACCCCGATACTCTGTCACTCAAACTTTCTAAAATACACACTTTTTATAATTTCACCTTATAATTTCTTTCTGCATAAAATACCTGATTCCTTTTCAGAATTACATATTATGGTTTTACGTTTTGACATTTTCAACACTTTCAGTTGACCATAATTAAAAAGAAAATTGCTTGTGGTGGGTCTGAGATACCAAGAACACTTCGGGCCGATGTGCTAACACAGGACGTCTTCAATTTTATGTTTTTTTGGATTGAAGTGTGTAAATACTTTAGCTTGAATATTTGGTGGCCAAACATTTTGTCCCCATTAAAAGTACCCTTTTTGGTGCTGGTTTGTATGAGGCACAATACATCAAGTAACTTGTCTCTAGTTATAATTTTTAATGTCTTATTAAATTTAGATATTTCAAATCCTTCAGCCTTCTCAATTTCATTGTGCCTAGTACAGAATGGCCATGTGTCTAATTTAATTTCTCCAACTGCAAATGAGAATTCCAGCCAAAGGTCCCACGTTGGTGTATTCCAAAGCGCGACTGCAGGAGAGCAAGGTTAGAGCCCGTCCTGGGCGCTGCCGTCGTCTGGCTGGTTCAGGGTCACCGCTGCTGCTGCAGGGGTGGGTTTCACCCTGTCTGAGTTTCTACGGAGAAATTTTTGGCATCTCGTTTCTTGAATACTTGACAAAGGGTTTCTAACTAATTTGAACAAAATGATGGCAACGCTTAGAGGACCTGTTTCCAAAATGTTCAAAATCCCTGCCAGGCCCTTGAGTGGACTTGCAAAGTAAATTATTCTAAAGCTCAAACGTTTCTGCAGTTTGTCTGTGGATGAGCCACAAAGACAGCGAGCACCGGGTGGAACCGCCGTGTGTCTCACAAGGTAAGCCCCGGATCCCCCCGAGATGGTCCTGTGCTGAGTGTGTGCTTGTGTGTGTGTGCGCACCTCCGGTGTGTGTGTCAGTTTCCCCACTGAAACCTGTGGGGACACACTAGGACTTGTCTGCCCCACAACAAATCCAAGTCAAGTTTGAATCCAAAAATTTTATTTTAGCAAGAACGTTCTACGCACTGCGATGCTGCACCTCCAAACTGCACGTGTGTACCCTGACCACACCGCCATCTGAGCTCGTGGGGCAGGAGAAGTGAAGTCACACACGCAGGGTCTTTTCCCCGAGCCCGGGGACCAGCCCCCACCCTCTCTGGACACAGCCTCTGGCTGGGTGGGGACAGAAGGACACCTGCGTGCTCTCCCCCTCGGTGGGCGATCCTGCGGGGACGGTTCATACTCCACACACACGAGTGTCATTACCAGCATCCAGAATGAGAGCGGAGCCGTCCCCAGGCCCCTCCCTGGGGGATGGAGACACGACGCCACTCTCCCGTGTCACATGACTGCCGTGCTGGCGCGCTGTGGGATTTGGACTTGGGATCCAGGCTTTAACAACGGGATGACTACATGTGCGCTCATGTCCCCTCTTGCTCAGAGTTATGTTGGGTCCGTGCAGTTTTGTTGAGTAACCAGTTACAACGTTTATTTCCACTTGTCTGACGTCTAGTTCATTGTGAGTCTCGTGTTCTTGTCACACTAGAACTTTCCTACTTTAAAGGTATTTCTTGTTCTTCTTCTTGCTGGATGTAGGCTGGCTCTGGGGAATTGGGCGGGTGGCCGACTCGATGCAACGGGGGCCCTCTTGACCCCTGTGCACCGGCGGCCTGGGTCCCAGGACCAGGGGGTGGGGGTGTCAGGGCGTCAACCTCACTGTCTGAGGGCCTCCCTCCCCTCGGAGCCCTGCAGCCGTGACTCTGCTGTGATGGTCCTAGGATTGTGGGGCCGTCCTCCCAACGAGGGGAATCTCCAGCCTGGACAGGCCCCCAGGGAGTCCCGCAGACGGCGACGCCGTGACACTCGGAGGTGAAGTCGGGCAAACCTGTGCCTCGCCTTCCTGATGGGCCCCCGCAGGGCACTTCCTCTGGGGGCCTCCGAGATACTTGCTCTGGTGACTCCCACAGCAACATAAGAAGGCTGGCCACCACGATGCTGTCCTGTGGCAAGGCCAGACAGAGAGACACAGTCAGAGGCCAAGACAGAGGCTCCTCCGTGGGAGCACGAGGCCCCTGAAGCGGGGACTTAATTTCTCGTGACCCCTTTATCCCAGGCCCGGGGTGGCTCCCTAGCAATGTTTGAATTTTACTAAATTGAACTGAACTTTGTTCCACTTAGAATGTGTTTTTCGGTGTGCTCCGTCCGCCTCCACTCCAGCTGCTTTGCGGCGTCTCTGCCACAGCTCTTCACGGTGGTTGCTGTCTTCTGTTTGCCGACGCGTGAGGGAGGGGCTGGGCGGTTTGCCCACGGACGGGATGAGTGGGTTCAGGTCTCCCCACCGCCCTCTGCCTGGGAGTCCTTGGACCCTCACCCCTAGGTTACAGGCAGGGGTCTGCGGGCGCACAGCCTGCAGCCCTGGTCCTGGGGAGCCCCTCTGCCCGGGGCTCTCACTCACTCGGCTGTGAGTGGCGTGACGGAGTCGGGCTTCTGATGGGGAACCTCAGGCCACCTGAGAGGGGGGTCTGGTCCGGGAGGTGCCGGGAAGTGCTGTCCTTCCAGCCCTGGAAACGTGGGTCTGTGAGGAGGGCGCCCCAGCCACGCGTTCAGCCTCCATGTGCTGCCCCCGGGCCTCACCTTAGCGCCGGTGGGCGGGATGGTCTCACCGGGTCTGGACAAACACTCCTGGACCTTGCGGATGTGCTGTGGTGTCATGACCCTCACCCTTTCTGCAGGTGCATGAGAATTCCTTGGGAAGTTAGGAAAAGACGAGTCAATAACAACTAATTACGCAACACAACTCGAAAGTTCCTAGATTGATTTAAATTATTGCTCTGAACCACTGTATCTAAAAGAAGCCTTAAAACATTCCCCTAACTTAACGACAGTTCCCTCTGTTAGGAGTCTGTCTGCTGCTCCAACTACATTTCTCTGTATGCACAGAAAGACATACACATCAATACACGTGCATGTAAATGAGAATAGATGCGTGTAAGTGTCGCTGTCTCTGTGCACACAGCAAACTCCTGGGGCAAGTTGACGAGTACACTCAGCTTCCCCATCACTCACTTCCTGCGTCAGAAACCTCGGTGGGGAAGCATCCGAGGACGGGTCCGTATCCCAGGCCAGCTCTGCCCTCTGCTGCCCTTCCCTGGGAAGCATCCTGCTGCTCCGCTGCTGGTGGAAGGAGCCCCAGGGAGGGGCCTCCGCGTCCACTCTTCCTGCAGGACCAGACCCCGAGCTCCCGGCCTGGGGTCCAAAGCTGTGCAGTTTGGTGAGAGTCAGGGACTGAGTGGGGATCTGAGGCTTTTTATTCCTTAATTTTGTAAAAGAACATTGAACATGACTTTGGCTTATATTTGGCTTTTGTCCCTTTCCAGTGAAAGGAAGTGTGTCGGAATTGGTTGCAAGAAGCAGCATGTGGCCCTTGCTGGAATGTGGGTCCTGGCACGGGACGCTCCGGCCTGGGCCCATCCCCGGGCCTTTGGGGAAGACACGTCTTCCCTCAGAATCAGCTTCCTGCCTCCGGGCCTGGCTTCCCTGCCTGTGAGGTGGAGAGGCTGAAAACCGACCCTGGGGGTCTCTGCGAGGGCTGATGAGACCGGCCGTGGAGCCGGCCCGGACGCCCCCCGTCAGGGGTGAGCACTGGCCACGCCTCGTGCTCCGTGCCCCAGAGAGTAGCTGACACCGTCTTCACGTGGTCAGGCCGGGTGGCCCGGCAGGTCCTGAGCGCACAGTCCTCCCCCGGTTCTGCTCAGCCTGCTCCAGCGAGGCCTGCGCGGGGGGCAGGGTGAGCCCCAGCCGCGGGGGGTGTTGGGGACATCAGAGACGCGCTGGCCTGGGAGGGTGGGAAGACAAAGTCCTGCTCCCGGAAAGCCCTCCGTGGGGTCTGGAAAATGCAGAGCAGGGTCAGGACTAGTCAAACGCCATCAGGACAAGGATGAGCGCCGCGGGTCTCAGGCTCTGTCTGCGGAAGCATCAGCCCCGCCCCTCGGACCTTCTCCCGCGCCAGCAGGGCCCTCTGGGGGCCGCTCACAGAAGGGACGCGGCCCCGAGACGGGCGGTGTGTGGCACGTGGGGCGAGCCTGCTCAGACAAGGGTGTGCCCGTGGTTAGAACGTGGCTTTGAGAACTCATGGAACTATGGGCTGGCTCCAGGGGCAGGTCAGCCAGCCCCAGCTCGGGCCACAGTCCGCCGCTGCCTGGCTTCCTGCTGCCTGTTCACATTCTGCCCGGGGTGCTTTGGGGACGCAAAGGCAGAGTGGGAGTTGGGACAGGCACCACACGGCTTGCTCTTATGTTTGTGTGAATTCCCCCGGAATTCACATGTTGAGGCCCCAGCGACAAGGCTGTGTTTGGGGATGGGGCCCCTCGGGAGGTGATTAGGTTGAATGATATCATTGGGGTGGGGTTGCTGATCTGACGGGATGGGAGCCCCTCTAAAAGGGACACCAGGGAGCCAGCCCGCTTCCACCCCCAGTCCGCGCTCCCGCCTCGTGTGCAGACACACTGAGGACAGGCCAGGTGGGCGCACGGGGAGAGGCAGCCTTCAGCAGTCCAGGGGGCGAGTTCTCCCCGGACACCTTGGTCCTGGGGTTTTGGGCTCCAGAACGGTGAGAAAATCACTTTCTGGAATTTGAGCCTTTCAGCCTGTGGTCTTCGTCACGGCAGCCCGAGCAGGCGGCACACCTGCAGAGTCGCGACGTCGGCCGCCTGGCCCGGTGCGGGAGGAGTTTGCTGTCTCCTCTAGAGAAATGCAGCAAGACCGCGCAGACGAGACGAGGGACGGCTGCTCACTCGGAGCCTGAGTTGCTGTCCTGGCTCTGGAAGTAAGGAACCTGAAGCGTCGGAGGTCAAATACCTCACGCGCTGTGGGTGACAAAGCTGAGACCGGCGCAGAAGCCCATCTGCCCCAAACGGTGCTTTAACCTCGGTCACATGCACAAGAGACCGCATTGCTGACAAGGGCACAGAAGCCTAGCTCACCTTGCTAAAAATGCAGAAATGCAGCTTTGCTTGTGGACGGAAGTCATGATCCCATCGTGAAGGAATCCAGCAGGAAACAGTCCAACCGCGGATGCCTTCGTAACTGCTCAGCCAGAGGCACCTTCAAGGGCCGACTTCACGACCTTCACAGAGAATGACAGATTCGGGGGAAAGGGCACGGGTCTGGGCGGGATGATTGTGGCTCGACGGGTTCCCGCGAGGGGCTTCGGTGGCAGGACCTGTGGGGGATGCAAGAGGGCGGTGCCCGCTGACCAGGGAGTGGATTTTTTAAAGTTTGATTGTGTGATGTTCGAACGTCGACGAGTAGAGAGAAGAGTGTAACGCCCTGTGTGCCTGTCGCGCGTCTGTAATAATTACCGGTACCTGCCGGCATGACGTCATCTACAACCCTCATTGAAACATTTAAAATTTTTTTAAATTTTTCACTGAAGTGCAGTTGATTTACAATGTTAGTTTCAGATGTACAGCAAAGTGACTCAGTTATACATATATATTTTTTTCTTTTCAGATTCTTTTCCACTATATGTTATTACAAGAAATTGAATACAGTTCCCTGTGCTCTACGGTAGGTCCTGGTTCTTTACCTATTTTGTATATAGTAATGTTCATCCCCAGCCCCTAATTGTCCCTCCCCAGCCCTCTCCCTTTTGGTAACCATAGCTTGTTTTCTACATCCATGAGTCTGTTTTCGTAAACCCTCATTTTTTGAAGCAAGGTAGATGTTTATTTTCTGCCCCATAAAAATAACCAGATGGCTCCCAGGACTTGTATCAGCTGCTCTGAAGATCTGCGTGTGTTGCAGACACTAATGCACTTTGATGTCCATTGCTGTCTTGTTATTTAGGTACCAGGCATCCACCCCAGGTACGGTCATCTTCCCAGCATCCTTTCTGCCTAGAGTGGCCGTGTGACTGAGTTCCTGGGGTACCGGCAGTATGTGGGCCATCTTTGCCTTGCTCCTTAAAGATTTGGGTACGTGTCCCCCCATCCTCCCTACCTGGCATGGACCAAATAGCAGACTCTGCGCTGGCTCTGGTCTTGGCCATGGTGCAGCCCCTGAAGGGAACAGACACAGTTTACTGGGTGAATGACACAGACCAGATACTTTTGTCTTGCTAAGCCTGGTTTTCTTCCCTTGTAAAACGGCGATAATAGTAACTAAATGATTGACGTCTTTTAAAACTCAGCGTAGGTAGCAGGAAACGTGCTAGGGAGTTTCTGGCTCTTGACAGACAGTGAGCACTTTCCCTCCCAAATTACCACTAATACCAGCTGACAGACAAAAGCTGCTTCAAATACAGCATCAAGGTTGGAACCATCAAAATCTCACACTCTGAAAAAGCATCTCACATGTGCAGAAGGATGGAATTCAAAGTTGTCTCACGCACAAATCATGGCAGCCCTTGTTAAAGGTTGAGAAATGCACTTTTTACTTACAAAGACTGTAGCATGTGCATTAAATAAACAATAAAGGAAAAGGCTTAACACATCACTTCTTCTGAAAGTAACAAAAAGTCATCTCAGTCCACATTTATTTGGGTGTTTTCGTGACAAATGAATATGACCATACAGTATCCTGTTCCAAAGAAAATTGTAATGGCCTCTTGTTTAAGTAAGAATAATGTGCCCGTGATTATCAATCTGTTTCATCAGACTCAATAATTGGGCATTCGGGGACACATTCTTTAAACTTTATCTCCCTGTCTGCACTCCCCATCCACACAAAGTTTCAGAAGAAATACTTGAACAGATAGTCAAGACTCCATTAAAACCCAAAGGAAAAAAAAGAGAGAGTAATCTTATTTCAGCCGTCCCTAAACTCTGAGACAATGCTATTACCTGGAGGACAAAGTGATAAATCCAGCCTGCGTTTCAATTACCAGCCTCCCTAAATAGCTGTATCTTAAAGAATGTCCTCTAATCAGCAACACGAGAAGTGACTTAAGTGATGCTGACAACCACGCAGATTAGTTCATCTTCAAGAGAAGCATGTGGAACATGCACACAATGCCTTCTTGTTAATATTTTTACTTTCTTAGGTTTTTTAAATATGTTTTTGAAAGGTTTCTTTTATCAATATTTTCCAATAGTCTTAGTTTTTAAGACAATTTAGTGTAAAAGCTTAAATTCCCCTACAAACATCCCTCAACTTTTGAAGACCTATGCTATAGAATGAATCCACATTTGCTGTGTCAACTATCATAAATTGAATCTTAAATATCAGGTATTTCCTCAACATATTATCCATTAAAAGTGTTCCCTACTTTTGCCAGAATAATTTGCGTCATGATGAACAAAACAAGAACTGAGATCGATCAACTGAATGAATAAGCAAAGTGAGAATCTCTTTTATTCACTAAAATGGAACCAACGTGAAGAGCTGTGTGTGTCAAGAAAGTTCACTGGATAAAGTGGGTTATTTGGAGGAACTGTTTCCATCCTATAAACAGCACACCTTGCAGAATGCCTGTGCGTCCTGGTTGTCAGACACTCAGTGATGAATGACCAGAAATGTTCTGCAGAGCTTACACGATCATGTATTTAAATGATTAACTGAAAGATTTCAAACCTAAGAATGATTATCCAAATCTCGCTGTGAGACAACCTATATCTGAAAAGTTCCTGCACACTGAAAACTTTCATTCCATGTGGTCTTAAATGAGTAACACAAAGTTTTCTTCAAGATGCCGGTTTCCCAGACCTGACGTAACCTGGGAGGGTTACTGGCCCAGGGAGAGTGTGGAACCAGCGCTGGCCTCGTGTGCCGTCCTGACCCTGGGCTCCAGGTGTCTCACTTTTGATGCTGCAACTGTCCTTTTGTTCTCCCGGAGAAATAACCCAGCGTTTGTAGGAGAAAATCTGTAAATGTTCAGAAAGGAACTGGCAAGATGTTTCCTAAGTTTGAACCAATGTTTTCTCGAGGTGGTTCCCAGGAACCTTTGGTGCCACAGTGCAGCAGAGAGTGTGCTATTGCTATGCTCAGACAACGGTCCCTCCAAAACAATCCAAAGTTTAATAAGAAAAAACCCAGAGATAACTTTAGGAGACGAGACTGACAGGGTAATGAACAGGACGAGTGGCAGAGAGCAGGGTTACTACCCTTTGCACACAGAGGTGTTCGTTTGAAGCTGATTTCCTGGAATTGTTTTCACTGTGACCACTGGAAGTGAAATATGTTCACTGTCTGAAAAGAATGCAGTGAATAATGGGTGACGAGTCAGCGTCAACAGCAGGCGGACACCTGGAGTGTGAGTTACGGGCAGGGTCCCAGAGATGGCAAAGCTGCGGAAGTGAGCGCGGACGCGGCACGGAACTGCAGCGCGCGGAGCAGCTGGAGGTGACGAGCCCGCCGTCGTCTCACGGAGCCCAGCGCAGCTTCGGGGAGGACGAGGTGCCACCCCCGGAGCTGCCATGAGCCAACCCGGGCGGCGGGGAGCCGGGGGTTCTTCCCCCCGTTGGGGCGATGGATGCAGCGTGGACGATATTTAATACTTTTAGGAGACTAAAAAGGAATTTAGAAGGACTGTGAAGGACCATGCCAACGGCAAAATTAGGAAAGAAAAGATGATCAGAGTTAACTATGTTGAAAATTCCTGAGTGCTTAGACTCCTCAGAACAACATCAGAAATGTGGAAGACATTGCTTGTGCTGTTGGAGGCACGCTGACCTGCCTCAGATGTTTACTTACAGGGAGGCAACGGTCACACCAAGTGGTGACAGCCACCGTCCGTCCGGCACAGCCCGGGTTCCCGCACGAAGGCAGACTCACGCTCGGGGGCAGGCGCGCCTCAGCTCCCGGGCTCGCGCAGGCGGGTTGCACACGACCGTAAGGCAGAAACCCGGCAAATAAACCGCACTCCGGTAAAGCTTCTGGCTCTGGGTTGTCAAAGGGACGAACAACCGGGACGCACAGGCGTTCTGTCAGCTGTGCTGTTTATAGGGTGCGAACGGTTCCTCCAGATGACCCGCTTGATCCAGTGAACTCTCTGGACACGCACAGCTCTCCACATTGATTCCATTTTCGTGAATAAAAATGTTTAAAGGTGTTTAACTACCTAATTCATGATTAGAAAAGTTAAATATGTTAATATTTAAATTAAAATAAACAATAAATCAGTTTTAAAGGATATTTTACCACTGAGTCCATGATGAAAAGTTAAATAGTTTTAATATCCCACCGCTCCCTCCTCTTTCCCCTCCCGCCCCATCCCCCTGTGCTCGGCCTCCTTCTATGACTAACTTATCACAAACGGAAATACGCTTGTTCTGTTAAAAAAAAGCAATCCAGCCATCAAGAAGTGTAAACACGAAGCGTGAAAGGAGCCAGGATGGCACCTGTTTTGAGTAGAAACACAACGATTCATAGAGACCAACCCTTCCGTAAGTTTCCCGCGTGCAGTCAGAATTAATAACGCCCTGGCGTGGGACGGTCTGACGCGGTCCCCCTTGCGGTGGCCGCCTCACCTGTGTGCCCTGGATGCGCTCGTCCCCTCCCGCCTGCCCTTACCCTCCTGCTGCAACAGCGCTTGCTTGTGAGCGGCGTCAGTGACAGCTGCGAAGTGGGGGAGTACGTTTACGGAGGACACACACCCGTTAGTGGAGAGGCCAAGAACACAGCACGTTTCCTTTGCCTGCTCCCTCTCAGTCACAGAGCTGGGCCAGCGCCAGAGCCCCTGTGCTGGTGGACAGGACCGTGAAACCGAGTTCTGGACGAAGGCAGGCGCCCCTCGGTGTGGCCCGAGCGAGGCTGCTGGAACCTGCCGTCACTCTCCGCACCTTCTCTCTTTCCTGACCTGCTGGATCCGGGGAGACCTGGGCTGCCCCCGGCGGTGGGGTCACTAAGGGAGAGGACCCCGGAGTGACCGCGAGGTGAAGAACGCTGCCCCTCCCCTTCCCACCAGCTCTGTTGGATGGATCCGACCCTGAAATAGAGCCGCGTTGGGTTCAGCCATTGAGAACTGGGACCTTATGTTCACGGCACAGAGCCTATCCTGACTGAGACCCACGTTATTCTCATTGTTGGCCAGATATTTCCATCATTCTGCTGAAGTCCTGCCAGTGGAGTCGAAATGGATGATTGCCTTACGCTGTTGCCAAGGCTGCATGTGATTAAATAAGACATGCGGTCGTTGTAAACCCAGGGACCTCGCTGAGACTCACTGTGGACCGAGTCAGGGCTCATTTCCAGCATCCTCCACATGCGTGCAGCGCGTCAGCACCTCTTCTGCTGTCAATCACGTTTGCGTTATCCGCGGGGGAGGCTGCGGGGACACGGCTGGGCTGGAGGTGGAGACACGGGGCTCCCTGGGCACTGGGTCTGCCGTGTCCCCTCTGAGGATGTGCCCCTGCAGGTGCTGAGCTGCGTTCCAGGACCAGGAAAGCAGCCCCTTGAGCAGAAGTGAAGAGACTGTGAGAACGTCTTCCAGGTTGTCCCGAGAACACACGTGTCCTGCAGCTCAGCCCCGAGAGCCAGGGCTCCCCGCACGTCTGTCCACGTGTGCCTTCCTCCCAGCTCCGCCCGATTTAGCTTCCCGTTGGACAGTCCGTCTCTCCTTACCGACCATCGCGCATGCACCACCATTGCACACATGCACACAGGTAACACAAATGTGTCTTCTGTATCGATGCAGTAATTAATGTTATAAATATATAAATAACAATATAGCACAAACATGGAATATTCTACAAATAAGTGATGCATAAACATGACAAATCTGTCCTTCTCTGTTAACCACAGCCTTTGTCCTGTATATTGAATGTAATTTCACATTTGTCGTTTGCCTTTGACTCTTTTCAGTGCAGATGCTTGCATTTTTTCTGTAAATTCATTACCATTTTTCTTAAAGACAGTTTCCATTGATTAAGGCGACAGGCAAGGAAGAAGTCCAACCTGGGCCAGAATCTCAGGTGTGGGGACGTGAGCTGGTCGGAGGCAGATGCCACCAGGCACCGTGAGGAGGCAGGAGCCAGGTGTGCGTCTGC
This sequence comes from Camelus ferus, assembly GCF_009834535.1. Lineage (NCBI taxonomy): Eukaryota > Metazoa > Chordata > Mammalia > Artiodactyla > Camelidae > Camelus > Camelus ferus. Next base: position 2,619,677 of record NC_045725.1, on the reverse strand, counting down.
AGCGCCACGGGGCTTAGGAGCGGCCGCCAGGGCCACTGGGGCTCCGGGCACGAAGTCCCCTGGCTCCGAGCGCTCTTTCCCACAAGCCCACTTACTTTCAGGGAGATTCTGCTGGACTTGCCGGAGCACTGAGCTCACTCGGGGTGGGGGTGGGGGTCGGCACGGATCCTTCCTTGGGGCAGAACGTTGTTTTCAGCAGCCTCTGTTTTCCCTACCTTTTTAGGGCGCCGATCCATCATCCAGGGACGTGGGGGAATTTTCTACGCGCTCCCAGTGCCTCACGAAAGTAACAAGGAAAATGGCTCTGGGGAGATGCCACAGGGTCTCGAGAGAATGGATATCCAGTGGTTTTAACCCCTGTGCCGTAAAGCCTCCTTGATCATCATTTGCCCACGTGAAATGTTCCTCCCTTCCACCGAGGAATTACAAAGACGCCCCCAAGAAGACAGAGACAGAGAGAGAGAGAGAGAGAGAGAGAGAGAGAGAGAGAGAGAGAGAGAGAGATGGGGTTTGTTCTGAGACAGCTGAGCCCAGGACATTGCAAGACTTTGGAGCCCCGGGAGCCGAGTGAGCCTCAGGAGGGCTGCACTGTCATGAATGTCCAGCAGCTCCTCCGCTGCGGCTGGCACTAGTCTCCCTGTGAGTAATTAATCTGAGATGGTTCCTGTTCCAGCAGTGAATAGAATTTAACTTGTGGAATTTATTGATACTCAGGTCTCAAAAATTCCTGACTATGCTCCTGAAATAAATGAACAGAAAAAAGCAGAGAGATCGCCCTGGTGATTAACATGTGCTGCTTCTGTCTCTGGAGAAAGGACCATGGTCAGATGCTCAAGTGACCTCCAAGTGTCCTTGGAAACTCACACATATTAAAAAAAATGTTTCCATTAACTTTCTCTCCAGAACCATTCAGTGTAACGTTCTTCACGGGTAAGTCCTTTTTTATGAGACTTATTGGTTGGCAATTATGCTCTCTGGCAAGTTGAGAGGCTTTTACTGTGACTTAATGTGTGTATTTATCTTACGTTCCTCAGGGGTGTTTCATCTCCACCCGCAGGGAGCTCGGGGAAGCATTTGCTCTGCTCCGGCAAACGCCGTCTCACACGGAGGGTCTGACACTCACGCACCGGCCAGAAATGCTGGGGTGAGGCTTGAAGAGGACTCAGTCAGGGAACATCTTGTGTCCGTGACGTATGTCGCCTCCTCGTTCATGAAGGTTCCAGGAGGCAGGGCATTCCTCTCTTTTCCTCGTCTGACTATGTTCAGTCCACCAACAATTTCTATCACCCTCTGGCCCCCAGATACATCAAATCCACGGAGGTGACTCCAGCTCCTCTTCCTCCACCATAGCACGAGTCCTCACCTGCTCCGACCTCTGCCTCCGGCCACGTCCCAGGCCATCACATCTCCACTCGGTGTCCAGACACCCTTCACAGCCAAGCCCTTCGCTTGTCCACCCGGACATTCCCAGAGACCCAGGCACTTCCTACCGTTCTTAGAACGAGCTCCTAACCACGTCAGAGCTCTGCGTCCCGGCGATGCAGCCCCACCCCACGCTGTGCCGTCACCGTGGACCAGCCTCCGCTTCTCACGGACCCATTTCCCCAGACACACGGAGCTCGTGCCGACCCAGGCGGTGACTCTTGTCTCCGCTGCCCGGGGCTCTGCGTGGGGCCCGTGCCTGCTTCCTGCCTCCACACTGGTGCTGGGCTCCATCTCTCCTGCTCAGAGGGGGCCACGAGCACACACGTCAGATAACACACCCGCCACTGTCACACCACCCTGCTTACCCTCCTCACAGCCCCTGACGATACCTGCCGCCCCGGCGCTCGTTTACTAACTTGTCGTATGATTTACCTTCTCTTCGTTGCCATTCCTTCCCCCCAGATGGTCCCCAAGGGCTCTGTGGGGAACTCTCCCTCCAGCCCAGAGCTTTCGTCTCCGTGCACGCTGGTGTACTGAACACATGGCACAACTGGGTCAATGCGGTGCCTGTGACCGCACAGGCCCTCGGCCTCCTCAGCTGGGGGCTTGCTCTCCTCGGGCAAGTTCAGGTATTTTCAAGACTGTATTATGATCGGGCTGAGAAGTTTTACATCAGTTAAATAAAACGAGTAAGTGTGCAATATACCTACTTACCTTGTGTTGCTTTTGTGTGGCCGAGAGCCGTAACAGTTCGAAATGGATCAGCAGCCTGTAGCCAGTGATGGGAGGAGGTACTGTCTGTCACTGGCAGGATTCTGGAGCAGAAAATCAACCATGAGCCATCCAGGCCCTGACTGTGTTGGCGTCAGCATTCCCTCTGGCTCCCATCTCTCCTGTGTGCGCCTGAGCCACGCGTGGGAACACGCCCAGCGTTAGCGAAACTTTGATCAGGGCAGAGAGGGCTAAGTTTCCCTGAACTTCGCAGGGGAGGCTTCCTGTATTCTTAAAGAGGCGTCGCGGCACAGTGAGGGGAACAGAGCCTTACTGACATTTTACCTGTAGTGGTGATGGGAAGGGAAGTGGACAGCAGGACATTCTGAGAAAAAAAATCACAAGGCTGTTTCCACGGGAACTGACAGAGGCGCGTCCTTGAATTCCTGGAGGAACAGCCGTGGTCGGTGAACCGTCAGTCTCCTGGGTTTATTTGCAGGTCATTTCTGCCAGCCCCCGGTGACCCGCCGTGAGAGCCGGCTCCGGGTGCGGCCGCGTCGGGGCGGTCAGTAACCACTGTGAGGCCCAGACGGGCGAGACCGACACTCGATAAGCTTTCAGGGGGAGATGCAATTCGAACCGGAGGTCAGAGTTTTAAAACGATTAATAATTAAATGTTTACTGGACATTGTGTCCAAAGGATCAACAAAAATGTAAAAGAATCAGCTCTTCCCTGAATAGAGTCTGTTTGCAAGTGACGAGATTCTCAACCCACGGGCTGTGCTGGATTTTCCTCATTTTAATTTAAAAAAAAGAACAGAATAAAATCCTGCAAGATGCTGGCAGGACACCACATTGCTAAGCACTCACGTGTCTTGCTGAGAGAGCTGCAGGCACTTACCGGGCATTTTAATTGGTCTTTAATATGTGGTTATAACGATTTACTCTTTGATCTCTTTTTGACCTCTCTCGCAGTTCGCTAGGTGCACGCAGACCTCCCTGCATTGCGACGCGCTGTGCTCTGTGATAGGGAGGCCCCGGCCGTGCCACAGCGAAGAAAGGCAGAGGAAGTCCCTGCACTCCCGGGAGAAACTTGAGCGGTTATATTTAATTAGTAATTTCCCTCACAGCTGCCTTCATTTTTATCCCAAAGATCTCTGTTTCTTTTCCATTCGAAATGCCACCCATAAGATTAAAAAAAAAAAACATTTAGTGCAGTAACAGTGTCTAAAGGGAGTTACAGAAATTCAGGGTAATGCGGGGCTGTTCACGTGAACACTAAACCTTTTGAAATGTGGTGTCTCTGCCGATGATAATGTTTTCTTGTTGGCAGAATATTTAAAGATATGTAAAAGTCCTTTTTATGAATAATAGTTTTATAATAAAATATGTGCTTATTTCAGAAACTTTAGATAAATTAGAAAGGCATAAATAAGAAAAAACACATGGCCCAAAACTTCACTACCAATTAACAACCATTATTAACATTTGCATTTTCTTCCAATCCCTTTTTCCTGTGCGAGGACGTCGCCCCTCGGCAGCTCACTGCGAGGCCTTCCCAGCTGATGCGGCCCTGGGCGGCCCCTCCCTGCCCCAGGCAGATAAGGGGCCCAGCGGGCCGTTTCCCGGAGCCTCACACACACGTTTTCAGTCGATCTGGGTTTGTAGCCGATTTTGCTTCAACTGGAATGTCTACATCTGACTCTGTGTCCAGCTGGGTGAGTCCCCCGTCACATCTGAAGATTCATTTTCACTCCTGCAATTTTCCTGGTAACACTGATTCCTATTCCACTTGGTTTATGAAACAGGACAAACAAACTTTTAACTCCTGAGAAAAAGGTGAGAGGGTCCAATCACAGGGAACTTCCACATCTGCAAAAAGTGCCACAGGCACTTGATGAAATTTTATGGAAAGTTTAAGTGATCTGGGATGTCTTTCAAATATCTTAACATAGCATTCTGTGATATGATTCTTTCTTAAATCCATAATTATCTCTTAGGTGGCTTTTATTCAGATCTCAAAGGAAGCCTGATAAAGATGATTTCACTTACTGCATTTTAGAGTGTAATTTCTTAATGATGTGTGACACACAAATTGACCCTCATACACACTCCAGGTAAGCAGGTCATTTTTGTTCATTTTACCAGCTTTGGATCATAGTTGGAAAATATAAGGAAGCGACACACTTTCTAAATTCTACTCAATTTGTTTAGAAATGATTTTGAGCTTATTAGTCCTGAAGTGGACTGAGCATCCGCAGGTTTGATGTCATCCACGTGTAAGTGGGTTCTTGTGCTTGGAACGTCCCCAACACGCACGCGGTAACTCAGGTTCTTAAAGTCAAGGCATTTGTGCGTTTTGCCTGTTCAGCACCTGGTGCCGCTCACACGGGGCTACGTCCTCTGCTGGAGCCGAGCCACGAGGCGGGACAGAGACCAGGGGACCCACGCTGGCGCCTCGTCCACGCGGAGCTGGCGCTGCCGTCACACTTGTCACGGGTGTGGGGCTGAGGGTGCTGGGAGGGGACAGCGTCGGGAGGCTGAGCTGGAAGGGCTGGGTGCCGGACGGGACCCCTGGGTTTCAAGTACATGGTGCCTTTGATGTGCCGATCCGAACAGCGTCTCCATTTACGTTGAAAACTACACAACGCTTGACATGAGAACAGAGGTTACCCCGCCCGCTTCCCCACGTAGCAACACGGCAGGGCTTTGCTGGGCGTGAAGGGAGGCCGCGCATTCCTGACGCCTCGGACGCTGCGATCTGCTGTTCTCGCCGGAAGTTTAAATCTTTTCCTCAGTGAAGGCTGTTTTGGGAAGATTGGCACAGAAATGGGTGAACAACGCCACAAGGGAAGAAGGGCACCAGTCTTATTCCAGTGCCTCCCGCAAATGAGACCAGTTTGCAGGCCGAAACTAGTAAGCGCAGGACAGGTGGGCAACAAGCCCCCACACTGCGCAGGGAACGCCGTCCACTGGCTGGCGGTGGCCCACCGTGAGAAAGAAGCTGGAAAATAACGTGCACGTCGTGTAACTGGGTCACTTGGCGGTACACCTGAGATACGGTGAATCAGCTGTGTTTCAGTCCAAAAAAAGACCCAGCGCAGGAGGCCCAGTGGCGCCGGGGACCCACGCGCACCGTCTGCTGACCGAAGACAGCGGCTCTGGGTCGCTCGAAGTCCTGCTGATTCTTCCGTCAGGTCCCCTTGCTAACCGGTGGCACAGCTCGACCAGCTGGGAAGACCCAGTGAAAACTCTATGTTCCTTCTACATTTTATATTTAAATCTGCATAAAGATGAAGGCTGATCATCAGAGACTTGAGCCCCTGAGCTTCGCGCCACACTGGCTGAGCCCAGAGAAGTCAGCCTCCTTGGCCCCCGTCCTGGTCGGCTCCCGTGAGACCCCAAAGCGCGCTTTCCCGTCTGCTCCTGCACGTCTGACCCCAGATGGACCGGGACCTCCCCCCTCACCTCGCAGGGCCTCCGCCCTGCGGCAAGCATCCTCTGACGGCCTCAGAGCCGCCGCGGCGGGGCAGCGCTGGGCTGGCAGGTGCAACGGCCTGCTATGACGGGAGATACAACTCCGTGCCGACCGACACTGATGGGAAACCCTGCAAAGCTAGGAGGTGAGGGGGTTTTACTCATTTCTTTCTGTTCCCAGATGACGGAGCTTAAACATACACCCAACCGCCACGGGGTCCGACTGCTTTCTTGTCTGTACGTTATCGCTACGCAGTCGTGTCAGGACGATTAGCTGCAGGACAGGTGGTGTGGAAGTTCTCTGGAAAGAGGCAGCTTCAGCTCAGATCTGATCACACACAAGCAGCCTTTACCCCAAAACTGTGTGACGCTGCCGCCACCTGCTGGCTTGGGACAGTTAGAAGGTGCACCTTTAGGTTTTCCAGAGTTTCCAGAAAAGTCTAATCGCAGCCCCAAGCAGTGTGGCCTTAATTCATTTTTCTAAGAGTGGGAACACATGCCATATCAGGAAATACCCTAAAAACCACACTTACGGTGACTGTAACTGCACAGGCTACCGACAGCGGGGACGGTCCTCAGGTGTCTCGGCGGACACGCAGGCAGCGCAGTGAAACCCGAGCCCCGTCAACAGGGCGAGGCGCGGCCCGGCCGTGACGCAGTGACGCGCCTTTAACATAAAGGGTCGTGCTGGTTGAGCTCTTCATACGCTTTAAACATTCTGGTTAAACACTGCGAAATGTAAACGGACTCGTTAGACACGGTCTGCTTTCTCGTTGCTCAGAGAAGAGGGATCAGAGGGGTCGGGGACACAGATGTAGAAAGCAGACTATGGCCACCGGAGGGGAGGGGGCGGGAAGGGATAAACTGGGAGTTCGGGATTGGTAGATACTGACTGCTACATGCAAGACAGACACACAGTACAGTCCTGCTGGGGAGCACAGGGAGCCACACTCAATACCTTGTGACGGCCTAGGGTGAAAAGGAACGTGCACGTACAGAACTGAACCGCGGTGCTGTGCGCCGGGAGCTAGCGCGACCTTGTAAACCAGCTGTACTTTAGTGATAACCATAATAAAGACGCGCCGGGTGCTGAGGCGCAGCCCCAGAGGGCTCTCCGGGGTCAGGAGGGCGCTCACCCCGCAGGCACGGGCGAGCCCGGGCTCGGGGAGGACGGTGGAGCTGGGCCTGGTCTTGGATGCGCGGAGCAGAGGGCGGGTGGGCGGGCGTCAGGGGAACGGTCATGAAGCCTGGCGGGTCGGGAGGTGAAAGGGCCCCGACGCCAGGGGCGCACAGAGGGTTTGGGAGTCAGACTGGGAAGGTGGGTGTGGACAACGCAGCAGGAGCTCGCAGCCCAGGCCCAAGAGTCCAGGCTACCAGGCTGCCGCCCCGCAGACCACAGTCGGGTCCCCGGGGTGAGCGCTCAGAAGTGCCCGGGCAGCGGGCCCGAGGTCTGCGGTCTGAGCAAGGCCCCACACTCAGCGTGTCCTTGAAGCCCAGCCCCAGGTGGGAGGCGGGACTGCGACTTCCTGGTTCCTCACTTGAAGGAGAGCGTGGAGGGAGAGGAGAGGGTGGTGACTGTTGACAGACAGGACTCAGAACAAACTATCCGCTGCTCAGAATGACTCCTCGACTTCCTGTTAAAGAACAGGGCTGTTCGGGGACATTCTGGGACACTGGCGCTGGACATCCCTCCGCGTGTGACCTGTCCCGCCTGCGCCCTCGCTCTCGAACATGCCCCTGCTTCTCTCTGCCTGGTCCCCAGGGGCCCGCTTGCCCTGGGGCTGCTCCGAGAGCTCCCGACGGCCTCTGAGGACACGGCTCGTGTGGGTCCCGGGGAAGGTGGGCCTGGTCCCCTCCACTCGGAGTGCCGGGGCGTTTCCCCACGTGGTGTTGGAGGGAGGACATCACCACTGCTGTCACCTTCCACAGCAGCTAGTACTTTTACTTCTTCCTCCCGTGAAGTGAGAGGAAAGGGGTGGGGGCCCTGTGTTGGGAACGTCGGCAAAGTCGCCCAGGTGTGAGGGGACCGCGTGCGGTGGGGACAAAAGCCACCATCCTCTGAAGTGAGGCCCAGGGGAGCCCGGCTGTGACTCGTGGGCCAAGTGGGGCGGGGAGCAGGGTCCCCATGAGACCAGCAGGACAGCTTCCACGCGTCTCAACTGGGAGATGGCGACTCTAGTGAGGAAAAGGATTCCAGCCGCATGAACGAGGGCAGGACCAGAGGCGGCGCCGTCAGTTTACACTTTTTGTTGTTTTTGACGGCCAGATGGAGTATGAGGCTGAAGGGAAGGCAGTGATCGGGGAGCAGGGGGAGGGAGAAGGTGGGACAGTCTGGAAATAATTTGGGGAAAATAAAATAGGACTTGGTGACTGTCTGGAGGAAGCGAGGGAGACAGAAGTGCGTGAGTGGCGAGTTTTCCTCTTTGAGTGACCAGCACCTGGTAACGCAGGTGGGTGACGCGTGGCGCACAGAAGGAGAAGCGTGTCGGGGGAGATGTGGGGGCTACCTGCAGCCTCCAGGTGGAGCTCTAGAACACTGGTCTACTCTCTACGTGGACCAGGCTGCCAGCAAGAGCTGCCCGTTATTGGGCGCTCGGGGGTCAGGGGTCAGCGATCCTGCGCTCACTCAGCTGGTGTGAGTGTTGGAAAAAAAGTTACTTCTAGAAATTCATGGCAAAATATTTCTAAAACCCGAAGTAGCTAAGTCTTACTTCTACCAATAATGCTCACATCAGTTTCCCCCGTCTTTCAGACGGCGGGGAGTGGGACAGAGAGGAGAAGGGCTGTTTGTCGCAGTGGGTTTCTGAGAAACTCCAGCAGGGCTGCAGGTTAACACGGACTGGTGGAGCTGTGGCTGAAGCAGGTCAGGCTGTGCGCTGACAACTGCTGAAGATGGGAATGCGTCCATGGGATTTGCGTCCAATTTTGCACATATTGGAAATTTCCCATAATAACAGGGTAAAAATAAATTTATGAAAAAATTTAGGGCAAAACTTTTAGCAGGAGATTCAAATATTCATTAAGTATCTTTTGAAGGATCAGTATCCATATTAGCTGGTAACGTAGGGGAGGGGTCTTAGGTGCGATCTACGCCATTAACATCCTTTACCCTAAAAACAAAAGACCAAAAACTCATCAACAGACACCTTATAACTTCAATATATATAAGAAAACTGAAGATGTAAAATAGCTTTAAAGCAGTCACTGCCATTATATGCCACGTGCTGCATCAACAGTGTCTCTTATTCAAAATTAAACCTGTTTCAGTATCTTTCACCCAAACTGGCATCAAATTTTTTGCTAAGCAAATATATTGTTGATAAGGGAAAAGGTGAAACCTTGAGCTAATTACTTCTACAGAAGTCTCCCAAGCCCAGATTTTATGTTCAGAGGGAAAAAATGGAGATTTCTAAAGCCTGGTAACTTTTTCTGCAGATTCAGTTTTGTTTTGTTTTTCAGTTGAGGTCTAGTCAGTTACAATGTGCCAATTTCCGGTGCACAGCGTCATGTCCCAGTCATGCATGTACACACATAAATCCGTTTTCATAGTCTTTTTCATTAAAGGTTATTACAAGATATTGAATATAGTCCCCTGTGCTATACAGAGGAAATTTTTTAAAATCTATTTTAATATATTGTGGTGATCATTTGCAAATCTCAGATTGTTTGATGTCCTTGCTTCCACTAGAGGGCTCTGTGGACAAGAGAAAACATTCAAATCAGAGTTTTGGAGCTGTTTAAAATGTATGCCATTTTATCAACTATAATTTGGTAATTTTGGTTTGAAATTCAGAGGTAACTTATTTGAACAGAACTAAGAAATAGTATGACATTAATACCTTCAGACATTCTTCTTCTCTGATTATCTGCCTCTGTGTCGACAGGTGCTCTGAAAAGTATTTACACTCCATAAATCCTTGTCATTTTCTTGTTTTACTAGGAGTTGTAATTGGCACTAATTATTTCTGGATGTGAAGTTCTCCGATTAGCCAATGGTCTAGTCGATAATTCAGAAGTCTGCCATTCATGATTTAATACTACTTATTCCAGGGTTATTTTGAAAAACATTAATACCAGTGTCATAACACAAAGGTTGTAAGTTCTTAAACGGGACCTGTACTCACTCAGACAAATTGCAATAGTGGTAAAGACGTTTCCTTCCCGTCTAACTTAAACGACAGAAGTTAAACGTGATTTGAGGGTCACAGAAATTAATCTTTTCCATAAACATGAGCATATCCTTATAAACATCCTTGCATTTGACACAGTCAGGATTTTAAACTTGAGCTGTGGAGGTTACAAGCTCCACAGAGGGAGAAAGGGGAATCCACACCCAGTGTCCCTACAATTTATTATCTAAAACATCAAGCTTTTAATAAAAACGTAGGAGACGTGCAGAGAAACAGGGAGGTGCCACCTAGCTGCAGGGAAAAACGCAAGTAATACATATCGAGACGGACCTGATCTCAGATTTGAGACACGAAGACTCCAAAGCAGGAAATATAAATATAGCAAAAGAATTAAAGATTAAAGAATCCATGAATAGAGAAGTTAAAAAAAAGAAGTTATGACGTCAATGACGACACTCAAGTGGAGAATATTAGTACAGAAAGATAAAAATTAGACAAAAAACAGATGAAGATACTGGATTTCAAAAGCATAATAACTGAAATAAAAAATTCACCGAGGGTCTTAATAATTTGATTTGAGCTAGAAAAATAATCAGCAGACTTGAGGCTCCATCAATAAATACTACCCGAGCCGAAGAGCAGAGAGGAGGAGTGGGCAGAGCGCAGGGAAGACACCGTCAGCACACAAAGCAGATGCAGGGGGGTCACAGGAGAGGAGGGGGAGGGAGCAGAAAACATGCAGAGAGCGGCTGAAAACGTCTCAAGTTTGATGAAAACTATTAACTGCTCATCGAGAAAGGTGAATGGACTGTACACAGACACATCAGATCAAAGCTGCTAAATGCCAAACACAAACAGAAAATGCTGAGAAAAGCGAAAAAAAGAAAAGAGCTCCTCGTATGCCAGGGCGCCCTGTCGGACCAAGACACGATCTCTTACCTGAACCGCCAAGCCGCGCGAGCAGGCGGTCAGCCAGGTGGCAGGACAGGAGGCTCCCGACTTCGTCCTCCTCACAGACCGTGCAGCCGGCCACTCTTCAGAGACAAGAGGCCTTTGTGCAGATCCCAGAACCAAGGGGGCCGGCTGAAACGCACCCCTCCGACCACAAAACCCGGAGAAAACCCCACGAAGGGTAAAAGGAGCCGTTCCACTGTGAATGCATGACTCCTTCTCCAGGACAGCGCACTGCCACGCGGAGGGGTCCCGCAGGCCTGCCGTTTCTCCAGTGGGAAAGGGATAGAAAGGACAAAGAAACTAAAAACAGTCAGAAAATGACAAGATGGCGTTAGTAATCCCTTACCTGTCGGTAGTTATTTTACATGTAAACGGGTTAAATTCTCCAATCAGAAGACGGAGTGGCTGGATGGATAAAAAGCAAGATAGCCAAATACAGACCTGGTTCCTGGAATTTGTACAAATTGACAGTCTCAGCGTCCAGAGTTTACTGGATGCTAGGTACATGGAGGGCAGGACCAGTATACACGTTAGTATAAAAATTCAGAGTGTACTTTGCATGTGGTGTCCTCCTTCATACCTCCTTTTTTAAATTTGGAGATAACACATTTTGGACCACTGGGTCAGGCATCAGATGAACGCATTTCAGTCAGTTCATCGGATTTCATGTCAGGGTATTTGAATGATTTCAGTTTCTCTGAGTCTCTGTGATCTTGTTTGCAAAAGGCTGAAATATTTACGTCACTGTGGATCAGATAAAGCAATGTTTAAGAAACACAAGTTTTTGAGTCTGTGTGTAAAGCCAATCAAAGTGTTCCGCTATTGCCACGACGGTTTCTTCAGACAAACGGCCCCCATTTTTCACCATTTGTGCTTTTGTGCTGATGTTTCGATTTTTACACCTCTCTCGGTCTCTCGATCTTTCTTTCTCTGTCTCTTACAGGTTGTCTTCTCTTTCAGAGCCTTTGGACGAGGGGCCAACTAGATATTTCCTCCGGAAAAATACCACCTTTCTACCGTCTGCCTTTAGAAAGTCTGACGTCCACATTCTGGCGTGGCGCGCTGCACGGGTCATGTAGCGGGAGCTTGGGACACAGTTTCTTCCAAGCCTGTTAGTTCTATTTGTTCAGGAGCAACAATAGTCTTCTGGGTTACTGTTTTCTGAGGATTACTGGTTATTGTACCTGCTTCATTAAATCTGCCTTTCAGGGTTGTCTGGGTACCATTCATCTATCTCTTTTGTTTTCAGTCAAAAACTTTCTATCTCCAACAAACATCTGAATATTTCTTACATGCTGGGAACTGTGTGGCACGCTTCGGCCAATATTACATTTTCCCATCAAGTAAGAAAAAAGTTACTGTCATTCTCATATGATCCCGAGGGGAAAACTGGGGCTCTGAGGATCTTTGCAACTTTCCTGGGGTGTCGTGGACAGACGGAGGACAGGGTTTGGTCACCTAATCCCAGTACCTCCTTCCCTCTTAGGAGGTCTTCACACAGAGGTGGAAAGTTAACGGGAAAATGTAATATTTCTGACCGTAAAGAGTGAGCAAAGGTAAACATAAAATGTTATTTTTACTAAGATCAGATGGACTCCTTCGGAGAGCACGCAGCACAGAGATGACACAGAAGTTCTAACTCACTGGGCACTAGTGACCTTGAAAGTGGCGTGTACCATCTGGTGACCAGGCCCCGAACATTGTCATCTCTTTCTTCCTCGTGGTGTTACAGATCACGGGGTCTCACGTAACTACACACAAAACCACCAGCGCTGTTTCATGACAGGTGCTCAGCAAACTCCCTTTGGTTGCCTAGAAAATGATGAGCCCCTTCATGGAACCACCTGAACGTGATACTTAATATATGTGACATAAGAGACACATATAACTTTAATACATGACATTTTGAAACATTCTATTTGAAGGTCAAAGTCTGTTCAGTACGACCTCACGGATTCACTGCTTTGCTTGAAAACTTCAGGCCAAAATGAAACAGTTGCCTGAGATCACACAGCCTTAAACCGACGGCACCATGTGGCTGTTCACGCCACCCGCGACACGTGTTTGGCCCGGATCTTTCTTCCATCTAATGAAGTTTGACAATTTGTGACAGGATAGAAAGGAAATTCATTATATTTAGTAATAGAAAACCTATTTCTCATTTTTCACGAACCAAGCAGCTACAATGAAATTGCCTAAACCACTATATCACAATTCTCCACCTTTGTGGTTCTTAAGGTCACCCTCAAAGGTCTTCAATTTCCTTGTGTTCACAGCTTGGCATCTGGTAATTTTCAGTATCAGAAAATATAAGGGGGCTATATATTTTTTTTCTGAGGAGAAATATTTCTGATTTGGACAGAAATAAATCTGTCAAGAGGAAAATATTAAAAATAAAAAGCACGACTGTAATAATCACATTGGTGTCACAGCCAATTCTACTTATCCAGCTTGGTGACGGAAGCCCCCCGCCCCCCGAAGGAACTGTCAATGTGAGAGAAATGGATTCTTTATTTCAATAACCACTGTGGCTTAAGGGTAATTTATGTATAAGGAAGCCCAACAGCCTCGAGAATCAAATTTCCTTAAAATATTATTTTGCATTCTCTCTGCCGCAAAGCTCAGTGAAATTGATAGATCGGAGCGAAAAATGACCAAATCTGCTTCTCCAGGTTATAATTTAACTCACACTGTACACGGCTCACGTCACTAGCAAAAGGGTAGTGTTTTGCATTTTGTATAAGAATTACACCTATAAAGTAATAATTCCTCAGGTTAAATAACCCTTACCATTTTAATATTAAAAATAGAAGAGAGCCTGGCTTGTTTGGGCTCACTCGTGAAACCCTCCCCCGCCTCCCCCGCCTCCCCCACCTCCGGTCATGCACGCTGACTCTGCCTCAGTCGCGATTATCTGCTTCAATAACGAATAAACCCTGCGCATCATGTAAGTCACTATTTAAAGGAACATCTCCCCGGACAGGGTCGAAAGAGTATTCAAACATTTAAATAAGTAATTTAAATCCTTAATTCTTTCTCAAATGATCCGTGGCTCTGGCTACAACCACCCTGTTTAGAACTTTAAGAAATAAAGAAATAAGAATATATAAAACAACGAAGTCAAAGGCTCCATATTTACTTGGTCTCACGGGGGAAACGTTTATCCCTCTCCCAGGAGCCATCCTTCCGTGGTCACACCCACTAACTCAAGACGCATTTGCTGTCGTGAGCATGTCACGGGCCCTCAGGGGTCTCGGGCGCCCGCCCGCCTCCCCGGTCCGCCTTCCGCCGGTCAGCGCGCTGCTCCCGAGGCACTTGGTCTGGCCGCACCGCGCTGTGGGAGCCTAGGTTCTCTCTCTGCACATGCCATACTTTCCCATGACAAATACCATTGTTCAAAGTTATTGCACACTGGTAACTACCTAAACATAATATGTTCCCCAGAAAGTATACAGCATATTCCTACTTTTTGAAAAAAAATCAACTCATGGAAAGAGAAAGAACAGGCCTTTGCCAGTTTCCAGATGCCAGCTCCCAGGGAGAGGGTGTGGGGTTTTAATTCTAAAGCAGACAACGTTAAAAAAAAAAAGGAGTTTTATATGAAAGAACATAACAGCTTTAAAAGAAAAAGAAAACTTCATTTATGACTATTGTAGTTACTGTTGGAATTAAATCTTTAATTATATTTTGGGCTTTAGGGGATATTAATGTTTTAAAACATCCATCTGTTGGCATAAATGTCTATTTAAAACATCGTCTTCTCTGTGAACCTCAGGAGACTGGGATGTGCACCTGTTGCGTGTGGTGTTCTGAAGTTTTGACATCTGATATCATTTCTCAATATCTACTTCTCTCAAAACTTAGAGTAAGGAAATACTTTCAACATTTTAATTTTTATTATGTTCTATTTTTGAACTTTAAAATATTTCAACATTTTGCATTCTTTTCTAAATTATAACAATTTGTTTTTATTGTTCTTTAATGCCGAAGGCCATGCGATGTGTAAATTTTTCTTAAAGAGAATTGGTTAATTTCCTATTCTCCCTTCCAACAGTTCATAACAGCTACTCCAGCTCTGTAGAGATAATAAAATCGTGTCTTTTAGTGGGACTAGAGAATTATAAAAAGCGGAGTCTTAAGAAATAGTTGCTCAGAGGATTGAAAAATGAAACTAACTTAGTGAAAAGCAGAGAAGGGAAGGCCTGTGTCGATAATGCTGGCTGCAGACACGAGGTTTCCAAAAGAGGTGTCACTCCTTGAAGGTACCTGTCATCTGTTTCAACCTCTGAGGCCGCCCGTGTACCACCACCAGGCCCGGCACAGCCCTCTGTCACTTCTTTTTATTCTGCTTCTCCTGCACCCTAAAAGAGCCTCAAACTTTGCTCCTCCGAGGAGCTGTGTGTCACAGGCACACGTCTGGGCCAAGAGCTGCCCCCCTCACCCTGGGTCAAGTTCAGCTTGGCAGTTTTCGACCTTTGATCTGAGGCTGGAAGACCTTGGGGAACGACCTAGAGGATCTGAGCCTCCCTCGCCTTATTTGAAAAGCGGTGATGATGTAACGGTGCAGGGTCACTGGGTTTGGGGAAGGACAAGTGAGTCCAGGGGCAGGGAGACCCGTGGCACGTGGTCCGTCCCTCCTCCTCCACCCTGCCTCCCTCTCTCCCTCCCTCCTCCCACCCTCCTCTCTCCGTCCCTCCTCCCTCCGTCCCTCCCCCCTCCTTCCTTCCTCTCTTTTATGGAACGTAACTGGCACACAGCATTGTGTAGCTGAAGGTGCCCAGTGGGCAGATTTGATGCGAGTGTCTGTATTGTGACCCCCACGGTGGCGTTAGCTGACACCTCTGTCACATCACGTAATTACCATTTCTTTTTTGTGGTAGAAATAATTAAGATCTAGTCTCTTAGCAAGTTTGAAGTTTATAATGTAGTGTGGATAATGGGTTTTTCTTTAAATTGCCCTGTAATGGATTTTGAAGAATATGGAAGATTATGACCAAAGTAAGTAACAAGAGTGAAGCCAGACTGCGCCCTAGAAGGTCTTCTAAGGACTGCGTCGCGGGCAGTTCCGTGCCCTGAGTGAGTGAGCTGTGTTAATGGTGCTGGTGAGCAATCAGAGCCTCCCAGTGTGCTGTCGGCACGTTCTCTCATGTTC
Organism: Camelus ferus; assembly: GCF_009834535.1. NCBI lineage: Eukaryota > Metazoa > Chordata > Mammalia > Artiodactyla > Camelidae > Camelus > Camelus ferus. Next base: position 2,603,828 of record NC_045725.1, on the reverse strand, counting down.
CACGTGGACCTGGCGGGCACGGTCCATACACATGCTGGACGTCACGGTGACTTCTTGGCATTGGTTTACCTCGTCCACAGTCTGGATGGGAACAAAAGTCAGATTTCTTTTAAAAGCCAGAAAAGCTTGTCATCGTGGCAGCTAGTTCTCAGTTAAGTAATAAAGCGCCTGTTTATGCTCGGTCCAGAGGGACCAGCCAGGAATGCTGGTGTGTGGGCGACATCAGTCCACACCGGACACCTGATGCAAACGCCAGGCGGCCACACAGCCGAGTGACCGCAGAGCGGAGCGCTCTCTCCCCCTGTCCAGGCGCTTAATGCTTGTCAAATATTTGCAGGGTGAGGACAGGGACTTTGAGTTAACTGATTTTTAGAGTCTGAGTAAGTGGAGAAGTTTGGGGAACCTGTCACTTCAAGTCTGGAAATAGAGAATAAAACGTAGGGAAATGACCCCTACAACCAACTCACTAACCGTGGGTCTCACGTAAATTGCAGATGGCGCTGCAGGAGGCTGGCTGCTCTGACTCCTAAAAACAACCGGATCTTGCTTGCAAGCTGCCCAGGTTCTACAAGAGAAAGACTTTCCCAAAATAACTTGTAACGTATTTTCCCAGGGACTTAGAGTGTATTTTAAACAAAGCTTGGGGACACATGGCTACTTCTGTTTCGGTGACAGAATTAGCTGCTCCCACGCTTCTTTTTTCCTCCTACGCGCGCAGTAGTGCCGTCTGCAGTGTATGTGAGACACGGTGATGAATGAGCTGGTTTTGAAAACAAATCGCGATGCTGAGTAGCCTGGCCAGACCTGACTGTCCTTCAGCGTAAGTATTCACATAGTGTTTTTGTAATTTCAAAGTGTTTCCCCAGGTATCAGCTCACGTCAGCTTCAGACAGACACTGCAAAGCAGGGAGGTCCCGAGGCCAGTGCGGGGCAACGCTGGGCTCCGGGCCCCGGGCGCCCGACGCCCTCCCGCTCCCCCGTGCGGCCGGCACACGCCGGCAGCTGCGGGGCGACGCGCGGTGCGGGCGGAGCAGCGGGCGCCGGGCGAAGGACAGCTGCTCGGACCGTCACCGGGCTGGGCGGCTCCGAGCGCCGTGCAGGATGAACTCCTCCAGTGCGGGCGGTTCCCAGCCCATCGCTCAGCTGTGTGAGGAAGGTGGGAAAGACAATTCCAGAGCGGGCATCTTCGGTTTCCCTGGAATCCAGCCTTCCCTCCCTCACGGGAGTAACATTAATGAAACCATTCATTTAAATAAATTACCAGTCTTATCTACTTGTTCAAGGCAAATTATTATTCGTTTGGAGACAATAGATAAGTGGCCTTGTCCAAAGTTGATTGTGTGCAATCAATACCACGTTAATATTAATAACTTTATAATAATGTGGGATTCATAGGGTTGCAAGGAGCGAGGAAACGCTCACTTTTAAATGATCTTTGACAAGGATGGGAAATGCTTGGGGAGCAAGCCTGACCCTAACTGTAATTATACTGAGAGGGAGCAAGAAAGGAAATGACACTCAAGATGCAAATCTCCGTACCCACCGTGAAGACGCCAGCGAGGGCGCGGCGGTGACAGCGACTCTGGACGTGCCTCCGTGGCGGGGGGGAGGGTGCCACTGGTCAGCACGCTCTTGGAGTTTCCTTTTCAGCCCTATTTCCAAGCACGTACAAAACTCCCCGTCTCCTGCCTTTACCTAGAATTTAATTCCGTGTCATACTTCCAAGGAGGAAATGCGAACTCAAGTCCGCGTCACCACGAGCCGTCCAAGGCCACTCGGTGATCTGGGGAAGCAGAGGTGAGGATGGCCTGGTCCCAGGCGGTTTCAGGAGAGAAGATACTGATCAGCTGCATGAAGCGGTGTGGGTGGGTCTGTGAGCAAAGCGGTGGGCTTGGTAGTGGGTCCGTTTAGACCCAAACATCGACGGAAGGGAGGCAGGTAACAAAATGAGACAAGACCCTTCTGGACGAGCGGTACCTCTGCTCCACTTTTGACTCTGCAGCTCCGCTGGGAGCAGCAGAAACAGGGGTCTAATGTTGCTGAAGAACCTGATTTTTTCCCCAAAGAACACAGAAATCCAAATTGACCTGTGTAACCGCTCTTAAAAAATATTTCTCCAACATTGCCTAAGTGTAAGGTGTGCAGGCAGTGATTGTGTACACGTGTGTGGTCGCCTCAGTACAGTGAACACACCCATCGCCTCACCTGGTTACACTTTTTTTTCCCTTTGTGGCGATAACTTTTAAAATCTACTCTGTTCGCAACTTTCAAATACATGACGCGTTATTGTTAACCGTGGTCGCCGTGCTGTGGGTTAGCTCCCCGGAACGGCTCGTCTCGTGACCGGAAGTTTGTGCCTTCTGGCCGCTTTCACCCGTATTCCCCGCCGGCCCCTGGCGACCACCAATTGTTCTCTGTCTCTATGCGTTCACATTTTTTTTTGTAAGATTCCACATATAAATGAGATCCTATGGTACATGTCTGTGTCTGTCTGACTTACTTCACTTAGCATAATGTTCTCACGGCCCGTCTGTCTGTTGTAAACGGCAAGATTTCCTTTTTTCTCGTCCACTGAATAATATTCCGTTGCGTGTATATATATATAGCACATTGTCTTTATCCATTCATCTGTCAGTGGACACTTAGGTTGTCTCCAAGTCTTGGCTCCTGGGAATAATGCTGCTGTGAACATGGGGGTGTGGATGTCTCTCTAAGACAGTGATTTTATTTCCCGTGCACGTACCCCCACAAGTGGGATTGCTGGATCGCAGGGCATCCTTAGAGTAGAAATAAGAATAATTGACATCATAAAGACATAGGAATGGTAAAATTCAGTGGTGACGATAAATATGTAGTCAAAGTCAGATTTTCTCAATGTAATGATGCTGTGTATGTAGTTTATTTAAAATTCTGTATGTTTAAAAAACTTTTCCGCTTAAGGGAGGCACTGGGAATTGAACCCAGGACCTTGTGCACGCCAAGCACACACTCTACCCTTGAGTTACACCCCCACCCCCTACTTACAACTCTGGATTAAAAACAAACGTCTGAAAAGTAACCACAACTGTGTCATCTCTTGACATCGAAACACGGGCAGTTCATGTGTTTAAAACATGAGGAACTGTGCTGGCCAAATAAAACACATTTGTGAACGGACAGTTTTTGAAACTCTTGAATTACCTCTTTTGTACCATAAATCGGAGGCCGTTAACATAACCTCAATCTTTTTTAATTTTTTCACAAAGAAATATTTCGGGTTGTTTGGAGTCTGCATCCGAGCCCACATTTGGAATAACGAGGCATTTGCTGGTGTTGAGGAGGAAAGAAAAGGAAACGGTGGTGGGAGATGTCGTGGGGGCATCAGCCGGAAGGAAGAGCTTCGCTGGAGGCAGGGGCTGGATCCGTCTGACCGTGGGTCCGTGTGGAGGGATGAGAAGGGACACTCTGGCCGCCTGGGCACCGCCAGGGCTACTTCCTTGGTCCCTCTGCTCATGTTCCTCTGTGTCCTCTGCTCTTTGAGCAAATATGCTTTCTGTTTGTGTCGTTGATAAAGACATGACCTTTCCTCACTTAAAAAACATCCTTATCCTTACCACCCATTCTGACTGTGAGGAAAGTGCCTGTGGATGGTGACTGTGTGCAGAGCTCAGAAGGATGCTGATGGAGGAGGCTCAAGGCTCTCATAGGTGTCACAACGTGGAGGACAAAGGAATTCAAGGTCCCTCCATGTCCTTCTGTCGCTCGTGACACCACCCCCGCCACATCCATACATATGGAAGTCCCGATGCCACCTCCAAAATTGGGAGCATGGGTACATTCTGGTCATAGCCCCTTTCCACATGGATCTGTGTATGTAATAAAACCCATGTCTGCACACAGGATGGAGTCCGTCGCTGGACTTTGGTGACTAATTAAATGAAAGGGGAAAAAAAAAGGCAGTCAGATTGAGTGATTGTCTTCCCCAGGCCTGGGTCTGAATTGACTGAATTCATTTGAAATGCCACCGCACCGCGAGCTGCGTGTGGACCCCTGTGCCCAGCTTTGAGTTCTCACCTTTGGAGACGGTGAGCTTCGCTAACTGTTCCACAAAACCGGACGTGGAACACGCAGAGAATGTGGTGCTAAGTTCTGGACTGCGAGCTCATCGGCCCAAGCAGAGCAGGACGGGGACAGGGGATGCCCAGAGAAGCATCGTCCTTCAGCGCTTCTGGCTTAACAAGAATGAGGAAAACCAGATTCGCCGGGAAGACGGTTTTTACCCTTTATTCTTGGCATAAATCAAGAGGCTCGTTTTTCAGTCTATGGAATTCAATTGAAGGTCAGGTTTGTAATGGGGATCCTAATTATTAATGTGTTGCTATTTTAATTATTAATAGGTTGGGATATTTGCATAATGGATAAAGAAACAGCCCAAGAACAACTGGTAGCCTCTGAAAAGTCTTCAGGATACTTTATCAATATCCCCTCCATGGGCTTATGGAATTCATTTAAAACACACGTTTGTTTAAAATGTGACAAAGGGAGAAGACTTAGTTTGGTTTAAGGTTGGTTAAAACCAGTCTTATTCGGCTTCGTCCTATAAAGGTATTGAATCCAAACAACTTAATGAGGCAGAAGCTTGTCACGTACGTTAAAAACTACATGCTCGGGGAAGTAGCTTTTCTCAGTGCGATTTATCAGAACCTAGATATGGCTGTTTCTGTTATAAATAATAAATCTCCTGACAAAATCAGGCAGCAAATAGAGGATGGATATTACAATGTTATCTATAAGTTTAATTTAAACTTCAGCTCTAAGGAAAGATGTTTCCTGGTTTTTTTTTTTTTTTTAAAGCAATGGTATTATGATAAAACACAAATTTTCTTTTAAATCTGAAGTGCCACTTAAAATTTTTATTATCAGTGTGATTTCATTTGTGTAATTATAGCTAAACTATGAACCACAAATATTGAGAATAATTTTGTTATTTATATAAAAACATGAGAAAATTATTGTCCCCAGAAATCAATCAATCTCCTTTCTTCAGAGAAGAAAAGAGAACAAGAATGTCCTAGCTTCAGAGAAATAATTTATCTAGGGGTGTTTGAGGGCAGGATTAGTGATACCGACTAAAATGAACTTTTCAATAGCTAATGTGATACTTATTACGGTTCAGCTTAACCAATGTTAGTAATTATAAGAGACACAGAATTCACTATTAATTAGTTCATCATCAATTATTTAAATACGCCTTTAAAGGATGGCCACGTTCAAAGCTGTTTTCCGCGCTGGGTGTGGACTTCCTTCCTGCGTTTCTTCACTTCAATTCCTTTCCACCTGCTAAAACCTTCACCCTCTGTGTTTATTACAGCTGTTGGGCTGACTGTGTTTTGTTCCGTAGATTGGTATCAAACTATGAGTTCTTTATTTGGGAGAATATGATTCAAAATTTAAGCAGGAGAGACAGCTTTTGAAAGAGAAATATTTTTTTTTTTATTTGAAAAGCTCTGAGTTTAAAATATCTTTCTTCTGATGAAAACAGAGGACATGATCGCAGGAGGAAGACTCACCAGCAACGCCTCCCCTTTCAAACCACGACTTTAAAAAGGAGGGAGCAGTTAGCACCGCGGACTCTCCTCACCTGACTGCTGAAAACTATGTGAAGGGTGTTCTTTCTTGTGAATGAACTACGTGAAAAATAGGCCAGTGTGTGCTTCACCAGGACGTCTGTTTGACTTGACCGTGCTGTGACAGGTGTTTTTTCTTCATTTTTCTGAGTTTATTGAGATAGAATTGGCATCTAACATTGTACTCATTCGCGTATGACGTGGCACTTGGAGACGTATATAATAAAATGTTTACCACAATAGGCTTAGTTAAAATCCATCAACTCTTGTAGTTACAGTTTTTTCTCCTGTGATGAGAACCTCTAGTATCTACTCTCCTGGCAACTTTCAAACACCGTAGTCGAGTGTTTTTACCTACAGTCCCCGCGCCGTCTGTTACGTCTCCGGGACTTACTCTTCTTGTAACGGGAAGACTGTGCCTTTTGACCCCTTCACCTGTTTCTCCCATCTTTTCCTACCCATCTCTGGAAGCCACCTGTTTGTTCTCTGGTTCTAGGATTTCGGTTTTTATTTTAGACCCCACGTGTAGGCGAGAGCACACAGTGTTTGTCTTTCTCTGTTGGACTCATTTCACTTAGCATCAAGCCCTCAAATTCCATCCATGTTGTCACAAACTACAGAGTTGCCTTCTTTTTCATGGCTAAATAATATTCCATCATCTATATCTATGTCAGTGTCTAAAGTTACAATAATACACAGATCTACTAGATAGAGCTGATAATACCATCTACGTCTAGATAGAGATAGATCTCCATCACAGTTTTAAAATTCATTCATCCCCTGATGGACAGTTTTGTTTCCATGTCTTGGCTGTTGTAAATAAAGTTGCAACCATCATGGGGGTGAATGTCTCTCTTCCTAGACAGTGATTTTGTTTCCTTTGGGTAAACGCCCAGAAGGGGAGTTGCTGGGTCATATGGAAGCTCTATTTTTCACTTTTCTGAGGGAACTTCATTCTGTTTCTACAGCGGCTGCATCAATCTGCATTCCCACCAACACTAGTGCCCACATACTTTGAAATCTAGATCATTTACTCCGGCCACTTACCCTGATGGATCTTCATTCATCCAGTCACCCAAATAGCCACCCACATCTGCTTTATACTTGCTCCTGGCTCCCAGTTATAACACAGCCCTTGACAACAAATACAGAGCAATGACAACAACAAAATTAGACGCTACGGCTTCAAGTTTCAAGGAGAAAATGTAACAGAAGGGGACAGGGTGGTCGTGATGAGTAGAAAGTGCCTGGAGATTAAAATAAAATACAGTCTTTTCATATTAGAGTTTTAATTGATTGACGGTTTTTATTTACTCATCTACTTATTGGAAGAGCTCACATAGACTTACTTGGATAAAATGTTTAAACAGCGCATCACGCTGCGGTGCACGTACGTGGAAGGCACAGTGAAGCCACCCAGCACGTCCGTGATGACTCCTCCCCTGCTGATTAACTCCGTGTTTTCTATGTGACGTTCACCATGCATGCAGGGCCTGAAGCATTTCTTAAAAACGTGCCCACCAATGTCTCTGGACGTTGCTTCAAAAGCCACTGGTGTTTTTATATTCCCCATATTCCTCTGTTGTTAAAATACAGAGGGATCTTACTTCAAACAGTCAACTTCAAGTAACTGGAAAAACATCACGAGATGAAATCCTCTGAAAGCAACAGGCTTTCACTGAGTTGTTCCTTCGTGGTGTTTTCGCCACGTTTTAAGGTGGAGCCTCTCGCATGTCGTAAGTGCGTGATAACGCGGCACCTGAACGCGACAGTGAAGCCCTTCTGCCTGTGTCTGCTCCCTTTTTCTCACTGACAATAACAAACATGCAGAAGGGGTATCTGAGCAAGCACGTGGCTGGGACTCCCAGCAGGCCGTTAGCCCGCGGGAGGCTCTGGCTTGAAGCCCTCAAGAGATCAGATTCTGCGGGAAGCTCGACCGCAGACCCCAGGCGGCCTCAGATGCCGAGGCCTGAGAGGGGCCAAGGGCAGGGCAGGACGCGGACGGCTCAGGAAGGGAAGAAATTCTCCTCCAAAGAGGAAGGTTTATTGATAGCCGCTCCTGGTTCGTTTAATAGCGGCTGTAAAACTCGGCAAATTCAATTTAGGGTTGTTTGGGGGAAATGAGAAAACAATACGAAAAACGCAAAACCGGAGGGTTCAGGGCCTCAGACGACAACGCAGCTTTGCCACTTGTGTGAGTCGGTTTAAGCACGTTTGCTTCAATTTTAAAAAGCAACTTCCAGGAATGAAGACGTGGAAGAGGTGTTTGCCCACAGCCTCAGAGCTCTCCCCCAGCCCGTCACAGGGAGCAAAGGGCCCCCCTTCCCGTCGCAGGGGGGGCTGCTACACGCGGAAGACTTTGTCTGATAATCAGGGACACAACTATCGTAATATTTCTTCCCGCCACAAATCCTAGCATTTATTTAATGACCTTTCTTGTCCTCAATTGTCACTTAGTTTCCAGGAAATACAGAAACAATGGCGAGCAGCTCTGTCGCTACCTGGGACAGCTGGCTTGCCTTCGATGACGGGGCGGGGGGGGGGGCAGGGGGTGAGGCTTTCCCGGCGCCCTGTGCTCATCGCTGTGCGGCCCTGGCTCTGTTTCCCTCCTGCTCTCATCACAGGTTGTTGGCTGCAGGGCGCAGACGCCAGTCGCCCCAGCAGGCGTTTCAGACGAGGACAGGCGCCGCCCGTCTACCCGCCTCTGTATCCATTTCTTCTCGTTGCCGTCTCTCCTTCTGCCTCTTAAAAAAAGATCTTCTCAACGTCCACACCAGGGCTTTCTCTCTTCTCTCCCTTCCATCCTTCCTGCCCCACGAAGGAGCTGACGAAACAAGCCAGTGCGACTGGGACTCACGGGGATGCTGTGAAGCACGAGTACGTGGGGTCTGTCCAGGGATTCTGAGAAACCGGGCAAATGTCTCACACGTCACAGTCGGAGAGAAAGGAGCCGAAGTGCTTAGAAGAGGAACCAGCGCTGGACACGCTGTGTGAGCGCCGCCTCCTGCTGAGGGGGCCTGTTCGCTTGAGGACGCTTGAGGGTGGGGAAAAACAGTGAATTAGATCAATTTACCTTAATAACAAAACCTGGAGGAAAACCGTATCTGAATTAGGAGGTCTAAATTATAGGAGAGTTTCAAAAAGGGCCGTTTGATGATTTTCCAGTATAAACAGAAATCATGCAACTCACACGTTATTTGTACTCAACATTAATCAATGTTCAAAAATTAATTAATTTACACCTTTTTATTCACTGTGCTTCTAAAGCACTTCGGAGTCCCTGAGAACAAAGTACCTTCTTACATGTTAAAGACGCCATAAGGCGCACAGGTTGACACACTAACACATTAGATACGGGTGTGAGCTTCACTCAGTTACTCAAGGAATGAGTAGATCCCAGTGACCCACGCTCCGTTTTGTTCAGGAAATGCACTCAACAGTCCCTGCTTCTCTGCTGCAGCTCTTGCATGGGGTGTGATACACACAGATTCGTGGGCCTTCCTTCGTGTGTGTCCACGTTTGTGTGTGTGTGCAAATCTGTGCACGGCGTGAATTCTCACACAACTGCAGCCCCACTCTCAGCTCTGTGACCGCCCCGGAAAAGTGGCCTGAGCTGCTGCCCTCGAGCTCCTCCCTGCGTAGCTTCTCGAAGCCCCGCCGAGAGCACCGACGGCAAGCTGCGCTGCCCGGCTGGGCTCCTCGGAGGGTAAGTCTTCATCCAAGATACTTTGTTTAGTGTGGAGCCGAATACCCATTTATGGGCGCCTGGAGAATACTTTCTAGCACAAAGAAGAAGGCATATCCGTGTACTTTCCATGAAGGGCTTCTGTAACGAATAGACTAGAACAGAGGTAACTCCAGTGGCTCGGAAACATCTGAATATACTGGAAAACAGCTTTATGTGAAAAGTCAGTGCCGTTTCCGCAGAAGTCGGCACACAGGAAGAGGTGGGGTGCTGCCAAACTTCTGTAGCCACTGGGGTCACCACACCTGTGTACACGTAGTTTGGGATTCTTGAAAATTTTCTGTGCTTTGTGAACATATTTTCATTCCAATAGAGCCCCTAAAACACCTTGAAAAAAATAAAATTGGAAAAAATACATTTGACACGTTAGAGAAAAATATGAATTTAATGCAGCACATTCTAAATTCATTATTTCCCCCCGAGACTAACCTCCATTTAATTAACTGATTAAAATCAAAGTGAATTTTAAAGATAAATATTGATTGTTAAAAGTGGCAAATTATGTGATTTCACCTTTGAAAAAAATACATCATTAAAACACATTTTAAGATCAGAAATAAATATTTCAGGAACAGGAAAAAGAGCTTCAGCTCCTCTGGTGACCTGAGAACATTCTCCTATATGTCCAGTACTGCTCCTGAGAAAAACATTTGCAAAGAAAGAAAATAAAGGAATAAATGAAATGAAAAATTAAAAGGTATTTTTTATTTAAAAATATTTAAAAATGTTGAAAGGTTCCCTGTAATCTCTCATCGTGTGCTTTTCTCTATGTGATGAAATGTGCTTAGAATGTCATCACTTAATAATAGAAAAGTACATTGTGTGAAGCAGTCAAATTATATCTCCTTAAAATAATTAATTAAAATTAATTAATTATGGCATATGTTGTGTAAATTAAAGGGATTTTCAAATCTTTCCTCCCTTGAAGTTAGATGGAACTGAGGACACTTGTGAAACCATCCTCAAAAGTGAAAATGGAATTTTAAAATATTTTTGGAAACCAATTTATTTAAACATCACTAAGGACTGAATGAAAGGAAGTGACTGTCATATAGGAACACTTCTTGCGAAGGAATAAGAAACAAATAATAGTTGATTTTTTTCCATTTCTACATATAAACCAATTTTAAGAGTATAGTTTAAACTGAAAAGGGAAAAAAATGTTATTTGGGTTGAGACCTTCTTAGACTGCACTGCGTTTTATGATTCCTATTGAAATAAGATAAAATAAAGCAAAATTTAAAAGGACTCTACAAAAAAAGACAACGACTTTCATCGAATGGATTGCTCATGACTTGGTCGATGATAGAAACTACATGAACGAGTAACTTTCAAAGTGAGTTTTCACCTGTCAGTGACCATGTTGTGGGTTGACCTAAATGATGAAAAGTTCTAAGCATATATTTTGATGTAAAGTCAAGGCATTAAATTACTAGGTTTAGGAAGAAGCCATCCGAGTCCTGAAGAACAGAAAGTGAAGGAAGTAGATACGCATTTCCAAGAATAGAAACCGTTTCTCCAGAATGGAAAGATGCCAGCATGGTGCCCAGTCACAGGGAAAGGCCTCCGTAATTACAGATCGCAGGGCCGGGGGCTGGCACCCGTGTGATTAAGGACAGAATAATCTGACTCTTGGATAAAGTACAAATTAATGGGGCCACGTCCCCCAAACAGCTAAGACTGAAAGCCCCAGAGAAGGTCAGTGGAGGCCGTTGCAGGAATCGCCAGGGAGAAGTTTCATTTAACTTGAAAACAAACAGCCTCTGAAGGCTGGTGCAATGATGAAAATGTGCGTTTAGTCAAACAGAAACTATCAAGTCGCTCCCCAGGTGAGGAACAGAAGCGAAATCAAAGCATCAGACTGCAAGTGTCAGTGCTCCCGGCGCAGAGCTCACTGCAGCGGCACCGCACGCGGTGACGGACACAGGTCTTGGTCTTGAGGAGACATTGTGAACAGCATCTTTAAGGTCACAGTTTTAGAGTAACAAATTCAGGACATACATTTAGTTTGTAAGCTAACTGACCACTCGTTTGCCTGCACCACTCCCTTCACTAGGAACATAGATCTTGACACAGATTTAATGTGATTGATGAGTCAAAGGACCCATCAGATTCCATTAAACTAATCAGACCAGAGCTGCCCGGATCACGTTACGGTGCCTGACCTCCCTCATATGCTGTTTAAGAGTTTTATTTAGCTAGTACAAGAATGCCTTTTTCACAATTAGGCAAGGTGTTATTTTAAAATAGTATTTTTGACTTGGATTTATGAATGTTGGATGGTTATAACAGACTTTCTTTTCCATCCACAAGTTGAAAAAAGTTAATAAAAAAGGAATTGTGCTGACCCTAAGATAGCTAAAAGGTCTCATCGTAAATAACTTCCATTTGGAGCAGTAAAAATGCAACTGATTTTACCAATAAAAACCTTGAACTAAAAATAGTTTGCAGTTGTGTTCCCCTCACCTCAGACAAAGGTTTTGTCTTTTACAAAAATGTTGTCATCATCCATAGCTGACTCCGGACTTTCTTAAAATCAGTGGAGAAGTGATTGGTGAAATTCTCATAGCACGTTCCATACTTCATAATTCACTGAGATTCCAGCTTAAACCTTAAACACGGGTCCTTTAGAGGTGGGAGCTTCCCATTGTGTCTTAGGTCCTTTATCATATTTCCTGTAAACGTGCCCTGAATGGTTTGCATCAAAATCATAGAAAGCAATGTGGGAGAGCACTTTTCTCAGAGGAAACAGGGTTAACTGAATTTAGGAAAAGCATACGGTTAGAGTCATGGTATCTTTAAAGGGACACACACTCTGAAGCTGATCTTTGATGTTATTTGGGGAAGAAAGTCTTTGAATCATACGGACCTAAGCCAAATAAAGAAAAACTAAAATAATGACGGTAACTCACTCCTAGTTGCAAGCATCGTTAATATCAATGAAAATGTGGAAAATGCCCCCTGCCCGCCTCCTTAGCGGCCTGGAGATGCTGATTATGCCGGCGTAAATGCGGCAGATCCAGGGCACGCAGGTCATGAAAACGCCGCGTGCCTCCCAGGGCCTGCGAGACCAACAGGGCCCCAGCCACCCTAAGCACATTCGAGTCCTTGCCTGGAAGCTGCCAGGCTCACTGAGACCTCCCCAGCGATCGTGATACAATTTGAAACAGTCCCACATGCACGGGCATCCTGCGTGCTAGAGAGAAGGAACATAATTTCGTCCAAGCATTTGTGAAAACGTCTACACAATGAGAAACAAGACAACAAAGTCCAGTGCGTACGTGGACTCACTGCCATTGAAAGCGGAGGTTGGTGGTATAATGATTAATTAAGGAAAAAAAAAACCCTTCAAACTAAATTAGTACTCAAGAAGAGAGTAAGAGGAACGTCTCTGGATAATAGCGAGAGGGTTTTAGGCTGGAATATGGACCGACACTGAGAGTTCCACGTGGGAGAGTTTGATGAAAACTGTTCCGGAAACCCCACGTTTAGAGTTTTCAGACAACGCAGCAGCTCCGCGCGGGGAGGGCTTGGCCACGACCCTGCCACGGCACAGGGCGGAGTTAGAGTGCCTGCTGCTGTCGGCTAGGACGTGGCCGCTCCACGTGTGCCGAGGCTCCGGACTGAGCCACGTGGTGGAGAATCCACTGGCTGCTGCATTTCATTCCACCCACCCCTCAGGACTCCGACGGCAAAGCTGACACAGGTGCCGACGCCACGATGGCACACGCGTATGGACGATACACACAGTAGAGGGGGCGCTGGTGGGATAAACAATGGAGCAGCGGCGCGGAAGTTAGCTTTCCGGGTTCTAATCTGGGGCTCTGCGATTGAGCCTTCTCATGGTGTGATAAGTCACACAAACGCTGGCGTAATTGTGCAAGTTATTAAATGGGTGAGTCAGGGGCATTCTAAAATAAATGGCCTTGCAGGTCATTCTAAAATAAAACTAGTACAACTGACTCATTGTATAGCTTGAAAGTCATAATCAATTTAACTAACATGGTCATGAAGTGGCATAAATACAGAAGCACAACCAAAGAGCCGGCAGAAAAATAATCAGGAGAAATTTATGAAAACGGTGAGCATGACAGAGGCATTGCCTGTACAACGAAGCAGTAAATGTCAAACATGAGATTATGACAACAGTGTCAGCCCACGAGTGGCCCTGGGATTTTAGCAAGTGCCGTTAAAGCGGACAAGGAAATTAGCATAAACAAAGCAGAGATGGAGGAGCAGCTAAGAAAAGACGAACTGGCCCCAAATTACCAAATTGACCATAAATGAAACATGGGGGCAGGAGGACGGGTCCTGAGAGAGAAACACTTTAACACTGATGTTTAACTGTCAGAGACTTAAGTCACTTTAAATTGCATGCCGTCAAGAAGCTACTTTGGGGAGCTAATGTTGCCTTTTGCTTCCCAGGCAGGAAGTGATCACACATCTGGAAGGAAGCTGGTGTTGACGTGGACGACTTAGAGGCACCTGTACGTCATGCACTGCTGTAAGTAGGCATCCCACACGTCAGGGAAACAAGTGCTCAAGGTCATAGAAACTCTGCTAAACGTGCTTTCTTGACCTCATCAGTCAGATCTTGTAGGTGAAAAACAATGTATTTCCTGACTGAAATTGGTCCATCAGATCACTTCAGCCGGATGGGAAACTAACAGGTCTGAATTTGCGTATTCCCAGCCCACTTGTGTCCTTGGGATCTGACTCTGTCGGGGAAGACCTACCACTGGTGGAGAGAAACAGCAGGATTTCCTCAACATCCGTCATTCTGCAGCCTGGACAGAAGCAGGGCGTGCGCGGAGCCCCTTGGAGTTGGAGGCCGTCAATGCAAAGTGAAACTGTTACGGGAGGAAAGGAGCTCCAGGCTGGAGAACCATCCCGGGCGAAGGGCCACGTCCGGACAGCGTGCATCTCACATGGGGCAGTGCTGCCCGACACCCGACTCTGTCTGCGTAGGCGTCCAAGGCACAAAGTGCGTGTGAGAGAAGAGACGGCGAGTCCAACCTCTACAGGTCGAGAGAACGTAGAACTCAGAGGATAAGCCCGCAGAGAAGACAAACCTGAGAGCCCTGGGGGGGCGGCTCTCACCTGCGTGAAGGGGACCCAGGGCTGCACTTCAAGGAACGTCCACCAGAGGGCACTGGGCCCAAGGTGAGAGGAGCCGGGACTCCAAACGGGACCCTTGTAAACACGCAGCATCATTTCAGTATCTTTCCCGGGAGCAGGTGCGCGTTTTCAGGAGCTAGATATTACCACAGACGATTTCTTTATTCTTTTAAAAAAATGCTTGAAGAGGGGCCTCTGCACCAGCGTGGATGTTTTTAGATGATAACATTGCATTTGGTGGTGGAGGGGGGCTCCATTTGCATTTTTAGATATGAAGTTATTTTTTCTATGCACTGATTCCTATAAAGAGGGAAAGAAAGCCCACAGACCGTATCTTCCCAGGAGCAGTTGTATGCGTGTGTTGATGGAGGCTTATAAATGTTGTTTTCCCACTCTTGAATCACCTAAATAGAAATGCAGAAGGAAACAAAGGAACCCACAGGCCTAAATAACGCGGCCCAGGTGTACCTTGCAATCAGCCCACAAATCGCTCGGCAAGAGGCCTGGCACCTTTGTCCCCGCTCCTCGTTCCGCTGTTCGGGGCTGGGCGGCTGCAGCAGTCACAGTGGGGATGGAGGGGGAATTAAGGAAGCTGATGAATGCTCACTTCATTTTCCCAGTGGTCTGGCGCAAAGTTAGTATTTAACATTTATCACTGGTGTTTCTGCCATTGTCAGCCCCTGCAGAACAAGCCCCGTGTTCAGGGACCCTCCCGAGCCCAGCTGTGCAGCTCTGGCTGGAACACTGACCACGAGGAGGCGGGCTGCCCGCTGCAGCTCTCAGACTCCTCCGCAAGTGAGGAGTCCATTTCCAGGACACCCTCCCCAGGTAAGGCCGGCCAGGGACGCGGAGGAAAAGCACCGGCCCAGAGGGGAGGGGCAGACAGGCAGAGCCCCATGTGCCGTGTGGATGCCAGATCAGGTGGGAATATGGCTCGAGGGAGTTTTAAGTTAACATTTTTCTCTTATTCAAAGCAATGCTTACTCGGTGTCAAAGATCTGGAACCCAGAGACAAACCAGGAGACGAAAACACAGGTCACATGTGACCAGCTCTCGTAGACGACCGTCTAAACTGCGCTCTAAATCTGTTCTTCTAGATGCTTTTTTTAAAGTTGATTTTTATTATCTAACAATACGGGTGTTTTTTGTGGCAGGCAGGCTCCAATAAAAAAAACTCCCCGTTCCCCAAACAAACCCTGTAGATGGAAGGCAGACGTCCGACTCAGAGGAGGGAGTTCCAGCCCTGCGTCTCGCAGACAAGTGTCTGAAGCCTGCCTCACAGAGGAATGGAACTTCCAAATGCTCTTTCCTTCCAGTTAGGAGACACCTTATTTCCATATACAGACCACGAGGCTTGTAAATGGATTAAGACATAGTGGATGCTGAGCACACGGCAACAACGTGGTCACAGCACGGTGCCTGCTTGCACTGAATCCAGATGCTCTATTTCCTGCCGGGACCATACGGGGTAAAATTCAGACCTAACCTAGAAATCAAACCCCAAACCAAATGTCTTTCTAATCAATTAAATCCGTGTCATAAGTATCTTTTTCACAGTGGAAGTATGGGGGAGGAAGTTTCCTGATGAACTTGAGGTTAAAACTTGCCTATGTGGCACAAAATTGAGCAAAAGCCAATGTGCAGTGACGGATGCATTATTCATGGCTTGTTTTAATGGGCTCTTCAGGGACATTTTATCTGCAATATGTAACAATTCACATGGATCCTATTAGAGAATTTCGAACAAGGTCACCCTCTGGAAATGTCAGCTTTGTGGAATGTTGGCCCAGATGCCCTCTTAATTCTATGCTTTGTTCATTCCACGGAACTGGACCCTAAAAGCGCCTGTGACGAGGACTCTACAAACCCACACAAATGGGAGAAACAACCAAGAACCTCACTGTACAAAGGGAAAGAGTCGAGGCCGTGAGAGCTGTGACACAGGAAGCTCTAGGACCCCTGTCCTGGGGTGAGCAGTGTGGCCCCAAGCTCACATCCACCTGGAGCCCTGGGGTGTGACCTTACTTGGAAACGGTCTTTGCAGAGGTGATGAGAGAAGATGAGGTCAGTGGTGGACTGCGGAGGGCTCTAATCCAGGGTTGGTGTCCTTACAGCAGACGAGGAGAAACACCCACGGACCAGGAGGACGGCAGGGATGGAGGAGGCAGACACTGGAGCCACGCGCCTGCAACCAAGGACACCTGGAGCCTCTGGAAACTGGCAGAGAAATGGAACAGATTCTCCCTGGGAGCCCCAAAGGGAACCGACCCTCTGACATCGTCCTGTGGGACTTGGCCTCCCGATCCTGGAGAGGATGGACTTCTGCCGCTGTGAGCCACTCGGGCCATGGCATTTGCTGAGCAGTGCAGGAGCCGGTGCCAGTGAGGCTGCTGGTCTCCCGGGGGGGGGGGGGACTGGGACAGCCGTCTACACACACCAGCAGGCTCGAGGCTGCTCCCGGCCCTGGGACCTGGAGAAGATGGAGTTAGTGTCTTCCACGTAGAAGATGTTTAAAAAATTGTCTGCAGCTGAATGTTGTTTGAAGTGGATCGTCCATAACCAGTGCGTTCTTAAAACACCCAACAAACTGGATGAGACGAGTATTTGGAGAAGTCAGTGTAGACGGATTCTCCGACAGCCAGGACCAGACGTGGGCTCCGGAGGAGAAGCCGCCCGGCAGCCGGGAGGAGGGAAGCCGGGGGACAGCACTCCTCTGCGGGCGCAGCGGGGCATCTCTGCATCCCTAGGCTCCGCGTCCTGGAACTGCCGCCGTGTCTCCCGGCCCGCGTGGCACGGAGCCGTCTGGACTTTGACTGGGGGACGATGGTGTTTAGGATAGGATTTCCCTGTAATTAACTCATTCTTGCTCTTTTATTCTGTGCAATGAAGTTATTTTGAAAATGGCATCATGTCCCTGCTGTACTAAGAAAAAGGAAGCCTTTCTTTTTTAGGTTTTTTTTTTTTTGAAGTATAGTCAGTTACAACGTGTCCATTCCTGGTGCACAGCACATGTCCCCGTCATGCGTGTATATATATATATACACACACACATACATGTATTCATTTTCAGATTCTTTTTCCTTATAGGTTATTACAAGTTATTGAATATAATTCCCTGTGCTCTACAGAAGAAATTTGTTTTTTATTTATTTTTATATACAGTGGTTGACATTTGCTTTTTTTCCTTGTGCTCAGCCTGGAGTTGAAACGGTGGCGCCAGGGGGATGGCCTCAGTGGCCACTCCTCCGCGCGGATGTGGAGGGGAGGGGGCAAAGGTCAGCGCTGGGAGACGTCCCTCCGTCCTGGCTCCACGCCCTCCCCAGAGCAGCCTCGGTCGCTTAACTTCTGTGACTTGAGTTTTCTTACCTTTGAGGAGAGGACCACACACAACCCCTCTGAGGTGCCACGGGGCCCACGTTCTTACCAACAGGAGGGATCGAATGAAATACTTGTGTGGCTCGCGACTGGCTGAGTTCTAAACCTCCTGTAATGTGAGTGTGGACGGTAATTAGCTAATCACATCCCCTCCCTCTACCCAAGAGGAAAATGAGAGTGAGTTCTTTGGGTTTGTGGTCCTGGAAAGGGGGGTGCAGCCCGTCGACCCATAGACTCCTCTGCAAAATTAGTACATGAGGTTGCATTAATAAAATTATCTCTTCTTGAAGGGAAAAATTGGGTATTTTATTTAAGAGACGTAAGCAAGGGAATGCATGGAGGCTCAGCAATAGGAAGTAGAGAATGCAAAGAAATGCTGTTTAATTCCTGGCCACCTGCTTCACCCAGCCTGATGGAAATGTTAACACATACTTGGTGGAAGTATTTTGGGAGATGATGGAAGAAACGGTTTAGTCGCAACTGAAGTGTGTGTTTTCTCCTATTATCATCTAGAGCGTTTCTAGGACGTTCGGGGCAGTGGCAGGTATGTCCCGTTAGTGAGCTTTCGGGACCTCTGTTCAAGGCTTCCCAATTCCACGGATCATTTTCTCTCTCTCGGTCACCGATCTCAACTCAACCCTATGGACCCTGTCTCGCTTCTCCCCTTGCCTGGCCAAAGCTGGGAACACCGTCCCGAGTTACAGCCAGGGCTCCCTTCCACTCCAGGGCCCCTCGGTGGGGGCGGGGTGAGCTGGGTGGGGTCCTCCGCAAGCTTGTGGACAGACCGAGTGAAGTCACGGTGATGACGGTGGTGGTGGTCCACGATGCTGACCCCACCCAAATGTTCCCACTTCTGCCAGGTTCTAATCAAAACTCCTCGAGCACAAAGCTCTCACTGGCACCAGAATCACAGAAACACTTGTCACAGTGCGACCATGAGCAGACGTCAGTCCCTCCCAGGAGAGGCAAGGAAATGAGTGACTTCCACCTCGGCCCCCCTAGTTATAAATCCAGCATCAAGGCACTTTCCAGGGCCACTGAATAAAAATACAAGACACTTCAAAGTAAAATGAATACATTAGCTGAGTTAAAATTGAAAGGCAAAGCTGGTGTGGCCGAGGAAGACAACGAAATCACTCTAGAAGCAAAATCTGTGTTCTCCAAAGCGCATCCAACCATCTTTACAGCCAGTCTTTACCTGAAAATGCTCTTTTGTCTCTCAACCTCAGAAAAAGCACATTTGAAAAAGAACTTGGGAGTGAGCGTTTCTGCTCTGTCTGAGCTTCTCGGCGGACCCGGGGTGGGGGGATGGGACCTGTGAAATGCTGGTGGGGGCACAGTCAGTAGACTCTGTTTTGCCCACAGCGGAAGCGTTTCCTCTCACAGCCTTGTGCTGATGGTGAACGCGCAGTGGGGAACCCCCCCTACGAAGGCAACTGCCCCCAAACTGCTACGACAGCATCCCCCTCCGGCACCAAGGAGGCGGCGGCGGCGGCTGGCCCTGGGACACCGGAGACGAACGTGCGCCTCGCACCCACCTGCCTTGGGTGGATTCGGCGGCCCCGGCCGCCCGGCCCCGGCAGCACCCACGCTCCCTGGGGACAGATCTCAGGGGAGTCGGGGCTTCGGAGCCTCTTGGCTTATCTCGTCCTCTGCCTGGCCCTGATCACGGCTCTAATGCATTTGCTCTGCATTAATAATACGGATCAGCACGTAAGAGGTAGATTAGCTTTATTTGTTTTGCATTGGCAATTATTTTAAATTGGTATTGGGCATTTTTAAATTGGACTCGCGTCCTGTGAGCGAAAGGAAGACAGACTGTGTGATGCTGACTGCTTTAACCTAATAATAAGCATCCAGCAATGATAAAACCAGCACGGCGCAGCCGGAACAGTCGCACCGACAGCCGTCCCAGATGCTGGCCTCCCACGTCTGCGTCAGGGCCGTGGGACTGTTTCCTCCGCAGGACGCTGGACGTGGCCTGAGCCATTGGGAAACCTGATGTGTGTTTGCAAACGGAGATGGTCCAGGGCACCCATCCTCCACGTAGCTCAGTTCCCATCACCATTATGTGAGTGAGACGGGAGAAGTAATGTCCTGCATCTCGGGGCGTCACGGCACTAAGTGCACTGCTGGCTCCCGCCCACGGGGAACGACGCAGCGGCGGCGCCCGCCCGGCCACCCGGGGCAGAGGTGCCGCCGCGGCCGGACCGCGTGCTTGGCGGGCGCTGCCAGCCGGCGCGTCAGCGGAAGCCACCGTCCCGCCCTGGCGAGACGAAACGTAACGGCGCCCAGTCGCAAGGCTGTGTCTTAAGAAGTAGCTTTTAGCTCTTCAAAATTATATCCGCCAATTCGAGCCACGGGACCCGCAAGTCGCCGTCCAGCTGTAAATTATAACGCATATTCATAGGGAGATGAATTCCACCTTGCACGGAGCAGCCCTTGTGCAAACAGTAATAGTCGGCGTGTCGTTAGAGCGCGGCGGCAATTCATCCTCACGATGATCGATGTGGAGAACGCCCTTCCCCGTACCTGGTTTATTTATGTGCTCCCATTAACTATGCCTAATTTTCTGTTGGCACTTCTCCTCCTAATGTAATTCAATTTAAGCATATCTTTCCACAGACTTATTAATAGGCAGGGTCATTTGTATTGTGTAGCACAAATATTTTATAATCCACTAATCTTGACAAAAAGGCGATGGCTTCCTAATAAAAAATGCATGAGAAGTAATGGTTCCCTATTAATAACTTATTAGGGCAGATCACACAGTTTGAAGTGTCTATTACACTTTAATTTTATCAGATTTCTACCTTTGGAATTTGTCACACTCTCTTTATCTTTAGATTTCGATTGTTTTTCGTGTCACCCTGCCTCTGCGACCCCCAGTCGTCCTCCTCCCTGGATTTGCAATCTTGGAGGTAGGTGAGTCTGCAAAGCTGTGCCTGAGGGCGTCCTCCTCGGGGACAACAGACGGCTCTATTGTCTTAAAGGGCCACTCTCAAGACCTGTTAATAATCCATGGATCCTCGGTTATCTGTGGTTCACACACTCTTTCAAAAACCTGATGCTCGCAAGCAACCTTCCCTCAGAAAATAGATATTTACACAGAAAATTGGTGGGCTTATAGAAATCTTGAAATTAATCCATAAGCTTTTTAGGGATCAAAGAAAGACAGTTTATGACCTTTGGCTAAAATCCACCTTGTTAGTGAAACCTGGAGACTTTGATTAATCACATAACCTGGATAGGTGCACTTTTCTGACCTGCCATCACACATTGTCAAGGTGTGATGCATCTGTATTGGATTTGCCATTTAAAAATTTTCCACCTAGACTTAGAACATTTCCATGGGATTGCAAGGGCTTTCCTGGGGCCCTGTGGGGAAGTCTGCCCTCAGGTAACTACCTCGAGAGAGAAAGATGACACGTGTACAGGAAAACAGAGTAGTGCTGATGTTAAACTTAACTAGACTTCAGTCTTCTCATTTATTAAGTGAGGAGATAAAGTTATTTAAAAGGCCTCTTCCGATGCTGATGACATTATATGAATGTGCAAAAGCAAAAAAAAAAAAAAAAAAAAAAAGTTCTGATCAACGTATATAAGTAGAAATAATTTATGGTGAAGAAATGATCCAAGTAGTCCAAGGAGAGAGGCAGGGACTGTTGCTGGGTGAGCAGTATCTGACAGTCCGAGTTCCCACTGGAGCATCAAACGCTATTTGCACCAAAACCCTGTTCCATTCAGGGTAGAAAGACTGTGCATGCTGGTACAAGAATCAGTTATTTAAAAATACAATGTAAATGCAAAGTTACCATCTGGATACAATGTGGTCTAGAGGACGTCGTTCACAGTGAGATTCCTCACTGGCAAGCAGGTCACCTAGGAACTGCTTTTGAAGGAACTTGCGTGGGTTATTGAAGTGAACTTTGAGAACTCAAAAATGTCCAATTAGGTGAAGGTGAGAATCTCGAATCTGTACGTATAAACAACCGCTCTTTGTGGGACACTGTGAACCGGGAGGCATACAGGCATTAAACTTCCTTAGGAAAATGGATTCAACCTATGCCACGACTGCATTGGGTTTGATTTTTTTCAAAATCATCAGCAAACTTTATCCTAAGATTAAATTCTCTTTTCTCTCAAGATGTTTTAGTTTTGCCTGTTTTAAGAACATTTTTCTAATATGTTCATTGCTTTTGCTTTCACTGTAAAGATCAGCATCCTCCTGTAAATTTCTACAAATTTCACCGTGTTCTGAAGAGTCATTTGAATAAAAGAAGCTGGATGAACTCATATCAGGTAATTTTATTCTGTTCATCATACCTGCGTTATTGTTGCCACGTATATGCATGTGTGCATTTTCCCCCGATATTTCCCAACCTCGTCATTGGAGAAAGGTTGACATATTGACTAAAATCGAAAGGAATTTGGAGTCTACTTGTAATTACTTACACTAGGCATTCACTCAGCGAGCACGCTCTGAACCAGGTCTAGGTGGTAAGGATGCTGAGGGAAGTAAGCAAACACGGGGCCTTCTTCCTGAGAAAAGGGAAGGTGCCTCCTGCATAGTAGAGGTCTGCAGGCAACGTTGATTCAGCCCTTCGCAGCTCTGTGATTGCTGTGGATTCAGAAAGGGAGCAGTGTGGGGCTAAATCAGGTGCATGGCTTCATGCAGATAGGAAACAAAGCCGGAACCTGACCCCTGCCTGCCCTGGCTTCATAATCCTATGCGCTTTTATTAAAACTATAATAATAGAGGAGCTATAGAGAGAGTAGCGCACCACTGGATGGGGACGGGCAGGCCAGATAACTACTTGAATGGGTTATCAGGAGAAATCACTGTTGCCTGAAGTGGTCAGGACCCACTTCATGGAGGGGCTTGACGCTGAGGTCAGCATCGAGCAGGCGGAAGATTTTATTGAGCAAAATAAAGAGATGGCATCACACCAGGAAGATGCTGGGGGAAGTAAACAGCTTTGTTCGGAAGGGGGTGGGAATGTCTGGGTGGATCTTCAGTCCTGGGCTGAGGGACAGATGCATTTTTTTCCTGCAAGAACTTAGCTTCACAGGGTTTTTTTGGAGCCAGGTTATTACATGGTCACACCACAACACAGAGGGAGATGAGCTTCCAGGGGCCTTCAGGGGGAACTAGGGAAGGAGCTGAGAGGCTATTCCAGAGCGGGAGCAGGCAGTGTAAAAGGCTGGCTGGTCGGTCACAGCGCCAGCGGGAAGGGAAGGGCCACGGAAACCTTGTCGAGAAACTGTCTGCTCACTGCTGAGTGGGGAAAGCAGGTCGTGGGGAAGAAAGGAATCAGGCTGACAAGGAGCTGCGGCCAGTGTGGCCGACGGGGGACTGGAACCTGGGGTGCAGGGCGAGAGGGCGCTCAGGAGGACAGGCGGGGCTCGTGGACCTCACAGGCACCCTGCTGCCGGAGCTCTTCCCTCTGAGCTGCGGCTCGTCTGCCCGAGGTGACGGTTTGAATCTTCAGAATTAGCTCCTCCTCTCCCACCACGTGACAGGGAGTAACGTGGAGGAACGCGTTCGGAGAGTCCCCGCTGCTGGAGAGTTCAGGAAGGAAGGGAAGGAAGTTCGGGAGCAGCTGGGCCCGGAGACCCCACGCACAGCAGCATCTCAGGATGGAGACGTCTGCGGGAGGGGCGGGCGTGCGCCTGGACCGGTCAAGGGCTCGGAGGGGTCACCAGGTCACCCGGGGAGGACCGTCGGGGGCTCACCCGTCACTGCTGCTGAGCTCTGGGGGGAAGCTTCAGGAGACAGACCAGAGCCGGATGGCCTGACGTGACGGGTCCGCGGCCGGCGTGCGAGTAAAAGCAATGGACGCCGCCCTTTTGTCGCCAACCACTGTTTGTCAAAGGCAAGCGCGGGGTAACCAGCAGCCGCGCGGCTCGGCGGGCCTGTTTTCTGCTTTCCTGTCTGGAAGGCACGGGGCCTTGAAGGCAAACACAAAGCGAGGCAGGTGAAGCGGGAACTGCACCGAAAGGTGCTCAGCATCGTTCAGGTGGCGGAGGAGCAGAAGCACGCAGGGGACGCGGAGTGTTACTGAACTTACCAGCCGAATCGCGACATTCATCCTTCATCTGAGGCTGGTAGAAGGATGACCTCACTGGGCGGGGCCCGGGTGTCCTTTGGCCCGGAGTTGGGACAGTCATGGCTGCCCAGCGTGCCTTCCCGCTCATCTGGGTGGTGGGCGGAGTCTCCAGCGAGGAGGGCGGGCTTGGAGGGGCCGCTTTCCGTGATCCCTGTTCAGCAAAGGCCGGCACAGGAGGACGCCTTACTGCGGGCGAACTAGGAACGCTTCCTGGGGCTGGAGAGGAGATTCGGAGGACGGCTGTGCGCAGCGGATCTGGGGGCGGTGTGGTCCAGGCCGGAGGGAGAAAGGAGGTGCTAAACGCTGGCGATGGCCGGGGTGTTGATAGTAAACAGGGCAAAAGGCAGGGGCCCAGGCCCAGGACGCGGTCTAGGGGATTATTCAAGTAGCTGGTCACAGCATCCAACCGGTGAAGAATTTATTACTTTCAGTGAGTGCTTCCGAGTGCAAAGCACTCACATGTCCTTCATCGCAGAAAGTCAAATGTCACTATGCAGAGGCCAACAGGCCGGGCGACGAGAGCTGGCTTAGGCACCCTGAGACCACAGGGAGCCGGGGCTTCCTGAGGAGTCAGCTAAGCTGCGGTTGGAGGTGGAGCCTCGAGGCTGAGGTTGCCGCTGGGCCGATTAGTCCAGCTTAGGGCCCGGCAGGACGACAGGCCAAGACGGGGCTTTACGGGTCCTGCCGCGGGGAGTCGACGCCACCAGCCCTGGGGACACGTCTGAAGTGTGAGAAGGGAGAGGTGTGAACCGGGGTGGGGTTCACGCCGCCTCATCCGACCTTGCGGGTGGGGGCGAGGGAGGAAGGCGGGAGGCAGGTCCCCTCGGCAGACGGGCAGGGCCCCCGGGGCTCAGGAGGTGGGCTCTGTCACTCATCGAGGGACACTGCGCCGCCGCGGGCACAGCCAGGGCCAGCGGGAGCTGCCGTCGGCAACCCTGAGCGCCCCTGGGTGTGTCCCGATCGAGGCGGCGGGCGAGTGGCCCTGGGTGGAGGGACAACGGCGGTGGTGGCGGGGGGGGGGGGAGAAACGGGTGGGTACCGGGACCCCCGGTGCCCCTGAAGCAGCCGGCGAGGCAGCTGAGCAGCTACTCGCACGCCAGCTCACTCCCACCGCCGCGGGGCGCCGGAGGGACGCGCTTGCGGCGGCTTCGGTGTGAAGCCCGCCTTCTTCCACTTCGCTCCTGCTCGCATCTGCGGTCTGTGCAGCGAAGGCGCCGTCTGCCTCTTCAAACCCTGTTCAACGAAAGAACTGGTGCGTGGTCTGCAAAGCAGCCGGTCCGGCTCCCAGGGCCTCCGCCTCTTCTCGCAGCGGCGGCCTGGCGTCAGCAGGAGGCCCGCACGGCGAGGGCGCCGCTCCGCGGGGGCGGGCAGCTGACCCCCGGCCACGTTCCCAGCGCATGCGCACCCCCTTCGCATTGGTCATCGCGGCCACCCACGACCCCCAGCCACATGGCCCCCGAGCAAAAGGAGGGAGCCGCCTCTCCTCATGAGGGAGCTCATTCCGGGCTATTTAAAAAACATGTATGTCTATTTTAATTAAGTTTACTCATTCCTATTTTTAAAAACTGTTTAATTGAAATTTAAGAAAATAAGTTTAAGATACGAAAAATGACTTCCTCAGTTTTAAGAGTGGAGCTCTGTAATTGCCCTAACCACTTCTACGAGATTAATACTTTTATCAGATTAATTTATGTCTAGAAACATGTATTGCTAATTTCCAAAAAGGGGTTTTAACCTCCAGTGTATGCACACATTACGTACGGAAAAAATTCACAATTCTTCGGCAAATCTAACCTTGCCCGAGAAGGCTCTGGGCGGCGGCCCGCGCGCCCCCGGGCCCAGTCTCCCCCGCGCTCCGCGGCCCCGGAGGACAGCACACTGTAGGGAAATTTTCCCTGAGAATCTGCCATTCGTCATTAAATTTCAAGCTTGCTGTTTAGGCAAGTGCATTACATCAACATAACATTGTTCTCTCCGTGACTCCCTGACCCCCCCTCCACTCCGTGGAGACACCAGCTCCTGCACGAGGACCCGACAGCCCTAAGAACATCATTCTGTCAAACACCAGCTCTTCCCCCCTATTGTAAGACCATCAAACGGGAAATGTAAACAACAATCTGGAAATGATGGCAGAAAATGCCCTCCTCCAACACTGTGGGTGGAACAAAAGCCCTCTCTCGGCGTCTGCAGCAAGAGCAGCTGCCGGCGAGGCACTTGCTTTCTGTTAAATAGAAGCCGGGGCGTAAAAATAGGCCCTGGCGTGGACTGGAAGCGCACGACCTGTTGAAGTTTTACAGATTTAGAAAGTTCACCAACCGCTATCAATGAAAATCTCTGCCTTGTTGCATGCATTATTCACAGCAGTGCACAAGATAGCTGGGCTTTTCGAAATATTTATGGCAGCCAAATGCAGAAATGGTGAAATTCAAACTGATAAAGATAAAAAAAGTGTGTTTCGATCTGTAAATACAAAGAAAATAGCCATCTTAGTGTAATTATGGTAATAGAGGGGGAGCAACAATTGAGAGCTCTGTACTGTACAAATATTTCCGATCCCTGGTAGACGTGTAACACATTCTGATGAGAATTTCTTTCAGTCTTTACTCTAAAAAAAAAAAAAAAAAAAAAAAAAAAAAAAAGAAAAGAAATAGCACCTAAATTAAAATGCCATCTCTATGTATCTACACGGCCATACACTTGAAAATATATCCAAACATATACACAAAACGGGTGCGACTGTAGAAGTGGCTGCCGTGCGTTCCGCAGTTCCTTTACGAGGTCTGCACGCTCTGCTGAACGTCGGAATCGGAAAGAGCAACACTAACCAATCGCTCTTTCTGAATCTAAGTCACGCTGTTATCTTTGCGTCGCTTTCAAACCTGTTGGCTGCTCTGACGGCTGCTTTGCAAGGCGTCACCTAGCAGGCACAGACGGGCCCTGGGCTCCGCCTTGCGCTGCAGCACACCCGGCGCCTCCGCCCCGACCACGGAGGCTGCCCCGCGGTGGCGCCGTCCCGGGCGAGGGGCTCAGAGCGGCCGCCGGGCAGCCTGCACCTGTTCCACAGCGGGAAGCTCGGATGCTTCGTGTCCTTAACCTTCACGGCCGCCAGCCTCGGGGAAGGGGCTGAAAGCGGCTCTGGAAGGGGAAAGGCGAGTGGAGGAGAGCATTCCGCGATGATAATAACGCTGTCATTAAAGATGGATGAGGACTTTCAATTAGAACCCACTCCCAATCTGGAGCCGCTCTGCCCGCTATGATCTAAGGCTCTGCGGTGAAGATAAAAGGTCATTACGACCTATTGAATTCAATCATGACAAGTGCATTTACCTGACGGCAGCATGTATTACATACAAAAAACTAAATTAAAATAACATTACGGGCTGACTCAAATCCACATGAGAAAGGAAGTTTAGAATGAAGGACAGATCAAATCACAGGCTAAGAATAATTTGATTTATAGTCCCTTTTTGTTGCAGAAAAATACTTCCTCCTGATTGACACGGGAAGTCTGGGGGAAGAACACACTTTCTCACTCACCAGTGCTGCACTTCAATGAAACAATTGCAGTATCTGATATCTAATCATAGACTTCAGGACACACCATTCATCAAAACAATGCAAGAATTCTTATGTAAGAATAGGCAGACACATGGAATTATGTAAATAGGTGGTGAACATTATTATTTTGCAAATTTTAAGAATAATATGGAAGTTCATGGAAATACAAGATAAAATATTTTATGAATATACTACTACCGATTCTGACGTCTTACATGTTGTATTTTAGACTAGAGAATTAAACACAGTTGTGTTGAAAAGGCAGGCCACACGTCAGAAGGT
Source organism: Camelus ferus (assembly GCF_009834535.1). Lineage (NCBI taxonomy): Eukaryota > Metazoa > Chordata > Mammalia > Artiodactyla > Camelidae > Camelus > Camelus ferus. The sequence goes on along the minus strand of NC_045725.1, from coordinate 2,576,034 downwards.
GTATTTCAGCGCTAATCTATGTATCTCTGCAGAAGTCTGTGTGGCCACTGAAAGATGCATTTTCTACCTTAACACCGTTTATAGCCACCCTGTTCCTTAAAAGCCTCCTGAATCTACGTCACCAATAATTGATACGTTTTTGAACCTTGTCACTAACTGCACGTTGTTTAGGTGAAAGATTTAGCGACCGTGTTCGCGGCTGTGGAAGGTGGCAAGTTCCACACTGAAATCCATTTTAAAATGTGCAGAAGCAGCAGGCGCAGTGCTACTATGTGCTACTATTTTTTAAAAGTAGGCTTAGCTTATTTTTTCTACATAATAACATAAATTTTTGTCCATCTTTGTGAAATATTGGCTTACAATCATTACTTTTGTGAACATAAACAGAATAACCAGAGCCATCTGACCTGCTGTAAGGCACGAGTCGTGAGGGGTATCGCCAGCCTTTGAGACACAAAAGGTTTCAGCGTGACTGAAGAAAATTCACAGACCCCTGCTTAACTGGTTTTCAAGCCTAGAGCACTTTTTAACTAACTTGGCAGTGGGTGATGGAGAAATTCTCTCACGTGGTTTTCTAAGCAGAGTCTGCATTACAAGCAATAATTTATTTCTGTCCTAATTAAGGATATTATTGTATTGTTATCTTTACTCACAGCTTCTGCTCTAAGTTTCTGCCTGCAGCAGGGGAAGCTACAACTCTGAGCACTGAATTCCCTAGGAATTTCTGTTAGGGCCATTTTAGTAGCAACCAGTGCATTCTCAATTCCAGCTTTTCCTGTTTTCGTTCAAGAAAATGCTACTATTGTATGTGCATATGCAGTAAACACCTTCACCCACTCGGATGCTGGCAGCTAAAATGCACAAGGGGGTGTGCCCTCACGTCCCCAAGTGCCTTTTCTCTCGGAAGACAAAGCAAGTGCACACATGAACGTGTGTGGGTGCATCTGTGTCTTCAGACTTTAAATATCCTTTTATGTAAGAAATCACTCTTTCCAAAAACACATTATTAATGGACCCTGTAGCGAATTCCACCATGTGGTGGCAGCATTGCTCCGACGTAGAATGCTGGAGTGATGCCTTCGCGCCGGCAGAGATGAAAGCCAGTTTGCATTTCTCAGGAAGCATCATTGTGCAGGACATTGTCCAGGACAATTCCATCAGAATTGGGCAGAACTAGACCTACACCATTTTTATAGTAAATCTAATCATCAAAATGTGATTTAACTTAGGACTCTAATTTTTAATCACTAAAATAAATTTGCAGTTATGCTATTAACAAAAAATTCACATTTTATTCATATTTGTGTCTTTTGACTCATAAATACTTTTTTATATTTTTAATATCTCATTGGTGGGCAAACAGGCTAAAAATGCAGCAGCTCTTCACCTTTATTTCTTAGTTATTCTAATGACGGTCACACAATCAACCTAGGGTTTCAAAGACATTGAATTTGCATTTTAGAAATCCTCAAAACCTCAATTTTGCAGCTTAATGCCAATAATATATATTGTCTGGAAATAAGTTCTATACGAAATAATTTTTTAAAGTTCATAAACATTTAAAGATGCACATCTTACAAGTAAAACTGAAGTTTGATTACCTAAACAGCAATGCTTCAGTTGCCTGTTGAAAAAGAGGTTTTTGTTTAAAGACACTCTAAGTTTCATAATACAAGTTGAAAATAAATGTATCTAAGAGTTTTGTTCAATGTATGATTTTATTTTCCTTAAACGTGACTGAGGGCCAGGTAGTTATTGCTAAAATAGCCACTAAGTATGATATAATAAGGATGTTTTGTACAGTTATTTTCATAAAGAATTTTTCTCAGCATCAGTTATAATCGCTCATTTTAAATAATTAAATCCAAATGGAAATTATTTTCATCTAAAGCAAGTGGACCAATCTGATCATGAGATCCACACGAGACATTATGTGCCCGGGTATTATAATAAGGGTGGAGCATCACAATCAATTTTAGTCTCTTTTCAGACACACCTGCAAACCACCTGAGGTGCAGGTACTGAGACAGGGGTACTGAGAAGCGAGTACAAAGACAGGGGTACTGAGATGCAGGTACTGAGATGCGGGTACTGAGATGCAGGTGCTGAGATGCAGGTGGGACCAGAGCTGCAATCTCTTCCTGCAGCCGCTTTCATGGCCCCCTTGTCTCTTTCCTCCTCTCTCTTTCCTACACGTTTTTCAGCTGTTCCAGTTTCTTGGTGAAAGGAGAACGGAGAAACAGAAAATCCTTCAAAGCAAAATGCTTCACACAGCGCCTCATCCTGAATACGCCTGCTGGCAGTGAGGGGCATTGGAGGGGAGTAAGGTGGCACAGAGAGCATCTGAAACCTTCTGGTCTTCCCAGCTCTAGAATATCTTGCATTTTCACTCTGTCTCAGAGATGTCATCTGAAAAGGACATTGATTCATGGATTGAATCCCTGTTTCCTTCAGAAAAACACATTGGGTACTGTATTTTAACCAGATATAATTCCAGTCAAAATGGAATAAGATTTGGCTCCTTAGAAAAGTAACAGTGGTTTGTGTCTCAAAGGAATATTTTCGTGTTTTGAGCATTAACATGATATAAAGTATAAAAATAATTTGAAGAATAAATAGGAGCTTTTTGAGTAGCTTCTGTTACAGAAAATATTTTTACAAATTCTAAGTGCTTGATCCACTTACTGTGGTTTAATTTTTGAAAAAAAAAATCTAAGCAAAAATAATATTGTAGTAACTTCAAGTGAATTCTTGTGGGATTGATCTGTATAAAAATGCAAGCCCTTCTAGCCATAAGGAGAACGTGCTGGTTCAGGGTTCCGAAGAGTCAGAGCAAATGCAGGAACAAGTACAGGCTTTGTTATGGTTGTTTTAGTCTCTGTGCTGAACACAGTGGCTGGCAGACAGAGGGGCGATAAGCAGGAAGGAAGAGTGGAGGTGAGGGATGGCAGGGGTCCGGCTGTCACCTGGCACACGTGGGGAGCCCTCCTCAGCCCCGCGGTGCGTTGTCACCGGTGGTCTCCCTGCTCAGGTGCCCCTGGATGCCAGTCAGCTGCTCCAGCCATGGTGGTCCCATCCCTGTTTGGCTGAATTCGGGGAACCAGGCAGGAAGTCCAGGACTCACAGTAACTGCAGAGTTAACTCACGCAGCGTTTTCGCCAAAACACAGAAGGCTTTGACAGTTCCTAAATCTCCCACGCACTTGGCGTTGTCCTCTGGCTTTCTCTGAGTCATTCGGATGGTTTGCGTTCGTCAGCCACCGTGTGGATTGCTCCCGTCGTGAGTGGTCTGAGGACCGAGATGGTTGGCGATGAACGATCATGCTTGGTTCTGCTTCATTCTCTTTTGGCCACGTGACTTCTATACCTGTGAGCTGTACAAACGTATATTTTTTTAGCCTGTGTGAAAACTGAGTAAAAATAAATAAGTAAAAATCAGTCATGTTTACATAATGAAAATACTACATTATATACATAGGTGCGTGCTATATGCAATAGGTTATACACACATACGTGCATACATGCAAGTCTATCATGATATGCACGTGCGCAATTTTACACAGTGTATTCTGTGCTTAGTGTATGTATTGACATAAACATATCCATACATTTCCTTATATGTATATAGGTGTACACACACAATGTGTAACACATTATATACACATTATACAGAATGTATTGTATAATATGAAACACTTTAATAATGCAGTTGTATTCAGGAAGAGGGGTATGATAACATGAAATTTGCAGTATTTGGAGAAGGAATGTGAAACTTCATTCATTCAAGTCTGTATTGAGTGTCTGCCCTTTTCTGGTCCTTGAATTGGAAGCTAGGGATGAAATAATAAACACGGTCCCTGAACTCATGGAGCTGAAAACTTAGAGAACAAATGATTACAAAATGAGTTCACAAAAAATACTTAAATTATATTTTTCATAAGTACTATAATCCAATATGTAGATAAGAGTTCTTTCAGGTTAGTAGCATACTGAAAACAGTTACAGGCAATTTCCTCACCAAATCTGGATTTCCTTCGGATTACACTTTTAAGATGAAGCACCTGGATTGGCTCAGTTGAAAAAAAAAGGCAATGCTTGTAATAAAATTCAACACTGCAATTTTAATATTTGTTTTTATGATGCAGCATTTGGATAAAATTCTAAGATTTCGGTCAACGACTTTAATGTCTCAGATCACAGAAATACTGGGCGGCCTCGTTTACCAAGCAGTGTCACAGCCGGGACCTTCTGTTCCGTGCGTGCTTACCTCTGTATTGCTGAAGCCGATCATGTATAAAACAGTTTAAACGAGCATATTTTACTAAACCTGCCATCTTCCTAGTCTTTCCCTTACTGACATCTTTTCCCATGTTTTCTTTTTTATTTTCTTCCTTCCTCCCTCCCTGTGTTACCCAGACTGAAGATCTCGTGCAGAGACAGGACATTCAGGGGCTTCATCCTCACAGGGACTTAGCGTTAAAATCATGTTGACCTGAATTCTAAATTATTGTTCTCTTTCCTGACACACCAAATTCCCTTTTGAGAACTATTTTTCGGTGGTGTGTTGTTCCCCGTGTCCAGATCCTTAATTGCATGACCATCAGGAGAGTGATATACAGTATATTTACAGATCACATGTTGTTGTAAATCTGGGGCACAGCGACGTGGTTTATAAGGCAAATTACAGCTCTGCTGGAGTCCTCCAGAGCGACTGAGATTGCTCTTTTTGTTGACTCCTTTTGGGCACAGTAGGCAATGAGGAAAAGCTGTGTGGGTAACAAATCAGCAATGATGAAATAAAAGCAGTTCCAAGATTCAGAGACACAGGCATCTTCCCTTGGCTTTGGTGAACTTACATAGGAAATAAAAAGACTCTTAACTGAGATTCCAACTACGAATCACGAAGCCTTCTCGCCGTCTGCCCGTGGAATGGAGCAAGCGTGCCGCGCCGACTGTCCTGCGGGGCTGTGTCCCTCTCCACCTCACGGTGGGCACCGTCCTTTCACTGCCCGACGCCCATCTCCCCCGCCCCCCAGCCCACTATTTAGCGCTAATAGAGCCCCCATTCGTTTTTGAAATACTAGGTCTCAAAAGCAGACTTCACGACCACTGGAAGACGCTGCGTGCATTTAATTTTCCTACCCGCAGCGCTGCGCTCTCTGCCAGGGAGTCCCTGACGGGACCAGTTGTGATCAACACAAATTCAGGACCTGAAACCGACAGCGGCCACGTGTGGCCCCGAAACCTGTAGATTATGTGCAAACTCCTCCGTGCCTCTCTGGTCCACCCCTGCCGCGGTGCGATCAGCTAGGCTGGACCTACCGTGAGAGGGCCCTGCAGGCGAACACGGCGTTGGTGCCCCAGACGCTGACATGCCTGCCGACCTCAGCCTCGACAGTTAGGAGCAGCTGCCACTTCTGCGTTACCTGCATTTTCTTCTCTGCTAATCGTGGGGTTTCTGGGCTATGCCTGTTTTAAAATTTGCCGTTTCCATCACTAGTCTGTATCATGCAGGAGGCTTTACTTTGTGTTGTTACTTATCTGAAAGCCCGTTTTGTGGATTTTCTATTTTGAGGCCAATAAATACATTTTGCTTTAAAAAGGTTACTTCATTTAAAACAATTTGAAACAATTGCATGCAATTTTTTCCAATATGAATCTTAAAATCTGGATTATGAAATCAGAGAGATAAAGTGTAGGGTATTCACATTTAATAGTAAATAATATTTTCACTGTGGAAGAGGCATTTGGAAGCTTAAGAAAACAGGTAAATTAATATTGTTCCTATTCCATTTCATCTGATAAAAAGGGGCAAAGGGAGATAATTTTGATTAATTGAAATAGTAATAGTAACATTGATACATTTTTAAAATGTCCATTTAAATAGGCAATGAATATGCAGTAAATTTGTGACACTAAAACTCCAGTTCCTGCTACTTCATTAGTAACATATTTTACAAAATTGCTTGATTTCTGCTAATTTTTCACTTCAACTCAAAACGACAAGTGCAGTGATAACTGAGGAGTCCAGTGAGCGTGGACAGGAGATTCAGAGTCCTGTCCCTCAGCGCTCCCGGAGCCACCGCCGAAGGCCTAACACGATCACTGCTGGTGGGGCCGGCGTCCCTTTGCGATGGACAGGGACCCCCCCCCCCCACAGCACTTCCCAGGGCGCGTGTTTACACGACGAGCTAATGACGCCTTGTCTAGCTAACAGCTCGCCCCAAGTCAACAGCTTTCTCAGAATTTCACTTACGTCCCATTCCGCTCATTCACGTGACTCAGGACACTGGAGTTATCACGGGTTAACTCGTGACGTCTGACTCCGGGTCCCGCTTTTCAGGGACAGGCGACTCAGAGGCCGCCGTGACCGCAGATGGCGGAGCGGGCTGTGGCGTGAGAGGGGGTGTCCGTAGTGCTTCTCGGACACCCGTCCTGCATGCACCAAGGCTCTCAGCTCCTCCTGGGCCACAGGTGCCCTCTACCCACGGCTCTGCTCTTCTGTTGTGCAGTGTAGACCTGGAACCATCAGAACCTCTAAACCTTTGGAGCAGACCAGATTCTCGAGGCAGGCCAGAGCTTCTGATTGCAAGTATTCAACCGACAATTGGACGTGCTGAGCCTTGATGAGGCCTGTGTCAGTTCTCTGTGCATCTGGGTTGGGTTCAGTGCTGCTCCTGTGGCTTTTCATCCCTCAGCCAGCATCCCCTGGCAACCTGGGTTCTAGGAAGAAGGGGCTGAAAACAGTTTCCTCATAGTCAGTCTTTGTTGCTTAAATACGTATACTTAAATGTGTGGCTGCCACATCTTTTCAAAAAATTCTCTTTACTGGTCCCCATATAAATAATTGAGTGCCTGCAAGATGAATCTCACGTTCACTAAGGTGCATTAAGGAGCTTGGAGATCAGCAGTGTTTTGACTAATATAAATGTAAAACTGAAAATAAATATATGAATTTTTGCATTACAATTTTTAGAGTTCAGCATACTTTTAGAAGCGAGTAGTTTAAGCCTAGGGTTGGCAGGTGCCTGGCATCCAGTCCCGGAGCAGCTGGAACCAGGTCTGTGACCCGTGAGCCCTGCCGGCGTCGCTCGCTGCCCGCGTGTCCGGACGCAGAGGGAGGACTGGTACCTCCCAGGGAGCTGGTCAGCAGGTCGCGTTCTCCCGCCCAGACTGAGGTCACGGGAGCTTAAATCCTAACAAGAACAAACCTCACCCCTTTATTCGTGTTAGCCAGCAGTGTCTGGGGCCAAAACACACGGCCCTCTGCTTCTCGAAGGTGAAGCGTACCTGCTGTCGTTCCGTCTGAGGAGAACGCACGGCAACACAACTGCGTCCCTCTGGAGACAGAGCAGCCGTCTGAGTCCGATCAGGAGACAGGACCCACACGGCCATTCATGGCGGGGCTGACAGAAAGGATGATCACTGTAACGGAGGCTGGGGGATGAGGGCCAAGCTGGTAAAGCAGGAGAGGGTGGCAGGCAGCAGGTGCATCCTCTGCCCCGGGCAGAGACAGGGCTGCATCCAGACGTGGGCCAGGGGTGCCAGTGGTGCCGCCCGGGCTGGCGGGATGTGCCTTCCACCCTTAGAATCTGCGACCCTGCACACTGGCCCCAGTCACTGGCGAGTCTGCCCTCGAGATCCAAATTCTAATGCTTCAGTAAGAGTCATTCTTCTTTCATGTTTGCCTTAATAGATACCTTGATCAAGTTTGTTTCCTCTTCTTGTAATTAGCTCCTTAAACGCGGCATTTCTCCCTCTGAGTGAGCCCCCGAGAACCGGACTTGATGACCGTCTTGTGGTCAGCATCAGCGAGCACAGCCCATGCGCCATCCACTTTGGTGTTCACTCCTGGAAATCTGCTCAGGAACCGGGAGTGAGAATTAAAGACCTGGGTCTTCTTCCTAAAGGAGAAGCGAGGACAGCACTGGCTAGTCTGAGTTAAGGACGCTGCGGAATCAGAACAGCACGTGCGCGTTTATTCCCTGGAGGCCCGAGGCGCTGGGCTTGCGGCACCCGGAGGAGTGGAGCGTCGGGCTCCCTCTTCCGCAAGAGCGAGGGCGGCGTGGGCTCCTGGCGCGCCTCCCGGGGGTGCGCCAGGCCGCCGGCCAGCTGCCCGCTGAGCTGGACCCACTCACAGTGGGGCGCATCCAGCAGAGAAAGTGGGCGCTTTCTTACTTCTGTGTAGAGGTGTGAATAAAAAAGACACGCCGTCCTGACCCCTCCGTCTGGTCATGGAGCCGGCGTTGGGATGATCCACAAAGGGCGTGCTGGGTACGGCACAGGGCACAAGACCCGGCCTGCGTCTGCCTTGTACTCGCCAGCACCCGTCTCCATCTGAAGCTCTTGTTGGTGGCACCTTTGTTTTTCAAGCCACTTGAGCGCTTCCCTGTACCTTGTGATTTTAACCATCTCAAATTGGACAGGAATACTTCCGCGGGCACGTGGATTCAATCCAAGACAGTTTGTATACATGACATCTGTGTATCTATAGCTCGGTATTTCCGACGTAGGTGCAACACTGAATTTTCATTTTTGAGTTAGAGCTTTTTTTTTTTTTTTTTTTTTTTTTTGCCTCCAGTTGCAGCTTTAGTCAGCTCGGCTCCGTCTGTGCCCCACTCGTAACCATGACAGGATCCTCAGCACTAAGTGAAGAAAGAGCCAGCGTTGTGCTGTTGCGACTCCTGTTTCAGGAGGAGGGAAATATTTCTACCTTCCTTCCTGTTACAGGTCACACCTCGCTCACCCTCCTGAAAGCCGTTTTATCCCCAGAACCCAAAGAAAACGCCTTTGCCTGCATTTCTCTTCCTTCAGTATAATGAGTCCCCACGCAGTATCTCATTTGACCATGAGACGGGTTCTGCAGGGGGAAGCAGGATGGAAAGCATTAGCTCCACTTTGTAAATAATGAGAAGTTAGTGCTCACGGAAGTTTAGTCGCTAAATCTTATCGGCACAACCAACAAGGGGCCCGGGCAGAGCTTCGGTGAGAACCCAGCGCCGCTGCCCGCGCGCTCGCTCCCGCGACGGCGCTGAGCCGAGCCAGGAGCTCCGGCGAGGCCTGGCTACGCAGGCCGACCTCCCAGCACTCAGCGCGGGCTCTGCCCAGAGCAGAAGCCGGCTCGGAGCTCATTGACTGAAATCACGTGAATGAAAGTTAACTTAATTAGATGCGAAGAGCTCAGCAGAGGGTTTCTATTCTCTCTACTCGACGTGGGCTCTGGGACGCCGGTCCCCCCACCCTCGCTTGTGCGTTCTCCTTCCCGACGGGGTGCACCCAACCTTCCCGGACAAGGTTGGCTTTGGGTGTCCATGAAGGTGTGTTATTACTGACAGTGGAGAGGCTGAGGGTGGGTGACTTCTGTCTCCCTGCTTTCCACGCTGCGTCAACGGCACGAGCGGTCCCCCTCAGTCACTGTTAGGGGCTGTCCTCTGAGTTCCCGTCCGAACTGCATGTGCTTAGCGGGCGCTCTATGGACCTGACTCATTGGCTGATAGGCTGACCAGCTGACTGACAGTTTACCTATGAATCCTGAATTCTGGGACCTCAGGGACATTCTTCACATGGTACGCAGAGCGATGGTGGAGAAGTAACTGAGAGACACCTGTGTTCTCACTAAATGATCCCAGTGCCCACTGATATCACGCCCATTTATGCCATTAAAGTGTTTCATTTTGTCCTCAGTTTTACTTATAGCTGTATTGCAATACATAGCTCAGATACCTAAAATTCACCCGTTTAAGGTGTACAATTCAGCTGTTGTCAGCATATGCAGAGTTTTGCAGCCGTCACCACTATCTGATCCCCCAAGCATTGTCATCAAAGAAGCCTCTTTATCTGTTAATTACCGCTCTCTGCGGTCCCCTCCCGCCTGCCACCGGCAACCTCTGCTGGGCCTCCCGTCCTTAGGGTTCGCCCATGTGCACATCACGCGTGAGTGGAACCACGCAATATGTGGTTTTCGTCGGTTTTTCTCAGCCTAATGCTTTCAAGGTCCACCCACAGTGCAACATGCACCGGCGCTTCATTCTTTCCTACGGCTAGAGAGACACTGTGCTGTGTGGATGGACGGTTGGGTCGTGTCCACCTTGAGGCCCCTGTAAGTCACGCTGCTGCGAGTGCTCGTGCCCCGGCTTCTGTGCGGATGCACATTTTCCTTCCTCCTGGGCTCACCCACAGGAGTGGATGCGGGGCCCCGCGGGAGCCTGGGCTCTGCATTTTCACAGACTGCCAGTTGTGTTCTTCAGAGCAGCTGCACCAGCCTGCGTTCCCCGCAGCGAGGGAGGGGCCCTCCGCCCCTTTCTCTGTCGGTGTCATTGACTTCTTTTGGCAAACGTTTCCATTGTCGAGTGTTAAGCTAACTGAGAAGTGTCTTTCCTAAAAACAAGGACAGAGAGACCAGGCCACGTGAAGTCCTCAAGGTCCCATCTGACTCTAATAGTGGTGATCAGAGTTATTCATTTAGCTTACGAGTACGGAGCAAGTGCGTGAGCAGCAACGAGCAGGAGTGACTTTAAAATCCACCTGTCCATCTGGCTGTTCTGTTCTGCTTCGGGATGTGGTTCTCTCGGGCTTCCAAAATAATTCACACGGCAGGTCGGGTATGGAGGCCCGAGGGCAAGAAGCTTTATGTAGAGATCCCTTTTCCTGAAAAAAAGTTCAAGGAGAGTCATTGGAGTCATTCTTGTGGGTCTTTTGAGGTTCCAGTTACTACATCTGAAACCTGATCAGATTGCCCCGTCTAGTTACAGGACCACTTCCCTGAGGATGCAGAGGAAGTGACACTACGGAGTCACCCTGGCATCTTGTCTACTGCCATCCTTCTGTCACCAATGTCTGAGAAATGAAGGGGGCCGCTGGGCACAAAAAGAGCAGAACCATCTAGAGATTCCGTGACAGGATGCTTTGCTGGCCAATATCTTAGTAAAGCTATAATTTAAAAGACAATCTACTGTATTTCTTATATAAATCACCCTTTAAGTTGGCATCGCCTCTACTTCCCTAATTTTCAGAGTTTCATGTCCAGGAGGAAGGGAATACTTTCCACTTTGCAGGAGAAATTTGACAGTAGTGTCAAAAATACATCAGTTCAATGAGATAAAATTTGGCCACTGATGGCAAAAGAAGACGAGAGGGGGTATGCGTGTAACAAAGGCATTAACGCTGAAAAGAAGTCATCTCGAGCAATGAAAAAGGCAGACATGCAGACGTCCTTGAGATGGGTCTACGGGACCTGGTACGGCACCCCACTGAACTCATGAAGTCCAAGCTGGTGAGAAATCTAAACGGGTGGCCATCCCGTTCAACTTCCCTTGGAAAGATTCTTGAGGATGTGAGGACATTTGAAAGCACGTCAGGAGCAAAGGCTCTCAGTACGTGGAAACCCGAGACCTGCTCTCCGTGTGACTGTTAGGAGCCGTCCTCACCGGCCATCTTGCCCTTCCTAGGGGACGTCCTGCCTCTCGTCCCCACCTCTCTTCCTCTTTCACCATCTTTCCGTGGGGTGGGGGGGGGGCTTCCTGTGACCGCGTTCAACTGAACCAACATCGATAAGCAGCGTGGAATTCCTTTACATCAGCACAGCTTTCATGCAAAGGCTTGGCCCTACCTCTCACTTAATAGGAGGCACTTTTTCCTTTGTTTTCCCTTTTATTCCTGAAGGCCCGCAGGACGCAGAAGAATCTGCGTGTCATAGGAGGCTCTCATTTCTGCTCCTCGGGGCTAGCAGCTTTCTGTTCAATTAAAGCGAGGACGGCAGCGCACAAAGGAAGCAGAGCTCCCTTCAAGAGCTGGAGACGGAGCTCAGGCCTCGGTCCGCCAAGCCCAGCACGGCCCTGGCGGGGGCTTCTCTCCTCGCAGGGGACAGGAAGGTAACATTTGATATAGCACTTTCTTAAAATTCCTGAGTGAATAAAGCAGTCTTGAGAGAAAGTTCCCATCTATGGATTACCTATAAAAAGAATAAAAAGAATGCCCATCGAAGATTTTTCATCCCTGTAAACAAATAATTTGTGATCGCTCTGCACTCTAACCACAAACAGGACCAGGAATTAGAAGTGCCCCCAGCCGGCCGGCACACACATACATCACTGGTCTGGGGTAATGAAGATTACCTGATAAAGATCACAATATGACAGGTTTCCTTTGGCACTGGCTGCTCAACAGCTAGAAACTGTTTTCTGCGGCCGGCCAGCGATCGATTCCGCGCTCTCTTGTCAGTGATGCAGTTAATGGGAATTCCACAGGCAAATAAAAGCTACATTTTGTCTTCATTTTCATCTGAAATATGAGCTGGTCCTTTGTACTCTAGACAGTCATTTATTACTCATTTTCCTTTATTGATGTTTATGAGCTGAAGCATAAAATGATTCTCAAATGTAGTTTAATTGAAGCAGCAGTTGACACTGAGACCGTGATTACCGACGCTCCAGCGGCCACGCGAAGTCCATGAATCAAGGTTTGCTTTTCATTGGTCTTGGAGGCAGCACAGGGGAGAGAGTATCCTTAAAAAGCAACTGGGCCGGAGCTGGGGAAATATGTCGATTTATCTTCATAGGCGGAGAGGGGGAGGAAGGGCCCGGTCCTGAGCAGTGGCCGCACGGCCGCGAGGGCGCTCGCCCTGCTTGGCAGGCAAGGGCTCGCTCTCCTGGCGCGTGGGGGGCGTCCCCCAGACTGTTCCATCATTTTCAAACTATGCTGAGTAAAGCATCATTTTGAAAATCTTTAACCCAGAGGATCGGCCCTAAAACTATAGGTGGAGGTTGGACACCAAACACACAGCCGCACGCGGGGACGGGGCACGCGGGGACGGGGCACGCGGGGACGGGGCAGCCGGCGCCCCCTCCGTCGTAAAATGGTAGGAACAATCAATACGGCGGAGCAGCGTTTTTTATATGCCGTTATTAACTCATAAGCTACAGTATATCTCCCCTCATTTCCACGGCAGCTGAGGCCTCCGTCCCCCCTGGGGACCCCTGCAGGTCCCATTATGAGGATCATAAATAATACGTGCTAATGAGATATGAATTGATTATGTTGGAGAAGCTGACGTTTCCATCCATCATTCTAAATGATGTTTAACAATGGATAACCAGCCACTCATTCCTCTGATATGAGATTAAATAAAATAGCTGGCTGTTTCAGCAGGCTGGCTCGAGGAGACGGCCATAAATCCGCTCAATTACTGTATTACCAATCCGTTTCTCACTGCTGAGGATATTATTATTTCATTTAGGCTTGTTCATGCATCATAGATTATTTTATTTCAGCCAGTCGATGGGAGAAACCGCAGCGTTTTACTCAGCCAGCCGCGGAGCAGCGGCCTTCGCCAGAGCGCAGGCAGTGCCCCTCCGGGGTCCCCAGATGCCCCCCGGGGAGGCTGCCCGCGGCCCCGGGGTGGGGGGGGGGGCGGAGCGGGCCGTGCTCAAGCTGCATTTTAGAAAGACGCATTTTGCTTTCAACCTAATTTTCTTGACTTATCTGAAAAGTCTCAACCGAAGGATGCTGCCTAAGAAACCAATCGATCGAAACGAGATTATTAGATCTTCTAAGATGATTTGGTCTTCATCTCAATCCTGGAGTAGATTGAGAATTAGATCACAGGGGCCGCTCCCCGGCCGGGCAAATTAGGTTACCAGCCCCTGCAGTGCAGGGGCAGCCTTGCGCCTCGTGCCAAACGCACAAACAGCTCACACGTGTTATTGATGGGAAAATGGGGTGCGTGGAAGCATGTCCCTGGCGTTCGGGCATCACCCCTCATCCTACAACCTGAATGAAGTTTTGGGCTGAGCCCAACAAGCGTCTGTGAGAGAAAAACGAAAGAGGGATGGGTCGCCTGAAAGGAAGCATTTGCTACCCCCGCTCCATTCCCGCGATCACCTGCGTAGTAAGAGGCATAGGGAGGAGAAGGCGGGCGCGCGCTGAAGGCCCCGGCCCCGGGCTGGGCAGTGCGGCATGCCAGCCCCGTCTACACCCCACGCACAGCTCCAGTCCCGGTCCACCTGCCCTGTCTCGGTGGCCTCCCTGGTACCCACCCGCAGGTCCAGCGGCAAGCCGCCCTGAGCGCTGGCCTCTGCTCCTCCTGCGAGCGGGTCCGCGCGTGAGCTCAGACCCGCAGGCAGTCACCACTCTGGCCTCCTGCCTCTGGGATTCCTGGCTGACACAGAGACGTGGGACAGCACCAAGGCACACACTGCGCAGAAGTGCCAGGGACTTCCCGTCACAGGTGACAAGCCTTTGGCAGGACTCGTCAGGTTCCTTTCTCTTAATCCAGACAGACTGCTCGGAGGAAGCCCTTCTCTGTCTCTCCAGGTGCTGGTCCAGCAAATCTGAGGATCTGAGGAAGCAGTGACCATACCGAGCAGGGCCAGCTGGGTTATTCACGGTGACATCACCTCCTCCCCCTGCCTGGCCTCACTGCCATCGTCCCTCCCTCCTGTTTCTGGGGACTGCAGCCCCAAAGACGTCCTGGGAGCGAGGAAGCCTCTGGCCTGGCTTTGGCTCCTGGGGAACCCAGGCTAAAACAACGCGTGACCCTGGGAAGCAGACCTCAGGGGAGGATTGTGGGTCTGAGCTACTCCGCGTCTTCCAGCAGTGATGACGCGCCATTAGTAGGTGGCGGCATCTTCCACAGTGACGCTGCGTGGCCGTCTCTAAAGACGCCGCCCTGGCAAGCGAGGGTAAAGTGCAAGAAGGCGAGGTGCTCGGGTGTGTGGGAGCCGTGGCTCCTGGCTGGGACGGCTCACTGTAATGATCAGATCAAGGGCGTGGGCAGGCTGCCTTTGGATGTCTTGGCAGATAGAAATGAGAGGCTGAAAGGAGTCCGGTCCCACTCAGACACTCTAAAAAAGCCAGAGGCCTCCAAGGCAGGGACCAGGGAAAGCCCATCTCCAGCAGTTGCCAGGGGACCAGGGTGAGCATGGGGCCCGGACCCATCTAGACATGGGGCAGGGCTGCCCAGGGACTGCATACACAGCTTTCTGGTTCTTTCTCCAAAGGAGAAGCCTGAGTTCCTGACACCTGGAATGATGACATTTGAGTGGAGCAGACCTTAGGCTCTTAACCCCCAAACCCTCTGAAGCTTCTGAGTTAGAAAGAAAGCTCCCTTCTGCGGACTTGGCAGAGGCCTCACCTGCGCAGGTGTCTCAGAACAGCCTTGTTCTCCAGCTCGGCCAGTGCGCGCAGACCTGCAGGGAGGAGGTCGCCTCTCAGCACAGTCTGGGCTGGGAGCACGGCCCAGGTCCTGGAGGGACAGCTCACGTGGGGAAGGACTGAGCTGACAAGATGCTCCCAGACAGCACAGAGTTGGTCCCAGCACTGACCCAGGTTTCCTAAGAGAATGGTGATCAATTTGGTTCCAATCAGTGCACACGTGGTAACTACAGAATATTGGTTCCAATTCAAATGTAGCAATATGGTGTTGGCAAGTGTGAGAAAAAAGAAAAATCATGTGTGATTGCATAGCTGGACATTAGAAATTTCTTAGTCTTGTTCTGCAAAGTTCATATCACAGGGAGTAAAAAGGGAGAAATGGGGCATCAATCCTCTTAGTCATGTGGACCACAGGATCATAAAGCATTGGCTTACCTCTACACAGGTATAGAATGATAGCTTGGATGGGATGGGGTATTATAGCTTTAATTTATGTTGAGCCAGAATGAGTTATCTCAAGTATCAACAACTTATTAAGAATTATATGATCATTACATATCTTTTATTAAAATGAGCAGAAATTCCAAGAAGCACAGCCCTCTACCCCCTATAAACATCAACTTGAGAGACAAATTCGTGAACGGAATGCATAGAGTATAGCTGGTCCTAGGAGGATGGGGAGGGCACTTTGTTTTAGAGGAAAATCTTGCAGCCAAGTCCCAAGGTACTTCTTGAAGTCTGTAAATAAAAAGATGGTCAGAGTTTCTAATCTTCTGCTCAGTCGGAAGAACTGGCCTAATCCAGGGACCTCTTCTTCCTTCTAGAGCCTAACCTACTAGGGAATAAGTGATAAGACATGATTACTAATAAAAAATTCTGCTTGAAGACAGCCTATTGATGAGTTCTGGCTAGCGGATTCCGTGTCGGCAAGGAGGGGAAAGGAGAGAAAAGCTTTACAGTTATTGTTTGGTGAAGTGAACATAGAAAGGAGTTACCAAAACTGGGTGACTGAACCCAAAACATCACGTGCGATTGCACTGTTGTAGAGAGCTAACGGGGGTCACTGGTTAGCTGAGCCGTTAATTCCACAATTTTAATAAATGCTGTTGATATTTTGATGATGACAGATACTTTGTGTTAACCATGAACTAAGTGTCAGTAATGAGTAACAAGGAAATCTAACATGCTATAATGTTCTAACTCAAGAATATGTTTCATGTAAGTCAGTGAAAAAAAGACCATAATTTTCATATTGGCTTTTTTCAGAGGTATCTGTGCTGATTAAACAACCTTCAGAAATAAAATGATGCTGGCTTGTTGTTTTTAAAACCCACAAAACCCCACATACCATGTGCATGTCTGAAAAAATACACGAGAATGTTGAGACTAAAATGAATTCCATGCACAAAAATCATCATTTGTTCAAATATGTATGTTCAATATGGATTCAATTGTATCATTTTACACTGCTACAGCACTTGAAGAAATCTAATCTTCCAAATGATGGAATAATATGGTAATAATCATAATCACATCAATGGATAATTTTATTGAATTTTACACTATGTGGCTGGAGATGCCTCCTTACCTCACTCCGTGGGGCCCAGCGCGGTGCAGAAGGAGCGAGAGGAGAGGAAGACTGCTGTAGATGAAAGGGAAATGAGGGTATGTTCTGGAAACTGTAAATGTTTGTACTGAGAAGAAACACAGGCCTGCACTGGGGTGAGCATCATTCCTTTTGCACTGTTTAGGTGATCCTGGTGGAGCAAAGAGAAACTAAATATTAAACATCTTTTTCTGGATTTTATAATCTGTGTGGAGTTACTCTTATATTAGAGATAGTTTTAGGTCAAGGTTCATATTTTTGCCTATGGCAACCAAATTTCTCCAATGCCATTTATTTAAAGGCTACCCTTTCTCCTTTGAAATGCTGTTTTATCTTTGTCAAAAGTAAGCTGGGCATATCCACATGGCTCTATTTCGGGGCTCCCTCTTTTATTCCACTGATCTATGCATCTGTCTTTGGGCCACACCTCTGATCCATTCAGCTATACTGGAAGCCTTGATATAGAGACGGATTCCTCTCGTTTTATGGTTCCTTGGAAAAATTGTTTTGGCTATTCTAGGGTTTTTCCCTCTGCATATAAATGTTCAAAGAAGCTTGTGTATATCCACAAATTTCATTTTTGGGATTTTGATAGCAATTGTGTTAAACATAATAGATCAATTTTGGGAGAATTTATATTTTTTAGTCTGTGGGAACATCCAATGTATGAACACCATATCTTTGTTTATTTAGGGCATCTTTTTAAAAGAATAATATTTTGTACTTTTTAGGATACAGATCTGGTCCTTGTTTTGGTAGTTTTTAAACTGAAGTACTTCATTCCTTTGGAGTGATTTTAAATAGTATCATACTTTTAATTTTGGTTCCTGTATGTTAATTATTAGTGTGGAAAATGTAATTGATATTTTGTATTGAATTTGTATTTCCCAAACTTGTTGAACTCACTTATTAGTTCTGGAAGGTTCATTGTAAATTTTTAGGTTTGTTGTGTTTGTTGTAAATTCCTTGGAATTTTCTGCATAGAAGATCATGTTTTATGTAAATAGGAATAGTTTTATCTCTTCCTTCCCAATTTGTAGATCTTCTATTTATTTTTCTTGTCTTGTTGTACTGGCCCCAAGTTCCAGAACTCTGTTGCGTGGTGGTTGTGAGAGTGGATGTCTCTGCCCTGCTCCCAGTCTTAGAGTGAAACTATTACCTTCTGTCGCTACGTAAGGCGTATGTAATGGGCTTTTTGTAGACGCTCTTTATCAAGTTGAAAACGTTCCTCTCTATGCCTAATGTGCTGAGATTTTTAAAATCATCAGTAAGTGCTGAATTTTGTTAAATACATTTTCTGTATCACGTAATATGATTATATCGTTTTTCTTCTTCAGTTTTATGTCAGATTACATTAATAATTTTCAGGTGAACCAGCCTTCCTTGCCTACTTGTGGCTGGTCCTGTTTGTTTATGGTGCATTATATTTTCATTCACATGGTTGAATTCAATCAGCTAATATTTTGTGGAGGAACTTTATATCCAACTTCCTGAGATATATTTGTCTGCAGTTTTCTTTTTTTGTGATGCCTGTATCTGTTTATTTTTTTCCTATAAAAATATACTGGCTTCATAAAAAGCTGGAAAATGTTCCCTCTGTTTTTGGTAGATTGTGTAAAACTACTGTCCATCCTGTGTTTGATAAAGATCTCCAGTGGAACCGTATGAGCGTGGAGATTTCTTTTCAAGAGGCTTTTAATTACATTTAGATTTCTTTCTTGGTTATCTATTTCTGGTTATCTATTTCTCTTTGAGTGAGTTTTGGTAATTTATGGTTTAGAAAGAATTGGACATTTTCTTCTGTGTTGTTGAATTTATGAACATAGAGTTGCCCACAGTGGTCCCCGGTTAGCCTGTTACTGGCTGCAGGATCTGTAGCAATTTCTGTCATTCCGTTCCCAACACTGGCAGTTTGTGTCTTTTTTTTTTTTTTTATCTTTGTCAGCCTTGCTAGACACTTTTATATCAAGGAACCAGCTCTTTGTTTCAATAGATTGTCTATTATTTCTGTTAATTTCATTAATGTCTATTCTTATCTTTATCTTTTTCTCTAATTTTACCCTTTGTCTTCTCCACTGTACTGTGTAGACCATCCAGTGAGCTTTAATTTTGATTATCACATCTTTTTCAGTTCCACAATTTCCACATGGGGCCTCTTTTCAAACTGCATTTGCTTGCTCTCTCTCTCTCCACTATATATATAATTTAACTTTAGTATGCTTCAAGACAGTTTGTAACTGTGTGGCTAACAGTTTTATGATGACTGCTTTAAAATTTTTGTTGGGAAATTCCAGCAGTTGATTCACCTCAACGTTGGGGTCATTTGACTTTCTTATCTACTTTCAGTTGTATTTTCCCTGTTTCTTTGTATCGCTAGTGTTTTTCTCAATATCCTACACATTTTAGCTATTAGGTTAGGAGCGCTTTGGTTCTATTTGTCTTCCATTTTGCAATACTCTGTTCGGGTTTAGGATCATTTTGGTGATCTGTAGTTCCAATGACAGCTTAGTAACATTTTCAGAGCCTTTCCATATTATGTTGGTCTGCTTTATTCTCCTGGTGTCACGGAAGCTTTGGAAACCCTGCCCGTGCCACCTGGCAGTGGGTGCCCTGGGTGTGATGTCATAGCACACCAGACCTGGAGTGCTTTCTGCCAGTTGTTGGCACAGGGCCAGCGATGAGGCCGCTGTTGCCCTGGGTGTGGGGGTGGGTCTTCACTGGACCCTGCCGGCCCTGCCCTGGGGTCTGGGGCAGCTGGTGGGCCCCTGGCTGGGTTCTGCTGACTCCTGCTGGTGCCGCAGCAGACTGGGCCGCCGCCGCCCTGGTGAGCATCCTTGAGAGGGTTTCTCCGCTCCACTGCTGCGGGGCTGCCCCCTCCCCAGGCCCTGGCTAGACAGAACAGGCTGCTCCTGGTTTTGCTGTTTGCTTGCTTTTCTATATCAGCTCATGAGTCTGTGTTGCAGATCGCTTCAGCATCCACTCCAGGAAAAAACTAACATCCCGGAAACTCCCTGCTCCCCAAGTCTTGAGGCCTCTGTCAGCCTGGCTTCTCCCCGCCTTGCAGAATCTTTGTGTGGTTTTCTGATGATTTATTCCCCAGGGACTCCTTGTATTCAGAGGAGGGGGCAGTAAGTCTGTGCCATCTCGTCTCATAACTTAAGTTTTGTTCTTTTAAGGTCTGGATGCTCTTCGTTCATCCTGAAGTTAGTTTGTTTGTTTGTTTGGGTACCAGACATCCACAAGCTGTTAACACCAGGTAAGTGGCTCCAGCCTCAGAGAGAAAGGGTGAGCTCAGAACACTTGTGTTCTCAGGCCCCCGCTGCAGCATCGGAGGTCGGGGAAGCCAATGCAGAGAGAGAAGCTCAGCGCTACCAGCTGGTCTGCGTTCCAGCTGATGGAGAAGAAGCCGAAAATGCAGCATGGAGACCCCAAAACTGAGGCTGGGGTTTGGGGACAGTCAGGTGTCCACCAGAGCTGGCATGCTCCCCTCTGACATAGCAGTGCACTCTCTTTGGTAGGAAACTTAGCAATTTTTTCATATTATGCAAATTAAAAGTATCTGCTTTTTAGAGTCCCAGGGGCAGCAGGTTAAAAAACAATGATATGAAGTAATAACGCTGAAACCACTGTGAAACTGTCGCGGCTGGACGCCCAAAATCAACACGTACAACTGAGCAAACCTCATCAGCGACACGGTGACTGGGGATTAAAATAAAGCCAATACTTCCGCAGCGAGCCTAGCCGGTCGTGACGCCAACAAACAACAGTTAGATGGCGGGGCCGCTTAGCACTTACCTGAAGGAGTCCGGCTCCCTTAACAACTGCTATTTCATTTTTCTGAGACAGTTTTTCATGGCAAATTGAGCATAATCACATGATTGTAATTTCATTTTGGCGACCACACAACTCACCCCCAGACCTGTGGGCTGTGAGCGCCTGATTGATGGAGAAGTCGTGCCCATGGCCGTGGGTTCACGTTCCTCATTAGCCCCTCCTGAGGTCAAGTCGGGGCACTGGTTTGAAGGTCAGTGTGAGGGCCATGTCACTGGAGCACAGTAGGTTTTAGCCTGAAATCTACAAGGACTTGTCCAAGCATCGTGACTCTCCTCACTAAAGCACCTCCTGGAGGTAGAGACAGAGAACGTGCAGGCCTGTCCGCCTGAACAGTTAGGGGAGGGCGAAGGGAGTCCCAGGTCACAGACCCTGAAGTCACACTTATTAGCAGCTAATATTGATTCAAAATTAAGTATCGGTTTGCCAGATTTGAGAATATGGAAAATTTCGTGAACACTGGTTGCGCAACCGAGATAAATGAAAAGCCTTGCTGCCCTACTTAGTCTCCAATCCAAATGAATACAATTTTTTTTTCTTTTTCCTTTTTTTTTCCCCTTGCCTTCTTTGGTTTTTCATCAAGCGTTGTACAGATTCCATTTTCTTGCCTCTCTTAGCTTATCAATTACACTTTTTATAAGAATTTCAGCAGTTACCCTAGAGTTTGAAATATGCGTTTACAGCTCATCCAAGTTCACTCTCAAATAGCATCATGCCACTTCGCAGGCAGCATGAGGGCCTTGTCGCAGAGTCTTCCCAGAGCCTCCCGTCCTTTGTAACGTTTCTGTTGCTTGTTCCATTTGCCCGTACGCTGCAAGCACTGAGTACATCCCTGCTGTCATTATCTGAGTAAACGGTCATCTATTAAATCAGTTAAGGATAAGTAAATGCTCTGCCTTCCCTTAGGTCGTTACACGTTTTGACATGTACTGTTTCCCTTTCCTGAAGAACTTCTTTTAACATTTCGTATGGGCGACACATTCAATCAGTTTTTGTTTGTCTGAGAAAGCATTTCAACTTCATAAAACTTGCTTTTCATACGGACACGGAACTGCAGAATGGATTAAGTAGTCACACTCCTGGAGTTCACGGGCCGTTGCAGGCATCCGAACATGCAGCCGGCAGACAGCAGGGGAAAAGGGGCTGAAGTTACTTGTAAAGGAAAATAAAGAGTAAAAGCCATGTGACAAACCTGTGCAGCAGAGTTTCTCTAAGAGTTATTTCCTCCATGAGTTTTACTGAACGAAAAGGATGATACATTTAGATAAATTCCATATTCTGGCTTTTTTTCCCCCTTATGGTCTGTATTCAGTTTCCCGAAGTTGCGTGGATCATCCAAATACTTATGAAAATTTCTGTCGTCTCAAATTTGGCAAGTCAGTGTCCACCTTTTATCTCAGATTCTGAAAGTAACGTTTACTCCCAGTTCAAGCTCTTGAGAGACGTGATGAAGTCGGAAGACGTTCGAGGTCAACATTCTACTGCTTTTTGAGCCGTGGTTTTAGGATAACAAAGGTTTTTGAAAATTTGGCCTTCACACAGCACACAATTTCCTCCTCAAAACTATGAGGACTATTAAAAGTAAAAAAGGGAAAAGTCTCAAAATCTGCATCGCCCCGAGAGGGTCCGTATTCTTCACCCACTTAGATAACTGAATAGGTGTCTGCGCCGAACTGCTCCAGCACTCCAGCCTAATTGGGACTCTGTTTATGTCTCCTGTCTATAAGTTAATTTGGGTGGAACTTGACAAGTTAAAGTGCTACCAGCTGTAAGGCGATGCCATCTAACCGCGCCGAGGCCGGAGCAGAGCTGGAGGAGCACACGGGCAGCGGGCAGCTCAGCCCCCCGTCAGCGGGGCTCCGCGTCGCGCCGGCGGACCGAAAGGGAGACTGAGCTAGCGGGTGGGGGCCGCAGCAGGTGGGAATTTGTTCCTGTGTAACTGTAAAAGGGCTTATTTGAAAAACATGCCAAAAAAAGAAAAATATGCAGAAAATAGGGAGAAATCAAAAAAGCAGTTAAATCAGACGGTCACGAATACCCGAAAGTCAGAGCTGGACTCCCCGTGTTGGCAGCAGCCGGGGAAGAAGGAGGCCGTTCCCTCTGGCAACGGTCCCCAGCTCCTCCTGCGGCATCCGCTCCGCTGTTTTTGAAAAGTTTTATCACGAATAGGGTTTCGATTTAGTCACATCATTTTTCTTCGTCAATTGAGGTTATCATGTGACTTCTCTCCTTTCACCTGCTAACATGGTGGATTTCACACACTGATCTTCAGACATTGAAACTACCTGGCATCTCGTGGTGTGTACTTATGGCACATAATTGTCTTCAGTGGACTGGTGGATTACTTTTGATAATATTTTGTTCAGGGTTTTTCCTTCTATGTTTTTGAGTATAGCTTTCTTGTCTGTTTTTCTTCCTTCCTTCCTTCCTTCCTTTCTTCCTTTTTTTTCTCCCTTCCTTCTGTCCTTCCCTCCCTATCTTTGCTTGGTATCGGGGAAACCTAGCACCGTACAGTGGATTTGGGCCCCCCACCTCTCCCAGGTCTTGGAAGAGCTTGTGTAGCGTAGTGTTAAAATTCTCCTGTGGTACCATCTTGGCCCAGAAATTTCTTTTTTGGGATTTGTAAATTATAAATTCATTTCCCTTAATGCATATAGTGCTGTTCAGATGACCTGTTTTATACTGGGTGAGTTGTGGTAGTTTGTGTTTTTTGGGAACTCGGTCCATGTCGTCTGAGTTGTCACGACCTGGCAGGGACGTAGGTCACTGCTCTGCTCTCGGCCTTTCCTGACAACACCCTCAGGGCATCGGGGCACCGTGCTCCAGCCTGGGAAGTGGCACCTGGGCTCCCCCCAACCCACTGGCGGGAGTGGGGTCAGGCTTTGGCATCCCTGTGGTGTTGGCTGCGATGGGATGATTACAGTCTAAACGGCTCCTGTCCCTGCTCGGACGTCTCTTTCCTTGTCCTTTGGCCAGAGACTTGCTTATTTACTTGCTTGTAAATTTTATTTTTGTACCTTTTTGGCATTCCCAGGTGATGCCTTCTCCACCAGCCAGCTGGGGCCGAGGACACAGGATGCATTTAGATCACATTCACCTGTTGCGCAGGCCGATTCCTGCCTGGCTTCCTTGCGTCCCAGCTTTCCAGGTGAACTTCCCGTTGGCAGCCAGCTCAGCCTCATTCACAACCAGAACTAAAAATATCCAGCTACGGCTACACCTGATGGAAGCAGCTGGAGCCTCAAACACCTGGAAGATTAGAGCACTATCCCGGCTGCCTCTCGGGGAGGCCGACAACGTCAGAAGCCCGCTGTTCTGTCCTGCCGCCTGCCTTCCCTCCTCCCTGCTGCGGCTCTGCCCTGGGGAAGCCAGGGTGCTCTTCAGGCTCTTTCCCGCCTGGCTGTGGGCAGGCGCTGGGGGTTTCCCCTCGTGCCTGCACCGGGGCCCTGGAGTCGGACCGTGTCTGTCCTGCCGTGAGAGGGACTCCCGGCCCACATCACTTCATCTGCCGCCGGATGCTTACAGCTTCGCCTCCGCTTGCCTGGGCTTTGAGCCACCTCCGCTCCCAGCGTGGAGCTTCTTCCCTCTGCCGAGAGCGGGTGCTAATCACCCAGGTGCCTGCTATTAAAGGGACCCCAGTGGAAACTTCTTTTCAGTCTATCAAATGAAGCCAGTCTTCCTCCAGCTTTGCCTGTCACTCCCTATTAAATTCACCCTGTGAGTGTGCACAACACAGTGGGTTCATAAGTGTGTTCCCATGACAATTTTGGTTAAAAGTTGAAGATGAGGGGTGAGGAGCCTGGAGACGGGTCCTCTCTGTGTTCCCGCATCTCACGGCTTTTTCCTTCCTCATCAGTGGTTTCCGACAAGGATCACACATGAGAGTCACCTGGGAGGTCATCTGGTGACACCAACCCCACTGCCTCCCAGGCGGTTAAATCAGAATCTCTGGGAGGTGGCATCTGACCAAGGATGCAACCCTGTCCATTAGCCCATAGCTTAGAAATGGAAGCCATCTCTGCACTCCGCTCATGAGTTAGCATGACGCCATACACTCCTGGGCTGTGGATAAGGGTTGGCATTTCAGCAGAAGTCAAATACAAAACCATCTTGATTATATGTGTCTATAAAAGCTTATCAATACATTATTTGCTCTTATCATTGAGATCTCATATAAGACAGTGAAAAAGCAGTGAACTTTTTCCTCCTTATGAGAAGCTCAGCTGAGCCCATGTTCTATCGAGTCCTGGATGCTCTGCAGCAAGCAGCTGGGGGTTTCTGGTCAGGTGGGGGTCCACCCTGAAGGCAGCCCTGCTCCTCAGAGATCTTTTGCTTTCAAGAACCAGGCAGGTGGGAGGATTGCTGCAGAGAGCAGGGGGTCAATCCCAGACGACCCTGTGAGCAGGGAGGTTGTTGGTTCCCATGTGTGAGAGCCCTGAATCTTCCTGCTTAGGTGCCCAGGAAAAGGTGCGAGGGCTGAATTTTGCACAGAGGAAACTGGCACCATTACTGAGATGTCTGCTTTCCGTGCACCACAGAGAGGGCTGGGACACGGACTCAGGGACCCATCCCGGAACCTGGGGGCCCTTCCATCGTCCCCCGCAGTGGTTGAGCCCCGGACGTTGGATTCTGGGTGAATGGCTGGGCTTCTCCTGATCCTGCTGAACAGAGGCTCAAATCAAACTTATTTCAGCTTATGAAAATAAAGAACAAAACAACCCACGGCTGTTGTACCCCGCTAGCCCTGCTGCATCACCCCTTGGTCTAAGACCCGTCTGACCAGGGAAGTGCGGGATGAACTGGGACCTCACGTAAGTGCCACGGGGACCCTCACTCCAGACTTTCTCCCTGGTCCTCCTCATCTCTCCAGGGGCCCCTGGGCAGGACGGTGGCTCCCCTGAGCCGCTGCTAAAATCCTGGCCTGACCCCTCACCTCCCACCCAGGCAGATACCCACCGGAGACTCTCGGGGCTCCAGCAGGTGAGATCTGAGCAGCACCCCCTCCCCAGCGTGTGAGCACGGTCAGGTCAGAGTAAGAGCAGCCCCACCCCAGGCTGCCCACCCTCCTTCCCTCTCGGGGCTCTGGGCTGTGGGTCCAGGAGCCCCCGAGCTCCCCACTGGGTTCAGGAGGCGAGGCGCACCCCTGCTCCCCGCGGCGCGCGGGTTTTGCTGCCGTTGAGGATTTCTTTCTTGTGCGTCGTCTGTAGGGTCTCTTCACACTGGGTTTGGTATTTATGTTTCAAGTAAAAACTGAAGGTGTGAAAGCGTTAAATCGGTCCTCAGGTCCTTCCGAGCCGTTAGAGGGCGCCCGTGGGACCGACGCGCTGGATCCCGGGGGCGGGGTCCCCGAGCCGCGATGAGGCGCGGAGCAGCTCCCTCCCTGACGTCACTGGTGGCCGGGCGGGAGGCCAAGGAGGCTCTCAGACGTCATCCAGAACGAAACTTTTTGTTTTTCCACCACTTCCTGTGGTTTTAATTAAAACCCCAACCCTTTTGTTCATCTATTTAGACAAAAAAAAAAAAAAAAAAAAAAAAAAAAGAAAGAAAGAAGAAAGAAAAAAGAAAAAGAAAGAAAATGCGGGCTCCCGATCTTAACACGGCTGCACGTTCTCCCGGGCTGCCCACCGTCCACGCTCGCGGTGGGGCCGGTTGGAATAAATTAAAATACACACATGCACACCCACACTCGGGATGAACAAACCAACAAAACCAAGTGCATAATGACTGGCCCTTACACCGAGCCCCTGTTCCTGTCAGGGACAGCGCAGTAGCAGCCAAGCATGACAGCCAAGGCGTGTGCTCCACGCCCGCGGTAAACGCTTGTCTTCCTTTACAGCTGCTTCTGTAAACACGTATGAATAATGGTGCTCCTGTGCCTGAAGCTGGGCGAGAGTTGCTTTTCTTGGAGACTGGCCAGCTGCTAATGGAAGTTCGCCCCCCGTGCAGACACGCGCTTTTCTTGCCCTCAGCATGGCCCGTGGCTCCGTCCAACGTCCCGCGCTCTCCCTCGGGCATCCGTGGGGCTTAATGATCTCTCCTCATGAGAGACTGGAAGGTTTTCATGGGGAGAGTGGGAAAAAGTGGCAAATACTGCAACCCGCCCAGGCTTCTTTCTTCATTCATTTATTCACTCGGTAATTATGGGAGGGGCCACCGTGCGCAAAACAGTCCTGCAGTCCTGGGACACGGTGCAGGACAAATCCCAAACCTGTCCCAGCTGACGTCCCCGGGGGCAGGGGGACGTGAAGACAATGAGCAAGAAACATAAATGTAAGAGGACACGTGCCCCCGGATGTAAGGGGCAGTGGGAAAAAGCAAGCATAGGGTCAGGTAGAAAGGATCGACAGCTGGGAGCAGGAGGCAGGGATTGTAGCAACACCGCTGAGGCTGCTGGATAATTTTCCGCCTCCTTCCTCCCCGACCTAAGAAGGGTCTCACTTCTGCCCAAGCCCGGGATGAGAGTCACGGGGGGCGGGGCAGGTTTGTTTGTTTCGCCACCTTAACGCTGTTGATTTTTTCCCTCCTCCTCATTCCTTGAACTTTATAGAATCAAATGCTACTCCCCGAAAGGCCAATTTAAAGAGCAAATCCACCCGAAAAAGTAAGAATCAACTCCCCTTTTCACATTGGGAACCCGAGGGACTGACACTATGAATCTTGGACGTTTCCACGCTTGTTTTTGAAAAATGTTCTAACGGGGAAGGATCGATGCTTTGCTCTCGGGAGTGACTCAGTGTAAGGCCTGGGGAGCTGCAA
The DNA here is from genome assembly GCF_009834535.1 of Camelus ferus. NCBI lineage: Eukaryota > Metazoa > Chordata > Mammalia > Artiodactyla > Camelidae > Camelus > Camelus ferus. The sequence goes on along the minus strand of NC_045725.1, from coordinate 2,548,692 downwards.
GCTGATGGGCTGTTTACCTATTGGAAACTGTGCCGGAGTTTGGTGGGAGAGCTTCTGGCCCCACGTCCACCACACAGCCCGCTGGGCCGCCCGCCGTATGGTTGGCCTTCCCTCCGAGGGAGAACCAAGGACAGGAGAGACAGCCAATGATGACATCTTCTGATGGACAAAAGCCAAGTCAGAGAACTTGCTGGAAACATTCAGCATCGGTCCCCCAGGTACAACTCATTCCTGGCACCTGCGGGGAAGCGCCTGAGCAGTGCTCAGTTCTCTCGCATCGCCTGCTTCATTTTGCCAACACAGTTTCCTCAACCGCCGATTTCCTTACAAGAAAATGATGCACAAACCATCCTTTATTAAACTTTATATGCATTTTTCTTTTACTTTTCTCTATATACACATCATAAAAAAGAAAATATGGCCGTAACCCAGGCCTCACCACTCGACCCCTGAATTTAAGATCGGTCTCCTCAGAGGCCTGGTCACCTTCTGTAACCTCTCTGTCCTTTTTGGACACCAATGCAAGATAATCCGTTGGCCTTAAAATTCAATACTTTCACTATATTGTTTGCTTTCTTAAATGGCGTTCTCTTTTATCAGTTCTTGTGGAAGACTTATGCAGTCTTTCATATTTGTTCATTAATATGTCCTCTGAAAACATGTACCAAAATCAGTACGTGCGTGGGCCGTGTGAAGAGATTGTCGACCCTTCGCCATGAGCTGCGGATGGGGGGCGGGGATTCTGTCATGCCCAAATTCCCAAAAGGGTGATGTGGTGCATTTTGAGGCCAGTGTGACTGCAACTGTGTATGTATGTGTGTATGTGCATGTGTGTGTGTCTGAACATTTTCTCATACTCATTTTGAAATAAAAATTTAGTAGTTGATAAAACTGCTCTAAAAGGCATGATTTCTGGAAAGATCATCAAATGACTACTTCTGCTTTTGTCTCCCGTACTGTTCAGATAAGAAGGGACTCTGTGCAGGGCACTTTTAGAATGCGGTCTCTTTGACAAGTGCATTCCCAAAGTGCACATGGATACTTCGAGTCTCTTTTCTTTCCCCTTCTCCATCTCTACTGGTCATTAATACAGACATCAAAAACACTGAAAGAAAATATGCCATGCAAGTTTTGGTGTCTACCCCTCAGATGTAAGTTTCAAGTAACTTAAATGTTATTTCAAAAAATTTAAATGTTAATTTTTAAGTAATTGTGTTTTATATTTTGAATATTTATTAGTTTTATAATTATTCAAACATGTTTATTTAAAGAAAAACATTCATTTAACACATATGTCTTGATAAATTTGAAACAAAAAAAGTTTGCTTCAAGCACCACATTATCTACTAAGGACACAAAGACCAATTTGACACAATAGCTGTTTCATCAAGTTCATTATCTAGCAGAGAAAACACAGGTGCAAATAAAGACACATAGGGAATTTGTAACTTTACAAATACGCACACAGAGAGGGACTGGGGAGTGCTGTGTTTCCGCGATCACCAAGCACATAACACTAAAATAATGGACGGATCGGTTCATTAACAATCCAGTAACTTGGCAACTAAAGACATGCAAATACATCAATGATTATCTTGAACGTTAAAAATGTAAATGCCTTTACAGAAGAATTCCACTTACAGACATTCATCTTAGGGACATAATCAGTGATATTAAATATATATTTATAATATATGTCATGTATATACATATATAGACACACATAATGAATCAAAGCATTATTTCAAACAAATAAAAACCCTAAATTATCTAAAAGTCTAATTAAGTGGGATTTTCTTTACTACAATTTTGAGCAGTTATGTAGCCATTAACAATCGTTTGCAGAAAACTATTGGTTGGCATATGAAAATGATCCCAAAACACTGCATGTCTTAAAAAAGATCATAAAATATTATTTTCCAGTATTTTAAATGAAATATTATGAGGGTTTTAAAAATTGTTTTTAATTTCCTATGAGTACATTACTCAAATTTATAGGTAAAATCGTCTGATCATATAACTGATGCACAAAAATCTTCTGACAAAATTCAACATTCATTTGTAATAAAACCTCTTGAAAAATAGGAACAGAGGAAAAACTTCACCAGTTTGGTAAAGAACATCTACCAAAAGCTGACAGCTCACGTTACACTTATGGTAAAAGGTTCACTGCTTTCCCCTACGAGTGGCAGCAGCTCAGGACTGTCCACTCTCATCACTGCTACTCAGCATGGTGCTAGAAGTTCTGTTCATTGCAAGGAGGTGATAAAAAGCATTCTGATCAGAACGAAATCAAGATCACTGCCCATATTTGCATATGTCATAATTATCTATTTAGAAACTTCCAAAGATATACAAAAATGCTTAGAAGTAATAAGTGAGTTTTGCAATGTTGCAAGATACAAGATAAACATACAAAGATCAACTGTATTTCTATATATAACAATGATCATGTGGACATCTAAATTAAAAATAACATTCACATCAGTCAAAAAACAAGAAATATTTAGGTGTAAACTTAACAGAAATATGTGTATGATTTGTATGCTCAAAACTAAAAAACAAACACAAAAATAAATGGAAAAACATACTATGTTCATGGATTGGAAGATTCAAAGTAGCAAATATGTTGATACTTTCCAAATTGATATGCAGGTTTAAAAGAACTCCTACCAAAATTTCAGCAAGAAATTTTGTAGATATAAACAAGATTATTCTAAAATTTACATGGAAAGGCAGAAGAACTACAATAGCTAAAATAAGTTTGAAGGGAAAAAAAAAAGGATAAGGTGAGAAATTTTATATACCCAATTTTAAGACTTATAGTCACAAAATTAAGACAGTGGTGTATCCACAAAGAAATCGACACAAATACCAAGTGAATAGAATGGAGGACAAAGAGATAGATGCCCACAGATATGCCCAACTGACTTCTGACAAAGGAGCACAAGCAGGTCAACGCAGGGAAGGCAGCTTGTTCAACAAACAAACCGGAGCAGCTGGATGCCCACAGGCAACAGACGAGCCTCAACCTGAGGACCTCATGTAACAATTAATTCAAAATGAATAATGTCCTCGAATGGTAAAACTTTTCAAATAAGACAGGAAAAGTATCTTCAGGATCTGGGGCCACGCAACAAATTGTTAGACTTGACACCAAAGGAATGATCCATAATAGAAAAAAATGTGATAAAGTGGACTTCATGAAATTTTTTGAACCTTTTGCTCGGCAAAAAAGCCTGTTAAAAATCTACATTGAACATTTAAACAATTATGTGTAGCAACACAGGAGACTGACAGCATAGCAAGGAGTGAGTACATTCGCTTGCTACTGGAGAGAATTTTAATTGTTTCTCTGCAACTGTTCTTAAGGGCAATTTAGTAATATGTGTATCTGTGCCTTAAGCACATTTATTGCACACAGCAGTGACCTACTTCAGTTGGCTGAAGTCAGTGGGGTTTGTTGTAAAGGAAGGTTGATGTGACTGAGGCAATGGTTTTAATCATAGCAGCAACTAATCTTTACAGAGTACTTGTTAGGTGCTGAGCCCTTTTCTGCTACCTTCAGCATTAACTTATTGACTCCTAATACCAAGCGCTGATCAGTTGCTATACCTACTTAGATTTTACAAGGTAGAATGAAAAAGCACCTACTCGTATTCATGCAGCTAATAAATCTTTCATCTAAGAGCGATAATGGAAGACTGCAGTTCACTGAATTCTTCTGTTTGAACTCTTGATCCCATAAGTCCTGATTCTTCTGGCAAATAAAAATAAATAATCATCTTCCGATTCCCTGTTTCTTCAGTTAGCCCTTCTCTCTAATTCTGGATGGTCACTCTCTTCCACAGCCACAGACATGTTGGAATTTCCCTTACCGCAGCCTGCTGACACACCTCACAGTGACATCACTTTGATACGTCTGCAAGAAAACTCAACCTCTTTTACCGCAAACCAGCTCCACCTCTGGATTTATTGATGAACACAGTTGGCTTTTTCTGCCGGGCATAAAAATGGAAAATTCTATTTGATTTTCCCCCTTATTTCTTCACCCTCATCCAGTCAGTCACCATATTCACTCATTTCTTCTTTTATTATCTTTCAACATTTTTTGTTTTTCATTTCTAATCTAACAGAATCAACAGGGGCTCTTGCCTGTTCACACGGTCATGTTCACAACAGGTGCCAAGCTGTCACTCCGACTTGACGTCTATGCCTTCTCATCCTTTATTAATAAACACAAAGCTGCCAAACGCGTTTAACTAAAAACTACTCTTACAGTTCAAGGGCCTGCCAAGGTATCGAGGGAAAAAACATGCATGAACTTGTACCCTTTCCCTGGCTAGGCCAAGTCATTTGGCCTCAAAATTTTCTTCCAATACTTTTCTAGGTAAAAAAGTCAGTGGAGCCAAATATAATTTCTCCAGTGTCATCACATGCATCTCCATCTCTATTTTGATGACTCACATTCATTAAAAAATGCCACTAACCATTTTGTTCTTGGCGTTTTTCAGGGGCCATAGATCCAGAGATGAAGAAAGCAGACAGGATCGCTGGCCTCAGTAGTTCAGTCAGAGCACACAGATGAAAAATTCCCTTTCAAATAAATAATTGCTTTGAAGAAGAAGGGGTGGCCGAGAAAGCTCTCTTTGGGCAAATACGTAATCATAGCATTGACATACGAGTGACTGTCCCCTAAGTGAAGAGTCACATCAAAGGTCACGAGATGCATCTAGAGCCCACCTGAGTGGACATCATATACTTGAACTTGGTGGGCAGGGGTGGGTGTGGGTGGACCACGCAGGATGGGCAGGGAGAATAAGGCTTTGCAGGCAATGCTAAGCATCTGGGGTTTTGTCTTAAGGGCAAGGGAAACCCAGCCAGTGTAACAAGTTCTCCTTTATCACGTGTATGGGGACCAACCTGGCCCGTGGGTTGAATGGATGGGCGGGAGACAGTCCCAGAGCAGGGATTACGTCTGGGAGATTTTTGCGCTGGTCCAGGTGAGATATGGGGTGAACAATCTAATGGGTAATTACACTTGTCAAGAGGGTTCCTAGGAGCAAGTTTAAGGCCCTACAAAGACGGGACATCAGGCTGGTCTAAATTACACTGGAGATTAAGAAGAAGCTTCTCTGCAGAAGCCATGTGTAATCTGAGATGTAAACAATGAGCCCAAATTAGCAGGGTGAAGAGGCAGAGAGGCCCCTGTGAGGACGGGAGGTGGGGGACGTCCGGGCTCTTTTAAAGACCTGAGTGGAAGCCACTGTGGCTGAAGTGCTCAAAACAAAGAGGAGAAAAGCAGGCTGGAGGTTATAAAGGTGCACGAGTTAGATCGCAGGGCGTCTTTTTGCCATGCTGAGACATCTGGATAATATCCCGGGGCAAAGGGAAGCCACCTCACAGCTTTAGGCAGGTGGTGGTGTCATATCTGATTCTGAAAGATTACTCTGCGATCTCTGACTGCAGAGACCCAGGAGATGAAGGGAAGAAATGTGCTGCTGTGGCCTGAGCATGGATGGCTCCTGGGACTGGTCAGCGGGGCTGGAGTGGAGCTCAGTGGCCAGAATTCAGATCTGTTCAGGGGGCAGAATCAGTGAAACCTGGGGACTGATTGGGTAAGGCAGTCAGGGGACGGTTGCTTTAAGAATAACGAAATTTTCCGACTACGTGATGGTGCAAGTTATTAAGAAGGGGAAGGCTCAGAGAAGGCGCGTCTTACAGAAGAGATTAATAAAAAAAAAACTCACTTTTTAAAAATAACAAGTAAACAGTTCAGTGGATGAGAACACAATGAAGCCCAGAAACAGAACATCCCCGGTGTCTCTCTCTGCGCACCGTATCCTCTCTTCGCTACCTGCTGAGAAAAACCGTCATTTTGAATTTCTTGTTAGACTGTTTCATAGTCTCTTTGTGGTTTTTCTACAAAAGATTGCTTCACTTTTTCACCTTTATGTAACAGAATCATGACGTGGGCCTTTTCCCAGCAGCCTTCATGTTTTGCTCAGCATCACCCTTGGCGGGCCCGTCTGTGAGATCCTGTGAAAACCATCATTCTCGCTGTGTACGGTGCGTTTGGCGTTGCATTCTAGGGGCTTGCAGTTGATTTCTCTGCTGTGCAGTTGGACACTCGCAATGTTTGTGGGTTTTTGCCGTCACGGAGGGTGCTGCTTCGAGCCTGTTTCCTGGCTGACAGGTGCCCAAGCTTCTCTAAGGTCTGGGTTTTTAAAGGGGGAATGCCTGGGTCATAGAGCAGGCCTCACTTCAAATTTTTGTGGAAAATGGGCATAATTTCTCCCAAGCCTTGCGGAAAATTCACACTCAGAGGAGCAGTGTGTGTTTTCCCACGGCTATTGTGGATACCTGATATTTTCAGATACTCAATTTTGGGGAGATGAGAAATGTGGTTTTATGTTTTTTCCGTTTCCCGACTTACAGAAGAGGCAGAGCCCTTTGCATACACTCCGTGTCTGTGTGTGTTTACTGCTCTGTGAGCTGCCTGCTCTCCTGGTTGTCCAGTTTTCGACTGAGCGCTTTTTATGTTTTCTTACGGCTGTGAAGGGGCTCTGTGTATGTTCTGGGATCAAACCCTCTGTCCAGTCTGTATGCAGCATGTCTCTCTGTCATATGTGGCTTGTCTTTGCTCACTCACTTTGTAGTGTCTTTTGCTGATCAGGGGTTTTTCATTTTATGTAGGTAAGTGTCTCATTCTTTTCCTTTATGATTTGCATTTGAGTTGTCTTGATTCAAGAACTCCTTCCCAACAATTGGCCTCAAATGTTTTATCTGAAAGGTTTAGGGTTTGTCTTTCATGTGTGAACAGTTAATCCATGTGGAAATTATATTTGCATTAGGTATAGAGTAGGAATCTAATTTCAGCTTTTTTTTTTCCCAATGGTTAACCAATTTTCTCCTTACATTGCATGTTCCAGTTTATGTTTTTCCTGGTAATGCACAATGTTGTGTCTTTTTTTAAAGGAATATTTTAAATATCTGTGTTGCTTTATTAATACAAATACATTTTAGAATTGGCTTGTCAATCTCCAGAAGTTGGAATTTTTATCTGAATTGCATCAATTCTATAAATAAATCTGAGAAAAACTGAGTTCTTTAGGATCATAAATTTTTCTGTGTTAAGTCTCTTTGTTCATTTGCCCTTTTAAGTGCTTCTCCATTTAATTCTATAGGTTGCTATATCAGAGTATTGTAAGTCTTTTATTATATTTGTTCTTATGTACCTTATTTTTATCCATTGTATATAGTAATTATATTTTCTATTTGTTTCTATAAAATGGAAATACAATTGACAATTCCATATTAATGTCATTCTGCCATCACCGTTAAGCTGCTTTACTTATTCTAATAACTAATGCATAAAATCTCTTGGTTTTATTATAAAAGCAGTCATAAATTTAATTTTTTCTATATTATAACTTTTTTATTTTCTTATCTTATTGCTTTGGAAACAATCCCTGTAAAGTTTGAATTAAAGTCTTGCTAGTTGGCTTCATGTGTTATCTTTGACTCTAGAGGGAATGAGTTTAGTAATGCTTTTTCACAATTATAACCTTTTAAAAATCATTTATCAGTTTATGAATTTTTTCTTATATTTCTAGTTTGCTAAGTTTTTTAAACATAAATGGATATGAGCTTGTTGACTTTTTTTCTGTATTTCTGTATTACGTAGATTATTTTAGTCTTTTTCTTCTATGAGCCATTGATTTAGTGAATGACATTAGCATATTTGCTCTTATTGAACCAACTTGACATTCATGATCATTATGACCTTTTTAATGTATTGCTGGACTAGATTTTGCAGTACATTTCTTAGAATTTTTGTCTCTTTTCTTGAGAAAGAGTTGGCCATTTTTCAAGTGGGTTACCTATCTTTTATTCTTGTTCCTGATTTATCTTTATTTGATATTGTTTGCACAGTTCTAACATCAAAACTGAGTTTGGAAATAATCTCTCACTTTCTATTCCTTGAAAGAGTTTGTGTGAGCTTGGAATTACCCCTCTGATAGAACTAACTTGTAAAGATGTTTCATCCTAAAGTCTTGGTGGAAACAATTAAAGCTATTGATTCAATGTCTTTCATCTTTATAGGACTACCCGTGTGAGTGTGTGTGTGTGAGTGTATGTGTATGTGTGAATGTGTGTGTGTGTTTGTGTGTTTGAGGTAATTTTGGAGAGTTATATACCTTGAAGAAATTTCTCCATCTCATTATTGGCATAAACTGCTATATCATTAACTTCTGCACTTTATTGTTTCATTAATGTTTCCTTTAGGTTCATTCAGAAATTCTTTTTTATAGCATCTTACGTTGAACACAAGTTTTGATAAGTGATATTTTACTTACCATTTAAACCTAAGTGTTTTCTATTATCCATTCTACTTTCTTTTTTTGACCAACAAATCATTTCACTGTTTGTGTGTCTCAGCTCCTGAGCCTACTTTCTCCTCCATATTTGCACTTTTGTATTATTTCTGGCCTCTGAAGATTTTCCATTTTAGTCATTCATGTACTTTCTTTTTAATTTTATGGGCAGTTTTTAGGCTTCCTTAGACATCAGTCCACCATATTGCTGGAAAGGTTAGGACTGTTCTATACAACTGACCATACTTTTGGCAAAGAAACTTGTGTATTATAATTTTAAAGTCTTGTGAGAAATGTAAAAAGAGGTGTCACATGTGAATAGCACCCTATTCGCGGCAGGAACTCCAGATGCTCATCATTCTGTGAACTCATGGATGGCATGACCTACACCGTGTGTGCACGTGGGTTTTCACTGCAGTGTCCTCGTCATTCGGTGGGGAAGCTGGGTTTCCTGAGGAGTTGTCCTGCCCATTGAAGGACATCTAGCTTCAGTGGCAACATCCTATAGTCATTGTGTCAACCCAGAGAGGCCCTACATTCCCACATCTTCCCCCAGAGGCAGCGACTTCAGAGAATGATTTGACTTTTCTTAAATTTTCAATAATTGTCAACTCATTCACTGTCCACACGTCACATGTGGATGTAAACTATCTCGTTATGACACTATGGGCACTAAAGATTGGTGATTGCCTACAAGTGACCTAATTGTGCATTGCTTTCATGTGGACCACACGTGTGACAGCACCTGGTGGTGTGTTTGGTGTTTAAGTTGTCGTGTCATTCTGGATAGAAGAAAACAAATACACCTTTTGCCCTCCTACAGAGAAGCCTCCTTTATGGTCGGCAATGCCAAGCGGTGATTTCATAGTGCCTGAAGCCTGTCTTTAAGAATCAGTGACGCTTCCTGATGTTGATTCAAGGCCAAGAATCAACGTTATCAGGAAGACCCCAGAGCCCCGCCGACTGCAAGACACCCCCAAAAAGGGGGCAAAGAGCTACCAGCTTTTCATTTTTGAATTTCTTACTCGGTGGAAGCAGTGTATGCTGTTTGACCTTTCATTTTTTTTTTTTTCCCAGGCAAGCTTTCCTTAGTCCCTGGAGAGACGTGCACGGCTTAATCAGAAAGCAGAGTCCAGGTGGTCCACAGGCGCATCCTTGGAAATGCTGAGTAACACCCGGAAGTGCAGGCTCTGCTTCCGGGAAGTGGAGGAGGACCAGGTGAGGGCCTGCGTGCCCCGCGGGTGATGGCCCAGGCTGGGCTGGACCGGTGCTCCCGGCACTGTGAGCATCTCCCCTGTCTCCCTGGGGGCTGGGTTCGAGGAGGAAGTCAGGGGAGCGGTGTGTGAGGCTCCATCGTGCTGCCTTTCAATCTGCCGGGCCCTGGATTGAGATCACCAGCTCTCAGCCCCGCTGGCCTTCACCACACAATCAGCTGACAAGCACAAGTGATTTCCCACTGTGATCCCTTCAGCAATATCCTGAAAGGAGAAGACGGGAAAAACTGCAACAAACGCAAATAGCCCTTAAGTGCACTGCCTGGCAAGAGAGCGGGGATTTTAGTTAACACATGCCAAACGCTTGCAACTCCCATTCCCTTCAACGTAGAAATTATTTATCTGTTCTTTCTAATTCTCCAAGCGTTCTCTCCCCCCAGATTGCCCGTGTGGGACCTATTACATCTTTTCTGCTTCACTTTTATTGCACAGAACAAAAAAATGAACGGGTGTTTTCCCTCTTGATTCAGCACAGAAATCTCTAGCCATTTGATGTTGACTGACGAATGAATGAAGGGAGCTAGATACATAGGTAAGACGCGACTCCCGGTAGTGGAGCTTTGTGCTTGTCCCGTGCTCTGGGCCACCCGCTCTTCCACGCTGAACAGCTCGTGAGCTCAGCGAGGGCTCTGAGGACAAGCCGTCAGAGGACACAAGGCCTTACGGCCGTTTTCCGCCTCCCGTGGTCAGCATCGCCATCTGACGGGGGAGGTGGGAGAGGGGTGGCCTCAGTACTCAAACTGTGGCTCCATCTAGGAAAGATGAGCCAAACCAGAGAAAGTCTTTATTTGGCCTCTAACCCTCCCTAAGCTGAGGTAATTTTGCAAGACGGCACGTTCAAGATGATTTCAGGCCAGGTAGGAACACAGGGTCTCTGCTGGGAGCTTCTCGGGAAAAGCTCGCAGGGCGGCCTCTGCACACTCTTGCGGGACCCCAGCAAATGGGCAACGTACCCCTGCCTCAGTGACAGTTAAAGCGAGTGTGCGAGAGTTCGCGCACCTGCTGGCGATCACACTAATTTCCTGTTCCAGTGTATCTGCTGTAGATCTCTAATTCCTGTCTCATTCCATCAAGTTCCAGCTCTCCTGTATTGCCAGTGCCTTGGGAAGTCAGTCCCCGGTTGGAAGGGCTGGCTATTTCAAGGCTATTTCTTGTGTATCAAGAAACACTGCTTCACCCTTCCTGCAATTCCCATCACCAAAAAGTGGAAAAAAAAAAAAAAAAAGGGGGCGAAGGAATGCGTCCCTGGTGGGGGTGGGGGAATTTTATGGCACGAGGATGAGAAATGAGAAAGGGGCTTGTAACCTGAACCTTTTCAATAACTTACAAAAATCATCCACTACGTCACCTTTGTGACTGGGCTCTCGCTGGGCTCCCCCCTTGTTTGCTGTAGGACGTCCACGTCAGCAGCTGTGAGCCTCTGTCACCATTTCTCACCCGCAGAGCTGCACAGGGACAGCCGTGTGTCGCGCAGCCAGACGGGCCGTCCCAGGTGAAGGGAGCAGCAACAGTAGCACTGATTCAAACCCGGGACACGGCGGCGAGGGCCGTTAAAGACGCACCAGAACTGGAAAGGGTCAGACAAGGATTCAGTGTCAAGGTTAATACATCTGATTATTAGACTCAACGTGGGAGGAAGTAAAATCTTTTTAAGAATATCATGGATTAACATTGATAACTCTCAGCGTATAGAAGGAAAAAAATTATCAATGAGAGCTTGAATGGAGGTGCTTGAAGGCTTAGAGACAGCTTGTCAGTTGACACAATGACATATTATTCTTACCGACTGCAAGATCTCATGTTGTGTTTTATAATACAATTAAAGAAACCCACGAAAACAGGGCTAATGCTATTAAGGATACAGACGTATGTCAGAGAACCAGGTTGTCACTGTGCGCCGGTTTTATAACCAAATACTTTAGGTCTTATTTTTCATCCGGTCAGTACCGCATCCAACAAGGTGCACAGCCCGGGCCCAGGCAGTTGTCTGGAGATGCACAGAACCACGGACTCTCATCTGGAAGAAAACGAGAATATAACTATACAGAGATAGAGGTGGCATCAGAACTCTGTTCTTAGGTTGCAGAAAATATGGAAACGTACATGTTCGCATGGAGAGCCCTCTGAGTGATGCTTTGAATTAGATTCAGTTAAGTCGATCGATTCATGAACAGTAAGCAGTGGTGTTGCCTTAGGAGAAAACTAAGGCGAAAGTTAGGCGCTCTAAGGTGCAAATGGCCTCCGCAGGTGGAAAAGTTTACACACAAACGCAGCTCTGAGGATGAAACCGAGATCTGGTCAACAAGTATTATTTTTGTTTTGATTTGTTTTATTTGTTTGCAGGCCCACAGTGCTGTCTGGAACCTATCTGTACGTCTTCATAAACTAGTCAGCAATCGTCTCTTGTTTCCAACTCAACCAGAATCTTGACTGACAGTCCCCAGAGAACTGGAGAAGTTCCTTTGTTGGAGCCGCGTTGGGGGCTGTGAATATGAATAAAGAAATTGGACATAAGTAAAAACGGGGTCATTGATATTTCTCTGGAGGAAAGGGTGGTATTTCTGCCAAGGGTCCTCGATTAGCTGGTTTCATTGTTCCACGTTTATTAACTCAGATGCAATCAATACAGGCACCCAGACCCGAGGGTTTCCTCGGACACTGTTTCTGGAAGCACCTTTGTGTTACATCAGGGCAAAGTGCGGCATCTTCCAGCGTAGCATTCAGTGATGGATCAAATTACCCTTTATTTAAAAAAAAAAATCAAAATCTCCCTTTTGGACACTTCATGAATGGCAGGTTTGACATTTAGTGGTTTCATTTCTGCTTCATTGTTGCCAGGACCCTGCTGGCACTGGAAAGTGTGTTTCCCTTTTGCTCTCACAACCTAATCTGACCTCTCTATGGTTAAACGGAGACAATGCAAGTTCAGAAGGTGTCTTTTGTGCAGTCCAGGCATCAGAGCCGCCCTGAACAATATTCACGTGTATGGTGTAGGGTATCGGGTGGCGAAGTGGCTTTTTAATTCCACCGGACTGTCCCATTCACACCACGGGCATCACCATGCAAGGTTTTCATCCCCAAATCATCAAATGTATTAGAACTATAATTTTGAGAGTTCAGTTGAATGGCTCCTTTTCTCATTTTGTCTGCTGTTTGCTTTTTACCTTCAAACTATATTTTTATCACATTGGCCCCTGGTTTTCAATAGTGTCACACAGAGGCATGAACACTCCTTAATGTGGATTTTACATCTTGGCTTTAACGTGCATTTGTTTTGATGGAGACGGGGGTTCAAGCGTCCACTTCACAGCCGCTTTCCCTCACCTTCCTGCCCTCGCACACAGCAGTCTTTTCCCCCCGACCCTCCAGCAGGTGTCATTGAGACACCAATCTGTTAGAGCTGTTTTCCCACAGACGTGCTTTTTTGGGCTTGATTATAGAGAGAGTCTCATAAAAAGCTTCTGATTGAAAAAAAGGAAAAGCTGAGGGCATTATCGAATTGCATATGCCTTGGGGATGGTGCGCAGTGATGCATACTTTCAATCTCGAGATGCGCTACAATCAACACAGTACATCCTCCCTTTCATCTAGGAGATATTGCGGCAGGTTCCCACGTAAATTTGTTGACACTGTAAGTGGTAGATGTCAACAAACTCCAAACAGAGTCAGCTGAATAAGTGAGTGCAGGAGACGCGGCCGGATAGATCACAAGGTAGTTACTGCGAGGTCGTGGGGACGGGGCCGGACGGGACTCAGGAACGGACACCTGCAGCTCCACGTGGGAGTCAAGGTGGGGCTTTAGACGGGGCTGTCATCCCACTGACGTATCGAAACATCTCAGAGAAGCTGTTTGAGGGCAGTTAATCCAACCTCTGGTCTTACAGATGAAGACACTAAGATTCTGCAGGGGAAGGACTCAGCTCAGGGGACGGCTGGTAAGAAACGAATCTGGGATGAGAAATAGTGATTTTTTTTTTTAATTTAGTGTTTGCCCCACTACAGATCCCACTTTTGGTTTGGAAATATACAAAGAAACCATATAATAAAGCAAAGTGTAAAAACACCACTTGTAATAGTGAAAAAATGCTTTAACATATGGCAAATTTGTTCATTTCCAAACGATATGCTTGTTTGTGTTAATAGATGAGATTTACTTTGTTTCAGTGTTCAAGCTGGAACTCTCCTGACACCCAAAACTATCTGAGACTGCCAACACTCCTTCGGGGATGCGGAGGTAGGCAGAGGACACAGGTGTGTAAAGACAGAATTTCAAAGGCCTTAAAAATGGTCACATGGGATAGGTGGAAATCTCCCAGAGGTATTAACAGAATTCCACTTAAAAAAATCACATTCAGAAAACCGTTTCCTCACGGGGCTCTCAACTTCATAAAATAATGCTTTCCATGGCCACGTAAGTTGATAGAATCATACTTTGTAGATGCGTCAAATCACGTTTTCCAGCATCGCTTTCTCAGAGGTTAGGTCACGGGAGATGAGACAGCTTCAGCTGGGCTCTCCTGGGCTCTCGCTCTCGTCCCCCTGCCGCCACGCTGGGAGGAAGGCAAGCTTCCCCCTGCTGAAGCACCGGTCATCGCTCCTCTTTCATTATGTAATTGATGTACACGGACCCCTTTATCCGTCGGAAAATTGTAGATTGTGATCCTTACATTTTTCTTGATGAGCAATATAATTCTAGTCAAGAATTACAGTACGCTTACAGTCTGAGCCAATCCATAATTCAGTAAGAGATGATGCTATTAGCTAGTTTGTGCAGTCTGATCAAATTGCATACTTTTATGGTTCCAGTCTTGAAATAGTTTCTGTGGTTTGTAAATTCTAGAAAGTATTCCTTCTTGGAGGACCGTTTCAACCCATCACAGTTGTGTTCATGATTCTACCCGACTCTGTAAACTTGAGCTTTGTTTGTAATTATAATCGCAGGAGTTTTCACTTACTACAATGGTAAGTATTCCATGACCTCACTCTCATAAACGACAAACAGCTCTCACAACGTGACGGTTTCCCTGTCTTTAAGCGGTGTTGTCGCCGAGGTGATGAATGCGGGGGAGCGGGGAGGACGTAAGGAAAGCGCAGCAGCTGTGACGCGCTGCGCCTCCAGAGAGGGGACTGGGACAGAGAAGAGGAAGGAACGTGCGCCTCGGGTGCCGACCTGTTTACGGCCACTTCAGGATGTCACGTGACTCCTCACTGATGTGCGTGGTCCCAGCCGAGTCCTGGCTGGACCCTTGGTGTGTGTGACACGGCGTGAAATGAAAATCACGCGTGTGGAACTCTCAGAGTCTTTCATCCACTCATTTGCTGGGAAGATACTCATTAAGTGCTGCTCTCGTCCAGCCGGTGTCCCAGCATGAAGGGCGTCACTGTGAGGAAGGCCGCGAGGTCCCTGCCTCCGTGGCCTGGGGCTCCAGCCGCGGTACGAGGAGGCGACTCGGCATTCAGACCCGGGAGCCACGGGGACGCTGCGCTCAGGGGCGTCAAGAATGGGTCCCACTTCCAGTTTTCCCCTAATTGACACGAGTCTTGTACCGGCGGTCACTGTCATTCCTTCAACCCCTCATGTGACAAGTCTGATAGCAGTAACTGCTGTGCACGTGGCCTCAGAGGTTTGTGTGGTGTTTTGGTTCTTGAACTTGATAGCCCCTTTCTGCTTCTTTGCATGAGTTTTTTTTTTTTTTTTTTTTGGATAAGTAAACTTTTAAAATCCATTTTGAGAATATGAATTATGGATAATGAGTTTATGGACACAGCAAGGAGGGATTATTTTTCATACTTGAATTGAGGTATTAATTAACTAGGGTACCACACTGGTAACTATTTGGAAATATGTGCATTTTCCAGTTTAACTGAGAGTCCCCACAAGTTCCCTTCAGGCGCAGCTCGTGACTCCCACCGTCAGCCTCTGTGACGACGTGCTCGCACCGCGGTGCCCCCCGCGGCTTCCCTCTGCACGTGCGCACCTGGCCTAGCAGGCGCACGGAAGCCTTGTGATCGTGCTGGACGACATTTTCCCCCGACTTCTGCAGTGGCGTGGAGTTGTTCACTTTAGGAACACTTGTATTTAAACACGACATCATCTCGTGCCCTGCGGGGAGCCCTGGGGACTTCTAGACGGATGTTCTCCTGGAAACTCACTCAGTTAGCATGGTGGCCGCTTGAGGCCAAACGCACGTTGACTTCTTGGTTGGGCAGCGTGAGAGGTGGGGTCCACAGCACGGGCGGGACCACCCGGTCCTTACAGGGCTCTTTGGACGCGTGCAGCAGCCCTGAAATATGTAATAATGTGGCCTTTCTGCTTGACTCATTAATCTACCTCTTCATCCCTTGATTTTATTTAATACCATTTAAAATGATTCAAGCCAGCATACACGACCCAGGGCTCTTCTGAAGAAAGATCTCATGCAGAGTGGCGTTTCCGCAGCTCACCACAGAGGACGCACTGTCACTTCTCTTCCCATGCCTCGCGCAGGGCAGCGCAGGTCCTGATCCTCCTAGAAAGTGGGGAAAGGAAGGTTCAAATTCACCGGC
The DNA here is from genome assembly GCF_009834535.1 of Camelus ferus. NCBI lineage: Eukaryota > Metazoa > Chordata > Mammalia > Artiodactyla > Camelidae > Camelus > Camelus ferus. The sequence goes on along the minus strand of NC_045725.1, from coordinate 2,532,494 downwards.
TGGACACCAGAGGAGCGCGAGAGAGCAGAGAGAGAGAAAGGAGCTACGTCTCATTATTGTTCATGAATTTCAAAAGGAATAAGGGTGCGTGGTTATTTTTGTTTAAATTAAGTATCTGAGCCAGAAGGAGTTGTGGTTACTTCCAGGCAGTTACTAACAACCGGTCGGGATC